>NC_092345.1:104748747-105483747 GCF_963676685.1 Mytilus edulis | reverse complement strand
TAAATATGCATGAAACTTTGGTGAATTGTTTATATCTATTGACATGAGCTCCCATTCGTTTTTTATAAATTTCAGATTTATCTTTTCCAAGTTTTGGGTTTTATTCATTAAAAAAGGGGGAATTTTCCAGTTTTCCGACAATAACTCAAGAATGCTTTCACCAACTTGCAAGAATTTTTGGTGAATTGTTTAAATTCATGGACATGAGCTTTGTTTTGATTTTTATAAATTTCAGATTTAACGTTTTTGAGTTCAAGGCTTTATTCATAAAAAAGGTTTTTTATCAGTTTTTGGACAATTACTCAAAAATGCTTTCAGCAGTTCTCATGAAATTTTAGTGAATTATTTATAGTTATTGATGTAATCTCCCTATTGATTTTCATTAATTTCAAATATGACATTGAGAAGAAATTAAACTTTATTTTTTATAGTCTGACAACAGATTTACTAAGTATTGCACAACAGCACAGTGTATTGCACAACATCAAGAAATCTTTAACTGAATATAAATTCAATTCATATAATCAATTTCAAATTCTTTGACTACATTTATTCAGAAACCTAGGATATGTCAAATATTTAATTACAATCCAAATTCAGACCTGGATGAAGCTTGAATAATGTGTCCATTTTTGCCACAATTGTTCAGGGTTGGACCTCTGTGGGCGTATCCAGCTGCGCTCATCGAAGCAGTTTATTATGTAATGTCAAAATCATAAAATATCTGATTTTGCCTTTTTACTGAAATAAAGGATTTTTCATAGTAATAGAGAAGAATATTTTATTTTAAAAGAAGGAAATGAAAGATTTTAATCTAAAATATCAGTGGTAAGTTTAGTACAAAATGTATATAGATTAGACTTTTATTTCTGCATGTTGATATAGTCTTTAGTTCATTTGACTTAAGTCTTACAATTTAAACAGTATATCTAAATATTAAAGAAATGTTTTTCTCTCTTTTCAGTTTTGTTATAGAAGATGGCTTAAATTTGGAATTAAAATTAGAAGATAAAAAAGACAAGAAAATAGTTTGATACTCTGAGTCTTTGAATGTGTGTTAAATTTGTGTTCATTAAGCATGTATTGTATATGTAATCAGGAAATGTGTATTGTATAACTGATCTTTAAGTGTGTACAATGTATTTTGTAAGTGATTTTTAAATGTGTTTGGTATGTTTAATAATCAATTGTACTGTGACCTATAGTTATATATGGTCTCTGGGGGGAGAATTGGCACCCAGCACCAAGTCTTTTTGTCAATGCTGAGTTCTAGATGTTTCAGATTTTTGTGTCAATGGATTGCTGTCTCATTGACATATATTCCACTCCTCTTTTTATTAGCTCACCTGGCCCAAAGGGCCAAGTGAGCTTTTCTCATCACTTGGCGTCCCGCATTGTTAACTTTTACAAAAATCTTCTCCTCTGAAACTACTTGGCCAAATTTAACTAGACTTGGCCACAATCATCATAAGGGTATCAAGTTAAAAAAAAATGTGGCCGCCATGGCCAAAAATAGAACATAGGGGTAAAATGTAGATTTTTGCTTATAAATCTGAAACCAAAGCATCTAGAGCAAATCTGACTGGAGGAAATTGTTTATCAAGTGAAGGTCTATCTGCCCTGAAATTTTCAGATGAATTGGACAACCGGTTGTTGGGTTGCTGCCCCTGAATTGGTAATTTTAAAGAAATTTTGCTTATTTTGGTTATTATCTTGAATATTATTATAGATAGAGATAAACTGTGAACAGCAATAATGTTCAGCAAAGTAAGATCTACAAATAAGTCAGCATAACCAAAATGGTCAGTTCACCCCTTAAGGAGTTATTGCCCTTTATAGTAATTTTTTACCAATTTTTCGTAAATTTTTGTTTTATTTTACAAAAATCTTCTCCTCTGAAACTCCTGTGCCAAAGTTAACCAAACTTGGCCACTATCATCATTCGGGTATCTAGTTTAAAAAAAGTGTGTGATCCCCCAGCCAACCAATCAAGATGGCAGATGGCTAGATTTTGGCTTAAACTCTGAAACCAAAGCATTTAGAGCAATTCTGACTGAGTTAAATTGTTTATCAAGTCAAGATTTATCTGCTCTTAAATTTTTAGATAAATCAGACAACCGTTTGTTGGATTGCTGCCCCTGAATTGGTAATTTTTAAGGAAATTTTATAGTTTTTGGCTATTATCTTGAATATTTTTATAGATAGAGATAAACTGTAAACAGCAATACTGTTCAGAAAGTAAGATCTACAAATAAGCTAACATGACCAAAATTGTAAGTTGACCCCTTAAGGAGTAATTGCCCTTTATAGTAAATTTTTAACAATTTTCATAAATTTTGTAAATTTTTGTAAAAGTTTTACAAAATGTTTTCCTCTGTTACTAATAGGCCAAGTTCATTATAGATAGAGATGATTGTAAGTAGCTAGAATGTTCAGTAAAGTAAGAACTTCAAACACATCACCATCACCAAAACACAATTTGGTCATGAATCCATGTGTGTCCTTTGTTTAAAATGCACATAGACCAAGGTGAACGATACAGGCTCACCCTTAAGAGCCTCTAGTTTATACATTTAAAAGTATGCGCACAGTTTATTGTGAGGATATATAATTATTGATAGATTTCATCATAGGAAAGGTACAAGCCATTATACTTTGTTTCTGTTGGATAATTTAGGAGGTTCTATCAGGACAGTACAGGAAATTTAGTTGAGGATTGATTAAATTGGAGGCAATAATGCTTCTTTGAATTAAAGATATTACTCAGACTATAATGTATTAAAGAGGAAAACTAAATAAGCATAATGCTCAGTCACATATTCTGATGTTTAAAACAAAATGGACCAATTACTTAACGAATACAATGATTTTATTATAATTTGTTACAGGTTATTGATTGTTATAATATATTTGTTGAAGAAGCATGAAATATTGTGTAAAGATGATAAAAATACTATTAAATTTATTTATGTTATCTTTTGTTACCTTATATTCATTTGTAAGTCATTGCAATCAGCCGCTTTTTTTTCTCTCAAACTTTTAGATTTCTTTTGATATAAAAGGTCATTTTTTTCTCTCATTCCTATGATTTTATATACAAGTGCAGTCAAAACCAGCTTATCACCTCTAAGGCTGTGAGTTTGTACTCTTCTTGTGGAGAGGTGTGTTGGATCTTTATTGACAATGATTGCTGCTTTTTTTAGTGGGTTCCAAATACACATTGTGATTCGCCCACCAATAAAACCTCTACTGATTAAGCCACGATTAAGCACAGATTATCAAAACTATCATTCCTTTACTTTATCAGACCAATAAAAATAACCGTTTTGCTGGATATAACTGTTCAGATTGTCATTGATATTGTCATAATTATATAATTATAAATGAACGGTTTACAAAACTTTGCATTTTTGAAATATATAGGTTTTTCTACCTCAGGAATAGATTACCTTAGCGTATTTGGTAAAACTTACAGGAACTTTTGGTCCTCAATGCTCTTCAACATCGAACTTGATTTGCCTTTTTACTTGTGCATAGGCGGATCCAAGGGGGGGCTGGGGGGCCCACCCCCCCTTTCGTGGGAAAAATTTGATTGATTATATAGGGATTCATTGAAGCATGACTGGAGCGGGCCCCCCATAGGAAAAGTTCTGGATCCGCCACTGCTGTGTTTGAATTGGACGTCACTGCTGAGTCTTTTGTAAAAAAAACGTGTGTCTGGCCAAAATACAAAATTTCAATCCTTGTATCTATGATGAGTTTGTTGTCAGGAATTAATATCTACTTCTTTCTTGATATTCTAACAGCAAAACCGACATATACCTGTTTCATGCAATAGAATGAAACACATGGCTGTGACAAAACCACTAGAAAGTCGGACTTGCTTTTGTGTAAAGAACTGAGAAAGATGTTAGCTTAGACCTGGTGCAATAAATGTGTCAAATTGTATTTCTAAGTTGTTAACCTATACATAGTAGCTCTCATGAAGGACACAGGACAACAGCCGAAGTCCACCAATGGGTGTTCAATGTACCTTTAATTTATATGAGTACTTGTCAGGAATCACTCAGTCACTATTCTTTTATTTATACTTGTCAGGAATCACTTAGTGGTTATTATTATATTTGTGCTTGTCAGGAATCACTCAGTGGTTATTATTATATTTGTACTTGTCAGGAATCACTCAGTGGTTGTTATTATATATGTACTTGTCAGGAATCAATCAGTGGTGGTTATTATATATGTACTTGTCAGGAATCACTCAGTGGTTGTTATTATATATGTACTTACCAGGAATCACTCAGTGGTTGTTATTATATTTGTGCTTGTCAGGAATCACTCAGTGGTTATTATTATATTTGTACTTGTCAGGAATCGCTCAGTGGTTGTTATTATATATGTACTTGTCAGGAATCACTCAGTGGTTGTTATTATATTTGTACTTGTCAGGAATCACTCAGTGGTTATTATTATATATGTACTTGTCAGGAATCACTCAGTGGTTGTTATTATATATGTACTTGTCAGGAATCACTCAGTGGTAGTTATAATATTTGTACTTGTCGGGAATCACTTATTGGTTGGTATTATATTTGTACTTGTCAGGAATCACTCAGTGGTTGTTATTATATATGTATTTGTCAGGAATCACTCAGTGGTTGTTATTATATTTGTACTTGTCAGGAATCACTCAGTGGTTATTATTATATATGTACTTGTCAGGAATCACTCAGTGGCTGTTATTATATATGTACTTGTCAGGAATCACTCAGTGGCTGTTATTATATTTGTACTTGTCAGGAATCACTTATTGGTTGTTATTATATATGTACTTGTCAGGAATCACTCAGTGGTTGTTATTATATATGTACTTGTCAGGAATCACTCAGTGGCTGTTATAATATGTGTACTTGTAAGGAATCACTCAGTGGTTGTTATTATATATGTGCTTGTCAGGAATCACTCAGTGATTGTTATTATATTGGTCCTTGTTGGCAACCAGCCAGGGGAATCACTCAGTGGTTGTTATTATATATGTGCTTGTCAGGAATCACTCAGTGGTTGTTATTATATTGGTACTTGTCGGGAATCACTCAGTGATTGTTATTATATTGGTCCTTGTCGGCAACCAGCCAGGGGAATCACTCAGTGATTGTTATTTTATTGTTTCTTGTCGAGAATCACTCAGTGGTTGTTATTATATTGGTACTTGTCGGGAATCACTCAGTGATGTTATTTTATTTGTACTTGTCGGGAATCACTCAGTGGTTGTTATTATATTTGTTCTTGTCAGGAATCACTCAGTGGTTATTATAATATGTATACTCGTCGGCAATCACGCAGTGTTGTTGTTATTATATTGGTCCTTGTCAGGAATCACTCAGTGGTTGTTATTTTATTTGTACTTGTAGCCTAGGGAATCACTCAGTGATTTTATTATATAAGTTCTTGTCGGGAATCACCCAGAGGTTGTTATTATATTTGTACTTGTTTTGAATCACTCAGTGGTTATTATATCGGTTCTTGTCGGGAATCACTCAGAGGTTGTTATTATATGTGTACTTGTCGGCAATCACTCAGTGGTTGTTATTATATTGGTACCTGTCAGGAATCACTCGGTGGTTGTTATTTTTATTTGTACTTGTTGGGAATCACTCAGTGGTTGTTATTATATTGGTTCTTGTCGGGAATCACTCAGCGATTGTTATTATATTGGTCCTTGTTGGAAAGCACGCACAGGTTGTTATTATATTTGTTCTTGTCGGGAACTACTCAGTGGTTTTTATTATATAGGTACCTGTCGGGAATCACTCAGTGGTTGTTATTATATTGGTACTTGTCGGGAATAACTCAGTGGTTATTATTATATTTGTACTTTTCGGTAATCTCTCACTCACTGATTTTTATTATATTGGTACTTGTCCGGAATGACTCAATGGTCATTATTATATTTGTACTTTTCGGTAATCTCTCACTCACTGATTTTTATTATATTGGTACTTGTCCGGAATCACTCAGTCGTTTTTATTTTATTTGTACTTGTCGGGAATCAATCAGTGGTTGTTATTATATTGGTACTTGTCGGCAATCACTCAGTGGTTGTTATTATATGTGTACTTGTCGGAAATCACTCAGTGGTTGTTATTATATTGGTACCTGTCAGGAATCACTCGGTGGTTGTTATTTTATTTGTACTTGTTGGGAATCACTCGGTGGTTGTTATTTTATTTTTACTTGTTGGGAATCACTCAGTGGTTGTTATTATATTTGTACTTGTCAGGAATCACTTAGTGGTTGTTATTATATTTGTTCTTGTCGGGAATCACTCAGTGGTTTTTATTGTAGTTTTACTTGTCGGGAATCGCCCAGGGTTTGCTATTTTGTTTATTATTGTCGAGAATCACTCAGTAGTTGTTATTTGATTTGTACTTGTCGGAAATCACTCAGTGGTTGTTATTATAGTGGTACCTCTCAGGGTTCTCTAGTTGGTTGTTTTTTTATTTGTACTTGTCGGGAATCACTCAGTGGTTGTTATTATATTGGTACTTGTCGGGTATCACTCAGTGATTGTTATTATATTGGTCCTTGTCAGGAATCACTCAGTGGTTGTTATTATATTGGTCCTTGTCAGGAATCACTCAGTGGTTGTTATTATATTGGTACTTGTCGGGAATCACTCAGTGGTTTTTATTATATTTGTACTTGTCGGAATCACTCAGCGGTTGTTATTATTTTGGTACTTGTCGGGAATTATCAGTGGTTGTCAATATAATGGTACTTGTCGATAATCGTAAGTGGTTGTTATTATATTAGTACTTTTCAGGAATCACTTAGTGGTTGTTATTATATTTGTTCTTGTCGGGAATCACTCAGTGGTTTTTATTGTATTTTTACTTGTCGGGAATCGCCCAGGGGTTGCTATTTTGTTTATACTTGTCGAGAATCACTCGGTGGTTGTTATTTGATTTGTACTTGTCGGGAATCACTCAGTGGTTGTTATTATATTTGTACTTGTTATGAATCGTCAATTCGGTGATTGTTGTCATATATGTTTACTTGTCAGGGATCAAACATCCCATAGTTGTTATTATATTTGTATCTGCCAGGAAATACACACAATCAGACAGTTGTTGTTATATTTATTCTTGTCAGAAATCACACACTGTTCTTTATATGAAACAAAATTCAGTTGTTATATTTGTACTGGTCAGAAATCACATATTCATTGTTTGTTATTGTTGTTATATTTGTAGCTCTCATGAATCACACTCAGTGGGTGTACATTTCATAATACTCACCCTCAATTTATTAGGTAAGGTCTTTTTTTTTTATGACAACTGTAGAGACTTGTCCGGAATCACTCAGTCGTTTTTATTTTATTTGTACTTGTCGGGAATCAATCAGTGGTTGTTATTATATTGGTACTTGTCGGCAATCACTCAGTGGTTGTTATTATATGTGTACTTGTCGGAAATCACTCAGTGGTTGTTATTATATTGGTACCTGTCAGGAATCACTCGGTGGTTGTTATTTTATTTGTACTTGTTGGGAATCACTCGGTGGTTGTTATTTTATTTTTACTTGTTGGGAATCACTCAGTGGTTGTTATTATATTTGTACTTGTCAGGAATCACTTAGTGGTTGTTATTATATTTGTTCTTGTCGGGAATCACTCAGTGGTTTTTATTGTAGTTTTACTTGTCGGGAATCGCCCAGGGTTTGCTATTTTGTTTATTATTGTCGAGAATCACTCAGTAGTTGTTATTTGATTTGTACTTGTCGGAAATCACTCAGTGGTTGTTATTATAGTGGTACCTCTCAGGGTTCTCTAGTTGGTTGTTTTTTTATTTGTACTTGTCGGGAATCACTCAGTGGTTGTTATTATATTGGTACTTGTCGGGTATCACTCAGTGATTGTTATTATATTGGTCCTTGTCAGGAATCACTCAGTGGTTGTTATTATATTGGTCCTTGTCAGGAATCACTCAGTGGTTGTTATTATATTGGTACTTGTCGGGAATCACTCAGTGGTTTTTATTATATTTGTACTTGTCGGAATCACTCAGCGGTTGTTATTATTTTGGTACTTGTCGGGAATTATCAGTGGTTGTCAATATAATGGTACTTGTCGATAATCGTAAGTGGTTGTTATTATATTAGTACTTTTCAGGAATCACTCGGTGGTTGTTATTTTATTTGTACTTGTTGGGAATCACTCGGTGGTTGTTATTTTATTTTTACTTGTTGGGAATCACTCAGTGGTTGTTATTATATTTGTACTTGTCAGGAATCACTTAGTGGTTGTTATTATATTTGTTCTTGTCGGGAATCACTCAGTGGTTTTTATTGTAGTTTTACTTGTCGGGAATCGCCCAGGGTTTGCTATTTTGTTTATTATTGTCGAGAATCACTCAGTGGTTGTTATTATATTGGTACCTGTCAGGAATCAATATAATGGTACTTGTCGATAATCGTAAGTGGTTGTTATTATATTAGTACTTTTCAGGAATCACTCGGTGGTTGTTATTTTATTTGTACTTGTTGGGAATCACTCGGTGGTTGTTATTTTATTTTTACTTGTTGGGAATCACTCAGTGGTTGTTATTATATTTGTACTTGTCAGGAATCACTTAGTGGTTGTTATTATATTTGTTCTTGTCGGGAATCACTCAGTGGTTTTTATTGTAGTTTTACTTGTCGGGAATCGCCCAGGGTTTGCTATTTTGTTTATTATTGTCGGAAATCACTCAGTGGTTGTTATTATATTGGTATTTTATTTGTACTTGTTGGGAATCACTCGGTGGTTGTTATTTTATTTTTACTTGTTGGGAATCACTCAGTGGTTGTTATTATATTTGTACTTGTCAGGAATCACTTAGTGGTTGTTATTATATTTGTTCTTGTCGGGAATCACTCAGTGGTTTTTATTGTAGTTTTACTTGTCGGGAATCGCCCAGGGTTTGCTATTTTGTTTATTATTGTCGAGAATCACTCAGTGGTTGTTATTATATTGGTACCTGTCAGGAATCAATATAATGGTACTTGTCGATAATCGTAAGTGGTTGTTATTATATTAGTACTTTTCAGGAATCACTCGGTGGTTGTTATTTTATTTGTACTTGTTGGGAATCACTCGGTGGTTGTTATTTTATTTTTACTTGTTGGGAATCACTCAGTGGTTGTTATTATATTTGTACTTGTCAGGAATCACTTAGTGGTTGTTATTATATTTGTTCTTGTCGGGAATCACTCAGTGGTTTTTATTGTAGTTTTACTTGTCGGGAATCGCCCAGGGTTTGCTATTTTGTTTATTATTGTCGGAAATCACTCAGTGGTTGTTATTATATTGGTATTTTATTTGTACTTGTTGGGAATCACTCGGTGGTTGTTATTTTATTTTTACTTGTTGGGAATCACTCAGTGGTTGTTATTATATTTGTACTTGTCAGGAATCACTTAGTGGTTGTTATTATATTTGTTCTTGTCGGGAATCACTCAGTGGTTTTTATTGTAGTTTTACTTGTCGGGAATCGCCCAGGGTTTGCTATTTTGTTTATTATTGTCGAGAATCACTCAGTGGTTGTTATTATATTGGTACCTGTCAGGAATCAATATAATGGTACTTGTCGATAATCGTAAGTGGTTGTTATTATATTAGTACTTTTCAGGAATCACTCGGTGGTTGTTATTTTATTTGTACTTGTTGGGAATCACTCGGTGGTTGTTATTTTATTTTTACTTGTTGGGAATCACTCAGTGGTTGTTATTATATTTGTACTTGTCAGGAATCACTTAGTGGTTGTTATTATATTTGTTCTTGTCGGGAATCACTCAGTGGTTTTTATTGTAGTTTTACTTGTCGGGAATCGCCCAGGGTTTGCTATTTTGTTTATTATTGTCGGAAATCACTCAGTGGTTGTTATTATATTGGTATTTTATTTGTACTTGTTGGGAATCACTCGGTGGTTGTTATTTTATTTTTACTTGTTGGGAATCACTCAGTGGTTGTTATTATATTTGTACTTGTCAGGAATCACTTAGTGGTTGTTATTATATTTGTTCTTGTCGGGAATCACTCAGTGGTTTTTATTGTAGTTTTACTTGTCGGGAATCGCCCAGGGTTTGCTATTTTGTTTATTATTGTCGAGAATCACTCAGTCGTTTTTATTTTATTTGTACTTGTCGGGAATCAATCAGTGGTTGTTATTATATTGGTACTTGTCGGCAATCACTCAGTGGTTGTTATTATATGTGTACTTGTCGGAAATCACTCAGTGGTTGTTATTATATTGGTACCTGTCAGGAATCACTCGGTGGTTGTTATTTTATTTGTACTTGTTGGGAATCACTCGGTGGTTGTTATTTTATTTTTACTTGTTGGGAATCACTCAGTGGTTGTTATTATATTTGTACTTGTCAGGAATCACTTAGTGGTTGTTATTATATTTGTTCTTGTCGGGAATCACTCAGTGGTTTTTATTGTAGTTTTACTTGTCGGGAATCGCCCAGGGTTTGCTATTTTGTTTATTATTGTCGAGAATCACTCAGTAGTTGTTATTTGATTTGTACTTGTCGGAAATCACTCAGTGGTTGTTATTATAGTGGTACCTCTCAGGGTTCTCTAGTTGGTTGTTTTTTTATTTGTACTTGTCGGGAATCACTCAGTGGTTGTTATTATATTGGTACTTGTCGGGTATCACTCAGTGATTGTTATTATATTGGTCCTTGTCAGGAATCACTCAGTGGTTGTTATTATATTGGTCCTTGTCAGGAATCACTCAGTGGTTGTTATTATATTGGTACTTGTCGGGAATCACTCAGTGGTTTTTATTATATTTGTACTTGTCGGAATCACTCAGCGGTTGTTATTATTTTGGTACTTGTCGGGAATTATCAGTGGTTGTCAATATAATGGTACTTGTCGATAATCGTAAGTGGTTGTTATTATATTAGTACTTTTCAGGAATCACTTAGTGGTTGTTATTATATTTGTTCTTGTCGGGAATCACTCAGTGGTTTTTATTGTATTTTTACTTGTCGGGAATCGCCCAGGGGTTGCTATTTTGTTTATACTTGTCGAGAATCACTCGGTGGTTGTTATTTGATTTGTACTTGTCGGGAATCACTCAGTGGTTGTTATTATATTTGTACTTGTTATGAATCGTCAATTCGGTGATTGTTGTCATATATGTTTACTTGTCAGGGATCAAACATCCCATAGTTGTTATTATATTTGTATCTGCCAGGAAATACACACAATCAGACAGTTGTTGTTATATTTATTCTTGTCAGAAATCACACACTGTTCTTTATATGAAACAAAATTCAGTTGTTATATTTGTACTGGTCAGAAATCACATATTCATTGTTTGTTATTGTTGTTATATTTGTAGCTCTCATGAATCACACTCAGTGGGTGTACATTTCATAATACTCACCCTCAATTTATTAGGTAAGGTCTTTTTTTTTTATGACAACTGTAGAGACTTGTCCGGAATCACTCAGTCGTTTTTATTTTATTTGTACTTGTCGGGAATCAATCAGTGGTTGTTATTATATGTGTACTTGTCGGCAATCACTCAGTGGTTGTTATTATATGTGTACTTGTCGGAAATCACTCAGTGGTTGTTATTATATTGGTACCTGTCAGGAATCACTCGGTGGTTGTTATTTTATTTGTACTTGTTGGGAATCACTCGGTGGTTGTTATTTTATTTTTACTTGTTGGGAATCACTCAGTGGTTGTTATTATATTTGTACTTGTCAGGAATCACTTAGTGGTTGTTATTATATTTGTTCTTGTCGGGAATCACTCAGTGGTTTTTATTGTAGTTTTACTTGTCGGGAATCGCCCAGGGTTTGCTATTTTGTTTATTATTGTCGAGAATCACTCAGTAGTTGTTATTTGATTTGTACTTGTCGGAAATCACTCAGTGGTTGTTATTATAGTGGTACCTCTCAGGGTTCTCTAGTTGGTTGTTTTTTTATTTGTACTTGTCGGGAATCACTCAGTGGTTGTTATTATATTGGTACTTGTCGGGTATCACTCAGTGATTGTTATTATATTGGTCCTTGTCAGGAATCACTCAGTGGTTGTTATTATATTGGTCCTTGTCAGGAATCACTCAGTGGTTGTTATTATATTGGTACTTGTCGGGAATCACTCAGTGGTTTTTATTATATTTGTACTTGTCGGAATCACTCAGCGGTTGTTATTATTTTGGTACTTGTCGGGAATTATCAGTGGTTGTCAATATAATGGTACTTGTCGATAATCGTAAGTGGTTGTTATTATATTAGTACTTTTCAGGAATCACTTAGTGGTTGTTATTATATTTGTTCTTGTCGGGAATCACTCAGTGGTTTTTATTGTATTTTTACTTGTCGGGAATCGCCCAGGGGTTGCTATTTTGTTTATACTTGTCGAGAATCACTCGGTGGTTGTTATTTGATTTGTACTTGTCGGGAATCACTCAGTGGTTGTTATTATATTTGTACTTGTTATGAATCGTCAATTCGGTGATTGTTGTCATATATGTTTACTTGTCAGGGATCAAACATCCCATAGTTGTTATTATATTTGTATCTGCCAGGAAATACACACAATCAGACAGTTGTTGTTATATTTATTCTTGTCAGAAATCACACACTGTTCTTTATATGAAACAAAATTCAGTTGTTATATTTGTACTGGTCAGAAATCACATATTCATTGTTTGTTATTGTTGTTATATTTGTAGCTCTCATGAATCACACTCAGTGGGTGTACATTTCATAATACTCACCCTCAATTTATTAGGTAAGGTCTTTTTTTTTTATGACAACTGTAGAGACTTGTCCGGAATCACTCAGTCGTTTTTATTTTATTTGTACTTGTCGGGAATCAATCAGTGGTTGTTATTATATTGGTACTTGTCGGCAATCACTCAGTGGTTGTTATTATATGTGTACTTGTCGGAAATCACTCAGTGGTTGTTATTATATTGGTACCTGTCAGGAATCACTCGGTGGTTGTTATTTTATTTGTACTTGTTGGGAATCACTCGGTGGTTGTTATTTTATTTTTACTTGTTGGGAATCACTCAGTGGTTGTTATTATATTTGTACTTGTCAGGAATCACTTAGTGGTTGTTATTATATTTGTTCTTGTCGGGAATCACTCAGTGGTTTTTATTGTAGTTTTACTTGTCGGGAATCGCCCAGGGTTTGCTATTTTGTTTATTATTGTCGAGAATCACTCAGTAGTTGTTATTTGATTTGTACTTGTCGGAAATCACTCAGTGGTTGTTATTATAGTGGTACCTCTCAGGGTTCTCTAGTTGGTTGTTTTTTTATTTGTACTTGTCGGGAATCACTCAGTGGTTGTTATTATATTGGTACTTGTCGGGTATCACTCAGTGATTGTTATTATATTGGTCCTTGTCAGGAATCACTCAGTGGTTGTTATTATATTGGTCCTTGTCAGGAATCACTCAGTGGTTGTTATTATATTGGTACTTGTCGGGAATCACTCAGTGGTTTTTATTATATTTGTACTTGTCGGAATCACTCAGCGGTTGTTATTATTTTGGTACTTGTCGGGAATTATCAGTGGTTGTCAATATAATGGTACTTGTCGATAATCGTAAGTGGTTGTTATTATATTAGTACTTTTCAGGAATCACTCGGTGGTTGTTATTTTATTTGTACTTGTTGGGAATCACTCGGTGGTTGTTATTTTATTTTTACTTGTTGGGAATCACTCAGTGGTTGTTATTATATTTGTACTTGTCAGGAATCACTTAGTGGTTGTTATTATATTTGTTCTTGTCGGGAATCACTCAGTGGTTTTTATTGTAGTTTTACTTGTCGGGAATCGCCCAGGGTTTGCTATTTTGTTTATTATTGTCGAGAATCACTCAGTGGTTGTTATTATATTGGTACCTGTCAGGAATCAATATAATGGTACTTGTCGATAATCGTAAGTGGTTGTTATTATATTAGTACTTTTCAGGAATCACTCGGTGGTTGTTATTTTATTTGTACTTGTTGGGAATCACTCGGTGGTTGTTATTTTATTTTTACTTGTTGGGAATCACTCAGTGGTTGTTATTATATTTGTACTTGTCAGGAATCACTTAGTGGTTGTTATTATATTTGTTCTTGTCGGGAATCACTCAGTGGTTTTTATTGTAGTTTTACTTGTCGGGAATCGCCCAGGGTTTGCTATTTTGTTTATTATTGTCGGAAATCACTCAGTGGTTGTTATTATATTGGTATTTTATTTGTACTTGTTGGGAATCACTCGGTGGTTGTTATTTTATTTTTACTTGTTGGGAATCACTCAGTGGTTGTTATTATATTTGTACTTGTCAGGAATCACTTAGTGGTTGTTATTATATTTGTTCTTGTCGGGAATCACTCAGTGGTTTTTATTGTAGTTTTACTTGTCGGGAATCGCTCAGGGTTTGCTATTTTGTTTATTATTGTCGAGAATCACTCAGTGGTTGTTATTATATTGGTACCTGTCAGGAATCAATATAATGGTACTTGTCGATAATCGTAAGTGGTTGTTATTATATTAGTACTTTTCAGGAATCACTCGGTGGTTGTTATTTTATTTGTACTTGTTGGGAATCACTCGGTGGTTGTTATTTTATTTTTACTTGTTGGGAATCACTCAGTGGTTGTTATTATATTTGTACTTGTCAGGAATCACTTAGTGGTTGTTATTATATTTGTTCTTGTCGGGAATCACTCAGTGGTTTTTATTGTAGTTTTACTTGTCGGGAATCGCCCAGGGTTTGCTATTTTGTTTATTATTGTCGGAAATCACTCAGTGGTTGTTATTATATTGGTATTTTATTTGTACTTGTTGGGAATCACTCGGTGGTTGTTATTTTATTTTTACTTGTTGGGAATCACTCAGTGGTTGTTATTATATTTGTACTTGTCAGGAATCACTTAGTGGTTGTTATTATATTTGTTCTTGTCGGGAATCACTCAGTGGTTTTTATTGTAGTTTTACTTGTCGGGAATCGCCCAGGGTTTGCTATTTTGTTTATTATTGTCGAGAATCACTCAGTGGTTGTTATTATATTGGTACCTGTCAGGAATCAATATAATGGTACTTGTCGATAATCGTAAGTGGTTGTTATTATATTAGTACTTTTCAGGAATCACTCGGTGGTTGTTATTTTATTTGTACTTGTTGGGAATCACTCGGTGGTTGTTATTTTATTTTTACTTGTTGGGAATCACTCAGTGGTTGTTATTATATTTGTACTTGTCAGGAATCACTTAGTGGTTGTTATTATATTTGTTCTTGTCGGGAATCACTCAGTGGTTTTTATTGTAGTTTTACTTGTCGGGAATCGCCCAGGGTTTGCTATTTTGTTTATTATTGTCGGAAATCACTCAGTGGTTGTTATTATATTGGTATTTTATTTGTACTTGTTGGGAATCACTCGGTGGTTGTTATTTTATTTTTACTTGTTGGGAATCACTCAGTGGTTGTTATTATATTTGTACTTGTCAGGAATCACTTAGTGGTTGTTATTATATTTGTTCTTGTCGGGAATCACTCAGTGGTTTTTATTGTAGTTTTACTTGTCGGGAATCGCCCAGGGTTTGCTATTTTGTTTATTATTGTCGAGAATCACTCAGTCGTTTTTATTTTATTTGTACTTGTCGGGAATCAATCAGTGGTTGTTATTATATTGGTACTTGTCGGCAATCACTCAGTGGTTGTTATTATATGTGTACTTGTCGGAAATCACTCAGTGGTTGTTATTATATTGGTACCTGTCAGGAATCACTCGGTGGTTGTTATTTTATTTGTACTTGTTGGGAATCACTCGGTGGTTGTTATTTTATTTTTACTTGTTGGGAATCACTCAGTGGTTGTTATTATATTTGTACTTGTCAGGAATCACTTAGTGGTTGTTATTATATTTGTTCTTGTCGGGAATCACTCAGTGGTTTTTATTGTAGTTTTACTTGTCGGGAATCGCCCAGGGTTTGCTATTTTGTTTATTATTGTCGAGAATCACTCAGTAGTTGTTATTTGATTTGTACTTGTCGGAAATCACTCAGTGGTTGTTATTATAGTGGTACCTCTCAGGGTTCTCTAGTTGGTTGTTTTTTTATTTGTACTTGTCGGGAATCACTCAGTGGTTGTTATTATATTGGTACTTGTCGGGTATCACTCAGTGATTGTTATTATATTGGTCCTTGTCAGGAATCACTCAGTGGTTGTTATTATATTGGTCCTTGTCAGGAATCACTCAGTGGTTGTTATTATATTGGTACTTGTCGGGAATCACTCAGTGGTTTTTATTATATTTGTACTTGTCGGAATCACTCAGCGGTTGTTATTATTTTGGTACTTGTCGGGAATTATCAGTGGTTGTCAATATAATGGTACTTGTCGATAATCGTAAGTGGTTGTTATTATATTAGTACTTTTCAGGAATCACTTAGTGGTTGTTATTATATTTGTTCTTGTCGGGAATCACTCAGTGGTTTTTATTGTATTTTTACTTGTCGGGAATCGCCCAGGGGTTGCTATTTTGTTTATACTTGTCGAGAATCACTCGGTGGTTGTTATTTGATTTGTACTTGTCGGGAATCACTCAGTGGTTGTTATTATATTTGTACTTGTTATGAATCGTCCATTCGGTGATTGTTGTCATATATGTTTACTTGTCAGGGATCAAACATCCCATAGTTGTTATTATATTTGTATCTGCCAGGAAATACACACAATCAGACAGTTGTTGTTATATTTATTCTTGTCAGAAATCACACACTGTTCTTTATATGAAACAAAATTCAGTTGTTATATTTGTACTGGTCAGAAATCACATATTCATTGTTTGTTATTGTTGTTATATTTGTAGCTCTCATGAATCACACTCAGTGGGTGTACATTTCATAATACTCACCCTCAATTTATTAGGTAAGGTCTTTTTTTTTTATGACAACTGTAGAGACTTGTCCGGAATCACTCAGTCGTTTTTATTTTATTTGTACTTGTCGGGAATCAATCAGTGGTTGTTATTATATTGGTACTTGTCGGCAATCACTCAGTGGTTGTTATTATATGTGTACTTGTCGGAAATCACTCAGTGGTTGTTATTATATTGGTACCTGTCAGGAATCACTCGGTGGTTGTTATTTTATTTGTACTTGTTGGGAATCACTCGGTGGTTGTTATTTTATTTTTACTTGTTGGGAATCACTCAGTGGTTGTTATTATATTTGTACTTGTCAGGAATCACTTAGTGGTTGTTATTATATTTGTTCTTGTCGGGAATCACTCAGTGGTTTTTATTGTAGTTTTACTTGTCGGGAATCGCCCAGGGTTTGCTATTTTGTTTATTATTGTCGAGAATCACTCAGTAGTTGTTATTTGATTTGTACTTGTCGGAAATCACTCAGTGGTTGTTATTATAGTGGTACCTCTCAGGGTTCTCTAGTTGGTTGTTTTTTTATTTGTACTTGTCGGGAATCACTCAGTGGTTGTTATTATATTGGTACTTGTCGGGTATCACTCAGTGATTGTTATTATATTGGTCCTTGTCAGGAATCACTCAGTGGTTGTTATTATATTGGTCCTTGTCAGGAATCACTCAGTGGTTGTTATTATATTGGTACTTGTCGGGAATCACTCAGTGGTTTTTATTATATTTGTACTTGTCGGAATCACTCAGCGGTTGTTATTATTTTGGTACTTGTCGGGAATTATCAGTGGTTGTCAATATAATGGTACTTGTCGATAATCGTAAGTGGTTGTTATTATATTAGTACTTTTCAGGAATCACTTAGTGGTTGTTATTATATTTGTTCTTGTCGGGAATCACTCAGTGGTTTTTATTGTATTTTTACTTGTCGGGAATCGCCCAGGGGTTGCTATTTTGTTTATACTTGTCGAGAATCACTCGGCGGTTGTTATTTGATTTGTACTTGTCGGGAATCACTCAGTGGTTGTTATTATATTTGTACTTGTTATGAATCGTCAATTCGGTGATTGTTGTCATATATGTTTACTTGTCAGGGATCAAACATCCCATAGTTGTTATTATATTTGTATCTGCCAGGAAATACACACAATCAGACAGTTGTTGTTATATTTATTCTTGTCAGAAATCACACACTGTTCTTTATATGAAACAAAATTCAGTTGTTATATTTGTACTGGTCAGAAATCACATATTCATTGTTTGTTATTGTTGTTATATTTGTAGCTCTCATGAATCACACTCAGTGGGTGTACATTTCATAATACTCACCCTCAATTTATTAGGTAAGGTCTTTTTTTTTTATGACAACTGTAGAGACTTGCTAAAAAGGTACCTTTGATATATATTTCTGAAACTGAGTCACTTGACCTTGGCTCAACTTTTAATGCTACTGCCGTCTAGTAGCAAAATTGACATCTAAATATATTCGGATATTGGTTTTTTTAAATTCTTATTTTGTTACATTATTAAAAAGCTGATGTTTTTGTCGCATCAATTTTTGTCAGGAAGAAACATTTGTATAGCTTTGTGAATATCATATAACTTATTAATTGATTGTTATATACCGTGTTTACAAGAATCAATCATGAATTATTGTGAAGAAAATTTATAAAACATGTTTTGTAATTTAACAGTGTTCTGAATAATTCGATGATTTGGTATTTTAAAGCGTTTTTTATTCATGAACAATGCTGAGGTAATTTACATTTTGACATATATGTCACACTTTAGGTATTACTAAGTAATAAGTATATGAGCGAGTGGTACCAAACTTCACAGTTGAAATCTGTTGAAAATTGAAAGAAGAAAGTAAAAATTAAATAATATAAAGTGTCGATAACAAATTAGCTAATCTCGGCACTGGTTACCATGGTTACTAATATATAAAAAGTAAAATCACAAAAATACTGAACTCCGAGGAAAATTCAAAAAGGAAAGTCCTTAATAAAATGGCAAAATCAAAAGCTAAAACCCATTAAACGAATGGATAACAACAGTCTTATTCCTGATTTGGTAAATCATTTCTTTTGTAGAAAATGGTGGATTAAACCTGATTTTAAAGCTAGCCAAACCTCACTTGTATGATAGTCGCATCAGTGAATTCCATTATATTGACAACGATTTGTGAACAAAACAAACAAACATAATCGGTAAAAATGTCAAAAATAGGGGAACAGCAGCCAACATTGTGTTATAATCTTAATCAAGGCTATAAAAACAAACAAATATGTCACAAAAAAGCACAAAATGTATGTCGACTTTAACATGTTTAAGTTGCCTCCCCTTCACCAAGGAGAGAACAAAAATTGTGATATTTGATAACTTAATATCTGTAACAATCAAATAGCCTATTCGAATTTATCTTATTGAATAAATTGACATATGAATAAAATGATAGGTTGAGTATCCGGGTTGAGTATACACGATTGTATATGTGAATAAGACTGCAACCGAAGGACACAAATTACCAAGGGACATCCACAGGACAACGAACAAAAGGCAAATGTCTTCATAATATGTCAATCTCTAAATCGTCCATTACCTATATGAGCTGTTAATAAATTAAACAGAAACCAACCAAAGAACTGCCATTGAGTAACCATTTTCTTCTATATAACATAAAACATTTTAAGATAAGTATGACCTAAAATTACAAATGACACGCACATGTGTATGAGTAAAATAAAATAATGTTGCTGGTTTTAACTAGTTTTTTTCGGATCTCGACCCTCCCCTTTTTTTAATCTCAAACTTCAGTATATTAACAAAACGTTCATATCAGAACATTTACAGGTAACGCACTTAACTCCTTTATAACATTATAGTAAATGATAAAAAAAATCAGAGAAACAAATTACAAAGTATACTGTATTGAAGAATGCATACATGTACTGAATGCAAGATCAAAATAGAAATATAACCTTCTGATAAGAAATAATGTCTTTCGACAAATCATATCAGTTGTTATATTTTATACAACAACTCTGAAATTACCAAAAATATTAAACAGTACATAATACCCTACCAATCGACTCCGCCTTAAAATAGACTCACAGAAACGCCAAACAACAACGAATATTACTTTTATTCAGGACTTTTCAATAATATAACATGTACACCTTGTTTTTCAAAGTTTATTTCAAACAAATCCTTCATTCTCTGTAAACAGGTAAACCACGTTAGTTCTTTTTTTTTACATTGGAAGGGTTGAATATCTGACACGTTTGATTTTCTTACCTATACATTTACATATATATTGTATTCAATGTTGTGTACCGTTTTAAATTTACACGATAATTTTAGTTTTAAGTTTTCCGTACCAATCCAATTTCTATCAAAATGTAGAAAAAAATATCACTAAAGTTATTTTAAATTTTTTTTTTTTTATGCATGGTTAAAGAACATAAATGGAGGACTTTAAATCAGTCCATTTTCTCATGAATAAACATTTTCTATATTTATATCTTGTTACGTCATGAATGTTTATTTTCTTTACATATTAACGGATTTCTATTATAAGAATGACTTATAAGTAGTGATCATTATTTAGCGACCAGTTCCGTTTGGTTTTATTGATAAGATATGTAAGAGGAAACAGGATACCATATATATGTTGCCATCTATGATTAAGGTTAGTAAATATGTGTATTTTTTGCAATTATACTTAAAAAAACCTTTAAATGATTCGTCAAGAGGGCATAACTTGTAAACATATCGCGTTGAATTGCCATGCAAAACAGTCAGTAAAATAAAAATAATACCGAACTCCAACAAGGTATATTTAAAAGGGGGCTGTCCAGAAAAACTGACAAGCAAATGAAAGAATTCAAACGAACTATCATATTCCTGACTCGATACAGACATTTTCATCTGTTGGTCAACCGGTTTAAACCTCTCATTTGTATCACAGTTGTTTATAGTTTTGTTATATTGACAAAATTGGGAAAGCATCACAAAAAGACATCATTGGTTAATGTGACAAATAGTTGGGAACCAGCAGGATAAGATGTGTAAACATACATCACAGACGTTTGATTGGTTTTACACTAGTAATTATTTGGGGCTCTTTATAGCTTGTTGTTCGGTGTGAACCAAGGCTCCGTGTTGAAGGCCGTACATTGACCTATAAAGGTTTACTTTTTTTAAATTGTTATTTGGATGGAGAGTTGTCTCATTGGCACTCACATCACATCTTTCTATATCTATAGAACACAACTGAGACTAAAAAAGGTTGAAGCATATTTATCTCAAACATAAAACAATAATTACACGTCACTATCATAAAACGACTCCACATTTATATACCTATCATATCATTATACATGTTTTTATATATTTCATTTTCCATGACTCAGTAGTATATATATGATTTTTTTTAAACATTAAGGACTTAATCAAAATGTAAACACGTTCCATATAATGTTCGATATGTATTAACTACAACTTGGTAAAATGTCCTTACATTAAATTGCATCACAAATGACATGGTTATCAGCAATATTACACACAATTTCTACAAACGATTGCCAGAATTAAAACATAAATTCCTATATAACTATACTTCAAATGATACTACTTATATACAAATACGTGAGCCTTGTAAATTGTATCATACAAGCACCTATTTCATAGCCCTTTTCACATACTAAAATGAGTGATTTCTTAAATTACTTTTACGATTTTTGAGGAAAATAAGATATAGTACGATTTGTTAGGATTCAAGTGATCCTTTTTTGGCTTTGGCTTTACTTTTAGTGTTATTAGGTTTATAAGATTCAGGATTTTCAAATATTTTATTCAAGAGCTTCACTGAAGAGACTTTTTTAGTCGATATGCGAATATGGTTCAGAATAGTGATACCGTTAACTGTTAACGTTATTCCGTTGTGAATGCTTTCGCAAGTTTAAACAACATAAGAAGGAAACGATAATTTCTTTAGTTATGAATACAAATCGTGTACAGGTGGGTCGGTAAAGAAAAACATATTTTATTATTTTTTATTTGTTTTACAGGTATATTTTGATAATCCTGAGAATGCGAATTTATCCACGTAGTACTATTATTCAAAGACCTTTGCACTTAGTGCGAGGTAAGCTTAGATTGTTGAATATCCGTACTTTTTCTGATTCAGCTTTTGTTTTCTTTTTGTTTGTCAGATATGTCTGATTATTACGAGTCGTTAAGTACACATTGACTAACAAACTTTATAATACAAGCGATATTGTTGAAAATACAATGAAACAAATTTATTCAACTTATATTTTTATTTGTTAAACATATGTAGTTATTGTTCAGAGTATCATTGTCAATTTATTTATACATAGAAAGTTCTTGTTCACATTGAATTCCTTTATACTTTCATCAAAGTACCAGTAAGAATCAAGTATCTATCACGTGTTTTCTGATTTCTGAAATAGTCCTACCAATATTTAGATAAGTACATAGTAAGAATGATATATAGCTCCCTAGATTACACAAGTTAGTATACATATTTGTCGATTATTACACGCTGCTGTGTAACACATGTAGTAACAGTACAACTAAAATGCCATTAACCTTTACATTTTCCTCACTTTTTTAGATACATTGATTTTTTTACCATATGTTACTTAGATATCATTAAATCACTCATGGTTTGTTTCCATTTTTATTGTGTGATTCATATTTGTATTCATAATTAAAAAATGGGAAATAGTTTTTGCCATACAAGGTACAGTTATCTTCTTTCATTGATTTGCCTTGGTTATTCATAAGGTGCTTAATTTGGTATTAATTTTCAAAAGAAACAATATAATTTTACCCTTCACTTTTTAAACATGATTTAACAACAATGATTTGCCGCGATGATAGTCTTACTACTAGAATCCTTGTTAGGAATACTATTTATTTGAATAAAAATCTCATGCCCTCACAATCGTGGGTTTATGGACCCGATCAAGTATAAGAGTTGATAAATAGTGGTCCTTAAAAATAGTTTGTTTCAATGGCAAATACCTATGAATCAAGGATCATTGACCCCACCCCTATTATTGTTTGTTCCTGTGACGAATACCGAGAAATCTGATGATCTAATACCATGATCTTTAATTAATACACGTGTAAGAATCAAATGAGGGGAAGCTGATCTATCACAAATGTTTTGAATGTAAAACGCTAATAGCTTCCCAAGATCTACAACAACCAGAGGCGGATTTAGGGTTGGGGGGGGGGGGGGGGCAGGGGGCCCGGGCCCCCCCTTTTTGGGAAAAAAATTGGTTGCTTATATAGGGAATCACTGAAGCGTGACTGGAGCGGGCCCTCTCTTAGGTCAGTCAGTGGGCCCCCACTTATGAAAATTTCTGGATCCGCCACTGACAACAAATGTAGCTACTTAATATAAAGCAAAATACCGAACCAAAACCCTGACCAGTAAAGCAGGCGGTATATTTCATAGTTTGCACTCTTGTTATTTCTGGCGTTTATATCTTCGATGTTCATGTAAGTTACAAAAAGTCTAGATTCTACTTTGTAAAAAATATCTCCGCAATTACGCAACCTATTTTGTTTTTTAATCGTATAAATGGAAGCCATTGAAGGGATGGCGTGCTGTCAATTTAGTTTTTGAAAACCGATAAATTCATACACTTTAGTGTCATTACCATTCTTACATGACAGTTGTAGTTTAAAGGAAAAATGTATCGTATAGCTCCTAAGCATCATTTAATGTTCGCTAAGACCTTTTATCAACTTAAACTATTGTCTGATCGATTGTAAAAGTGAATATCCGAAAGTTGAAAAAACACTAAAAATGTTATTAAATATTTCGTTGAAGGGGAGACAAAATATATTTAGAGATTGAAAAGTAATGACCTCAGATATCAAATAGTAAATATGATTTTTTGGTAAGTTATGCGCAAGAAAGATCCACAAGTACAGGCTGTTGGCAAGCGCTTTTAATAAAAAGAAAATTATTCAAACACACCTTCTCTGTTGTTGTGACTCATTAAAAAGGTATTTCACTTGACCAATATACCTAATTTTTTTTGCACTGTGCTTTTTTAATGTTATCATTTTAGTCCTGCAGCCTAACAAGAATCTGCAGCGAGATGATGCACCAAATTGGTTTTGTTTTATACGTTTTCATGACAAAACAGTCTACTCAAACACGTCTGAACTTCAAAAGGTGTGCTCGACTTTCTTTTTTCGATGATTATAGGTCATTTCTAGGATTTTATCCAAAAATGAAAACAGTTGCCAGATGTATTTTCATCACAATCGACTGTTATAATTAAAAAAAATCAAATATATCGAAGCTCTATATTATAACTTAAGTATGACTTTTTTCGCGCCAGATCCGTGTTTCGTCTACAAAAGACTCATCAGTGATGTAAGTTTTTTCAAATCCTAAATTATGCAACTGCTTTAAACTTTTAAAGCCCATAGAAACAGAAGTTAATAATTAAAACATATCAACTTGACCATTTTTAAGTTCTTTAATAAATTGGAGATTCATTTATTTTGTTTAATTTCAATTGGACAGTCTGCCTGCATAAGATTCCGAGTACCGTTGTCCTTTATTTTCTTTGAACTAGTGTGTGTGTTTTTTTAATGCCCGATTTTTATACAATTTATAGCTAGTTATCTCCATGTTATTCTTTTATTCAAAATGAAAAAAAAAATCACATATTTAGTATACTGCCAGATTAATTAATCTGTATGTGATATCTATGGAGGGAACCTGACCAACCTTCTCCCAAAGAAGGTCTCCAAAGTTGTTGTCCATTTATTTTCTATAGATAGACACAAGAAGATGTGGTATGATTGCCAATGAGACAATTAGCTCTCCACGAGAGACAAGTTTACTTTTTCACCAGTTAAACTCATATGACTTTTAAAATAGTCGTGACTTGATTTACGAATCGTTAAATCCGGAAAATTCCAATTCAAATACATGATTTGATATGACTCCCTAAAAATTCTACTTTCAACATTTTAAAATATACATGCAATGTTTTGGAGTAGGTATTGAAACAATACTCAAAGCTACTAAATAATAAATGTATGAGAAAATTGTTTAATATTCTTATCTATAAAGAAATCTCATTGCGACATGAAAGGTATACCATGGTTGGTTCTATTCACCTTTGGAGTTTTTCATATATGCAATTTTGTGCTCGGAAAACTCGTCAGGAATTAACAGGTTTTACGAACCATGTCATAATTTTAACACATTGGAAAAACCCTTATTTATATGTAAATTGTATTATAGAAATAAAAAAAAATCGTGTTTATTATTCTTAACATCTTTTCCCACATTGATTACTCTATTTGCATTGGACTATTAATATTAATTTACAATTCATATTATTGAAAGCTGTAGAATTTGTTTTATTACTATTTCTGAAGTTTCTTGTTTCATTTATTATTCATTGCAATCGATTTTTAAGTATTTCCTATCGTTTTTCAAAGATTAATTCCCACGACAGTTTCTATGTTATTCAGAAAACTAATATTGTTAGCACACCTTGCCTATTAGACAAGTTGCATGCATAACATTTCCTCTGAAATTAAAACGTAACAAGGCCTAACTAATATATGGGAGATCTTTTAATTATATAAATAACAGTAGTGTAGAAGTGGACAGAACATTTTGGCGTGTTGTGTGGTGTGGTGTAGTAGCGTAGAAGTGGACAGAACATTTTGGCGTGTTGTGTGGTGTGGTGTAGTAGCGTAGAAGTGGACAGAATATTTGGGCGTGTTGTGTGGTGTGGTGTAGTAGCGTAGAAGTGGACAGAACATTTGGGCGTGTTGTGTGGTGTGGTGTAGTAGCGTAGAAGTGGACAGAACATTTGGGCGTGTTGTGTGGTGTGGTGTAGTAGTGTAGAAGTGGACAGAACATTTGGGCGTGTTGTGTGGTGTGGTGTAGTAGCGTAGAAGTGGACAGAACATTTGGGCGTGTTGTGTGGTGTGGTGTAGTAGTGTAGAAGTGGACAGAACATTTGGGCGTGTTGTGTGGTGTGGTGTAGTAGCGTAGAAGTGGACAGAACATTTGGGCGTGTTGTGTGGTGTGGTGTAGTAGCGTAGAAGTGGACAGAACATTTGGGCGTGTTGTGTGGTGTGGTGTAGTAGTGTAGAAGTGGACAGAACATTTGGGCGTGTTGTGTGGTGTGGTGTAGTAGCGTAGAAGTGGACAGAACATTTGGGCGTGTTGTGTGGTGTGGTGTAGTAGCGTAGAAGTGGACAGAACATTTGGGCGTGTTGTGTGGTGTGGTGTAGTAGCGTAGAAGTGGACAGAACATTTGGGCGTGTTGTGTGGTGTGGTGTAGTAGCGTAGAAGTGGACAGAACATTTGGGCGTGTTGTGTGGTGTGGTGTAGTAGCGTAGAAGTGGACAGAACATTTGGGCGTGTTGTGTGGTGTGGTGTAGTAGCGTAGAAGTGGACAGAACATTTGGGCGTGTTGTGTGGTGTGGTGTAGTAGCGTAGAAGTGGACAGAACATTTGGGCGTGTTGTGTGGTGTGGTGTAGTAGTGTAGAAGTGAACAGAACATTTGGGCGTGTTGTGTGGTGTGGTGTAGTAGCGTAGAAGTGGACAGAACATTTGGGCGTGTTGTGTGGTGTGGTGTAGTAGTGTAGAAGTGGACAGAACATTTGGGCGTGTTGTGTGGTGTGGTGTAGTAGCGTAGAAGTGGACAGAACATTTGGGCGTGTTGTGTGGTGTGGTGTAGTAGCGCAGAAGTGGACAGATTTGGGCGTGTGGTGTGGTAGTGGTATAAGGAATGGGTGTAATTCTGAAAGAGACATGCAAAATAAAAATTATATAGTCTCATAATTTAGTAAAAAGTCAGTGTCTGCTATAAGTTTTATCTTTAAAATAGAAAAAAGGTTGGAAAAGAGTTGGGTCAAATCTACGCCCAACTGCGCCAAACTACTTTAAATAAAAAAAAAGTTTGAATTGTTGAAAATTGTCTTGTTCTCAGTTCAGACAATAATATTTTTTTTTTTATGTTTTCTTAATTTCAATGTATTTAAAGAAGCAGATTCAATCTTTATTTTTCAACGGATTTTATAAATGGGGGTTGCATGATCATCCCTAAATATTGTGACGTTTACATTTTGTCAAAGGATTTTACGTAAAAAAAAAATAATCATAATTTGTGTATCTTCAGCGAGACATATCAATTCTTCACTATATCATCGGCGTAGGCAGCGTCAATATTTAGTTTGTGAAAAAACAAATTACTTTGTGAAACCTTCATGGAATTTATGTGATCAAAGCAGTATCATAAGCAAATAATTCAAAACATTTTTTTTGTATTTTTTTCGAATCTTACTTCACATACAGTCTCAAGTTAAAAGTAGATCTATTTTTTTTCCCGGAGATTAATAACATTTTTCATACCTTAATGTAGTTTTGCAAATTTTGAACAGAAGTTTCTTCAAGATTAAGAAATATAATCTGTTAAGATTTATTTTGTTTATATTTTCCTGTAATTAACTGATAAATTTAAAATGGCCTTAGTTTTTGGCAGTCAACATTTCACTTAGCGATCACAGTAGAGACACAGAGGCCCGTGGTATCCTTTACTTTTTATAAAAGGATGGAACTGTAAAAATATGTGAAACTTTCTAGTAGTGATATGTTTCTGTCATCGACTTTATGTGTACAAACTACTTTGACAGTTACTTTTCTGGATAAAAGAAATTGGTATAGATGCTTGATCCAAAGATGTTTGATGTTTGAAAATCTATAAATAATCATTCGAAAGGGTGGTTTCTTTTATAAGTTGTAGGTTTTTATCTTTTTTTATTGGCAATTGTACAAGTAGAGCGTGAAAAGTTAGTTATGTATCTAATATTGGAGCAGCCACAAAATTTTACAGAATACGATCAAATGATGAGAAATTTCATTTCCGTGACAATGCACATATACTTTGGAATAGAAGTTGGATTGCATGAATATTTGTGTGTGTGTGTTAACTGCCAAAGATACTGAATATAAAAGTATTTTAGCTATTTTAAGGATATTACTTGACATGCCACGAAAAGAGTATCAAAATAGAAAACGCAATTAGTAAATATTCTCATTTCATTATACAACATGTGTATTTTGATAAAGCAAATTATCCAACTAAATTTTATTTTACAATATTGTTTCTGGGGTTGTTTTTTTTGGCTGTGGAAAGGTGAAAGTCAATTAAAAACTAATGCCTTTTTATACAGTGCATCTTCAAGTCAAATTGAATTATATTAATTACACTACCAAATAATAAGAAACAAATACTAGTATGAAAGATACATTTTTGTATCTGCTATTCAAGTGAGAAAATAATGAAAAGTAAACACAATCATACGCATGAAGATTTTTTAAATGATAATTCTAGCGCCTAGAATATATTACGGTATATTAATAAAAATTGAAGAGTCGCTTAACTGAAAACAATCGGGATGCAATATGATTAATGGTATTTAAAATCTGATATTGATACATAGTAGCGCGATTAATGGTTTTCCAATAGTTAAACAGCCCTACCGATTTTTCTACCAATAATTACTATTGACATCTTCTAGTGGTGGCTATCCACCTACATTTTCCCGTCCGGATATGGACAAAAGTTTTTGTCACACTGTTATTTTATTATAAATAATTATTCCAATCAATATTTCTGTTCTTTCAGCAAGGACAGTTTTCATCAGTGTTGTGTTGTATTCGTTGGATAGAGTTTGGATTATAGAAGAGCAGTTGACAGTCTTGAAAATAGGGAATTGATCGTATCGTCTGCTGTTTCAAAATCAGGAAAATCTTTTACTTCAGCCAGAATTAATGATAATATCCGTTTAACGCTTATTGGAGTCGGTGAATGAAACAAGATTGGAATAATTTAAATGCAAGGCATATAATGTCATAGTGATTAGAGAGTTTCAAATAGAAATATGACGTCCACAAAAGCATCGGAAGATTCTTACATTCTCGGTAGAAGCCAGGTAAGGTTTTTTAATCTAACAAATTTATAAATGAAAGTTGATCTTTTTATACTATGAATCTTTTTATCCTGCATTTAGCAAAAGACCGAACAAATAGCAGGTTAACAATCATGTATTTGCTCAATTCGTTTCTGACTCTGCAAGTGGAGCAGACTCTGGCACTACTGCCCTTCCGCAGCACTCGAGATTTAAGCAGAGTTTGGTAGGCTTTGTAATGCTCAGTCTTTAGTTCACTTGTAGTGCTTTCGTTTTGTTTACTATGGAGTCTTTAATTTGCAATAATGTCAGAGTTGTTGCTCCATATTGATGTTCTCACTGTATCTTTGAGAAATAAAAGCGCAATGTTTTAGTGTTATTAATTGGTATAGAATACATGTTCTTTCATCATTGTTTTGTCTCTATTTACTTATGAACAATATGGACAATAATAAGTTTTTATTTAGATTTTTATCTTTTATCTGAAAATTACACTTTAGTGATACATCCAGTGGCAAATATTTCACGCATGTTTAGGACGGATTGATAGAAAATGTAGGTCCTTCAGTAAGAGTAGACAGGATTGAAAGTCGCTAAATTTGTTTAAATACCACTGAAAATGGTGTTATCCAAGAAAGGGACCAAAATTTAGCCTTGTAAAAGGTCACATATGGAACCCTAAAGAGTGGTTATAGGGTGTCGTTGACGAACACAGAACATGGCAATCTGGTCAGAGGAAGATACAGGGATGATCTAAATTCTATACATCAGTCGAACCTTGGTATACTTTAGTGACCTTCAAGGTAACTTCATGACAAGTTTGAAATGTCAAGTTTGAAATGTCCTACACTGGAGTTGACTGTTGAGACCTTGTGCGTACTTATCTGCTTTGAAGTTCAGTTAAAGATATATCACACATTTGTTGCAAATTGACAGTCAAGAATTTGTCAATTTAACGTGCTTAATACAAAAAATCGAACATCATGAAAGAATCATTCCCAGTCACCTTCGCAATTTCAACTGTTTATAAATTGTGATAGAGAAGAATCTGTTGATTAAATTCTCGTTATCTAATTGCTTCCAGAGGCTCAATACTATCAAGTAAACCGTATCAAGCCAATCGTTGAGAATGAGATTGGATAAATGCATCACTGAAATGAAGTTATTTGATGAAGCGCAATAAATCGGAAACAATTCGATAAGACTACTAGCTCACATGTTTAAATGACAACTTAAACTTTTATTTTTCCAATTGTATAATAGCGTTGGCATTCACAAGCTGCTGATCAATGATATGTAAACAAAAATTACATGTTTTATGGTTAACCAAGAGATGAGAGGGCGGAAGTCGAGAAAAATAGCTTTTAAATTTGTATTCTAGAACAGAAAAATATCAAGAAAAGACTGGGGAAATCAACGTTCGTAGAAAATGCTATTGCAAACATATTGTATTGAATCAAATTATCTTAAGGCATTGGTATTGTACTACAGCCAGCGTAGATTTAATTACATCATATCGATACAATAAACTACTAATTGTAGTTCCTGAAGTTCTCATTTTAAAAACGAATGACAACGCTGTATTACTTGCAGTAGACCAATGCTGCACCAATCAAACGTTTGGTCACAATTAACATCAACATTCATATAGCCGTGAAGAAATTAACTACTCTGGTCTCTGATAATAAGTGTTTTTTTTTGGGTTTTTTTTTTTGGGGGGGGGGGGGGGGGATAAATTCACAATATAACTACTTTCCTGATTGTAATATGATGTTCCAACAACCTTTTCTGGTATTTCAGAATATTTATCTATCATAAGGGGGATAAAGGTTAGGGAAAACTGCAATTTGGAATTCTGACATACATCTTCTTATCATATAAAAAAAAATCAAAATGTATAACATTAAATGTCGCTTTTTTCTTTTCATTTACTTTATAATATTTGAATAAATGTAAAAGAGGAAGGCAACATTTCCTTCTTTCTAGGCTAAGTTATAAATGCTATTTTGGGAGGAGAAATTAGAAATAAATACCTAAAATATAACTGAACTATATAATAACTGTACAGTTGATAATAGCAGAACAAAAATATCAGTAATACAAAACAATAATTAACAATATCGAATGGAAAAGGAATGAACGCATTTACTGTAGCCAGTTTAAACTGCTTTACCATCTAATAATTATCGGGGCTTCTATACATTAGTCAGGATCGAACCTGTTGTCTAGTGGTTGTTGTTTGTTGATGTAGTTCATAAGTTATATATCTACTCCCTTTCTTGATTTTTTTTCTTTATATTAGACCGTTGGTTTTCCTGTTTACATTGTTTTTACTATTCGTGTTGGCCCCCTCTATAGCTTGCTGATAGGTGTAAAAAGTAAATCCCAAAATACTGAAATCCGAGGAAAATTGAAAACGGAAATTCCCTTATCAAATAGCAAAATCATATGACAAAACACATTAAACGAATGGACAACAACTGTCATATTCCTTACTTGGTACAGGCATTTTCAAATGTAGAAAATGGTGGATTGAACCTGGTTTTATTGCCATGGCTCCGTGTAGAAGGCCGTACTTTGGCCTCTTATTGGTAACTTTTACACATTTAGACTTTCAAAGAGAGTTGTCTCATTGGCACTCATACCAACTCTTCTTAGTTCTATTGCTATCGTGAAACATCAGCCACAATATCAACCTGTATGTCGCTGGTAAGTGTTGCTCACTTTTCAAATCTGTGATGCGCAAATTACGAAGCCCCTGAGCAGAGTGATATATAGGCGAAGAGAAGGACGATAAAAATAATGACCTCCTACTCCGTGATATAGGCAACTGTTGGACGATAAAAATAATGACCTCCTACTCCGTGATATAGGCAACTGTTCTTCAGATTAGAATGTAGACAGCGTACAAGAAGAAAACGTGTGCACACTTTAATATATATAGATAATTGAATAAGTCATAATCACAAAGTTAAATGAATATAATAACCCATTGGGCAAAATAAACAAAACGATTTAAAGAAAATCTCTGAAAACTCTTTAGCTTTATAAATAAAACGATTCTGTTGAAAGCTTACACTGTTTTTGTTGATGGTACCATATTTCCGAAAAGACTTTTCTGTACTTTTTCGATTATACTGAAGAACATTTAATATGATGAATGCCTGCCAACAAATGGTGTAAACAAACATGATGTATAGTTACAACATTATGTCTAATGGTGAAAGCCTACAATAATTTAAAAATATCATTCTTTTTTTAGTGTAATAAATTTTTTGAAAGTTTCACCTATGATATATGTGAGTTAACTCATCACTATATATCAAAAAGATTTCCAATGTTTATGTGCATGTATTTGATACAGTATTTCAGAATTCTGTGAAAATAATAATTGGTTTGGTCTTGTCAACAGTTTTTTTTAAAGCAGGAACATTTAGATAATTGACTTTCGAGTTAATATCTTGCTATCACGAAATATAGTTTTCGCCTTAATGATACGTACTCAACTGAGTTAAAATTATGATTAGAATGCAGATTTTTGCATGGTTACCACATTTGGAAATAATCTTAAAAGTGGTTAACAAGTTTTGGATGAGAACACAGAACCGAATTTATACAATAAATGTAAAACAAACAAAAAATAGAAAACCAATGATATGATTTACAGAACACCAAACGAAAACCAAATAAGAGAAAAGAAATATTTTATTACCAATTAAGGGCCACAAGGGGCATATATAGAGAGAATACATGTATAAGGACCATTGATTACCACAGATACATAAAATTTAAATACACAATTACAAATATGATATACAGCAACAATTACAGGCTCCTGATTTTGGGAAATTGTTTATCAAAAGTCTGTGATGACAAAAGAATTGTTTTAATTCCCTGGACGTGATCTATCATCTCTTTCTTATTGAGTGCTTGAGAAATAATCAGATATTTGATCTTCAACAGCAGCTGAAAACTTCGTTAAAACATCCGTAGAAAAATGTACAATATCCGTTTATTGATTTCTGTCTACGAACAATTAGTAATACACGTAAAGTATTTCTGATAACGAGGTCATGCAGTCTGGTGTATTGTTTTAAAATATTATTTAATCGCTACAATGACATAATATTGATGAATCAAACTGTTTGTCCTTGTGAGACTCAGAAGGAGACAAATAAGTTTCTGCTCCCAAAAAATTAAGAAAAATTAATATCTTTAAAAGAATATTTTGTTTAGTTGTATGCCCAAGGGAAAGGGTAGATTTTAAACCAACATCAAAGTTTTTTTTTTTATTAAGGTACATAAATTCAACATTTGATTCTGAAATTAAAAGTGACTATGACATATTTTTGATTTTTCGAGCAAAGTTGGCACACATTTGTTCGTTCTTCTGATGAAAAATTTGCGTAGTTAAATATTGCCAATGATATATGGTTCTTTTAACCAGTGTTTTTTGTTTTTTTATAACTAAATGGTACATTTTGATTTTTGTCCAAGTTACTAGAACTAGATGCATATTGGTAATATGACTCTTATAATTTCTGTTTTTAGTTGAAATTGAATGTCATCGCTTTGGAGAGACCTAATTTAATATTATTCTAGTAATAACTAATATGATTATTGACTAAAATAGATCTTATGATAAAACTTAGAATGGAAATGATACTCTATTATTCATTATGAAAACGAAATGACTTAATATATTTCAAATACCCTGAGATAACTAGTTGTGGAAATATAATTGTAAAATTATTGTTTAACACATTTTTTCATAGGCACGTTGAACAAATATGGAGGACATTGAACTTACTGTATGTATATTGGTGAATTTAACTCTTTTTAATGCAAATTGAGCCTCGATATTTATAATGCCATCGCTACTTGTAATGTCATCGATACTTATAATTCCATCGATACTTGTAATGCCATCGATACTTGTAATATCATCGATACTTATAACCAAATCGATACTTGGAATGTCATCAATACTTGTAATGCCATCGACTCTTGTAATTCAATCGATACTTGTAATGTCATCGATGCTTGTAATGTCATCGATATTTGTAATGCCATCGATACTTGTAATGTCATCGATACTTATAACCCCATCGATACTTGGAATGTCATCAATACTTGTAATGCCATCGACTCTTGTAATTCAATCGATACTTGTAATGTCATCGATGCTTGTAATGTCATCGATACTTGTAATGTCTCCGATACTTGTAATGCCATCAATAATTGTAACGACGGCGTGCACAAAGCTGAGTCCACAAACGTAACGTCTTCAAATTACTAAAACCATTTACGACGTCGGCATTTTCCTCTAGAAAACAAGCGCGTAACAAAAACACTGGACACTTAGTTTATCACATAACTTTAAATATTTACGTTCAACATAGTTCTTTTTTCTTTCGAACAAAAAAGTGCAGCAAATGCACATTCTGGAAATATAAATAGATATATGCTTAGAGCAGTGAAATGGAAATGATTAGCGATTATGTCGTGAACCCTTTTCAGAAAATAGCGTTAAAACGTCATTTCTTAAGATTGTAACATACTAGCTGGACATTAAAAAAATTCAGGTGTTCAGTCTGGACTATCGAATCATTCATATTTTGCAGATTATTTTAAACCTCTGGTTATGCACATTTTGAATACCAAGTTATTTTGAAAATAAAAAGATTGTAATTACATATTTTCTTGTCGATTCTTCCATTTCGATTATTAGTCCTTCCAAATTACTACTTCTTACACATAACGAAGACCATTCCAAACTTATCTACCATGATCGTTTTTGATTTTTTTTGCGATGAATTTCGTGTGATGTCCGAGTCCGAATCCGAACAATTCTATGATACGAAAATGCAGGAAAATATGTTGAATTTGTATAAGTTTAGGTTAAAAACTCTAATTTATGCTTATTTAATGATACAAGTTACACCGTATTTTTGCCGTTTTCTATATGCCCGTTTCATGCTTTATAGATTAAATTTTAATTTACCTTACTAGTAATGTGGATTTTAATGTCATGCATTCATCATTTTATCATAAAAAAAAAAACTTATTCCTATTCTTATTCAAAAATATTTAAAACACGGTTGTATAAAACTATTTAAAAGGCGAATTTTACAGTTGCCGTCAACTTTGTGCACGCCGTCAAATGCCATCGATACTTGTAATGCCATCACTAAAACATTGATCCAGCATCCTTTGCATTATATAGGCACTTGCTCTTCTGTCCTACAGAACAACATTGCATGTTCTGAATGTTTTATTTACGTTCGCATTAAATTCGTTCATGAAATAGGAGCAGAGCTTTCCTTTTAGGTTTTTATTAAACCTTACACTGCGTTCTCTTTTTTTTAATTACTTACTAGAAACAAAGGTTACAAGAATCATTATATACCCGTATGTGGATCATTTCACATAAACCTTATTATTCCAAATCAAGCATATATTTCTTTAAAATAATGTTGACTTTTCAATTCTCACCGGAGAAGCTTACAAGAATCAATCTGTGCCCGCAATTTCTCTTTAATTTTAATTCAAGCATATATACTTTTAGAATACAGGTTTTAAAAATTAATACATGCATATGCAATGAAATTGTCAAAACGATACAAATTAAACGTCTAGTTTAATTTACTTGTTAGGGGATAAATCTTACAGGTAAGTTTTATAACGATAAACCAGCCAATCAAACTGAAAAAAGTACACTTTCAGGATAGCAGAAGTACTTTTATGATTTAGAAATGGGTAATCTGAATTGCATTTGGCAGTGCGAACCATGTTTCTCGTTGAAGAAGGGTTAGTACAAGGCTTTTGTGTATTTATCAAAGAAACATAAACGTGTAGGATTGGCGTAGATCAAGTTATCTGCACTTTAAGAAATATTTGAACAACAGATGTTACAGGGCAAAATGTCTGACAACTCAACATGTGATTTTGTTTCATTATACAATTATCCATCCCACAGTCCAGCTGCCCTTCACAACTTATACCTACCGTTAACATTGTTCTTGATTAAACATTGCATATTTTAGTAAATAGAAATCACGGTGGGTATGGTTGTCCTGCGAGAGAACGTACTGTGCTGGTGATTTGGTCCTGACGGGTGCTGGTGGGTCCTGATTCTGTGCTGGTGGGTTTGTTTACATTGTATCAGAACGGCAATAAAACGACTGTTTTGTTGCTTAATTTTTCTCTGATGCGTCATAAGTACTATGCAAAGTATATTACAACAATATTATATTGCAAAAGTCGTACAAGTTCGTTAAACGGAATTGTCCTGACGCTGTGCTGGTGATAAGAAAAACGGTCCTGGTACTGTGCTCCAATGTCCTGGTTCTGTGCCTTTATATTTTAGTTAAAAGAAGCATATATTCAAGATCATTGATGCTGCATTGTTATTGACTAATTAACTGTTGTCTGCTTTCTTGAAATTGACATTGTTGTGAATCTGTTTACTGTTATTATGAGAGAAAAAATACACCTATTTTTTTATTTTTTTTTCTAAATTAACTGTAATTTTATTTATTGGCCTGTTGATGGAACCCTTCTTGCCCCTTTTAAGATAAAAAAATATGTTAACGATTTTCGGGATTACGGTCAAAATACGTTGTAATTTATACAATACTTATATTATGCAGATGATGTGGTATGTTTGTTGTCAATCAGAGATGGGTCCGATTACTTTCAATGTAATTGATTAAATTACAATTACTTTGTCATTTGTACGATTAAATTAAATTAATGATTACATCATTTCTGAAAGTATCTGATTAAATTAATGATTACATTGGCAAAGTAATCATGATTACATCTGATTACAATGAATTTAAAAACAAAACATTTTGAATGATGTGAATAAATAAACGTTTAATATAACTATAGCATTTTTGAGAATGTATTTTATTTGGTTCAATTATAAAATGATAACTTCAAATTAAACATCATCTATTTAAATAAACACCAAATTTCACTACATATATATACATTACACTTGATCACCAATGATCTCTAAATTATTTTGAATTAAATTTAATAAAGATATATCATAATCAAGAGTTTTTTTGTTTGTCTTCTGACCTCTTTCATAATTTATATGTATTCCAAGTTGCAGTTTGTGGAAGTTTAAATATGGATGAAATAAAGTTACATTTGTTCCAGTTAAAACTATGTTAAATTTTAATAGAAATGTTTAATCAAATTGTAAACAATATGTATTAAAGTATTAAAAACCATTGCATTTTACACGTCCAGTCCAAATACAAAAAAAAGTTTAAACAACATATTTGTCCAACTTTTAATTTAGTTTGTGCTAATTAGATAAATTTTTATGTCTGATTTATCTTTTATCATATATATTTCCCTACAGCTATACTCAATTGGTAATTGCAATAAAAACAAACCTTAATTAGTCTCCTACCTGTCAATTCAAAGTTGACAAAAATCACAAAAATTAACAAAAGATTATAATTCAGGGTTAAAGAAAAGTATTACTTAAATATATAACAGTTATTATCAAATATTAATATGAAGATCATTATAAAACGATGAATATACATGTATGTACAATATCTTTTACCAAGATAAAAGGTATATAATTGTATTATATGTCTCTGCTTAGGCTAATGATAACTTTTCAATACTGTAACAGTTTATTTTTTACTGAAGTAGACAAGCTTAAAGTAACCAAACCATTTTAGTATGTTAAAAATTTATCAAATATGAACAAAGAGGTTCATTTAATGACCAAAAACACAATTTTAGATTTTTTTCATTGTAATCAGAATGTAATCAAAAAGTAATCATGATTACAGGGTATTTTGAAAAGTAATTGATTAAATTAAATTACATGTAATCAGATTTTTGGCTGATTAATGATTACACTGATTACTTGAAAATTTGTAATCAATTACAGCTGATTAACGATTACAATTACAATTACCCCAAGTCAGTTGTCAATGGAAAAATTTCCATAAGAAACCAAAGAAAGTATGTGTTAACAACCATACGTCATCGTACGACCTTAAACAATAACCGATAAAATAAAAATGTAAAAGGTTTTGCATAAAAATGGAGAGCAAAAATATAGAACAAAGGACTTACTGAGCGTTTGAATCATATGTCTTTAGCAGCTTTAAACACATTTGTTTGTGAACAATTGAGTGCTGACTATAAGAATGACAATAGTATTGCGGGTTTGCTTGTTTTGGTTTTTTTTTCGGGGGGGGATAAGTTAAAGCGAGGTTACAGTGAAAGTTTTAAGCTTGGAATAGTTTCCCGTAAGATTTAAAAGATGTATTTTAAAAGAAAAATGTATCTTATAGCTATTAAGAATCACTTGCTGTATCTGTAAGATATTTTCAACATTTTTTTTTGTCTGAAGGATTTATCAGGTATTTTTTTTCGAAAACCTAGTACACACTAACAAAACAAAGATTTCTTAGCTTTTTCATTTCAAAATTCCAAAATAGCTTGTTAGCTAAACCGTGAGGTCATTGTTAGGTAAGGTAAAGTACCCTCCTTTCGAAGTAGCCTGGTCCTACAGACAGAAAGATGTGTCATTTGTCGGACTAGTCTACTCTTAAAGTAGGGTAGTTTACATAACTTACAATGACTTTTCTGTTCAGCAAGCAAGATAACCAAAGTAATCCCTTTGTCTACACACTCATTGAAATTGGCTGTAATATTGCAAAAGTTCAAGTGATTGGGGCAAACTTACCGAGTAAAAAAAATCAAGTTACAACGAATCATTCAAATACAAAAATACGAGTTGCAGCCTTTGGTTATCTATTTTAAAATAATTGTATACGGATAAAGTTATGAAAGGCAGCAGGGTCACCTGGGTGAGGAGTCCATGTCATCTGAAATAAATGCTAAGCATATATCTAGATAGCGACAGATAACCATGACATTAAAAAACTCTCTTCTTTTCGATTTTTTTCGAACAAATTGACACATAAAATGAATTATATAGTATTGTGGAATGTTTAACTTGTGTTCAATTCATTGGTTACACCTTTTACTAGAATAACAATCCTGTCAAGTATGAGCTGGGTAAAATATTTCAGAAAAGAAGATGGAAATGTGAAAGTTTCATTGCGTCAGTACAACAGCATACGAACAGCTAACAGGCCTCGTCAGGGTGGAAGCTAAAAAGTCCACGAAAATTTGATTTAAAACCTTTTTTTCGTTCCAACAAAGTTAATGATATTTTGTTGAGGATTTAACCATCTACGACAACAAGATTTTTTTTTATAGAATTTACAGCTCTTCTATAAATACATGCAAAGCAAACCTTGATTAAATTGCTTGCTATGATTGTTTGGATGGTTGTAAACGACAGGTAAGTAGTATGTTTACTATATACTAGAATTTGTTTGGACAATAAACATTAACCTCAATTCCTGTCAGTTTGTATTTGTCCAATCAAATCCCAGATTGTATTGAAACTCCGCCTACCTATTGTTTGAAAATATCCTTGGAGCAAACATAGCAAGCAAGTCAATCAAAGTTATTTTTTGCATGCTTTTAAAGAAGAGTTTTACTATATAATGCAAAGAAGCGTTTAAGTCTTTCGCCAAAAAATACTATCAATTTCTTTTTGTCCTATGTAAACATCCGTACCATTTCCTTCCATTCATGATCATTAAATTGAACTGTAAAATATTTCTTGGTACCTTCTTAATTCCTTTATAAGTCTTATGTAAACATAATTATGACAATAACTATTGTGAGCACAAGATTCACTGCACACTTTTAATTAAAGTTCTGCTTAATCAAACATTAAAATGTGAACTTAAGTTTTGAGACTTTTTTAATCGACACGATTGGGATTTTTGCATATGAGAACATGGTTTATCTAATAGTTGAAAATGCGGCTTTGAACTAGCTTTCAGTACCTGTGAGCATTTGTTGTTCAATAATGTGTGTCTTTGTGTTATTATTTTTGTGATAAATTGTTGTGTTGCTACACCACTGTAACAATGAAGGAGGAAATGGGGGGGGAGGGGGGGGGTTGAGTAAGTGCGGAGCGCTAACAAACATGTCTATGCAGCATGGGCTTTGATCATTGTTGAAGCATCAATGTAAGGGGCATTTAATATCTTAATAAAACTATTTTTATTTCAGATAGTATATATTGTTATCTGATATTGGACGAAAGAGGTTGCCCTGTTATGTAATTGTGTAATATAAGTAACGATCATTTGAAAACACATATTAAACAGCCAAATGGATGCACAAGAGCTAAAATAGGAGTCATAGATAGATCCTATTGACAATAATTATCTGCCCAATTTTATTGATTTTGTAACATTTGTTTCAAATATGAGCAACTTCTTATCCAAAATCACCAGCACCGTATCAGGACCCACCAGCACAATGACAGGACACACCAGCACAGTATCAGGACACGAATAAATTGAAAAAATGCTAAATTTTAATAAATTGCAATGTTTTTTCACAAAATAGTTTTGTCGTGTGGATTGCGGTATAGAAAGCGGACTCTATGAGCATTTTTGTTTTATTTTTTCAGTTCGAGATTTTCTGAAAATGAGCATTTTTGTGTTACGCTTACTGAAACAGTTTAGAGGGTCAACTTTTTAATGGTTTACATATGAACCCATAAGAAACAAAATTGAAAAATCTCAACCGTTTTCTTCCATTTTTTATGAGTGAAAACGTCAAAAATCATTATTTTCGTCTTTGTTTATATTTTTTCATTGATCACCAGCACCCGTCAGGACCAAATCACCAGCACAGTACGTTCTCTCGCAGGACAACCATACCCACCGTGGAAATGAAAGCATACAATTGCCATTTAATCATAGATATCGAAGCATGTTACTTTGTAATAACAGTTTAATCTTGTATATCGCTGCCCAAACTAAGATATCAACACAACCAGTCACTACTTAATCTAAGATATCGACACGTACACTCACTACTCAATTGTTATAGACTCAGTCGATGATCTCGGATAAATTATACTTTAATAATGTTCATTTGTTGTTATAGACCCAGTCGACGTTCTCGGAAACCAGTAGTATTGGGGATACAAAGCAACTGGTTACAGATGAAGGTGACAAAAATGGCCAAGAACAAAGTAGTATGCCGATGACAAGTATCAACATGATCAATTCAATTGTAGGGTCAGGGGTTATAGGTATGTACAGACAACAATGTAGAAGTTCTAATATGCAAAATTAACCTCGAGACGAAAAGGCCCTTGTCAAATAGTAAAATCAAAAGCTCCAACTCATCACAACATCAAACGAATGAAAAACAACTATCAGTACAGTATTTCCTTATGTAGAGCATTGTCGATTGAACCTGATTTTATAGTTAATTAAACCTCACAAAATTATTGGAAGCACTACGAACCTGTTCAAAGACAAAAGTTCTGCCCTACCTTGCTTACCTCAAGCTCCTCCTCCCTTATTCTGATCGACCCACATTGAAGAACATGTACTTTACATCATTGGCTGTAAAATATTCGGCTTTTGGGTGTTCCTAATGACCGTAAATCAAGAAAAAACATTGAATCATATAACACCATGCACAACGAATTTTTAACGATTGCATTTTATACACTGAAATATAACAAATCACTTGCTATTTATATAAAAACTAAGAAAGGGTGCATCCTATAAAATGTCTGCAACATGCAGTAGTATACCTTTGTTCGATAGTCATAAATCGATCATCGAAAACAATGCCGGGTTTCAATTTTAAACCGACGGAAACACATCAACTATAATAGGAAAAAATTGAAACAACAAAACACTGAACTGGAAGAATAACAACATACGTCATCGCAACGATCTGCATAGAAACAAAACTATGATTCAGCATGATGTTTGTCGTTATTTTACAATTACTATTTGAAATATTAATTAAGTTGGTACATCGCGACAATCCTTTGATAATGCATTCGATCGTTACCATCAAAGTATTAATTGTAAATTAAGATTGGTGGAATATTTCCAGATTTGTTTCATACATACAACCATTAAGGAGTTCCCTGTTATTCTTAATATATATTAATACTACAAAGAAAACCCGACAATGACTTCAAAATGAGCCGCGGAATACATTTAGACGATTCAGATTTTATACCATCGTGTTTCATGTATTTTATTTGCTTTTTACATCATATGCAATTTATTGAGTGAGTAAGTTGGTTGATAAATCTACTTTAACGTTTCCGTATTTCCTGTAGCGTAAGATTCCGGAAATCGAATGGGTCTGACTTCTTAGATAAAGACGAGTTACAGCCGGATTATCTACAGCATTACTATCAATCAAAGTCTTAAAAATAAAAGCCTTTTATGTTTGTTATGGGTCAGTTTGTCTGAAATTGTTAATAATGATCAAATTTTGTATTTGAATCACCCGGTCTGAAACAATATTAGATATTTAATAGCTGATATCTGTGACAATATATTAAAATGATATTTTTAAGTCATGTATATACACATCAAACAATATTAGATATTTCATAGCTAATATCTGTGACAATATATTAAAATGATATTTTTAAGTCATGTATATACACATCTAACACCTCAGATACATTCGTGAGGAAAATATGATAGCAAAAACAAAAGACAAAAGAATAATGTTAAACGGTTTTCAAAAGACAAAACAATAATGTTAAACGGTTTACATACCGGAAAATTCTTGTGAAAAGATTTAACCAGATGATGAAAAAGGATCAAGTAATTAAATAAATTATTTAAAGTAGAAATATTGCAAGGGTCCATAAAGACAAATAAAGGCAACAGTAGTATACCGCTGTTCAAAACTCATAAATCCATGGACAAAAACAAAAAAGTCCATCTAATTAACAAAAAAGTCCATCTAATTAGTATTACGTCATTCAATTGTCAACTGTAGTTTACCAAGGTTTAAATCTATAATATTACACATGAATATAAAATACAAATTAAAACTGAGAAAAATGTCAAGCTGACCTTTCCATATCAATGTTGTAACAGTATTTAGAAGATCATGAAGATAAAATGCACCGAGGGAATCACATAACACACTATTACCAATGTCATTTCAACTGCTCGGGCGGAGCTTACGTTTTAATTTGCATAAGAACAGTCTATTTGAAGATGTGTGTGATTATGATGATTGCTGTTATAATTGTTATTGATTTCTAATCACCTATCAGTGCCATCAAAGGAATTTACAAAAGAATGCCTAGACACTTCATTGATGAGTTTATCCTAAAACACCTATCTATAGATGGAATGGTTTATTATGAGCGAAACGTTTAAACTCCGCCCAGTCAAGTGAAATAAATTGAGTAATATTTAATGTCAATTTGATCTTTCCACATAAAGGTTACAGTATTTTAAAAGTAGAATAACAAAAATACCGAGCTCAAACTAAAATCAAAATCGGACTCTATCAAACCTGGGACTATTAAAAGTCCCAGATCAAACGGCAAAATCAAAAGCACAAATACATAAAACGAATGGAAAACAACTGATATACCCCAAACTTGCCATATCAGAATTCTCTGTTTATTGCAACTGGTCTGATCATTTTAACTTGTTCAGCAAAGACTTTGTATAATTGACTGTAAAGATGAGAGCCAACGAAATTGCAAATACGGGACACAGTATTCATTAGTTCTACTCATCTGAACTTTAATCTTTCTTTCGAAGTGTAGTGAATTGCATGGCCACAAAGACAAATGAAAGAATAGCACTCCTTTCTAATTTTCCTCAATGACAAACCTCTTGATATATACATCAGAGACACACTTAGCATGTATTTCTTGCTCAGTTTTAATTTGTTATCTCAAATATCTGATGAAAAGAAAATTATTTAAAGACAATTATTTTAATTCCCTGGCTGTGGTCTATTGATGTGCATAAAATGATAAAAGATCAGAAAATTGATCAACCAACACCAGTTACTTATAGATAAAATATTAGGTTTGACGACTTAGTTAAAACAACCGGAGAAGAATATATAATATCCGTTTATTGATTTTTGCCTACAAACAATTAGTAATACAAGTAAAGTATTTCTGATAATGGGACGAGGTCACGCAGAAAATGTCTGGTGGATTGTTTTAAATCATTTTACAAATCGATACAATGACATAATATGTCTGTGATGGATCAAACTGTTCATCTAAAAAGAGCATTACAATATTCATCAAAGAAATGATCAAATAGACCACAAATTCATTGTCCTGAGACGTGTTTGTCTCCAAAGGCTGCTAATAAAATGTATTGCCTCGAAGGTATATCAATACAGTAAAATATGGACTCAGTTTTATTGGCACAGAAGTTCTCTTAGAAAAAACTCTATATGATATCACGAAACCTAACTAAAGCTTTCATTGACAACGTTCCTTTTTCAGAAAAAAGTATTTAAAACTTTTTGATCCCTTTTCATGTTCAATTTATTTTTAAATATTCGATCATCGATAAAGACTAGACATACATGTTGTTTTGATGCTAAGTTGGTTTTGGTAAGATTAACCAAAGATATCAAATTGGTCTCTCACAGAAATGTTCCTCGACAAATGTTTTTAAATAAAATGTTATATGGCGGTTTTATGAAATACGCTCAATATTTTTGAATCATTCAGTGACCAGTATTTTTTGGCAGCATGGTGATATAATCATTTGTAATTTTTACAGTTAGAAAGGGGTATATAACTCATGTCTATATTCACAACATCGAAGTTTCAAAATCAGTTCTTCTATTATTCTTGACATTAATACCAAAATGCAAGGAGCCAGTTCGACTAAGCTTTTAAATTTGCTATTGAAAATATATTTGTTCACCGGCTCTATGAGATGTGTTTTATGATTATTACTGTTCGCAATACTATTATGATTCAAATTATCCTCTTTAGCCTGTCCTGTATTGATTGTACTCACATATATCTATATTATTATGTAGTGTCATGTCCTTAGAGAATATTGTGATGCAAACTTCATCAATGTATTGACAACAATAATAGGATTGAATGTTGAAATATAAAATCAAAATGCACACTTTTTATTCATTTATCAGGTCTATACCAAGAACCAATTACACAAAACAATTTGTCATTTAATTTTGTTTTTGGAAAGAGTGTGTTTCGTTGTCGTCGGTTATAATCGTTTAAGATAGATATTTTTAATTAAGAGGAAGAAATATTAGATACAACTGCATTCCCTAGATGCCGATATAAATTTACTAGTGATATCGAAAAACAAGTGAAATAAATGGATAACTACTGTCATATTCAGATTAATATCAGACACTGTCAAATAAAGTAGTCTCCATTAGTAATTTCAATAAAATATAGTATCTAATTCCATTGAGTGTGTGAATAGAACAATATTGGATTGTGTCAGTGCTTTATTCACAGTCGGACAGACTATGTTGTCTACAAAAATGACATAAAAGCAACTTTAACAACTACATGTATATGCACATGATGTTTTTTTTGTCGATACACAGTTTTGATTTACCCAGCCAAACAGCCCAGTTAAATATACCATTTTGTATTACACTGTCATGTACCAGGTAAGTCCGGAATATGGTAGTTGTGATAAACAGTCCATTTCTATGCATGTTGTCGTCTGTTTTTGCTGCAGTTCAGTGTTTCTTTTGTTCCGTTGTTTCCTTCTTATATTTGATGTGTTTGCCTCAGTTTTGGTTTGTGACCCGGATTGTTTTTCGCTTTATCGATTCAGGTTAATTGAGCAGCAGTAAACCACTGTTGCCTTTATAAATAAAAGGAAACATAGATTGTATTGAACTACACCAAAAACACACAACTAAAACGTTATCAACTGAAAGAAGGCATGGATGGAATTTTTAAAATGACTAATCATGAAAAGAAAGCTATATAAATGATTATCTGTATAATTTCAACATTATGTATCTAAATATATATATTGTTGACAGTCGATACGGTTCAAAGCTTTGACAAAACACATGGATATGCTTAGGGTTCAACTAGTTTATAAACTTAATGCTCAAATGCACAAAAACATGTATATTTGAAAGAAATTGGTATAAATCAAGATAATATATCCACCCATATTACACATTTATAGGCCAGTGTGATTGTATGATGAATTCCAAATGTCAATTTTTCTAATATAGAGACAAAAAACTGACAACTTGAATACTCAGATATATAGCACATCATTGCAGGATAGAGATGCAAATCCCCTGATTTGATTCTGTTTTATATTTTACAGGAATACCGTATGCACTGAAGCAGTCAGGTTTTTTATTTGGAACATTTCTGCTGATTTTAGTTGCTGTTATCACAGGTAAGATAAACATTTAACAGGTAATATAATGCAGATAACAGTTGTAATCACAACTAGAATAACCACAGGTTTTTTGTTGGAAATAAATCTGTCGAGGTGATTTGCTTTTATACAATGTAACAGCTAGAGTGGTTAGAACTGATGAAAACTAAAAATTCATACTTTACAGAACAAGTGGTTGTATCGGACAAAACTAATGTCAAGAAAAATAAAACCTGTCTTAATCTGATAATATATGACTTTATTGGTAGGATAAGATCTATAGATTACACATTAATATTGGCGTTTCCTTTTATGTTCTGCTGTAAATGTCTTTGAATAAGGCTGTTGGACATAAACCGTATGTTTCATTGCGAGACAAAACACATTGGTGTTATTGATTAGCTGACTAACTGTTTCTAGTCATGATATCTTCGCGTTCATGTCTTAATCTTTCAGTACAACTTAGTTGTTCGTTATTTTCGTATTGTTTCTATAACAATAGAACAAGAATTAGAAAGGTGACTTAAAAATGATTTAGCCCTACAAGAAATATGTTCTGTTTTGTTTTGATCATAAAAATATGTATCTCTGTTGGATTCTTTTGTCAACAGGATATGACCATTAACAAATTTTCTAAGGGTATTTTATCATGAAAATAAGAAGATGTGACTCGAATAATACAATTATCCACCAAATACTAAAATGACTAAGATGTAAGCAACTATAGATCACCATACTGGCTTAGACTAGGTGCAACACCCATACCATAGATAATCCTTACATAACAAATGTGAAATAATTCAAACGAGAAATACAACTAATATCAAAGACGATCTAATAAATATCGAAACCAACATGCATGTCAAATAAATTGGTAATCTTCATGAGAAAGAAGAATTCAAAAACACAATATATTTTAGGTAACGTTACAAGTTATAACCACACTCCCAAATGGTGACATTGAACTTTAAAAGTACGAGGATCTACTTTGGGTAAATATCAGATCAGGACTATGATCTCAGATGTTTTGAAATGTTTTAGTCTCTCTTTCACGTCGCACACCTGTTAAATTCTTTCGAGAAGTCAAATACGTTGGCAATGCATCATACATTAGTTGACTGGTAAATGAACTCTGTTTCAGAATTAATGATGTTGTGCATACATCATATTTGACATACATTTTCCTTTGCTTTTTACAGATTACTCTATTCTACTGTTAGTGCAAGGTGGCAAATTATCAAACACAGATACCTACCAAGTGAGTACACTTTTATATCATACTTAAACTTGCACTGATGCATTTCCAGGACTACTAAAACCAGTAAAGGACTCGATCATAACAAATAGTGTCTTTATTATTCAAGACTCATCAGGAAGACAACTAGCAGAAAATCAGATCATTACCATACTTAAGGTAGATAGGGTGTCTTCCTCCATCTTGGATTTTGAAATACTAGAAAACAAGGTCTTGATCTTTGATGAAAAGTGCAAATTTTTATAGTAGTAGGTAATTCATGTGTAAGAATTTTCATTGTAATATAGAAAATGCCATGTTTGATCATATTTATGATTGTATTTTACAAAAATAGGAATTCTTTTGTTTGATTCATTTTTTTCCAACTTTGTCAAATAAGGGGAGGCAACTCAAATGCAAGGGCAGATAATCCAGATAGTGTTACTTTTACAATAGAATGTGTTAGGAATTTACCCATTTTTACATGTAGCAAGAAAACGAGTTCGGTGACCCCATTTTTTCTTTTTCTTATCTGAAAGCATAATATTGAAGCTATCTTCTCATATTTTATCTCAAAATTCTATGGTGTGGTTTGCGTTTTATGGCGGAAAAATGGGTTTTCCATGCATAATCTATACAAAATCTTGACAATTTTGAACAACCTGTAGCGTGAAAATAAGTCCGGTGACCCATTCTTTTTATTAATGTTTTTAAACAAGCAGGATATGAACTACATTTTGGCAAATTATTTAAAGATTCTATGGATTATAATTTAGACACCCCATCTACCTTAAGCGCAAAATATCTTCTAAATATTTGTAGTATCCGTCTATGTATTGGTTATCAAAACTACAGAATCAACCCACCAAATACATTTTCATATCTTCTTTATGTAAGTGTTCAACTACTAATCTGTTTCCCTAAAGAGTATATCCAACAATTTATTTCTGACAGTGAGAATTTGTCCATTAAAGATATATAGGCTATTTTTTACCTTCGTAAATCAAATATGCAATAAAAAATATACCTTCATGTGCTACTTTTTGAGTAAAATGAGGTTGAAATTTCAGATATTTGCTCAAAATTCTGATTTGTGGACATACTTTTCCTCCCGACAGAACTTTTTTGTTTTAAAAGATAAACACAAGCTGTTTTTTGTTAAATTATTTTTAAGTTCTCTTTTATTCTTTAGTTTTCTATGTTGTGGCATGTGTACTATTGTGTTTCTGTTTGTCTTTTTCATTTTTAGCCATGGCGTTGTCAGTTTGTTTCAGATTTATGAGTTTGACTGTCCCTTTGGTATCTTTCGTCCCTCTTTTATATAAGTATCCTATAAATTTTTAAAATATTTTGTTTAGAAAGAACTAAAATTTATCAAATGATTATGAATGTAGAAAAATATTTTTTTATGTATATTTATCAAATTTAAAAAAATTGCATCATTGCCTTTTTTCATGAAATTAGGTACAAATAATCTTCATACGTAATCAAACCAAATGACATTTTAAAAAAGAGGGGTCGATGAACTCGTTTTCAAGTTAAATCAGTTTGAATGATAACAATCAGTCGAAAAATGCATCTTTTCCCGATATGTCACAGTTTGACGTCGCTAAAATAATGTCATTATCTCCCCTGTAACTGTATCATATGCCCCTAAACTAGTGCCCTGACTAAATTTGTAATTAAAGAACCAATTATTAGTCTTGTAAGAAAGCGTATGAATAAAATGGAAATATTTTTTTAAATGTTCAAATCAAATTTACTCCTGTATATTAGTAACCGGATGTTGTTGTTCATATCAAATCGATTGACAGTTTTGATTCTTCGACTCTCTTCACTAAACTTCCATACAATCTTATTGTTTACTATTCTATTTCATTGTCGTTCATTGTACATGTAAACACAAGAGCACAAATAAAAGTTTCGTCTTTTAGGGAAAAGGTATATATGTATATATGCTTTTCTTTGTTAACACTTTTATTCGTTTTTTTAATGATTAAGATGATAATACAATGTTGATAGCTGTACTCTATTTTTGACATTTTACCTATTGTGTCTTCTTTTGTTCACACAACGTAGTCCATATGATAGAAATGTATTGCGATTGTCATACAAGTGAGAGGTTTAGCTAATTATAAAACCAGTTTTAATCCACCATTTTCTACACAAGAGAAAACATTTATGTTGCACAATCACTGTGCCACTTCATGTCTTTATCACTTGGTACACTAGCAGGCATTTGGTTTAACATATATGTTTTTAAATTATCGTCTGATGGATACTATACTACATGCCAGGAAATCTGAAACCTTTTAAGTGTTTTGAAAATGTTAAACAAAAGGGATCAAAGAACAAAAGAAAATTACGGATTACAAACATAGGAAGGAATAATTTGAATGAATTCGAGTAATGGGTGCGTGTTATTATGCGATAATGTATTAACTTCTTTATTTTCTCTAATGACTTTAATGCAATTGCTCCATCATGCCTTTTCTATTTTCAAAGCTGGTGGTGGAAACTATAAAGTGCGCGTCAAGTTAACCTATTTTTCAGCAGATAGCTAATTTGTATTGATTGTTTCATTTTATTCCTTTAATTATCGTAAAACAAATCTGAACTCACGAATTATTAGGTTTTATCTTCAATACCATATAATGACATTAACTGTAATTGATTGAATGAATTAATCAGTATCTTTGTATGAAGTGCAATGTTCTTTGATTTGCGTTTGAACTTCATAGAAATCACAGTGCAAACAAAATCGTTTAGTGACACGGATAACCTGATGTCAACAAGTTGACAGTTATGAGTTGGTTGACCGTTCTGGAACATCTGTTTCACATATGACAACAGTTAGATGTGTTCCTAGACGTAAACTTCTAAAACTGTCTCAACCACAAATAAGCCTGGATTTTTATGTAGTTACTCAGTCTTTTGTTTGCTATGTTGTGTTTTTTTGTAATGTTATTTAGTCTTTTTGATTTTATGGCATTATTAGTTTGATTGAAGAAAAAACCCGAACAAATCAAGAACCTCATCATATATGGTTTGTCTACCTGTAGAATTTGGATGTTAATGTCAGATGTTTTATCATCCAGAGGACAAGAGTTCATCCCTGGTCTTCAGTATTCTATGCAGTGTTGTGATGATTTGTTCATCTTTTTCATATAGAACTTATGCATTGTAGGAACTATTTCTTAAACAGGTTATGAACAAAACCGAAAATAAAACGCTGGTTATTTGCCTATCAATCTTACTATTTAAAAAAAATGGAAACATTTGTTAGTCGTAGATAGAAAATAAATCAAATGAAAATCGACTGAATTCCAACATTATTATATTCACCGATATACTGGTATTATTCATCTTTTATATCATAATCTTATACATTGATATTCTGCCATTTGAAAACACCTACAATTACTACATTGTATCATTTTTCATTCCGGACTTATTTGTAGTCTGAGCTGTAAGCATCGTATCCTCTAGGGAAATATAAAGTGTATAATACCAACAGGATTCCAATCAACTCATATATATCATCAATTTGCTTTTCCCGTTTTATTCACATTAGTGTCAGTTTCTTATCACATGAAGATATAGATTACCATCATAATTCGTCTTACAGCCAGTGTCAAGTGATTTAGTTAACATAAGATATATATTACCCCTAAACACCGTCTTACATCTAGTGTCTAGTGATTTAGTTAACATAAGAGACTGTTCGATCCTCCGACATGTCTAACATTAATTGAGCTTTCCAGCCATTCACATTATCTACAGACATGTCTAACATAAATTGAGCCTTCGAACCATTCACATTATCAACAGACATGTCTAACATAAATTGAGCCTTCCAGTCATTCACATTATCAGACATGTCTAACATTAATTGAGCCTTCCCCCCATTCACCTACAGACATGTCTAACATTAATTGAGCCTTCCAGCTATTCACATTATCTACAGACATGTCTAACATTAATTGAGCCTTCCAGCCATTCACATTATCTACAGACATGTCTTACATTAATTGAGCCTTCCAGCCATTCACATTATCAACAGACATGTCTAACATAAATTGAGCCTTCCAGCCATTCACATTATCAACAGACATGTCTAACATTAATTGAGCCTTCGAGTCATTCACATTATCTACAGACATGTCTAACATTAATTGAGCCTTTCAGCTATTCACATTATCTACAGACATGTCTAACATTAATTGAGCCTCCCAGCCATTCACATTATCTACAGACATGTCTAACATAAATTGAGCCTTCCAGCCATTCACATTATCTACAGACATGTCTAACATTAATTGAGCCTCCCAGCCATTCACATTATCAACAGACATGTCTAACATTAATTGAGCCTCCCAGCCATTCACATTATCAACAGACATGTCTAACATAAATTGAGCCTTCAAGTCATTCACATTATCAACAGACATGTCTAACATTAATTGAGCCTCCCAGCCATTCACATTATCAACAGACATGTCTAACATAAATTGAGCCTTCAAGTCATTCACATTATCAACAGACATGTCTAACATTAATTGAGCCTCCCAGCCATTCACATTATCAACAGACATGTCTAACATAAATTGAGCCTTCAAGTCATTCACATTATCAACAGACATGTCTAACATTAATTAAGCCTTCAAGTCATTCACATTATCAAACATGTCTAACATTAATTGAGCCTTCCAGCCATTCACATTATCTACAGACATGTCTAACATTAATTGAGCCTTCCAGCCATTCACATTATCTACAGACATGTCTAACATTAATTGAGCCTTCCAGCCATTCACATTATCTACAGACTTGTATAACATTAATTAAGCCTTCGAGTCATTCACATTATCTACAGACATGTCTAACATTAATTGAGCCTTCGAGCCATTCACATTATCTACAGACATGTCTAACATTAATTGAGCCTCCCAGCCATTCACATTATCTACAGACATGTCTAACATTAATTGAGCCTTCCAGCCATTCACATTATCAAACATGTCTAACATTAATTGAGCCTTCCAGCCATTCACATTATCAGACATGTATAACATTAATTAAGCCTTCGAGTCATTCACATTATCTACAGACATGTCTAACATTAATTGAGCCTTCCAGCCATTCACATTATCTACAGACATGTCTAACATAAATTGAGCCTCCCAGCCATTCACATTATCAACAGACATGTCTAACATTAATTAAGCCTTCGAGCCATTCACATTATCTACAGACATGTCTAACATTAATTGAGCCTCCCAGCCATTCACATTATCTACAGACATGTCTAACATTAATTGAGCCTTCCAGCCATTCACATTATCAAACATGTCTAACATTAATTGAGCCTCCCAGCCATTCACATTATCAACAGACATGTCTAACATAAATTGAGCCTTCCAGCCATTCACATTATCTACAGACATGTCTAACATTAATTGGGCCTTCCAGCCATTCACATTATCTACAGACATGTCTAACATTAATTAAGCCTTCCAGCCATTCACATTATCTACAGACTTGTCTAACATTAATTAAGCCTTCCAGCTATTCACATTATCTACAGACTTGTATAACATTAATTAAGCCTTCCAGTCATTCACATTATCAACAGACATGTCTAACATAAATTGAGCCTTCGAGCCATTCACATTATCTACAGACATGTCTAACATTAATTGAGCCTTCCAGCTATTCACATTATCTACAGACTTGTATAACATTAATTAAGCCTTCCAGTCATTCACATTATCAACAGACATGTCTAACATAAATTGAGCCTTCGAGCCATTCACATTATCTACAGACATGTCTAACATTAATTGAGCCTTCCAGCCATTCACATTATCAAACATGTCTAACATTAATTGAGCCTTCCAGCCATTCACATTATCTACAGACATGTCTAACATTAATTGAGCCTTTCAGCCATTCACATTATCTACAGACATGTCTAACATTAATTGAGCCTTTCAGCCATTCACATTATCTACAGACATGTCTAACATTAATTAAGCCTTCCAGCCATTCACATTATCTACAGACATGCCTAACATTAATTAAGCCTTCGAGTCATTCACATTATCTACAGACACGTATAACATTAATTGAGCCTTTCAGCCATTCACATTATCTACAGACATGTCTAACATTAATTAAGCCTTCCAGCCATTCACATTATCTACAGACATGCCTAACATTAATTAAGCCTTCCAGCCATTCACATTATCAACAGACATGTCTTACATAAATTAAGCCTTCGAGTCATTCACATTATCAACAGACATGTCTAACATAAATTAAGCCTTCGAGTCATTCACATTATCTACAGACATGTCTAACATTAATTGAGCCTTCCAGCCATTCACATTATCAACAGACATGTCTAACATTAATTGTGCCTTCCAGCCATTCACATTATCAACAGACATGTCTTACATTAATTAAGCCTTCCAGCCATTCACATTATCAACAGACATGTCTTACATAAATTAAGCCTTCGAGTCATTCACATTATCTACAGACATGTCTTACATAAATTAAGCCTTCAAGTCATTCACATTATCAACAGACATGTCTAACATTAATTGAGCCTTCCAGCCATTCATATGATCTACAGACATGTCTTACATCAATTTAGCCTTCCAGCCATTCACATTATCTACAGACATGTCTAACATTAATTAAGCCTTCCAGCCATTCACATTATCTACAGACATGTATAACATTAATTAAGCCTTCGAGTCATTCACATTATCTACAGACATGTCTAACATTAATTGTGCCTTCCAGCCATTCACATTATCTACAGACATGTCTAACATTAATTGAGCCTTCCAGCCATTCACATTATCTACAGACATGTCTAACATTAATTGAGCCTTCCAGCCATTCACATTATCAACAGACATGTCTAACATTAATTGAGCCTTCCAGCCATTCACATTATCTACAGACATGTCTAACATTAATTGAGCCTTCCAGCCATTCACATTATCAACAGACATGTCTAACATTAATTGTGCCTTCCAGCCATTCACATTATCAGACATGTCTAACATAAATTAAGCCTTCGAGTCATTCACATTATCTACAGACATGTCTAACATAAATTAAGCCTTCGAGCCATTCACATTATCAAACATGTCTAACATTAATTGAGCCTTCCAGCCATTCACATTATCTACAGACATGTCTAACATAAATTAAGCCTTCCAGCCATTCACATTATCTACAGACATGTCTTACATAAATTAAGCCTTCGAGTCATTCACATTATCAACAGACATGTCTAACATTAATTGAGCCTTCCAGCCATTCACATTATCTACAGACATGTCTAACATTAATTGAGCCTTCGAGTCATTCACATTATCAACAGACATGTCTTACATAAATTAAGCCTTCCAGCCATTCACATTATCAACAGACATGTCTTACATTAATTGAGCCTCCCAGCCATTCACATTATCAAACATGTCTAACATTAATTGAGCCTTCCAGCCATTCACATTATCAACAGACATGTCTTACATAAATTAAGCCTTCGAGTCATTCACATTATCAACAAACATGTCTTACATAAATTAAGCCTTCGAGTCATTCACATTATCAACAGACATGTCTAACATTAATTGAGCCTTCGAGCCATTCACATTATCTACAGACATGTCTAACATTAATTGAGCATCCCAGCCATTCACATTATCTACAGACATGTCTAACATTAATTGAGCCTTCCAGCCATTCACATTATCAAACATGTCTAACATTAATTGAGCCTCCCAGCCATTCACATTATCAACAGACATGTCTAACATAAATTGAGCCTTCCAGCCATTCACATTATCTACAGACATGTCTAACATTAATTAAGCCTTCGAGTCATTCACATTTTCTACAGACATGTCTAACATTAATTGAGCCTTCCAGCTATTCACATTATCTACAGACTTGTATAACATTAATTAAGCCTTCGAGTCATTCACATTATCTACAGACATGTCTAACATTAATTGAGCCTTCGAGCCATTCACATTATCTACAGACATGTCTAACATTAATTGAGCCTCCCAGCCATTCACATTATCTACAGACATGTCTAACATTAATTGAGCCTTCCAGCCATTCACATTATCAAACATGTCTAACATTAATTGAGCCTTCCAGCCATTCACATTATCTACAGACATGTCTAACATTAATTGAGCCTTCTAACCATTCACCTACAGACATGTCTAACATTAATTGTGCCTTCCAGCCATTCACATTATCTACAGACATGTCTTACATAAATTAAGCCTTCGAGTCATTCACATTATCAACAGACATGTCTTACATAAATTAAGCCTTCCAGCCATTCACATTATCTACAGACATGTCTAACATTAATTGAGCCTTCGAGTCATTCACATTATCTACAGACATGTCTAACATTAATTAAGCCTTCGAGTCATTCACATTATCTACAGACATGTCTAACATTAATTGAGCCTTCGAGCCATTCACATTATCTACAGACATGTCTAACATTAATTGAGCCTCCCAGCCATTCACATTATCAAACATGTCTTACATAAATTAAGCCTTCGAGTCATTCACATTATCTACAGACATGTCTTACATAAATTAAGCCTTCGAGTCATTCACATTATCAACAGACATGTCTTACATAAATTAAGCCTTCGAGTCATTCACATTATCAACAGACATGTCTAACATTAATTGAGCCTTCCAGCCATTCACATTATCTACAGACATGTCTAACATTAATTGTGCCTTCCAGCCATTCACATTATCAACAGACATGTCTTACATAAATTAAGCCTTCGAGTCATTCACATTATCTACAGACATGTCTAACATTAATTGTGCCTTCCAGCCATTCACATTATCTACAGACATGTCTAACATTAATTGAGCCTTCTAACCATTCACATTATCTACAGACATGCCTAACATAAATTAAGCCTTCCAGCCATTCACATTATCTACAGACATGTCTTACATAAATTAAGCCTTCGAGTCATTCACATTATCAACAGACATGTCTTACATAAATTAAGCCTTCCAGTCATTCACATTATCTACAGACATGTCTAACATAAATTGAGCCTTCCAGCCATTCACATTATCTACAGACATGTCTTACATAAATTAAGCCTTCGAGTCATTCACATTATCAACAGACATGTCTTACATAAATTAAGCCTTCCAGCCATTCACATTATCTACAGACATGTCTAACATTAATTGAGCCTCCCAGCCATTCACATTATCAACAGACATGTCTAACATAAATTGAGCCTTCAAGTCATTCACATTATCAACAGACATGTCTAACATTAATTGAGCCTCCCAGCCATTCACATTATCAACAGACATGTCTAACATAAATTGAGCCTTCAAGTCATTCACATTATCAACAGACATGTCTAACATTAATTAAGCCTTCAAGTCATTCACATTATCAAACATGTCTAACATTAATTGAGCCTTCCAGCCATTCACATTATCTACAGACATGTCTAACATTAATTAAGCCTTCGAGTCATTCACATTATCTACAGACATGTCTAACATTAATTGAGCCTTCCAGCCATTCACATTATCTACAGACATGTCTAACATTAATTGAGCCTTCCAGCCATTCACATTATCTACAGACTTGTATAACATTAATTAAGCCTTCGAGTCATTCACATTATCTACAGACATGTCTAACATTAATTGAGCCTTCGAGCCATTCACATTATCTACAGACATGTCTAACATTAATTGAGCCTCCCAGCCATTCACATTATCTACAGACATGTCTAACATTAATTGAGCCTTCCAGCCATTCACATTATCAAACATGTCTAACATTAATTGAGCCTTCCAGCCATTCACATTATCAGACATGTATAACATTAATTAAGCCTTCGAGTCATTCACATTATCTACAGACATGTCTAACATTAATTGAGCCTTCCAGCCATTCACATTATCTACAGACATGTCTAACATTAATTAAGCCTTCGAGCCATTCACATTATCTACAGACATGTCTAACATTAATTGAGCCTCCCAGCCATTCACATTATCTACAGACATGTCTAACATTAATTGAGCCTTCCAGCCATTCACATTATCAAACATGTCTAACATTAATTGAGCCTCCCAGCCATTCACATTATCAACAGACATGTCTAACATAAATTGAGCCTTCCAGCCATTCACATTATCTACAGACATGTCTAACATTAATTGGGCCTTCCAGCCATTCACATTATCTACAGACATGTCTAACATTAATTAAGCCTTCGAGTCATTCACATTATCTACAGACATGTCTAACATTAATTGAGCCTTCCAGCTATTCACATTATCTACAGACTTGTATAACATTAATTAAGCCTTCCAGTCATTCACATTATCAACAGACATGTCTAACATAAATTGAGCCTTCGAGCCATTCACATTATCTACAGACATGTCTAACATTAATTGAGCCTTCCAGCCATTCACATTATCAAACATGTCTAACATTAATTGAGCCTTCCAGCCATTCACATTATCTACAGACATGTCTAACATTAATTGAGCCTTTCAGCCATTCACATTATCTACAGACATGTCTAACATTAATTAAGCCTTCCAGCCATTCACATTATCTACAGACATGCCTAACATTAATTAAGCCTTCCAGCCATTCACATTATCAACAGACATGTCTTACATTAATTAAGCCTTCCAGCCATTCACATTATCAACAGACATGTCTTACATAAATTAAGCCTTCGAGTCATTCACATTATCTACAGACATGTCTTACATAAATTAAGCCTTCAAGTCATTCACATTATCAACAGACATGTCTAACATTAATTGAGCCTTCCAGCCATTCATATGATCTACAGACATGTCTTACATTAATTTAGCCTTCCAGCCATTCACATTATCTACAGACATGTCTAACATTAATTAAGCCTTCCAGCCATTCACATTATCTACAGACATGTCTAACATTAATTGAGCCTTCGAGCCATTCACATTATCTACAGACATGTCTAACATTAATTGAGCATCCCAGCCATTCACATTATCTACAGACATGTCTAACATTAATTGAGCCTTCCAGCCATTCACATTATCAAACATGTCTAACATTAATTGAGCCTCCCAGCCATTCACATTATCAACAGACATGTCTAACATAAATTGAGCCTTCCAGCCATTCACATTATCTACAGACATGTCTAACATTAATTAAGCCTTCGAGTCATTCACATTTTCTACAGACATGTCTAACATTAATTGAGCCTTCCAGCTATTCACATTATCTACAGACTTGTATAACATTAATTAAGCCTTCGAGTCATTCACATTATCTACAGACATGTCTAACATTAATTGAGCCTTCGAGCCATTCACATTATCTACAGACATGTCTAACATTAATTGAGCCTCCCAGCCATTCACATTATCTACAGACATGTCTAACATTAATTGAGCCTTCCAGCCATTCACATTATCAAACATGTCTAACATTAATTGAGCCTTCCAGCCATTCACATTATCTACAGACATGTCTAACATTAATTGAGCCTTCTAACCATTCACCTACAGACATGTCTAACATTAATTGTGCCTTCCAGCCATTCACATTATCTACAGACATGTCTTACATAAATTAAGCCTTCGAGTCATTCACATTATCAACAGACATGTCTTACATAAATTAAGCCTTCCAGCCATTCACATTATCTACAGACATGTCTAACATTAATTGAGCCTTCGAGTCATTCACATTATCTACAGACATGTCTAACATTAATTAAGCCTTCGAGTCATTCACATTATCTACAGACATGTCTAACATTAATTGAGCCTTCGAGCCATTCACATTATCTACAGACATGTCTAACATTAATTGAGCCTCCCAGCCATTCACATTATCAAACATGTCTTACATAAATTAAGCCTTCGAGTCATTCACATTATCTACAGACATGTCTTACATAAATTAAGCCTTCGAGTCATTCACATTATCAACAGACATGTCTTACATAAATTAAGCCTTCGAGTCATTCACATTATCAACAGACATGTCTAACATTAATTGAGCCTTCCAGCCATTCACATTATCTACAGACATGTCTAACATTAATTGTGCCTTCCAGCCATTCACATTATCAACAGACATGTCTTACATAAATTAAGCCTTCGAGTCATTCACATTATCTACAGACATGTCTAACATTAATTGTGCCTTCCAGCCATTCACATTATCTACAGACATGTCTAACATTAATTGAGCCTTCTAACCATTCACCTACAGACATGTCTAACATTAATTGTGCCTTCCAGCCATTCACATTATCTACAGACATGTCTTACATAAATTAAGCCTTCGAGTCATTCACATTATCAACAGACATGTCTTACATAAATTAAGCCTTCCAGCCATTCACATTATCTACAGACATGTCTAACATTAATTGAGCCTCCCAGCCATTCACATTATCAACAGACATGTCTAACATAAATTGAGCCTTCAAGTCATTCACATTATCAACAGACATGTCTAACATTAATTGAGCCTCCCAGCCATTCACATTATCAACAGACATGTCTAACATAAATTGAGCCTTCAAGTCATTCACATTATCAACAGACATGTCTAACATTAATTAAGCCTTCAAGTCATTCACATTATCAAACATGTCTAACATTAATTGAGCCTTCCAGCCATTCACATTATCTACAGACATGTCTAACATTAATTAAGCCTTCGAGTCATTCACATTATCTACAGACATGTCTAACATTAATTGAGCCTTCCAGCCATTCACATTATCTACAGACATGTCTAACATTAATTGAGCCTTCCAGCCATTCACATTATCTACAGACTTGTATAACATTAATTAAGCCTTCGAGTCATTCACATTATCTACAGACATGTCTAACATTAATTGAGCCTTCGAGCCATTCACATTATCTACAGACATGTCTAACATTAATTGAGCCTCCCAGCCATTCACATTATCTACAGACATGTCTAACATTAATTGAGCCTTCCAGCCATTCACATTATCAAACATGTCTAACATTAATTGAGCCTTCCAGCCATTCACATTATCAGACATGTATAACATTAATTAAGCCTTCGAGTCATTCACATTATCTACAGACATGTCTAACATTAATTGAGCCTTCCAGCCATTCACATTATCTACAGACATGTCTAACATTAATTAAGCCTTCGAGCCATTCACATTATCTACAGACATGTCTAACATTAATTGAGCCTCCCAGCCATTCACATTATCTACAGACATGTCTAACATTAATTGAGCCTTCCAGCCATTCACATTATCAAACATGTCTAACATTAATTGAGCCTCCCAGCCATTCACATTATCAACAGACATGTCTAACATAAATTGAGCCTTCCAGCCATTCACATTATCTACAGACATGTCTAACATTAATTGGGCCTTCCAGCCATTCACATTATCTACAGACATGTCTAACATTAATTAAGCCTTCGAGTCATTCACATTATCTACAGACATGTCTAACATTAATTGAGCCTTCCAGCTATTCACATTATCTACAGACTTGTATAACATTAATTAAGCCTTCCAGTCATTCACATTATCAACAGACATGTCTAACATAAATTGAGCCTTCGAGCCATTCACATTATCTACAGACATGTCTAACATTAATTGAGCCTTCCAGCCATTCACATTATCAAACATGTCTAACATTAATTGAGCCTTCCAGCCATTCACATTATCTACAGACATGTCTAACATTAATTGAGCCTTTCAGCCATTCACATTATCTACAGACATGTCTAACATTAATTAAGCCTTCCAGCCATTCACATTATCTACAGACATGCCTAACATTAATTAAGCCTTCCAGCCATTCACATTATCAACAGACATGTCTTACATTAATTAAGCCTTCCAGCCATTCACATTATCAACAGACATGTCTTACATAAATTAAGCCTTCGAGTCATTCACATTATCTACAGACATGTCTTACATAAATTAAGCCTTCAAGTCATTCACATTATCAACAGACATGTCTAACATTAATTGAGCCTTCCAGCCATTCATATGATCTACAGACATGTCTTACATTAATTTAGCCTTCCAGCCATTCACATTATCTACAGACATGTCTAACATTAATTAAGCCTTCCAGCCATTCACATTATCTACAGACATGTCTAACATTAATTGAGCCTTCCAGCCATTCACATTATCAACAGACATGTCTAACATTAATTGTGCCTTCCAGCCATTCACATTATCAGACATGTCTAACATAAATTAAGCCTTCGAGTCATTCACATTATCTACAGACATGTCTAACATAAATTAAGCCTTCGAGCCATTCACATTATCAAACATGTCTAACATTAATTGAGCCTTCCAGCCATTCACATTATCTACAGACATGTCTAACATAAATTAAGCCTTCCAGCCATTCACATTATCTACAGACATGTCTTACATTAATTGAGCCTCCCAGCCATTCACATTATCTACAGACATGTCTTACATAAATTAAGCCTTCGAGTCATTCACATTATCAACAGACATGTCTAACATTAATTGAGCCTTCCAGCCATTCACATTATCTACAGACATGTCTAACATTAATTGAGCCTTCGAGTCATTCACATTATCAACAGACATGTCTTACATAAATTAAGCCTTCCAGCCATTCACATTATCAACAGACATGTCTTACATAAATTAAGCCTTCGAGTCATTCACATTATCTACAGACATGTCTTACATAAATTAAGCCTTCGAGTCATTCACATTATCAACAGACATGTCTAACATTAATTAAGCCTTCGAGTCATTCACATTATCAACAGACATGTCTTACATAAATTAAGCCTTCGAGTCATTCACATTATCAACAAACATGTCTTACATAAATTAAGCCTTCGAGTCATTCACATTATCAACAGACATGTCTAACATTAATTGAGCCTTCGAGCCATTCACATTATCTACAGACATGTCTAACATTAATTGAGCATCCCAGCCATTCACATTATCTACAGACATGTCTAACATTAATTGAGCCTTCCAGCCATTCACATTATCAAACATGTCTAACATTAATTGAGCCTCCCAGCCATTCACATTATCAACAGACATGTCTAACATAAATTGAGCCTTCCAGCCATTCACATTATCTACAGACATGTCTAACATTAATTAAGCCTTCGAGTCATTCACATTTTCTACAGACATGTCTAACATTAATTGAGCCTTCCAGCTATTCACATTGTCTACAGACTTGTATAACATTAATTAAGCCTTCGAGTCATTCACATTATCTACAGACATGTCTAACATTAATTGAGCCTTCGAGCCATTCACATTATCTACAGACATGTCTAACATTAATTGAGCCTCCCAGCCATTCACATTATCTACAGACATGTCTAACATTAATTGAGCCTTCCAGCCATTCACATTATCAAACATGTCTAACATTAATTGAGCCTTCCAGCCATTCACATTATCTACAGACATGTCTAACATTAATTGAGCCTTCTAACCATTCACCTACAGACATGTCTAACATTAATTGTGCCTTCCAGCCATTCACATTATCTACAGACATGTCTTACATAAATTAAGCCTTCGAGTCATTCACATTATCAACAGACATGTCTTACATAAATTAAGCCTTCCAGCCATTCACATTATCTACAGACATGTCTAACATTAATTGAGCCTTCGAGTCATTCACATTATCTACAGACATGTCTAACATTAATTAAGCCTTCGAGTCATTCACATTATCTACAGACATGTCTAACATTAATTGAGCCTTCGAGCCATTCACATTATCTACAGACATGTCTAACATTAATTGAGCCTCCCAGCCATTCACATTATCAAACATGTCTTACATAAATTAAGCCTTCGAGTCATTCACATTATCTACAGACATGTCTTACATAAATTAAGCCTTCGAGTCATTCACATTATCAACAGACATGTCTTACATAAATTAAGCCTTCGAGTCATTCACATTATCAACAGACATGTCTAACATTAATTGAGCCTTCCAGCCATTCACATTATCTACAGACATGTCTAACATTAATTGTGCCTTCCAGCCATTCACATTATCAACAGACATGTCTTACATAAATTAAGCCTTCGAGTCATTCACATTATCTACAGACATGTCTAACATTAATTGTGCCTTCCAGCCATTCACATTATCTACAGACATGTCTAACATTAATTGAGCCTTCTAACCATTCACCTACAGACATGTCTAACATTAATTGTGCCTTCCAGCCATTCACATTATCTACAGACATGTCTTACATAAATTAAGCCTTCGAGTCATTCACATTATCAACAGACATGTCTTACATAAATTAAGCCTTCCAGCCATTCACATTATCAACAGACATGTCTAACATTAATTGTGCCTTCCAGCCATTCACATTATCTACAGACATGTCTAACATTAATTGAGCCTTCGAGTCATTCACATTATCTACAGACATGTCTTACATAAATTAAGCCTTCGAGTCATTCACATTATCTACAGACATGTCTTACATAAATTAAGCCTTCGAGTCATTCACATTATCTACAGACATGTCTTACATTAATTGAGCCTTCCAGCCATTCACATTATCTACAGACATGTCTAACATTAATTGTGCCTTCCAGCCATTCACATTATCAACAGACATGTCTTACATAAATTAAGCCTTCGAGTCATTCACATTATCTACAGACATGTCTTACATAAATTAAGCCTTCGAGTCATTCACATTATCAACAGACATGTCTTACATAAATTAAGCCTTCGAGCCATTCACATTATCAACAGACATGTCTTACATAAATTAAGCCTTCGAGTCATTCACATTATCTACAGACATGTCTTACATAAATTAAGCCTTCGAGTCATTCACATTATCAACAGACATGTCTTACATTAATTGTGCCTTCCAGCCATTCACATTATCAACAGACATGTCTTACATAAATTAAGCCTTCGAGTCATTCACATTATCAACAGACATGTCTTACATAAATTAAGCCTTCGAGTCATTCACATTATCAAACATGTCTAACATCAATTGAGCCTTCGAGTCATTCACATTATCAACAGACATGTCTTACATAAATTAAGCCTTCGAGTCATTCACATTATCAACAGACATGTCTAACAAAAATTAAGCCTTCAAGTCATTCACATTATCAGACATTTCTAACATTAATTGAGCCTTCCAGTCATTCACATTATCTACAGACATATCTAACATTAATTGAGCCTCCCAGCCATTCACATTATCAAACATGTCTAACATTAATTGTACCTTCCAGCCATTCACATTATCAAACATGTCTAACATCAATTGAGCCTTCGAGTCATTCACATTATCAACAGACATGTCTAACATAAATTAAGCCTTCGAGTCATTCACATTATCAACAGACATGTCTAACATAAATTAAGCCTTCAAGTCATTCACATTATCAGACATTTCTAACATTAATTGTACCTTCCAGCCATTCACATTATCTACAGACATGTCTAACATTAATTGAGCCTTCCCCCCATTCACCTACAGACATGTCTAACATTAATTGAGCCTTTCAGCTATTCACATTATCTACAGACATGTCTCACATTAATTGAGCCTTTCAGCCATTCACATTATCTACAGACATGTCTCACATTAATTGAGCCTTTCAGCCATTCACATTATCTACAGACATGTCTAACATTAATTGAGCCTTCGAGTCATTCACATTATCTACAGACATGTCTAACATTAATTGAGCCTTTCAGCTATTCACATTATCTACAGACATGTCTAACATTAATTGAGCCTTTCAGCTATTCACATTATCTACAGACATGTCTAACATTAATTGAGCCTTCCAGTCATTCACATTATCTACAGACATGTCTAACATTAATTGAGCCTTTCAGCCATTCACATTATCTACAGACATGTCTAACATTAATTAAGCCTTCAAGCCATTCACATTATCAAACATGTCTAACATTAATTGTGCCTTTCAGCCATTCACATTATCAAACATGTCTAACATTAATTGAGCCTTCCAGTCATTCGCATTATCTACAGACATGTCTAACATTAATTGAGCCTTTTAACCATTCACCTACAGACATGTCTAACATTAATTGAGCCTTCCAGCCTTACAGCCATTTTCATGTCAATTAATTAGCATTATACTGTATTACTAATATATTATGATAATCTGATAGGAATTTATATCATTGATATTTGTTTAAGTTTTGTCACTAACCTAGACGTAGATTTGAAGTCATCTCTTTTGTTCTTTTTGCTATGTCGGTGTCTTGTTTGATTTAGACAATTTACTTTGTTTTAAGATTCAGTAAATGTAAAATTGTAGAAGACATGTTTCAGTTTTGTTTAAATCATAATTTGTAAATCCAAAATGAATCAATGAGATTGGAACACCAGTAAACTACAACTGACCCTTAACAACAATATCATATTACAAAGCGTAGGAGTATGTTCTATCTATGCAATACCTTTGTATGAACCTTCTCCGCAAAATCAATTTTGGGTATTTATGTAAAGAGATTAAACCAAATGGTACTTGGCGATAGTTCTAAAGATTAAATTCCTGTTACTTTAAATCCTTTTCTTGCACAGTTGTTGACATTTAACTAACAGCATGATATATTTTAAGGGACCATTAAAAGTATGATTTTTATGCAATTTCTGATAGTAATGGTCTGAAGTGAAGTTAACGAGATCTTCTCAAAAACAATAGCATTAAGCTATATTGGTAAAAGTATGAAATAGTATTTAGTTGGAGAATATTAACTTTGAACTGTTTTATTACAGGATGTTGTTCTGGTGGCTTTTGGGAGACCTGGATTTTATTTGTTAACTGTCTTACAATTCCTTTATCCATTTATAGGTAACTAAAATGACTTGTGTGTATCTCCTTTGTTGTTTCTCAAACCATATTTATAAAAATAAAACTTTTCAAGCACACCAAAAACAAAACAGTAGATGAGCTGCAACCTGAATAGATGAAATAATGTCTTAAAGTTTGCGATTAATCTCCCATGTGTCAGACATATTATATCTACAATCTACATTCTCAAAAGGAGTAGGTCCGGTAACGGCCGATTTTGGCCTCAAATTTACCGTTTATCGAACGAAAGATTTTGGACACTTTTTAAACACTTAAGTGTCTATTTAAATTGATTCAGTTAGTTTCTGTAAAGAATTTTAACTGATTTAGTAATTAAAAACGCTCCGATTCAAGCTTAAATATGAAAAATCTATCAAATATGCCAAAAAACCTCACTTTTCAGATGTTTTTTGTCAAAAATGAAAGTGGTCGCATCCGTGTTCATTCTCAACCTTTATATATGTTATGTATTATCATCAAATACAACTTACATTTCAATATTATGAATGAACACGAATGCGGCCACTTTCATTTTAGACGGAAACCGTTTAAAATTTAACTAAAATGCTCAAATTGTGAAGATTTCAGTAATTTAGCATGACTTAATGATGCTAGTACCCGATATATGTCCATTGTTTTGTCAAAAACAGCCCATATTTATGTAGCAGAAGCATTCTACTTTCCAGTAAATAGCTAAAAAATTACATTTTCATACTTTTTTTAAACTGCTATATTTTGGGGCCAAAAAGGGGTCTTACTGAACCTACTACTTGATGCGTTTTGTTATTTGATTTTGCCATGTGATTAGGGACTTTCCCAATTGATCTTCCTCTAAGTTCAGTATTTTTGTGATTTTACTTTTTATGATATAACCAATGCTAGCACAGAGTATTTCAGGATTGTTGATGCTATAACTACACATGGAAAAGAAATAACCGAGTTTTGCTAGTTAACTAATGCTGGTTGAGACTACCAGTGTACCACACCAACATAATGTGTCGGATATTTTAAGAAAATAATCGACAGTGTGATGTCATGTGGTAGATACTGTAGGGTCTATCAGTACAAAAGGAAACAAATCCACCAAAATATTGCCGATTCTACAAGTACCAAAACACCTAATTATATTATGTTTTAACATAGAAAAAGCCACGTTTAATGATATCAAATCCAGTTAGTCAGCAAAGACACTAAACATTTTAATATTGCTACTTCATGTCAGTTGTTCCACATTTCGTAAAAAGGGGAATTTGTCTTAAAGTACAATAGTTTACTATTACAAAAACATAGAAGTAATTATAGAATAATGCATGCGTTTTGTTTTTGTACATGTTAATTTGGAAGTAATATTTTTCCTGTTGTGTTTTCAGCTATGATAAGTTACCAGGTTATAATAGGAGATACCATAACAAAATGTTTTTTACGAGTAGGGGGAGGTAAATATGTTTACATAGTATACACTAAGAAATCTTGTTTACGTCTATTGAAGAAATATCATATCAGAACTTCTATATATCCCTGAAAATAAAATGATAGCCTTATTAGATTATTGTGACAGGCAGAGTATATTGGATCATCTAAGACGGAATAATGTTAGTATAGATCGGATTTAATTTTCTAAAGGAAGTAATTGGTGAATATAGATCTAAATATAAGGAGATTTTTTATGATTTCCATTGAGACAGCTATCTATTAGAGTCCAAATTATATCGATATAGGCATCAATGAGTAACCATCGATCTTCAACTATAAGTAGAACCCAACCCGTAAAATATGTTATAAAAAGCCCCAAAAAAATAAAATTTAAATTCAAGAAAACAAGACAACTTACGGTATGATATATGGCTAAACAAATGATGATTGATAGAGTTTGTCATATAATTTAGAAAAATGCATCCTTTTTTTTGCAGATTTTCTTCTTGTCATTTTCTAGGAAGTTTTATGTACAAAAAATCTACATCAACAATTCTTACGATCAATTTTAATCGTGTCATATCATATTAATAGCATCTTTAATATAATATTATCCGTTGATACTAAGGTTCCTACTCATTCAGTAAAAGTTTAATTTAGCTATTTTCGTCATGTCATTTTTTGTTTAATTGGCTCCTAGCACTGCTCAGTATTTATACATCTCTAGCTTTTAAATGTTTGTGTATGAGCGTTCTTAGTGAAGATTAAATGAAAAACCATAACGGACGAACAACATTTTAAAGCGTAAGTTGCATCATAATTAGTATTGCTCTATTTGTATTTACAGATTATCTCGCAGGCACAGTTCTAGTCAACCGGCACTTTTGTATATTTTTGACTACTTTAGTTGTAACGTTGCCATTATCCCTTTACAGAGATGTAGCCAAGCTCAGTAAGGTAAATAATACAGAATTTTTCAGACATCACTTCTTCTTAAATATGAACTATATATCATTTTGAGGGCCTTTTATAGCTTGCTGTTTAATGTGAGCCAAGGCTCCGTGTTGAAGACCGTACTTTGACTTATAATGGTTTATCTCCACAAATTGTGACTTGAATGGAGAGTTGTTTTATTGGCACTCATACTACATCTTCTTATATCTATATCAATAGCGTTAATGGACTAATGATCTAATAATATATCAAGTGAAATACATAACAGTTTGATTGGTGAAATGCATTTCTAGGAAACATGTTTAATTTTCTACAATATTTAAACAATTATTTTGTCATTTAGAGTGGTATCATTTACATGTTTATGTTTTTACTTTACTAGTATATGTTTGAAAATAAAATATACTAGATAAAAGACAGATAGGATAAAACAGAAATAAACATAGAAAAACAAAAACAATGTGTGTTATTTATCTGTATATAATCAGCCGAGTATGTCCTCAACAACCCAACTTAATGTTGTTATCTTATCTTATCAAGTGCTAGTACAATTCAAAGACAACGGTTCCTAACTAAAACCGAAATAACTAAAAATTAATTGAAACATTTTAAGCTAGTATGATCTTTTGTAGTTTTTAATTGTTGTAATAAGTCCTTTGTTGTGTAAATTTGTTTAAGTAAAATTATTGGAAGTGTATAATTTATTGTTATCATTTCAGTGGGCGTTTGTAGCAATGATTTTAATTGTGTTCATAATTGTGTGTATTTGTATAAGGATTCCAGACTTTAGTGATGTGTAAGTATATTTCCTGCTATAAAGTTGATTTTTGAAAGTTAAATTGCTATGGTAGTATTCATGTGGTTTTACTCACACATTAATAGTTGGTCCGGTATTGATTGGAACCATACAACCATACATATGAATGCTTCCTAATACAGAATGCTTGACAATTTTTAACTAAACCGTATCCTTCTGGAGGGCATAGTGTCGCTTGGTTTTGTAGAATGTTATAATCTTTTGATTTTCATATCGGAATATTTTCGTGGACAAAATGCAGTCAGGATTCTACTTTGTCAAAATTATCTTCCCATTACGCCAGTTCATTTTCACAATCGTATCAATTTATCCACATAGCACCATTACGATCCTGATATGTCAGTTGTATATTAAAAGACAAATGTATCAGCTAGCTATTGAGCATCAGTTAATGATCGTGTCTGCATTGATTCAACTTAAAACTATTGTCTGATCGGTTGGCAGGTGGAATTTTCGAAAATTCATAAACATTTAAAAAAAATTCTAATTCAATATTTCCTGGAAGGGCAGGCTAGATTTTTTAAGTGGTTGAAGATTTTAAACCCTAGTTATTACACACAAAAACTTATAATTTTTCGAAGATATGCATTTTCATCATCCAACTTAACAGACTATCGTCAAGTACTTTTAGTAAAAAAAATAGCTATTCGAACACACCTACTTTGTGATTCATTAGATAGGTATTTCACTTGACCCATATATTTCATCTTTTAGTACTGTGATTTTTTTATGTTATTAAGTCAACCTGAAGCTTTGAAATATAAAAGTGAGACGATGTATGAAATATTCTTGCTTTGTACGATATCAAGACAAAATATTCAACTCAAACACGCCCTTACATTATAAGGTGCACTCGATTTTCTCTTTTCGATACAATTGTTACCCATTTTTTGGAATTTTTTCTTGAGTCACATTAAGGGAGGGCAGATACGAAAATTACTGAACTAATAGATTGATATGTTTTCCGTCCGTGGTAAAAATAAAAAAGTTGGGTTGAACCTGGTATTATCGGATGCTAAACCTCTTGTTTTATGACATGGTTAAAAATATTGCTTAAACACTACGTGATAGAAGCTAACAGAATTCTTATAATAGATAATCATAAGAAAATATTACGCTTTCAAAACTTGTTTTATCGGGTATCAACAGCACTGTATTTAATTTGATTGACCAGGACACTATTGCACATCGGAAAGGTACTTTGAGGATCAAACCATATCTTTTGTACCTAAAAGAGGGGCGAAAGATATCAGAGGAACAGTCAAACCCATAGATCGAAAATAAACTGACAACGCCATGGCTACAAATGAAAAAGACAAACAGACAAATGATACTACACATGACATATCAAAAGGCTATAGAAAGGTTAACATTTAACGCTGCGGTATATTGAATAGCACAAACAAAGCTAAAATAGAAATTTTATATCGTATTAGTGAACGATTACCATTAAAGAACTACACCCGTTGACATGAAACTATACTACCTACATTGTACACTTGTTTAGTCAGTGTTTGTGGGTGTTTGTTTGTGTATCTTAATTCGTTTATTCGTTGGTTTTTGTCTGTTTATCTATTTCTGTTACGGACTTTTATGTCTTCTGTTTCTTTGCATGTATAACAGTGATAATTAGTTTTGGAACATAAGATATTTTATGTTGTCTTCCATCTTCCTGAGTAAAGTTTCATTTTGAATATTTTGAAAAATTCTAAATCATACTGCAACTTAAGTGTATGAATATATGGCATTGAAACTTTTGTCCTTACAAATTGTTTTAAATCATTCAAAGAATAAATCAAAACTGAATATGATATTTGTTAATTCTGTGCAGTTTAGTTTAATATTTTTTCAAATCGATAAACCTTCTGGGGTTGATAAACTCACTATGCAAAGTTAGTATATATATTTATTGGTGCACTGTTTCTTAATTTAATGTATTGTTTCTGATTATAGACGAGCTACTGCTGATGCCTGGACTCTTTTTGATTATAATTTTGCACAGTCAATAGGAATAATGACATTTGGTAAGTAAATATGCGTCAAGGAAACTATGTGTATAATATGATACGTCAGACTCTGGTATTATCATCAGAAATAAGCAGTGGTAAATTGAAAGCTCAGACGCGCGTAACATAATTAACAATAATCTTTGGTGTTGGAATCGAACAATTGAAAAGCTAAATTAATGACCATGTGAAATGGCATAAAACAAACAATAAAAAAAAAAAAAAAAAATGTTATGCCAAATCTTGCTAAGGCAATTTTGTGCTGTGTGTAGAAAAAATTAAAAATTACAAAAATACCAAACTCCGGCGATAATTTAAAACGGAAAGTCACTAACTAAATGGCAAAATAAAAAGCTAAAATAAATCTAACAAATGGAAAACAACTGTCATAAACATGACTTGGTACAGGTATTTTTATGTTGATCATTACTGTGTTGAACTGTTTTTACATTTTATGAAGAATAACTCAACAGAAAATGATAAGCTCTATGCTATTCCATGTGAGCACCATAATAAAGACTACAGGGGTAATTACATCCTCTGTGAAATAGATGGTAAAATGATTCCCGTAGAAGTACTGATTTTGAAGCTTTTGTTCAATTTATACACATTCTTACCTTACAATTTCAATTATATTTACAAAAGGAAAAAGAAAACATTATATATATAAATAAATCAAACAGCACCACAGCAGCACACAATACCAAATAGATATCTATTAATTATCAATCTGGTTTTGATAAAAGTAGAGTGCTTAACCAGCAGGCTTAACTTAAGATCACTGACAATAGTCAAGTTCCTATACAATACGTCAAATTATATATCACTGATAATCGTTAACAGTTGTAACACATATTTTAGATTGACTGTCATAGATGTTCCAGTGGTTTGTTCTTCTCTTTAAATTAGTATTCTAAACTCCCCTAATGACGGATAGTAATAAATTAGAACATACGCTTATCCATTACTAGGATCATGATTTATACAGAATGGAATAGTTGGGTTTACTTTTTTTATTTATTTAGATGAAAAAAGTAAATGTTTTCGATGACATGTTGTTGAGTTCCTAGTTAAGCATGTTTTTGGTATGATCTTTATACACTTCTTTATGATCAATGGCTGGAAACACACTAGTGCCGAAGTATCATTGTTATATTCATAAAAGGGGCTTCAAAGTAAAACTTATTGGACAGATCAAGCTTGGTGATTATAACACTGCAAAGCGTGCAAAAGATACAAGAAGACAAACACACTCATCAATCGAAAAGGGGCTTAAAAGTAAAACTTATTAGATAGATCAAGTTTTGTGATTATAACACTGCAAAAGCGTGGTAAAAGATACAAAAAGACATACACACTCATGACTCGAAAATAAACTGACAAAATATTGGCAAAAAAAACAGAAAAAAGACAAACAACATGGCGAAATATACCTGCACTATAAACGCTTTTTATTTACAGGCTGTTAAGCATAATAGATGAAGTAAACATACTGAATATTATCTGCTTACTAATTGGAATTTGTTTTTTCCAGCATATATGTGTCACCACAATACATTTCTGATACACCAGTCACTTGAGAATCCAACAGAAAAGAGATTTCAAATTGTGACACATTTTAGTTTTTTATTTTCTTTGTTAATTATGCTGTTGATTGGAGTTCTCGGCTATGTAACATTCACGGGATATACCCAAGGTAATTATGCTACTGCATTCTCATTATTTTATCATTCTCAGGAGATACGCAAGCTCAGTATGCTGGTGTTTTTTTTGCATTTTGAACTCTGTTTTATTTACAAAATATACCCTATTAATTATGCTGTCCATTTGCTATCTAAAATTATAAAATTATAAAAAATAGTCCATGGTAAACATGTATCTGATTGATATATACTAGGTTAGTTCGGCAACATACTTATAAATATGTTTGCTTGTTTTAATTGTATTTAAAAATGCAGGTATGCACATATATTACAACTGTTTCTGTGTGTTGGTTTGCTTGGTCTCTTCCTATCGATTTACGAAATTTGTAATTCAATAAACTTGTATGGTCTACATATTCCATTTTTGATATTAATCTAAAGTCAACTGGTGTCTGATACAAAATTGTACATGAACCTTTCGTTCAAACATTTAAAAGTACCCTTGTAGTCCTTTGGCTGTTTCAACCTCCATATATATCTGATAGATATGTTCAATGTTAATCAAAATATATGTACAAGGTCATTTTGCATATTGATTGTTCTGATTTAGGTGATCTTTTGGAAAACTACTGCAAGACAGATGATTTAATGAATGTGGCTCGACTCTGTTTTGCTGTAACTATTATGCTGACATATCCACTAGAATGTTTTGTTGTTAGACATGTAAGTATTTACACAAGTATGGCTACTAGAATGCTTTGTTGTTCGACATCCTTGTGTTTAGCTTCCGTTACACGAAGTGTGTTCCAAGAGACTTTTGACACACAATTGTTAAGTTTTCCATTAAACAATGTATGTTGTTGTTGTTCAAAATGTATGACTTTGTGTTTATTTTCCGTTATACAATGTACATCGATAATGTTTAATTGTTCAACATTTATGTGTTTAGTTCCCTGTTACACAGCGTATGTCTTCATATGTTTGTTATTCGACATGTTTTTTTCGACACGATCACGGACAATAATGGAATTAATTTGGAATAAAAAAATTACAGGCAGTCTACCCTCTCGGGCTTAATGATAATATCATGGGAATTGGTAATATATCAAAAACCGATTCTGTTAACATTTTGGATATAGTTTCTAAAACTGTTCGTAAAAATCCTTCTCATGGACGTAAAAAAAATCGCAATCAAAGAAAATTTCGGACCAACCATACAAATATTTCGGACCTAGTTTCTATTTCAAAAAACAACGGCAGACATTATCTGTTAACCAAGCTCTGTTCTTTACCTATTGATAAATTAAATAAAATTTTAGAGGATTGTAACACAATTTCATATTGCAGTCCTTAGTATGAAATCGTTCAAATTATAATGGCATATTGTTATTCTAAACTGTTTTCCAAAATTGATCGCCCTGCAGATCATATAAAACATTTTATTAAAATAATGTATGTCAATAAAGGTTTTGATTTTGTAAATATTGCAGGTATTTTTAACGACTATTCTGTTAAAGACAAAATTCCTGGATATTTTGATAATACTGAACTCCCTCTTATTTGTTATATTTAAAAGAAATCTACCCGGAAATATGTGTTTTATTATAGCCAATTGTGTAAAGATGTAAATTACATTGAAAATAAACCTATTTCATGTAATTGCAGTAATTGCGAATACACTTATGGCCCCATTTCTCATGTCATAACAGGAGACCTGAACATCGTTCGCGACCGAGAATTACAATCATTCCTCAGTTAAGGACCTAAATATCGTCCACCGGCAATTATAATTTGGAATGAGTGTCGTAATATCATCCACGACTCACTTCGTACCTACTGTTTGAAATGGGTAAAACGGGAAAAAGCTGACAAAAAATCTTTGGACTCTTTTTTTTAATTCAGTAATGAAGATAGTTGATATTCGAATAAAACATTTTAAAGAACATTTTACTCTTAACAACAACCATAAAAAGCCTATTTCGCGTATCAAACATAAACTAAAAGAACAAGCCAAGGAATTATTTTTTGTCCCGGCTGATAAAGCTGCTAATATTATCTTTATTGTTAGACGTAAGTTTTATCATTTTATAAATTTTCTGTTTACAAAACTTTGAATTTTTAAAAAAACTAAGGATTTTCTTACCCCAGGAGTAGATTACCTTAGCTGTATTTGGCACAACTTTTTGGAATTTTGGGTCCTCAATGCTCTTCAACTTTGTATTTGTTTGGCTTTTTAACTATTTTGATCTGAGCGTCACTGATGAGTCTTATGTAGACGAAACGCGCGTCTGGCGTATAAAATATTAATCCGGGTACTTTTGATAACTAATTATATTGAGGTTCTGCAAAAGGAAATCTCGAATTCACCAACATTCCAACTGACTTCATTTTCAGAAAACGACATCTTTAACAAACACAAATTTTAAGTACTTCTTTACAAGCAGAACAAATACAGTGAAAGTCCCAACTATGTACTGGCTTCCGAAGCTACACAAAAAACCTTACAAATATAGATTTATTTCATCCTCAAGCCATTGTTCCACTGCTAAATTGTCTATTCTACTTACTAGTACACTTAGTACACTAAAAAAACCTGATTATAAATTGTTCAAATAAGGCCTTTGAAAATAGTGGAATTAAATTACTGTTGGAGTGTCAAAAACTCGTCGGAAGTACTTGGTAAAAGAGGGACGAACGATACCAAAGGGACAGTCAAACACATAATTCTAAAATAAACTGACAACGCCATGGCTAAAAATGAAAAAGACAAACAGACAAACAATAGTACACATGACACAACATAGAAAACTAAAGAATAAACAACACGAACCCCACCAAAAACTAGGGGTGATCTCAGGTGCTCCGGAAGGGTAAGCAGATCCTGCTCAACATGTGGCACCCGTCGTGTTGCTTATGTGATTACAAAATCCGGTAAATAGTCTAATTCGGTAAGTCACATTCATGAAAGGGAAGGGGATTGTAGTTACGACGTAAGGAACATATCCGATATCATTTGTGAAACGGTTATTCCATAACGGTCAACCAACTCGTGATGGCGTCCGTAAAATTTACGAAGGGATGATTTCAACTTCACCATTTGGAACTCTTGGTTTAATAGCTTCCTTGTGAGCAGTAACCCTCTATCAAGAAAATCATGATAGGAAATGCAAGCACGGGAATATCGTATCAATTGGGAGATATATACCCCGTATGCAGGTGCTGCTGGAATGTTGCTACTTAGAAATGGAAACTTCACAATTGGAAAGCTGAAATCATCTCTTTTGTCGCAAAGTTTTGTTTTCAACCGACCCTCATTGTCAATTTCCAGATGTAAGTCAAGATATGAGGCAGACTTAACTGTATCTGTAGTATCCTTTATCTCTAGTTCGATGGGATAGATTAGTTCCACATAGTCACCAGATAAATTGCATGCATATACTGGTGAATTTTAATCTGTTCAAAGTTTTGATTTTTCTAGTCTGCCTCATATTCTTATTTAGAAAAAATTCACATCCCTAATTAACTGGGTATTTAAAAAGTCAGAATGCGAGTACATATGTTCAAACTCTTTTTTTTTTAGTAGCAATTGGACATGCTTTGATACTATATATGCGCTTGAATTTTTACTTGATAACATTTTTGTTCGCTTTGGAGATTCCATATATCGTCAAGTTATTGAAATTCCAATGGGGACTAACTGTGCACTACTTATTGCGGACCTGTTTTTTTTTATTGTTATGAGTTACAATTTATGACTAAAATTAGCAAAGACCCATCGAAACAACATTTGATACAAAAATTCCACAATACTTTTAGATATTTGGATGATATATTGGCTCTCAATAATGTCGACTTCAGTATCAGTATGTATACTAAAGAAATTTATCCTGTTGAACTTACTTTAAATAAATTTATGATAAAAGAGATTTCCTTTCGTTAATTATCCATTTTTAGAGGGTTACGTTCCCTTGTCACCATCTTATTGTGTTGATATATCTCAACTTGTACGAATCGCTCGTGTATGTAACAACGTTTTAGATGTTAACGAGAGAAATTTATGTATTACTGAAAAATTATTACACCAGGGTTTTCGATATCACACACTAGTCAAAACATTTACGAAATTTTATCATCGGTATAAGGAAATAATTCGTAAATATAACTCAACATGCCGACATCTTATACGTTCAGGTATTTCACATCCAATCTTTTATGGTAATATTCTTTACAAAGCACAAAAATGTCAGAATTCACCTCAAATGCTTACAAAACCTTTAAACAGACTTATTAAGAAGGGATATAGTTTAATACTATACTGTTGTCAGGTCATTAAAGATTTCATATTTTGGCTTTAATATTGAATCACTTATAGGGTCTTTGCGTCGGAACTAAACACATTTATTTTTAGATCAGTTGTTGGCATGACACGGGTTATGTTCTTCTCATATATTTTATGATAGTATGATACTAAACCCCTAACGGGAGGGATTGTGTCTGATATTCATATGATGGAGACATAATCTTTCAACCAGTTTAATTGAGGTCTGGAGATGGCATGTCAGTTAACTGCTAATAGCCTGTTGTTATTTATGTATTATTGTCATTTTATTTATTTTATTTTGTTACATCTTCTAACATCGGACTCGGACTTTTCTTGAACTGAATTTTAATGTGCGTATTGTTATGCGTTTATTTTTTTACATTGGCTAGAGGTATAGGTTGAGGGTTGAGATCTCATAAACATGTTTAGCCCCGCCGCAATTTTGGGCCTGTCCCAAGCCAGGAGCCTCTGGCCTTTGTTAGTCTTGTATGATTTTTAATTTTAGTTTCTTAAGCTTGTGTATAATTCGGAGTTGAGTATGACGTCCATTATCACTGTACTAGTATACATATTTTTTAAGGGCAAGCTGAAGACCGCCTCCGGGTGCGGGAGTTTCTCGCTACATTGAAGTCCCATTGGTGGCCTTCGGCTTTTGTCTGATCTATGGTCGGGTTGTTGTCGCTTTGACACATTCCCCATTTCCTTTCTCAATTTTATTTTGTTTAGTTTTTCTTTTACACAATTATCTTCTCAACAATGCTTTGTTGTTCGACATTTATGCGTTTAGTTTTTTTAGTTAAACAATGTTTGTTTTCGATAGTGTTTATAGTGTTCAACGATAATGTATGTTGTTTGTGATAAAAGTAATTGGTTTTCCATTAAATTATTAACTCGGTATATCTTTCCTTTTTGTCCGTCATGTTTTTTTTAACCCATTATATAAGTTACATTGTTGTTGTTTTGTTTTATTATTGTGTGTTTGCTTGTATCTCACTGCCTCGTTTCTTGATTATTTCAGTCTGTATAGTACTTAAAAGCATATTGATAATTTTTAATCAGTAGGCAACTGTTGTAAATATATTTTTGTCGTTTCAGGTATTCGAGAATTCCTTCTTTGCAGTAACAGAAAAAGCTCCCATGTGGCGTCATCTTACAGTTACAATTTCTGTAGCAGCAGCAACAGTTCTTATTGCAATGACTACAGACTGTCTAGGCATTGTTTTGACGTTTAACGTAAGAAAACAATGTTTACTAATGGATATGAAAGAAATGAGTTGTAGGGGTAAACGTCAATGGGACAGCATCACAAACGACACAAATAAACAAAGATCACAGGAGGACAACATAAGTAGCCAACAAAAGACAGTTATCTAATTGATATGTAAAGCACTAATTTTTCTTAGACTAAAACAAGTTGTGAACAAATATCAGCCTCTACCAATTTATGCCAATCTGGAGGCTTGTATAATAAATATACTTTGTTTTTATAAAAATGACGTCTTAAAACAATCAAGGGAAAGATCATTTACATTGTCATTACAAAATATCCTATAGCAATAGAATAAATTAATATGAAGTATAACTGCATGATAACGGCAACCTTGACAAAAATGGATTTGGTATGATTGCCAATGTGACAAGTATTGAACAGAGTTCAATTGAAGCGTTTTTACGCAATATCTATTTTGCAATGAGTTTTGCCAGGTGAATTCGTTACTTTACCATCAGCATTCATCTGACTATCATTTATTAACAAATTTGAAATAAATCAAAATGAAAATTATTTTATTGTATGTTTATTTTTATTTTCAGGGCGTAGTTGTTGCGTGTCCATTAGCATTTATTATACCACCATTATGTGTTATGAAATTAAGACAAGAGCCAGTGCTATCAAAAGAGAACATTTTCCCAATATTAGTGGCTACGTTTGGAATTTTGGCTTCCGTAATTGGAATAATTGTAGCAGTATATAATTTGACAAAGGGTATTGAATGTAGTCATGGTAAAGAAATGTTTTATTGTTTGACGCCTTCTCGTATAAATGGAAGCATGCTAGCATCAAATACGACATTATAATATCATGTAACTTTGCTACACCTGTACATGTATTGTCCACAAGGCAAGTACTACTACAAAGGTTTAAAATAAGACATGTATGTGGAATATTTTCAAGGAAAATTGAAATCATATGGATGAAAACTATCATTAAAACAAGATAAAAAAAAAGAGAAGACATCTTTATGTTTTATTGTGATCTATTTAATGTTTATTTGGTTTTTATAATGGCATTATATTTCATCGGTTATTAAATAATGTATTCAATGTGAGAATTATTCCATATTTTCTGTCATTCTGGTGGTTTTTTTTGTATACATAATAAGATGTAAGGAACTACCAAATAATCTGTAATAATATAATAAATATGGTGTGCGCAAGTAAATTATTATTTGTTTCTCTTTATTGGTATGCCGCAATACATTTTTATCACTAGTGATTAATAGTATTTTTATAGTATTTATATCACAATATGTTTAAATTGTGGGTGATTGTGAAATTTATTAATTTAATGTAGGTTAATAATATTCAATGAAATAAATCAAAGAAACATTTCATACCTCTGAACATCTGTAATTCAAAATAGAAAAATATCTGCAATTGAAAAGCTAAGAAGACTACTGCAATTGAAATATAGGAATAGATTGAGAGACTGATTAACAATCATAAATAGAAAGATAAAAACGGAGATATTGGCAAAAAGAAGGTCAACGGTGAGAAAACAAATAAATCAACTAAGATACTCCCCACAATTGACCAATGTGACCCAGACAAGAAGTGAAACATCATTGTGTGCTACAAAAAAATGTCTTCATAAAAACGTACCTAGAATATGATACAAGTGATCAAAAGTAAAGTAAATGTAATGTATTACTTTTATTATTGGTTATTTTGTTGTATAATTGGTGTTCAAATATTGTACACTTTTTTCTTGTTATTATGCATATGTTGCTGAAACGTTAATAAAAATTGTTCAAGGGATGTTTGTTTTATCTTGTATTTTGTGAGTAAATTGATGTGTCCAAATTTATTGACACTTTTAATTGTGAATACTTACTTTTGTTGCTATCACATTACACATCTCCTCTTTGAACATCTACTCAGGATTCTTTACAATGTTTGGACTATATTCTTTCTAAGATTATTCTAGAAATAAATGTCTTAATCCGTATCATAGGAATTTTGTGAAGTCTTCACGACAAAGGCAGATTACCTTTTGTTATATTCCTTGGACCTCGGTTTGACTTATGTGGCTTCTTGTTTATTCCTTAGTTTAAATGTTCTTAGCTTCTTTTGGGATCTTTTAAGTAGCTTGGTCGATTAATTTTCGGAATGGAATATCTTTATGTTCTAAAATATTTCGAATTCATTTCTTCTACACTTAGAATATCTCTAATATAACTGAGGAATTAGTTTGAAATGCATAAAATGATAGTAGCGGTGTTTGCAGGTAAAGGAGTAACTTAAAGGCAAATAAAAACACAAAAAATCTAAAATTCGTCATTTAGTGTTCAAAAACAGATAGGATATTTTAGATAATTCAAGTTTTTAAAAGGACCAAGCATGAATTTAAGAAATATAATTTTATCGATATACAAGTCTCAACAACTGCTTAACAAAACAAATCAAAGTAACAAACAACAACTAAAAGAATCAAAACAAGAGCGAGATAGAGAGGGTCAACAGGGTACAACATGTAAACAATCCTTTTAAATGCCATATTTCGAATGAATCTTCCTCTGGAACAATCAAATTTTACAAAATAATAGACACATACATTTAAGGTCATCTTTGACCGAGAGAGTTGAAACCTTAGTTTCTTGATAATTTAAAATTATAATCAGATAATCTAAAAAAAGAGGCGAAAGATACAAAAGGGAAATTCAAATACAAATATTGAAAACAAACTGACAATGTCAAGACTAAAAACATTTAACGACGAAAACAAACTGACAATGTCAAGACTAAAAACATTTAACGACGAAAACAAACTGACAATGTCAAGACTAAAAACATTTAACGACGAAAACAAACTGACAATGTCAAGTCTAAAAACATTTAACGACGAAAACAAACTGACAATGTCAAGACTAAATACATTTAACGACGAAAACAAACTGACAATGTCAAGTCTAAAAACATTTAACGACGAAAACAAACTGACAATGTCAAGTCTAAAAACATTTAACGACGAAAACAAACTGACAATGTCAAGACTAAATACATTTAACGACGAAAACAAACTGACAATGTCAAGACTAAAAACATTTAACGACGAAAACAAACTGACAATGTCAAGACTAAAAACATTTAACGACGAAAACAAAAGTAATAAAAACACAACACCGATAACTCAAGACTGTACAACACGCATCAACCAAACATTGAGGGGGATCTCAGGTTTGTTATACATCATCATGATCATGTCAGTATCGAAATATTTACCACTGAGCTGATAATATCTTCTTAGAATAATGGTCCAGCAGAAGCGGTCCCGACCCAGTAAGCATTTCTTGAATCACAGTTTTTGGTGGGTTCGTGTTGCTCGCAGTCTATAACTTTCTAATTTGTGTTTTTGTTTGTCTGTCTTATTACAGACTGATGAGTTTAAATGTCTTTTTGATATCCTTTGCGTCTCTGTTGCTATACATACATCATCTGTCAAGCGAGCCCACACTCAGTCAAATAAAATATCGCAATCGGGAATAGGACACAATTGGTAAAATTACAGATTATGCAACAATATTGGCATGTTAATGTCTAAGACTGCAATAGGAATTCGTGATGGCGACCTTAAAACTTTTGCATGGGCGATATCAGTCGGTCGTCTTGATAAATATTTCTAGTTTTTATGTAAGGAGAAGATCCCTGCTAATTAATACTATGGTGTGATTATGCACAACCATAAAAAATCTTGAATATATTTTATTTTAGAAAATATAAAATTTCTTATCCGGTTATAATTATTGCTACAGAAAACAAATTCAATTGAAATAGTTTTTTTTCCAGGTAAGTCTAATTTGTCGAATTTAAATTTTGTAAACGATTATATTTAAGAGCTTACTTAGCTGTATCTGTGGTATTCCTTATATCAAGTTCAAAACAACCCCAATACTTGGAATTATTAAATGAGAGGATATCAACTTTACGGGATGAACGTGAAGTTGAACGTTAATGCTATCTACTTTTTGTTTTTGTATCCTAGAATCGATAACATGCACTGCTTTTTTTTAAAGGTCAACACATAGGGTAGCGCGGCATATTTTATATGATAAAGGATAGTACCTAAAGGAAAGTAGATCTATTAAATATCATTTTCTTGATTTTGTTTTTGCTATGAAGTAATGTCATGATGATCCTGAACGGTTTATGTGCAGACAACAAAGTCTTCTGCCAAAATATATTTTACATTGGATAAGATCATGGCCTTGATACTTAATTTTAAAACGTTTGACATAAAAAGAAGAATTAATACAGTTATAAGTCAGCTGTGTCTCGTGGAGTTATAATCTTAAGTGCAAAAAGCTAAAAAAAATCATGTATTTATAAACTTTCATAAGCAAGTGTTTTTTGTTATTTATACAGTGAACATGTATAATATGACCTATAGTTAATTTCTGTGTCATTCGGTGTCTTGTGGGGAGTTGTATCATTGGCAATCATATCACATCTTCTTTTTATATGCACAAAGGTTTACTACTAAGCATTTAGTACATAGATTATTTTAGCTTCTCTGAATTAATCTTCACCAGTAAGCTCAAACATAAACATAATTAATACGTATACACAATAAGCTGAAACTTTACAAGCTCTTTTACCAAATAGGGCGTTTACATAATAGCCTAATTCATATAAGGTAAACCTTGCATGTGGGAGTTGGAATCGCACTCTGAGATATATAAACGGGGTATTTTGCAAAAGTTTATGTTGAATTAAAACGATATTCCTTCAAATAAATTATAACATAGCGATATAAATAGAGGTAATAGTAGTATGAAGCTGTTTAAAAGTAATAACTCGGTTGGAAAAAAATCCGGGTAACAAACTAAAACCGAGCAACAAAAACATCGAAGTGCATAAAGAACAAACGGCAACACACATAGAAACGGACTATTTGATAACAACTGCCATATTCCAGCATTGGTACAGGACATTCTAAGAAAAATGGTGGGTCGAACCTGATTGTATTGCTAGCCAAACCTCCCACTTATATGACAATGTTATAAAATAATACTAAAAAGACAACACTAACGCAAAAACACTTAGCGCAGAGAATGCATAAAAAATAATGTAAATAAATGTAATTAGTATATTAGTTACATATAAACCGCAAAATAGCAACGAACATCTTCCATTAACAACAACACAGGGCTCCTTAAACAGTGAAGTATTTTGATGACGTATATATAATCTTGAAATTCATACAACTAGAAGGAATGGCATCGAACAATTAACAATTACTTACACAATACTAGTCCAAATAATAATCATGATTATAAAGGTATTGAAATGTTTTATTAAGTTAATGTTGTGACGACGTCATTTTTATTTGGACTAACACAATACTTTATCAATGGAAAATTCTAGTTTGCAGCATTGTACTATGAGTATATAATTTGTAAACAAGCTAGAGTTTGGTGCATAGGAAGGGCACTCTATAAAATTTTAGGAAGATAATTCATGTTATACAGATCTAATAGAATATGTCGTTCGAGTTACTGTGAATGATGTTGAAATGACTGCACGTCGTATGTGTCCATGGTGTAACTAGGTCATATTTAATATCGTTTCAGTTTCGAGTAAGTATCGTTCCAAAATAAGAGTGTTATTTAAGTTAACGTACCCAACTTTACAAAATCTGGTAGAAGTACATTTTGAAGCACCTGTTTAATTTACTGATGTTCTTGACAAGATAAAGGTAGAAAAGTTGTGTTATAATTAATCTGTCTACGTAAGAATATTTCTAGCGACCGACCGAAAATGTAATTTAATACATGTAACAAGGTAGGTCAGAGGTTGTTTATATAAAGGTAGATAAGCTGTTCTATATTTGATACATTAACAGATGCGAGTTTTATTGTCGTCTTGAATAGTAAGTATTTGGTGAAAATTTATTTTTATAGCAATATACACTTGCTCTACTGACCATATTAATAATTTATTATGTCAGTCTATTTAACATGTGATTACTACAATCCCCTTTTCTTTCATGAATGTGACCTACCGAATTAGACTATTTACCGGATTTGTAATCACATAAGCAACACGACGGGTGCCACATGTGGAGCAGGATCTGTTTACCCTTCCGGAGCACCTGAGATCACCCCTAGTTTTTGGTGGGGTTCGTGTTGTTTATTCTTTAGTTTTCTATGTTGTGTCATGTGTACTACTGTTTTTCTGTTTGTCTTTTTCATTTTTAGCCATGGCGTTGTCAGTTTGTTTTAGATTTATGAGTTTGACTGTCCCTTTGGTATCTTTCGTCCCTCTTTTAATTTACCATCACATGTTTCTGGAACGTTGGGCAATAAGAATGTGCTGTTGTTGTATATAAATAAAACTAAAAGTTATAATGTATATGTACAGATAAGTTGAAAATTAGTATTCCAATGACAGTATTTGCTACAACTTTACGTTTTACATTCTCATTTGGATCTCCGAGCCAATGATAATAAAACGTTAACGTTAAACGTATTTCCTATTGAATATACCCCAACAATATCAAAACTGCCTTGCTGTTCCCTCGGCTCAATTAATCTTACAATGGTTAAGATACCTATCCACCATATTTCTATGTATATTTTCGTTTTCGTTAATAAAAAAAATTAAAAAGAGTCTGAAATCTTACATCGTTCAGTTGAAGTGATTTTAACCTATAGGTGTTAAAACTTCAACCCAACACCTACTGCATTGTGTTAAATTGCTTTCCAAGTCAAAAACACACATAGTTGGAAATGACTGTAATATTATTTCTGTCTATGAAAAAAATTTGGTGCACACTGAATAACCCGCGTAGTGGGTTATTTTAAAGTGTGCACCACATTTTCTATGTTATTTAGAATAGACATAAAAAAAATATTGCAGTCATTGCTTATAATTTAATTATAAAATCCATTTTAAACCGGAGTTAATCATGAAAAAATCGTTGATGATGTCACGGTAAGCTGACAAAATTATGTCTTTGAGCTGATAAACATAACAATGTCATTCAATCAGAAGACTCGTAACATCCAAAATTAAATTAAAATGTGATTTTATGGAGTTCGTCATTATTATAAAACATAAAGACATAATTTTCTTGGGTAGTCAATGTCGTTAAACACCCCCTGGTTGTAACATGTGTCAAATTTGCGATATATTTTTTTATTAGATCGTAAAATGTTCATTCCTAATGGCACATAAACTAAATAAGCATTGAATCTTATCGCTAAGTTTTCGATTTTTCTGCCTATGAACTACTAGTTAACCATTTTTGGAAGATATAAAATCCAAAGGTTACTTCTGTATTGGGAAGTATATCCTCAAAAATAAAACCTTTACACAACCGGACAAATTTCATTTTTTTTAAAACTTTTTTATCTATTTATAATTCACATTAGGCCAACTTGTCAATAATAATGATATTAAACTATAACAATAATGTTAACATCTGTTTACAGTTGAAAAAGATGAACCGTAATGGTGCTGCAATAATTGGTGTTGGTCGCATTGGACAGGTTCATTTGAAAAATATGGTAAACAGTCATTGTATTCAGGTTCACTGGATGGTGGACACTACTGCTGTTCATGGAAATCTAAAGGAATTGGCCAACTTGTATAATCTGGTTGATACAAAAATAACAACCCCGGATAAATTCGAAACGGTAATGGCGGATGAAAGGTAATCGTTGAAAATATGTGACACATGTTAAGGGACAATCGTATTGCATCGAATCATTTATGCTCATAGATTTAACTTCATATATTTTAAATGAATTATTATTATTATTAATTTGTATATTTTGACTAATTTAATTCGTCTAGTCACATTTTACTATATTTTCAAATGTCGATTGAAAACGGCGGTTTAAAAAGTTAAATTGCCCGATTATTTTCAAAAACCAACATACTTTATGACTTCAAGAATTAAGGATATTGTTAGAAGTTTTTGAGAAGAGTTTATTTATATCGATTGATAGAAAAAAAATCCTCAAATAAATAAGATGTACTCACAAAAAGATAAAAGTAATTAAATGTTCTTCTTGTCCAAGTGACAATATGATATCTTTAAAATTCCAACAAAATTTGATGATAGAACAAAAAGAAAATATTATGCACTGACGGAGTTGATACAAATATGGTCGGAAATTAGTAACACATGTCTAATAATTGCAGCCTGTGATTAAGGTCAATACAAATAGTAATTAACCAAAAGTAGTATATCGACCTCGGACTTTTTCCTCAGTCAATATATTTCTTTCAGGTCTATACATTCTCGATATACAACCTCATGCAAAAGCTATATTTGTATACTGTTATATATTTGTATATAACAGGGGTATGCTACTGTTGGCTTTCTTTATTGTTAATCATGCATCATTCGTTATTCCAATTTACAGTCGGACAAAATGTTACAATCGTAAAATTTAAGATCAGACGATTATTCTTATATCTAAATATTCTAGACCGCAAAAAGATAGGGTAGAGACACAACGACACATCGTTTTTGTCAACAAAATCATGATTATGACAGTGACTACTTATCTACAAAAGCACTTGTAATTAGTATGCACCAAAGTGTCTGTCACTACAGTAACTGTGTATTACATTACAGTATATGATCTTTCTTTCAGAGTTGAAATGGTAGTAATATGTGTACCAACTGGACTTCATAAAGAATTCATAATGAAATCACTAAAAGCAGGTAGGGTTTTATTCACGCACCATTTAAGTATACTTTAACCGTTTGGTTTGCATATTTATTTTTGCATACGAGAAACCAAGGACAAAGTTTATTTAAAACTTATTTGGCCCTGTCTTCTAACCAAAACAAAACATTGACTGATATCGTTACTATTCATAGTTGTTTTTAAGCATCAGAAAATAGGCTTTTTAAAAAAACTGTGTATTAGACAAGACTTAATGACACGACTTCAAAATTACACATAAGCGAGATAGTTATTATATTGGGGGGGGGGGAGGCCAATTGTGAAAAACTTTTAATAAATAAAAATATAGCTTCTTCTTAGAACACTTGACACTTGCATCTTTAAGAAAAGCAGTTTATTTGCTAAGCAGCAAAACGTAAAGTGTGAACAATTACCGTGTTTGTTCTGTTCTTATCACATTATAACAATATAGCTAGCTTAACATATATTCGTTTGATGTATTTGAACCTTTTGCTATGACTTGCTGTTTAGAATTTTCCTCGGTGTTCGGAATTTTTTTATTTTACCTTTTTTCGTGTAAAAATGATAATAATAATACTTAGTAGTGTATCATTGATAGGTAAGCATGTTTTCTGTGAGAAGCCGTTATGCATTACTGTTGAAGATGTTAAAGATTGCTATGATGAAGCTAAACGACAAGGGAAGCATTTATTGTGTGCATTAAACAGGTAAGAGGCAACGCCAAATTATCTTTGAATGTGAGCATTACATAGGTAAAACTAATCGTTGAATAAGAGAATTACACAGGTAAAATATTCATTGAATTCGAGAATTATACAGGTACAATTATCATTGAATGTGAGCATTACACAGGTACAATTATCATTGAATGTGAGCATTACACAGGTACAATTATCATTGAATGTGAGCATTTTACAGTTTATTTATTATTTATTGTGATCATTACACAGGTAAAATTATCATTGAATGTGAGCATTTAACAGGTAAAATTCTTATTTATTGTGAGCATTACACAGGTACAATTATCATTGAATGTGAGCATGCTGCAGTTTAATTATTATTTATTGTGAGCATTACACAGGTAAAATTATCATTGAATGTGAGCATTTTACAGGTAAAATTATTATTTATTGTGAGCATTAAGGTGGCTCGAGGGTATAAAAATTTCAGAATAAAAAAAAACATTTGTTTTTCATTTCAAATTGTATTTGTTACCTTTTGTATTTGTTACTTTTTATATGGTACAAAAATCATTCAAAATAAAAAATTTGTGTTGGCCCCAGATGACTTTTAAAATGTATACATCATTGAAAAAGTTCCAAATTATCTCCCTTTGGTGGAAAAATGCCATTTTTTGGCTTTAAAATTGAAATATCTTTTTTAACTCATCGGTGACCTATATTTTTTAATATAATTTCCATATAAGCTGTACTTAAACTAAGTTATTGTAAAATTTGAGCGATTTCTAAAATAAATTTCTTTCTTTTTTTTCTCGAGATAACCTTTATTTCTCCTATTACTTCAACAGAAAAAAAACCAACGTTACAAAAATATATGCTTCTTTCGAAGGCAGAACGTGAGCGCAAATGAACGGTTTTTATTTTATTTTTCTATTAATTATAAGATAAAGTTCTTTTATAGAAAAATATAGAGAAATCCTATATAAATGATTTAGACCCGCGAACCCCCTTAACACAGGTAAAATTGTCATTGAACGTGAGAATTTTACAGGTAAACTTATTATTTAATTTGAGCATTAGACAGATAAAATTGTCATTGAATTTGAGCATTTCACAGGTAAAATTAGAACATACTCACCCCTTCTCGTCCAATGAAAAGTCAGTTTTTTGCCCTCTAATTTTCATAGTGCATGGTTTTCCATGCACTATGAAATGCTGTACATGAATGACTTTTCATTGTCAGTTAATTATGAAAGTGAACTCTTAATAGCTGCACTAACGAAGTGTACAATCCCCTAAGGCATTTTGCTTGGGAAAAAAGCCTACTGATTAAAGATGAAAGAGCAAAGATTAAAATAAAAACATTTTGAATTTTGCAAAATTGCATGCATTTTCTAATGGTACACATATATAGAATACACACCAAAAAAATGGTAAGGATAAATAAAATGATATTTATTTAAATTATATACCTTACATTTGAGGGAATTATTTTCTTTTTCTTTCTAAAAACACAATGTCAGACTGCTGATATATAAAGCAAAGAATTGTTTTCGGAGAAACACAATACATTTCAATTTCTCAATAAAAAGTAAGCACTTAATGTTAAATGGTCTGAATTCAAATATTCATACAGAGTTTTATATTTATAAAAAAAATCAAAGGAGTAGGTCCGGTAAGGGCCGATTTTGGCCCCAAATTTCAGTTTCATCTAACGAGATATTTATGACACTTTTTAAACATTTAAGTGTCTATTTCAATTGATTCGATTAGTTTATGTAAAAGATTTTAACTGATTCAGTCTTTAAAAACGCCCCGATTGAGCTTAAATATGAAAAATCTAACAAATATGCAAAAAAACGTCACTTTTCAGATGGTTTTCGTCAAAAATGAAAGTGGCCGCATCCGTGTTCATCCTCAACCTTTATATATGTTATGTATTATCATCAAATACAACTAACATTTCAATATTATGAATGAACACGAATGCGGCCACTTTCATTTAAGACGGAAACCGTCTAAAATTTAACTAAAATGCTATAATTGTGAAGATTTCAGTAATTTAGCATGACTTTATGATGCTAGTACACGATATATGTACATTGAATTGTCAAAAACAGCACATATTTATGTAGCAGAAGCATTCTTCTTTCCAAAAAATAGCTAAAAGATTACATTTTCACAATTTTGCAAAACTGCTTAATTTTGGGGCCATAAAGGGGTCTTACTGAACCTACTCCTTTCAAAAAGGGGATTTATACAACATTGTGTTGCTTTTTAAAATAAAACTAGAGGCTCTCAAGAGCCTGTATCGCTCACCTGATTCTACTTGGGTTTTTGAAATCATATAAAAAAATATAAAATTTGGCTAAAAGTGACAACACAACCTCATTTATAAGGAAAGGAACATGTTTAATTTCATTCAAAAGTCCCCCACTGGCGGCCATCTTGGATGACGGATCGGCTACAAAGTAACAACACTTGGTCAGCACCTCATAAGGAACATTCATGCAATGTTTGGTTTTATTCCATTCAGTGGTTCTCTAAAAGAAGTCATTTGTATGCATTTCCCATAGGGTCCTATGTTAAACTAAGTCCCCTGCTGGCGGCCATCTTGGATGATGGATCGGCTACAAAGTAACAACGATTGGTCAGCACCTCATAAGGAACATTCATGCAATGTTTGGTTTTATTCCATTCAGTGGTTCTCTAAAAGAAGTCATTTGTATGCATTTCCCATAGGGTCCTATGTTAAACTAAGTCCCATGCTGGCGGCCATCTTGGATGATGGATCGGCTACAAAGTAACAACACTTGGTCAGCACCACATAAGGAACATTCATGCCATGTTTGGTTTCATTCCATTCAGTGGTTCACTAGAAGAAGTGATTTGTATGCATTTCCAATAGGGTCCTATGTTAAACTAAGTCCCCCGCTGGCGGCCATCTTGGATAATGGATCAGCTACAAAGTAACAACACTTGGTCAGCACTCCATAAGGAACATTCATGCCATGTTTGGTTCAATTCCATTCAGTGGTTCACTAGAAGAAGTGATTTGTATGCATTTCCAATAGGGTCCTATGTTAAACTAAGTCCCCCGCTGGCGGCCATCTTGGATAATGGATCAGCTACAAAGTAACAACACTTGGTCAGCACTCCATAAGGAACATTCATGCTATGTTTGGTTTAATTCCATTTAGTGGTTCTCTAGAAGAAGTCATTTGTATGCATTTCCCATAGGGTCCTATGTTAAACTAAGTCCCCCGCTGGCGGCCATCTTGGATGATGGATCGGCTACAAAGTAACAACACTTGGTCAGCATCCCATAAGGAACATTCATGCTATGTTTGGTTTTATTCCATTCCGTGGTTCTCTAAAAGAAGTCATTTGTATGCATTTCCCATAGGGTCCTATGTTAAACTAAGTCCCCGGCTGGTGGCCATCTTGGATGATGGATCAGCAACAAAGTAACAACACTTGGTCAGCACCTCATAAGGAACATTCATGCCATGTTTGGTTTCATTCCATTCAGTGGTTCTCTAAAAGAAGTCATTTGTATGCATTTCCCATAGGGTCCTATGTTAAACTAAGTCCCCCGCTGGCGGCCATCTTGGATGATGGATCGGCTACAAAGTAACAACACTTGGTCAGCACCCCATAAGGAACATTCATGCTATGTTTGGTTTTATTCCATTCAGTGGTTCTCTAGAAGAAGTCATTTGTATGCATTTCCCATAGGGTCCTATGTTAAACTAAGTCCCCTGCTGGGGGCCATCTTTGATGATGGATCGGCTACAAAGTAACAACACTTGGTCAGCACCACATAAGGAACATTCATGCCATGTTTGGTTTCATTCCATTCAGTGGTTCACTAGAAGAAGTCATTTGTATGCATTTCCAATAGGGTCCTATGTTAAACTAAGTCCCCGCTGGCGGCCATCTTGGATAATGAATCGGCTACAAAGTAACAACAATTGGTCAGCACTCCATAAGGAACATTCATGCAATGTTTGGTTTCATTCCATTTAGTGGTTCTCTAGAAGAAGTCATTTGTATGCATTTCCCATAGGGTCCTATGTTAAACTAAGTCCCCCGCTGGCGGCCATCTTGGATGATGGATCGGCTACAAAGTAACAACACTTGGTCAGCACCCCATAAGGATAATTCATGCTATGTTTGGTTTTATTCCATTCAGTGGTTCTCTAAAAGAAGTCATTTGTATGCATTTCCCATAGGGTCCTATGTTAAACTAAGTCCCCGGCTGGCGGCCATCTTGGATGATGGATCGGCAACAAAGTAACAACACTTGGTCAGCACCTCATAAGGAACATTCATGCCATGTTTGGTTTCATTCCATTCAGTGGTTCTCTAAAAGAAGTCATTTGTATGCATTTCCAATAGCGTCCTATGTTAAACTAAGTCCCCCGCTGGCGGCCATCTTGGATGATGGATCGGCTACAAAGTAACAACACTTGGTCAGCACCTCATAAGGAACATTCATGCCATGTTTGGTTCCATTCCATTCAGTGGTTCTCTAGAAGAAGTTCAAAATGTAAATTGTTAACGACGACGACGACGACGGACGACGCCGGACGACGACGACGGACGACGGACGCCAAGTGGTGAGAAAAGCTCACTTGGCCCTTCGGGCCAGGTGAGCTAAAAATGTAATAAAAGATATATATAAAGTATTAAATTTTACCTGAAGTAGAAGAAAAACAATTTATCCTTCACAAACTATGTCAGTGCTATTTCATTTCATCCATTGAAATGATCATTACCTATGTTTTATATTTAGTGCATTATAAAAAGTGAACTCTTATTTAGGTTTGAATATTACAATGGGAAAGGATTGTCTTGTAAGGTCACTCGAAAGTGTGAATATGTTCTAAATTGGTCAGACAATACTTGGTAATGTTTTATGCAGAATTTAAGCCCTCGGCTTCGCCTTGGGCTTAAATCTTCATAAAACATGACCAAGTATTGTCTAACCTATAATTATAATATAATGTGAGCACTATCGTTGAAGTGAGCATTTCACAGGTAAAATTATTATTTAAGGTTCATGTGGACCCTATGGCTAAAATGGATGTATTTTCACCTCTAAATTACTCTGAGCACAGGCAAACCTATGCATCTGGAAAAGTTTTAAGGCATGGCATACCCTAGATAAATAGAGTTCAAATGCATTGTATGATTTAGAAAATTCATAACTTAACTGGATTTTGCCGTACACTTTTTTTCGTCCCTGCAGAAGATGATGAAATTAACAAACAGTTGAGTTTACCTTGATATGGTCACTCAGGTACACAGTTTAAATAACCAATTATTGTCAGGTATCTATTGTCCATTTATTGTCCATGTCATTTAATACAGCTCACTTCAATTATTACATGTGGGGAAGTTCTCAAACCTGTTTCCCAACTTAGTTTATTTAAAAAAGTGCACGGCAAAATTCTGGTAAGTTTTTATTTTTTCTAAAACATAAAACATGTTTGAAATTTATTTATCTAGGGCATGCTATGCTTTAAATTTTTTATAGATGCGCAGGTTTGTCTGTACTCAGAGTAAATTTTGAGGTGAAAATACAGCCATTTTAGCCATAGGGTCCACATGAACCTTAACGTTAGCATTTCACAGGTAGAATTATCATTGAATGTGAGTATGACACAGATAAAATTATCATTGAATGTGAGCATTACAATGATGACATAGGTATAATTATCATTGAATGTATGCATTACACAGGTAAAATTATCATTGAATGTGAGAATTACACAGGTAAAATTATCATTGAATGTGAGAATTACACAGGTAAAATTATCATTGAATGTGAGAATTACACAGGTAAAATTATCCTTGAATGTGAGAATTACACAGGTTAGAGGAAAACAGTCATTCGATCAGGGCATTAAACAGACGAAAGGTAACATAAGACAGTAACAATCAAACCCAAGGAGTAAACAAAGACTCAAAATACCAAAGAACATTTACATCAACAGTTATAAGTAAGAAATAAGAAACAACAAATAAAAATGGATGAGTATATTAAACTGTTAAATGGCAACACACAAATTTATTTACATTTTTAAAATAGAGTAAATATCAAAAGTCTAACAGTGTTAATACAAACAATTTCAGATACTGATAAATAATGTTTAAAAACATAGTAAAATATTAAATGATTGTTTTTAGTATAAAGTTACTTTTAAAATTGAATGTTTATGTTTATTTAGTTGTTTCCCGCAAAAATAGTCAATACCAGACACTGGTGTTCAAAGTAAATGAAATATCGGAAACTAAATTTGTTTGAAAGTCTTTTACTTATATTCGTTTATATTGTTTAATATTGTACTATTTGAATTCTTTAACTCGCCGGGTAAAAAATACGAATCGAAAACATGCGTCCATATCAAACGACAAACTCTACATTCACGTAGCTCATGTCAAGCTGTGACCAATGACTAGCATCATCCCAAGTCTTAATACAAAAGATACGGATAAGGTACACCTATCATTGAATGTGATCATTACACGGGTAAAATTATCATTGAATGTGAGCATTACACAGGTACAAGTATCATCGAATGTGAGCATTTTACAGTTTAATTATAATTTATTGTGATCATTACACAGGAGAAATTATCATTGAATGTGAGCATTTTACAGGTAAAATTAAAAAAGTTTAAACACTGGCGCATCGTATAATTAAATCAACTCGTGATGGTGACCGCAAAACTGACGAAGAGTCACTTGCAGTTGTTCTGTCTCCTTACTCTATTGGAGCAATTGTGTAAAAAACATATTCAGGTTAATGATTATCATGGTCCTACGTAAATAGTTGTCAAAGGTACCAGGCTTATAACTTGATACTTCAGCCGCGCGTTTCGTCAACATAAGACTCATCAGTGACGATCAGATCTACCAAAACAAGTACAAAGTTGAAGAGCATTGAGGACCCAAAATTCTAAAACGTTGTGGCAAATACGGCTTAGGTTATCTAAGCCTGAGATGAGAAAATCCTTAGTAGTTCGAAAAATTCATCCTTTTGCAAATGTCATCCGACGTAGTCAGGAAATTCCTATCAAAGTTATTGACTTCTAACAGTTTTAACGGTGTAGACATTATAAATTTGTTTGATTTGTGCATGGTCATTTAAAGCTGAAGATATAAGAAACAATTGCAAAACGATAAAGAAAACAAATTAATATGCTTAACTCTGTGAACTAATTGTTTATATTTATTTCTTAAGACGTTTCGATAAACAGTTTTCCCAAGCTGGCCTCCTTGCCAAAAAAGGAGCTTTCGGTAAAATTCGGACTGTCAAAATGGAAAGCAGAGATAATCAAACTAATATGGAATACTTCGCTCATAACAAAGGTAATGGAGTCTTTGGATGACAGTAAATACCAAAGAAAAGACTTTTCGTTGTTTTGCATTGCTCTCTATCGTAGGATATTAGTTGGTTTTTTTTACATTGATTACCTAACATCTCGTTATTTTTTTTCTGAAATTCTCTTTCCCCCAATTTGTTTTTGGTATCTTAAACAACTGCAGCTGTCCTTTAAAAACCTTCATAAATCCAGATTCGCAACTAACGTTATCTTATCAGCCGTCCGAAACTATCATAGATACTAAAGAAAAAAATGAAACTTTTTTGTGTTACAAAATTTACTATGTTCAATTTAGCATTCATGTATGGAAGGAATCATTAAGGTGCCAAAGCATTGGCTTTTTGAGAAATGAATCTTGGAATATTTTTTGTCTTATACATTTGGTATTTGTTAGAAACTCTTTCTGGTTCTTTAAAAAACTAAATTAGGAATAGTCAGACCAAAACGTTTTGATCAAAAGATTATATTAGGTATTAATTGACGTCACTAAATAATTTATGTCATATTGAATGTCTATTCTTCATTTGCATTTGTCTCCTTTGTGTTTATTGAATTGAGTTGTGAAAATAAAATGCTATTGTACAAATTTGTCAAACTATAAACCTGAATAAACTTACATAAATCAATATAAACAATCAATACACAACTAACATTCAAAAGAGCTCACTCCTTAAGCATAAGAAAAGCCAGGAAAAAACAATTATTTGTTACGACAACGTGAATTGAAAAGAAAATGAGTGTAGGTGTCGTTTTGAAGTAATAAAAACTTAACGACATATGTAGCTACCTCAGTTATAAACTTAAAATAGTTGTAAGATTTGCCCCCTTTCTATCTTCTGCTTTGACCCTTTGTAGCATCAACTTTTTTATTAGTCGTAAATGTGTTGTTTTGTGTTTTGTTTTATTTCAAGTTTTATTGGTAGCCTTTTTTAAATTTTCTCTTGTATTTGGTTCCTTGTTTTTCTAAGGAGGAATATTTCTAGATATGGGAATACATGACATTGATTACATAGCATGGATGATAGGGGAGGAACCAGAATTCTGTACAGCCATCGGTTCACATACTTCAGTGTTGTCAGAGGGGTTTCAGTCGTACGGAGAATATGACACGGCCATGGGATTGATCAAATTCAAGAATGGTACATTAGTACATTTAGACCTCAACCGAATGACATGTGGAGGTTATCAACAGTCTGTGAAAGTACGTACCTGTGTATAATTATATTTGATATAGAGTACATGAATTGCTTTTACAACGCATGAACACATTTTTTATCATCGAAGTCATCGAAGTCATTGGAAATTAATGTGTAACAAAACAACTTTGGCTACATTATAAATACTTTCTAAAAATTATTGTATATTTATAAACAGAATCAACTTCGTTTGTTCTTTGATGATACATAATTTGAATTCAGATTTGCAGGTAAGGAGTGTCTTATATTCAACATCTTTTATAATATTGTTCTTATATCTTTTCCAACTTTTTTCCCGTGAATATAAGTCATTTCTGAAAGTTATCATTTCTCTATAGATTTTAGGAACAAAACATGTGGTTGATATTACTAACATACGACATTTCTTTACAGATTTTAGGAACAAAACAGGGGGTTGATATAACAAACATACGAGAGTCCCAGTTAGAAATCACTGATGATAAAGGCACGCACTTGTCTCCATACCATTTAGTGGATGGTTTTCTAGACAGATATTTAGATTCATTTGCTGCAGAAATGTCTCATTTTATCAACGTTGTTAAAGGTAAATCGTACATTTCACAGTAATTGCAATTAAATATTAGTCACTGAACATTTAAAAACTTAACTTAATGTTCAGTAAAACCAACGTTATATTTTTGGTCTATCCATGAAGCTGCAATTTTCTTTCTTAATTATTATTTTATGAATTGACACCATGTATGAGACTTAATAAGAGACGTTTACACCACACAGAATTTGACATAACATAATACGATTTACTAATGTGTAACAGACAGGCAGAAGATATACAAGGGATATCAAACTCATAAATCGAAAAACAAAACTGGCAAAAAACAGTTAAACAACTACACACACATTACAACATAGAAAACTCAAGACTGAGCAATATGTAACCCACCAAAAACTAAGCTGAAAATCACAATACAAAGTAGATATAATAGTCAAAAGCAGATGAAAAGTTCATTACTTGGAATATGTAAATCAATGTTATCATTATTTTAAAGGTGAAGAAGAATGTACGGTGAATGGTGAAAGTGTTATTATGGCAACAAAGCTTGTTTATATGTTGACAGAAGCTCTACAGACTGGTTCTAAAGTATATTATACCCCGTAGAAACTCTATCATTCATTGTAATGTTATATTGACAAAACTTACATCCATATCATGTTGGTCAATGACTGTCGATACATATATAAATACATCTATATGCTTGAAACTAGTTGTGTTTTCAATACTTTTAATTTTGAGATCGATTGAAAAATTTATATAAATTTTTCGTTTCTTCTTAAATTTTCCGCTGATAATTGTAAACAAAACACATCTGGCGTACAAAGTTTCAAGGCTGATATCTTAAATGAGTGCACCTAGTGTCATTTAAATTTATAGTCCTATAATATAAGGCTTAGTATGTTTATATCGTTTGCGTTCATCCTTTTTTTTTTTATCGGATATTTGATTTAACTAGCAATGCTGATCGGTTCAACAATGATGGTAAGAAGTTTATATTATAGGACCATCTATAGTCTTAAACATTTATCCTCGGCTTTCAAATGAATAATTCTGACCTTTCTTGATGGAATTATATTCAGACAAGCAACTTAGACACACCAGATTTACAAAAATACTAAATTTGTCCCAGTTTAGGGGAGGGTTGGATCCCTGCTAACATCTTTAACCCCACCATTTTTGTATGTACCTGTCCCAATTCAAGAGCTTGTAGTTCAGTGGTTTTTACTATTTGCTGCATGTCATATTTGCATTTCGTTAATTGTTTTTTTTTTAAACATAAATCAGCCTATCAGACTCGTTTGAATTGTTTTACATTTGTCATTCGGGGCCTTTTATAGCAGACTAAGACCGTACGGTGACCTATAGTTGTTAATGTCTGTTTCATTTTGGTCTCTTGTGGACAGTTGTCTTCTTTTTTTATATATACGGTGTTAGTTTCTCTCATTATTATCTTCTATGTTATTTGGTCTCTGGTGGAGAGTTGTCTCATTTGCAATTAATCCACATTTTCCTTTTATATACATGTAGTATGTTTACAGAAATCTCAAAACAATAAGTAGTCACATAACTAGAAAAAAACAGATTTTTTATTACCAAGTGTTAATAAATATTAAATGCATAAATATAATTGCATAGTATGTAGAAAAAGCTTCCATCAAATAATTTTCAATCCTTAGAAACATATAAAACTTAAAAATGTAAAAAAAAATATTGCATACATAGCTTTAATCTACATGTTTGCAATATATGTTTGTTAACTTGCCTTCTCTCAGTCACTTGTATTGTCATTTCCTTTCCAATACTCTTATGGTACTATTCCTTAAGTTAATTTACTAGATCATTTTAGTCCTTTTTTGAAGCACTTAATTGTCTTTAAACATTTGAAATAGGATTAATTTACATACAGTCCTTATGGTTGTGAAATTATCAATAAATCGATTCTTGTCATCAGGATAGATATAATGACTTGCTTGTATCAATAGTAACATTTCCAAAAACATTGACAAATTAAAAGGAATTCACCTAATGGCACAAGTGTACAATAAGAGATTTGTCCTGTATGAAAACGTTCAAGGCAATCTACTACCTACATGAAAAGAAGAAATACATTATTTGTCAAAGATCCTAACCATAACTTAGACAATGACGTGAGTATTAATGAAAAATTAGTTAAACTAGAGGTAATATTGTAAACCAATGTACAAATGTCATAAATCCATTAGGGAGATACATATCAGGGTGGAAAATAAGTCTAAGGGAATTGCATGAACTCAATAAAGAGTTAGCATGGTAAGTATAACTGTTAAGCTTTTATTTATCACTACAAACCAATTATAGTTTGAAATGGTCAGTATTCGTACTTGACTGTACTGATTAATATTTATTGAAATTGTATCTGTTCAGAACTCTTAACTCTCAGATTTTAAACATATGTCTATCAGAACATAAAGCACTATCATGTAAACAATATGGGAAGAACCTGAAGACAGTCATATCAACAAAAATCAATCAAACACTTTTCTTAAAACTCATTTTGAAAAAAAAATATATATAAATTCAACAAGTGTCAATGATATAATGTAAAGTAAGATTTAAATAAGAATATAAAAAAATTATCACAATTTGCAAACTGAAATGGAAGTTAAATTTTCCTGTATATTAAAAACTAATCCTCATTTTCAATTGAAAACTATTATGAAAAAATAATTCTTACAAATGTTATTTCGATTTAAGTAGAAAGACTTGGCTGGGTATATACAATAAATTTTACTATAAACAAAACAGTAACTATATATATATTTTTTGATTATATATCTTTTTCAACAATCCAACAACCAGACAGATATAAATAAATTTGTTTAGGGGCCAGATGAAGGACGCCTCCGGGTGCGGGAATTTCTCGCTACATTGAAGACCTGTTGGTGACCCTCTGCTGTTGTTTTTTATTTGGTCGGGTTGTTGTCTCTTTGACACATTCCCCATTTCCATTCTCAATTTTAGATATAAATAAAGCATCTATTAAACTATAAAGGAAGTACCACTTCTCATAATAACAATATATATATAACAAGAAATACAAAAGCATTTTACGTATTATGAGACTTATGTACAACAATAAATACAACTGCATTAAGAAGTGCTGAATAAAATTTCAAAAATTGAAGTACAAAAATGATATCTCGACATACAATAAATCAATCAGAAATTTCTATATCATAACATTTTATTTTGTCTAATGATATATATATTATATTCCTTTTTTAAATAATTTCAATTCAATGATTTCAGTTTCATATGTGTCAACTTTTCAACTTCCAAATTAATAGATCACAATATCTGGAAAATAATTTAGCAGGATATAAGTTTATAAGAATATATATTTTCCTCTTGTCATCAGTTGGAAATTTCCATTTCATTTCTTGTTGTAAAATACATAATTTTTCAAAACATCTTTCGATCAACTTTGTATGAATTATTACATAAACATCGTGGGAACTCAAAATGGTATAAACACTGTTTTGACAAGTTTCTAAACATGAGACAATAGGAGAATTTATCTGGCACATTAGGTGACTTTACCTACCTTTCAAGAAAATTGTTAAAAAGGGTGATTTTTAGGAAACATTAGTAGGAACCTGCAATTATCTTGTAGTTTGCCCATAATTGTTGACAAATATTATATAGATGTATGAGCTAATATTCAATAGGTTTACTAAAATTATCAAACCTTATCTTCTGTTAGAAAAGTGAACTTTTTGTTTTGCTATGACATTTCAAGAAACATAAAAAAAGTTTAATAACATTAAAGGTAAGTATTTTGCATAGTTATGAGCATGAGTTTAAATGTGTTTAAAAAATTTGTTGTTTGCCATAAAAGAATTTTAAGGCATTTTAGATATGTAAATATTCTCAGAATTCCTTTTATATCTAAATTCAAGATTGTAAAGGTTTTACTTATCATTTATAACAATGCCATTGGCAAATGGAAGGGGAGACAATAAGAGGTAAAAAGAGACAATTTCCTTTACTAAATCTAAATTCAAAATTATTCAGTTAATTCAACAAATGTCAATAGATTTTTCATGGCTTGTAATTATCAATTAAAAATTAAAATTGTTTTAGAGTCAATGTCCTAAGTACAACTATTATGCATATATAAATATAGATAGATAAACGTACAAAATCAATCTATTTTTGTTTCAAGCAAATTATTTGTAACTATAACATAAACAGTAAGTCTTATGTTGTTGTTTTTTTGTTCAAGCTAAATAAATTATCATTAGTGAAAAATTTGTAAAAAATTAACTTTATAATATGATATGTTTTGTGCTTTAGTGAATTTGAAGCATTCACTTACACAATAAACCTACTTAGACTTAAATTTGAAGACAAGACTCACTAAGCATTTTAATCAAAGACATACATCTATCATATGGTAAGTTTACTGCCACACTAATCATCACTCTACAGTTGCTGCCTCCTCCTCTTTCTCTGCCAGAAAGCCTTTGTCAGGTATATACTCTGCTAATGGGTACCAGAAAAAATTGAAACCAACTGCTATAGCTTCATTGGCTGATTGTAATATTAAATCTTCATCATTTTCCACCATTACTGCCATTACGTCCAACTCTCTATCAAGACATTTAATGCTCTTCAATTTAAACTGTGGTGCAAGAGATCCTGCTCCATCAACCAAATTTGCTGAAAATTCTACCCTGTCTTCCACTTTTAATGCGCTAAGTGTCTCTTTAAAATTGTTACCTGCATTTAAGACCAAAGTTCCTTTCTCAAACTCCTCCATTTTAATTTGGAGTGAAAATGAATAGCTGTTGTGTCTATTAAGATGGCATTCATGTCCAAGGGAGGTCATCAAGGAACATATTTGTTTTTCTTTGTCAGATTTAGTCTCATCATTACAATCCCCATACTCTCCTCCATATGAACATCGGAGATAATTAGCTATAAATCCAGGCATTCCTTTCAGAAGTGGTTCCACACTATTTTCTATTTTACTTATTCTAGCTTCCTTGAAGGTTCCAGTCCATGTTATACTAGATCCAATAAAAGAACTGCAGGCTAATTGTTCTGGAACAGAGTTATCATCATTTAGAGCACAAATGCCCCTGTATTCCTCCCAAGCAATGACTTGCTTTGATGGTTTTTTAGTTGATGGTAGCTGTACGAAGATCATTGGTAGCAAAGCCAACACTGCAAATATTCCCATTACTATTTTCTTTGTTGTTCCTAACTTTTTATCAGTTTTCTTTCCAAACAGGGTTTTAGTCTGAGACAAAAGGAATGCTAATCCTCCCAACAGTAAAGTTACAACTAACTTTCCAAACACAGCCGTCATCAAGAGTTTGTAGACAACATAAAAGAAGCCAACAATTATCAAGAGAACCGACAAAGGGATAAGCATAGGTAAGAAGAAATAACCAACAGCAGAACGAATCAATCCTTTCCATGTAGTAAAAGGGAAGACTGCTACCATGAGCTGCCACCAAAAGTAACATACCAGGTGGGGAACCAGTACTTGATAGGTGCCTTTCCATGATCCACGTGCTGCCATCAATATAAACATGATTGGAACCACCAGGTAACTGACTGTTGGTAGTCCCAAATTAATCTGAAATCCTGCTCCTATTTCAACGGAGAACCCTGCTCCTAGTACTAATTTAATAGCCGCTGTAATGAATGGAATCTGAGGTAGACTATTTACAAATGTTGGTAAAGATGCAATTAAGTTGAATACCACTGCTAGAATCATCAGCATATCATGGCTGTCACTAAGTGCTGTAAAACAAAGTCCTGCAAAGGCACCTGACAGAATACAGAACTCTGAGCAAGGAATATACATCTTATTAGCTAAAGAAAAACTAATAACAGTCAATGGTAATGCTCCAAAGAATACCAAATATGGTGTTAAAGAATTCCATGAGTACTGAGAACGAGTTTCGTTGACATCTACTCCAACATCGTAAGTTTTGAGTACATTAGCCAGAGCTGCAGCGTCCTTCATCTTCTTCTTCTTGTAAAACATCTGTACTGTAGCAACAATCATCACCAAAGCACTTAAATAGAAAACTAATAAAGGTACAATCAAAAGGATCATTGGAGTTGATATAAAATTATACAAATAGAATAGTATTAAGAGTTGTATCTGATTTGTTGGAATCAAAGATGTCACCCAATTCATTCCTTCTTTGGACACTGTTTCAAATCCTTGTTCAAATATAGCCTGGAAAGTTTCTTTAGGGTATCTGTAAACCTGTAATGAAAACAAATCTTATTAATGACTAGTGTTTCTCTATTTTACATCAAAATTGTTTTACCATATTACTTTTAAGAAAAGGCACATTTATTTAATTTCTAGAGTTAAAATATCTTATAAAGTCATAGATGTGAGTTATGTTACATTTTAATTGCTTTACATTTTTCAATGACAAGAACAAACTTGTAATTCTTGTAAAATCATCACATCATTTTTATATTGCTATTCGTGTCAGGGTCTTTAATAGCTGACTATACTGGATGGGTTATACTCATGGTTAAAAGCTGTATGGTTGCCTATAGTTGCTTTAATCCACTTAATTATAACTTTGTGGATAGTTGTCTCATTGGAAACCATACCACATCTCCCTAAGATGTGTGAGTATGTTTTAAATAGTTACTGTTGTTGTTATCGCTGTACTGATTAGTGCATTTACTTTGTGAGAATAAAGATATAAAAGTAAGGAAAATGCCCTTCAAAAGTGAATACTTTCAATCATAATAGTATTGGGTCAATTGAAATATAATAAAGAATTAAAAAAAAAAAGTATCTAACATCTCTTAGTCTTATTTGCATTTGATCTTCTATAAAAAGTATAATCATAAAAATACTGAACTCGGAGGAAAATTCAATCGGAAAGTCTCTAATCACATTGCAAAATCAAATGACAAAACAAATCAAACGATTGGACAACAACTGTAATATTCCCGACTTGGTACAGGCATTTTCAAATGTAGAAAATGGTGGATTGAACCTGGTTTTATAGCGCTCAACCTCTTACTTTTACAACAGTCTCATCAAATTCCGTTATATTTACAACGATGTGTGAACAAAACAGACATAATAAATAAAATAGTAAAAATATGGGTACAGCAGTCATCACTGTATTATAATCTTTAAACAAACAATTTTACAAAAAAAGCACACAAGCATCTATCAAATTAAAAACACATTCATTGCTTCGCTTGTCTGACGTTAGAAAATTTATACGTCACATAGGAAGAAAATTTTGTCGTTCAATGTTTACACTAAACAATTTTATACTTTAACATGGGGAATGTTGGCATACAGGGTTAAAAAATCAAAAGTATGTTAGAATTAATTTCAGAAATAGACTGAGATTCAAAATTGTCCAGAATTTCTGTAGAATTTCTAAGAATCCAAAAATGGCTAATACCACTTGATTAAAATAATTTTGTTCAACATATTTTCTCATTGATGAAGAGTTTATCATTTGTCATCTTCTGTATTAATTTGAATTGAATACAAATAAAACATGTATACAGAAATTTTCAATTAGTGTAGTTTCAATTTGTTTTTGGATATTCTTGAAAGATACCTTTTATGTATTTTTATTGTTTATTTACTACATATTCAATATCTAGATATTTTATGCATATTTCCCAAACAGTTTAAAGAATTATCTGCTTTGCCTCTGTTCTCTTTTTGTCTTTAAAATTTATATGTATTTTTTCCAAAATATTCCAATAACTTACTTTTGTTACAATGCCAGCACTTTTATATTCAGATGAATGTTCCTCTGTTTCTTCTGAAGTTAATGTAAGGTTTCCTTGAATTTTCTTGGACAAGATTTTGACAAACTCTGTCTCATTTATAGAATCACCTATCTTCTTTCCTAAACAAATATAAACAAATCAAATTTCTTTATATCATGAAGCTTTTTTTTCCTTAAGGTTGTAAATATTCATAGCACAATGAGGATTAATAGGGAATATATAAACAACAACATCATAATATAACAAGTTACAAATAAATACATATTCTGAAGGAAAAAAAATGGTCGTTTCTCATAATTATGTGGTTTGTTCGTTTTCAGGTCTTTGTATGCAAAATTCTTTTATAAAATCAAATGTTTGTACTTTCTCTAAATTTCCTCTTGTGACATCAACAAAAAAGTCACACAAGCCTGATAAATTTGCTTGCCTACAAATTGTATAAGAAATCATTCAGAAATTTATGTTATCAACTTATCTTATGCAATATCCATAACAGCAGATTTTTTTTAAATGTTTTTGTCCTAGACTTTCAAAACGTTCTTCTATAATTCACAGGTTCTTGTTTTTTTAAGATTTAAATGGCCATTGATTGTATAAATAAAGTAATCTGTACATTTTGTACCTGCAGCAAAGAGTTCAAAAACTAGTACTGATTAGGAAGGTATTTGCAGCAACCAAAGAATTGACAAAAGATTTAAAAGACTGGTACCTGCTGCAAGGAGTAATTTCTGTTCCAGTACATCTCCTCCTGTAACCCTCTTTACAGCTGTGATGTAGTCCTCTTTAGACAAAACTTCTTTATGAGTGTCATTCATCTTAGTGTAGAGTTTTCTAGCAGCTTGTCTAACTTTCTTCTCCAGGTTACTTGTATTAACACACCATTCCACATCCTCCTTGTTAAACTCTGTTATCCCTGTAGACAAAGCAATGTAGGATATTCTGAATGTGTTTTTACATTAAAACTTTTATCAAATATTAAAATACTAATTCATTTTCTGGAAATTCATATGGCATTTTTGACTTATATGATCTTTTATGTATATTTTTGCATGGATGTTTTTATACTAGCATTACACTTAAATTGACAAATTTCAAAAATGATGTCGGAAGACTCAGAACCTTTAAGTAATCTTTTTTATAGTCACCATAAAACAATTGAAGAGTTATTTAAGAAATACTCTCATATCTTATAAAAAAAGTACAATTTCAAATAAAAATTACAGTTTAATAAAATAATTGTAAAATCTCTGTTAACCTGTTTTCGTTTTTTGACATTTCTGTAATAGTTGTGTAGCTTCATCATTTCCCTGTCTAGATGCCTGTATAAACCATTTCACTGCTTGTTCACCATTTATCTCACGTTTAATTTCAGAGTCTGCCAAGGTTAAAAAATGTTTGCCTAATTTGATTTGAGATTCATCATCACCATTCACAGCTTCCTTCTCAAGTTTGGCTATCTCTGTCATAAAAAATAAGATCAAAATAGATGAAAAGTTTAAGAATGAAAATTTTGTAACATATATCCACTCATATTTTGTTGCATAATACAAGATCAGATATTATTGTTTCAACCAAGGTATGAGATTAATGCAGCTTAATTCTCTGTGAATATCCCGTAACAGTGATGTATTTACTGAGGCCTATGCAGCAGTTGCATAAAAAAGAGCATTGCATTTAAAATCATATCACAGTTAACTTTGGGGTTTTTTCAAACACTATTGAATCTTCATAAAATTAAACTATATATTTTGCGGCAGTGTTTTTTGTAAAACATTTTTCCTACATTATTGGCATGTACAATTTTTTTCTCGTAAATTGCTGTTCTAACAAGTCAGGTGCCTGTTGTTCAGTAGTTTAGTGGAAGTTGTTGGTTCATGTCTGTCTTATTTGATTTTTGTTATACAATGTAGATTAGGCTGTTAGAATAGTTTCTCATTTTTCATGACAGGGCATAAGACATGTATGTCTGACTAAACCATTTTTTTCCCTCATTGTTGAAGACTGAATACTGAGACCTATAATTGCTTAAAGCAACTTCTTTTGCAATCTAGTGAATAAGTGTCTCATTGGGAATCAAGACACAACAACTATCTTTATAAAAATTCTTAATATCTCTTGTCCAATGTTCGAAATAGTTAAAGAGTACAATGTAGCTTATCAATTCCTGTTTTTGATTCCAAATCACTATTAATTTTCATTAAAATCAAAAGCATTAGATAGGGACAGACAGATGGATAGAAAAGGAGGTCAAAGTGTCACAGTTCATGACCCTTTTCCTACTGCAGGGACATAAGTGAAAAAGTCGTAAAATGTTAATTTGGAGCAGAAAGTGGTCTGACCTGTATTGTATATGCTCAAAGATAATAATTTGCTTTCCTGAGAGCAGCTGGATACGACAGCAGAGGTCAAACCATGAACAGTTGGGTCAAAATTAACACAATATTCATGCTTGATACAGGTCTGAATTTGGATTGTAATTAAATATTTGACAAATAAAAGGTTTCTGTCACAGAATAACTGTAGTAAAAGAACTTATAATTGAGTATATGATTTGAATTTATTTTCATTTTTTTGCTTTAGTAAAATACACTTTGCTGTTTCGAATTGACCCCTCCCCCACATGATTTTTTTTTAAATTGGAACCCTCTCCTGTTTTTTGGAGAAAAAATATTTCAAGAAATTTTCTTTTTCAATTTCTCAGATCTTTAGAATAAATTGTCCCACCGAAATTTCTTTTTTAAAAGCAGTGTAAGGGAGGTAATTCAAACATAAAAATGCACTTTTTAAAGTAATTGTCGATTAACCAGGACACCCTTGTTTTTCCCCCTTTTTTGCCCTTAAGGTAGATGGGGTGTCTTAATCATAATCCATAGAATCTTTTAATAATTTGCCAAAATGTAGTTCTTATCCTGCTTGTTTAAAAACATTAATAAAAAGAATGGGTCACCGGACTTATTTTCACGCTACAGGTTGTTCAAAATTGTCAAGATTTTGTATAGATTATGCATGGAAAACCCATTTTTCCGCCATAAAACGCAAACCACACCATAGAATTTTGAGATAAAATATGAGAAGATAGCTTCAATATTATGCTTTCAGATAAGAAAAAGAAAAAATGGGGTCACCGGACTCGTTTTCTTGATACATGTAAAAATGGATAAATTCCTAACACATTCTATTGTAAAAGTAACACTATCTGGATTATCTGCCCTTGTATTTGAGTTGCCTCCCCTTATTTGACAAAGTTGGAAAAAAATGAATCAAACAAAAGAATTCTTATTTTTGTAAAATACAATCATAAATATGATCAAACATGGCATTTTCTATATTATAATGAAAATTCTTACACATGAATTACCTACTACTATAAAAATTTGCACATTTCATCAAAGATCTAGACCTTGTTTTCTAGTATTTCAAAATCCAAGATGGAGGAAGACACCCTATCTACCTTAATTCCTAAACTGTTTAAGCCATAACCTCCCCAAAGCCAATTCTTACCATCCCTTTGATGGGTGGAAACTTGTGATATAATTTCAAAGAGATCCATACAGGTTCTACAAGTTATTGTCTGGAAAATAGTGAAATCCTTATTTGGAACCCTTTTTTACCCCTAATTGCTAAACGATTGCAACCGTAACCCTGAAATTTCCAGCCCAACCTTCCTTTTGTGGTTATAAACCTTGTGTTTAAATTTCACAGATTTCTATTTACTTATACAAAAGTTATTGTCCGGAAACCAAATGTCTTCAGAAGACGCTGACGACAAAGATGTGATACCAATACCAAAAAAATTTGTGGTCATACATTGTATAAAAAAATATTTTCTTGCTTTATGTTTCACATGCAAGGAACACTATCAATGAGGTATTTAACTGGCATGACAATTAGTATAAAAATTAGGTTGGACATTTTTTGTCATCAAATTATGATATATAACTTTTTGACATACCTATATATAATTATTTGTTTCTTTTATGATGTAGGGGTATTGTAAAAGGTTTACAATATATAAAACATATCAGTTTATTATCTTCCCACTTCTATTTTTCTGTGGGGTGATTCCTGTTAACTCTGGTATTGAAAAACAATCTATTATTCAGTTTAACATGCGTATAATGTTCGTTTTAATCAAATTAGCGATGACCAGGTCGTTATACATGACTGCACATGGGAAATGCTGACAGGTACAATAATGTGGGTGTAAAAATTCTTCACGAAATTAAAAAGGTTTGTCTATCATTTTACGAATATGCATGCTTTAAATATTCTGGAAAACATAAGCCTGTATTCATACAGGTTCGTTAATAAACAGACGCTTAATAAACCTAAAAAGCTGTGTACCTTTTTGATCGACACCTTTGTCGACTTCTGCCATTTTGAACAATTAAACTATAAGTCACATGACCGAAACGCTAAATGTTTTTTTATCACGTGATTGCAACCAACGTGGTGCTGTGTTATTTTGCATGACAGTTCGGTCCAGACATTATATAACTTTCAATGTGTCATATTCCTGTTTGATCGGAAAAGTTATCATTTTTTATCATAAAATCCTCCAGCATTATACTTAAACATTTAATTACAATTACAAATCTTTTTTTGTTTTTTTTTGGTGTTTTTTTTTTGCAGTGGCTATTTAAACATGTATATTGCCGGCTCTGATTAAAATGTCTGAATTCAAGCCGGCAAAATAGCCTACCCCTATAGAAATGGCTATTTTGCCGGCACCAGCAATATAGTTTATATTTCAAGTTTAATTTAATCTTTATTATTGAATCAATTGTTATTAACTTTGTTATATAGTATAGTGTTTTATCAAATTCATTATGCAAGGAGTTTTTAAACTTTCATTTTTTTATTCAGTAAAAAATCTGCGATTTTTATTCTTATCCATACATGTAGCATTAGACTGACAGATTTTAGAAATAATTTCAGCTTCATATATATGCATGTTTATAGATATTATTTCATTGCAGCAAATGGATGCTCAATCATGATTTTTATTTTAGTTATTTCATGTAATAAATTCAGGCTTACTAGTTATTTACACTTTGACTCTGAATAAATGTTTTAAAACGATCATATGTGTCTCAAATATTGTTAGTTGTTTTCCTGGTAAATCAGTAATTATATTATTATTTTATGACTGACAGTGAGTGACATTTCTCGTAATCAAAAGTAAATATCAAATTTCACTCTTTACAAATGCTGGTATTGGCAAAATAGCCATTTCTATAAAAATTAGCTATTTTGCCGGCTTGAATTAAAATATTTTAATCAAGAGCCGGCAAAATAGCAAATTATATAACCACTACCTTTTTCATATTTAGAGAAAACTGAGGCTGGCAAATCAGAGACAGCTGCCTGCGTGTAGAGACACTGTAGCTCTCTGGTCAGAAATGTCAATAAAAAGTCAGAAATTACAGAAGTAATTTGATCAAAAGGCGCTTCAAATAGAAAGTGGAGGAGTTTATAAGTTATGAATTATATAAATATTTTACTACATATACATTATTGCCTTAATTATCAATAATTTAGAGAATTAAATATGACCAGAGACGTATTATATGTCTCTGTTATGACCTAAAAAGTTTCATCGGTGAAGGTTGTTTGGCCTATAGTTCATCGTTAGACATCCATCATTTCATTTGGTTATCCTCTTTGTAGATATTTCACCTTATTTATCGTGTTTATCCTCTCTGTAGATATTTCACCTTATTTATCGTGTGTATCCTCTCTGTAGATATTTCACCTTATTTATCGTGTTTATCCTCTTTGTAGATATTTCACCTTATTTGTCGTGTGTATCCTCTCTGTAGATATTTCACCTTATTTGTCGTGTTTATCCTCTCTGTAGATATTTCACCTTATTTATCGTGTGTATCCTCTCTGTAGATATTTCACCTTATTTGTCGTGTTTATCCTCTCTGTAGATATTTCACCTTATTTATCGTGTGTATCCTCTCTGTAGATATTTCACCTTATTTATCGTGTTTATCCTCTCTGTAGATATTTCACTTTATTTATCGTGTTTATCCTCTCTGTAGATAGTTCACCTTATTTATCGTGTTTATCCTCTCTGTAGATAGTTCACCTTATTTATCGTGTTTATCCTCTTTGTAGATATTTCACCTTATTTATCGTGTGTATCTAAATTATAATTTGGGAAATGTGCATTGTTTTTCATTGATGTATACAATCAATACAAATAAAGAGACGAGATCTAGATGTAATAATACAGTAGCAACATTATCAGTAACATCAAATATCATCATATATAACCTCCTTGCATTGGTAACACCAACTACTTTACCAATTTGCCAGTTTGGCTTATATAACTTATTGGTACTAATTATCATATTATACTGTTTTGGGTCAAGGACTTGCATATCTCACTATACAAATCCTTGTTCTGGACTGTTATCATTTGGGTGCTCATGTACAGTTTATGGAAAATATAATTTCGGTTAGTTTTATTCATAGTAGTTTAAAAACGCATCTATATTGAATGCTTTTTGTTAACTGGATTTACACCCGACGTAGACTATGAAATTAATCAAATAAAATGTAAAAAAAAAAAAAAAAAAATATAGATTTAAGCGTTTAACAAGACATTCAATGTTTACCCAAAGCACAATTTATGTCATCGAAATAAAGGAAATAAGTGTGTTTTTATAATAACTGTTTGTCTTATTTGTGTAAAATACACATGCAACATTGGGCTTTTTAATCACAGCGTATTACGTCTAAAAACTAAACATGCAACACATGCACACCATATCATAGTACGGTCAAAAGAACGCCTATGTAAAAGTCAAATCGTGTTTTAGGCACTGGGGCATGTAATCGTACTAACATGGTTTACAAAATAGCATACGTAAGCCTTTTACATAGTCAGGCTAATTAAAGAAGTTTAAAGAAAGTTAATCTCGTCTTCAAATTGTACATTTTAAATCTGCTATTGAACCAAACAAAGTGTTAGGTATTGAATGTCAAAGTTATGAACTATTTGTTTGTAAATCAAAACATTATATTGTACACAGAGGCGTTATTTACCTATAGTTAATAGGTAAAATTTGATTTAATTTGTGATTGTATTGAGGATAAATAATATAGTGAATTAGTTAGGATTATATACTATAGTGTCTAATTTAAATTTTCAAATAAAATGTAAAAAAAGAAAGAAAAGGATAATCTGTGTACATGTTAGACATAAATATTTACAAATTCGTCACTCGATCCAGTAAATAAAAACAGTCCTGAAATCAGACACGGCAATGTCATTGTCACGTTATATAATAATTTATGGTACCAGGAATTAAAAGGTAGTTAAATTCGCTGTGGTGTTTATGTCATAGTTGGATTCTCAGATTCATTTAAAGAACATAATCGTGCGAACTACAAGGACTTTGACTGGGTGTGCAGACCTGAATTCCCTTATGACGTTATCATGGGGTGCTCCGCTAGTAAGACTTACCGTGGCGGAAACTCCTTGAGGATCGTCATGGTGGGCCTAGATGGCAGTGGTAAGTCACAATTTAAATATTTGGGGTGGGAGGCATGCAGTTTTGAACTTTGATACAAAAAAAAAACAAGTTCTTCATTAGCGTACACGATCAAGTTTTTTAAATGTTGATTTTAATATTTTATCAATTTGAAATAGAAATTAAGTTTTTTCACTTGAAGTTCTCTTCTGAAACCACTTTGTTTTCTCAAGATATATTTAAACAAAAATGGTTTCATCTCCTCCATAAACACACATCCACACACGATGAATACTCGATGCCTTAAATGGATTGAAATGATTCCCACTCTATCTATAGACACATAAAATAAATCATTATTAGTCGATATGAATAAAAGAAGATACTTATATACGTCAATGATACGAAACCAAACGACTGAAATAATCAAATGACGCGTAAAGGTCAACATTCAATTCTTCAATGATAGATGAGCGTCTTTAAATATGGAAATCTCTTCTCTAAATTGTCCCGAGTTTAAAAAAAAATCATTTAACTGAAAGAGAAAAAAGATTTACATATGTGCAATACTAATCTTCTACACCAAGAGAGCGAGAACATGTACCACGCGATATTTTCTATATATATCTTACTTAATAGTGTAGGTAAAACACATCGTATTGTACCCTTATGACAAGAGACTGGTTTTAAAAAAAAAAATATTTGTAGACAAATTAATATAGCTTTATTAATTTATTTAATTTATTGAACCTCTCTGACTTTACTTTGACTTTTACTATGTAACAGGACCGTTTTGTACCACACAGTGTCTGTGATAACTTGACAGTGTAGGTAAAAATACCTTGTTTTGTGAAAGGCGGTATTGTATATAATATAATACTATACAATACTATACTATAAGATACAATACAACCAATTTAAGGCACGGGTACGCCAATTAATAAACAACAATATATGCGTATCTTATATTGAACACCAAAAGTTTTGATAAAATACTTTGATCGTTATTAGATTTAATATCAATCTAACTAAATAACTTTGTGGTACCACCTCCTCTCAGAGATCATATATATACAATGTTTATAAATGTGATCAAATATATATGTATGTTTATGTATAACCATTGTGGTACCCCCCCCCCCCCCTAATCAGAGATTATATATACAATGTTTATAAATGTGATCAAATATATATGTATGTTTGTGTATAACCAATGTTTATTGTCTTGATATCAATCCTGTAATTTTGGATTTTAGACAAATAAAATAAAATATCTTAAATATCTTATTTCTAACTTGACATTGCAGGTAAAACCACTTTAATGTACAGACTAGTTACAGGAGAGGTCACAGAGGCAACACCTACGTTAGGATTTAATGTAGAGACAATAACTTACAAAGATAATGAATTCACCATTTGGGATATGGGAGGTCAGGAGAACATCAGGAGATTGTGGAGGCATTATTTTCTAAGAATTAGGGGTAGGACATACACACACATTAATTCTCCTTTATCTGTAGATACATTTAGAAATATAGAGATATAACACTTACTTTTACGACATTGTAGAGCAATATTGTTTCCTCGGAACAGAATAAATTATAATTTAAAAAAAAAGTGAAATCTCGTTATTTATTTTAAGGGATGATTTAAGTCAGAATTCCTTTCTAAATAAAAGAAATATTAAAAATAAAATGAAACTCATCGGAATCACAATCGTGTACCATTGATAGTCAGATTAGTTTTATTAGACGCGAGATACAAAAAAATGAAATTCCATCGATTGAATATTGTTATAACACACTCAAATGTTTTAACTGAGTTTGATAACTAATTTCATAACTGAATGAAGAAAAACAATTATAAAACGTTCGTTTATGAAGGTGGCCTTTTATTTTACAGGTATCCTATTTGTAATTGACAGTGCCGACAAGGACAGGATAGATGAGGCACAGGAATTACTGGATGAACTTCTGCAGCATAATGAACTTTTAGGGACACCAATTGTCGTTGTGGCTAACAAACAAGACTTAGATGGTATAGAATACACTAAACACTTGTTTCAAGGGGTGTTCGATATCATACTGCAGATTGAGCATTTTAACATAATTTTACCTACATGTAAAGCTCTGGTGTTACTATTTAAGGTAGCACTACAGTCTAATAGTGATATTTTAAAGATATTTTTTTGCTGATTCCATAAAGATTGACATGCGTTGCCCTTCCGTTGTTGATTAACTTTGAGAAAAAACCTTGACAGATATGTTTCATTTGAAGAAGAAAGAAAATTATCTTAACAATCACACGAAAGTAGGGTAACAAATGAAGTAGAGATTTATAAAAGTAGATGGTTTGGTATTTTCTAAATGCAATGATAACTTCACTAACTTATATTTATATATATCTATTTTAGGTGCAATGAAGGAAAAAGACATTGTTGAACTTTTAGAGCTGAAACACATCTCTGGACGTTTATGTACTATACAGGGAACGAGTGCAATAACAGGAGCTGGTATCCACAAAGCATTAGACAATATACTTAGATTCAGACATCACATGGAGAGTGCTCGGGGATAGTGTTTGTGGTGATCAATGAAGTCATGCTATAATAAAGTTTCCTATATTTCCAGTACAATGGAGTGGGAATATAAACCATGACCTTTTAAAGGCGAATCTTTAATGTTATACCTGAAATTTCATTTTATAAGGAACATATACTATCTAGTGCATATTGTTTTGGTATGAGAACACATTAATCGCTACTAGAATGTTCCTAAGGTCTTGAACCTATTTTCATTGGCATAATGATGCATTGTATAATTTTTTTTATTCAAGAACCCATTCATATATGTAATAATATTTATAAAAATGTTAGTTATTATTTTTGTATTTTCTTTTAAGGCACTGGCTACGGTTACATGGAAATGTAACAATAATAAAAATATTATTGTTACATTGGAGACTAAATGCCGGAATGCATGGTTGGGTAAGGACCTGTTTAATTACGAATGTAACAATAATTATTGAGGCTACGGTTACATTGCGTTATTGTTACATGAAAAAAAGCAATGTACGATGGGACTAGTAATATGTACTAAATAATAAAAGTTGAGGACATTTATTACATACATTTATAACATACAATTTATTTACTGAAATTTTTTATTTACAATGACAATTTCTACAAATCCAGTAAGTTGTTTTTAAAGTCCGACACATTTTTGATGAACGCAATTACGTCCTCCACGGATACGTGTGCGTACAGAATTTCTTAGTATTTAAGTTACAGTTAGCAAACTTTGCTTTTGATTATCAATTTGCGTCAAGTTATAAAGCTGTATGAAATGTATGTCTTGATATTGTTTCAGTTTCGATTAAAACGCATCCCAAGTTTTATTTTTTTCACCATAAATAAAATTGGTCCAAAGTATAATGACAGTAATAAAAGTAGGTGTGCAGAAAAGTGAAACCATTAAACTATATTTTTCGCCTTTGACAGTCACACTCCTAATCTTGAGTAGTATCTTTAAGAACATCAAAACCATTAATACGTAGTAAAACTATTCAAGTTGTAACCATTTGTTGAATAATAATATTTTATTATTTATCAATATTAAATTACAAGTATTGCTTAGTACATATGAAGGAATGAAGCAATACAACTATAGAAGATTTAAGTTTAATCAATCATCATCATCATCATCATCTTCCAATAATGGTCAGGAGTCGTAGACGACTGTAAATATTGACCAGGCGTAGGTCTGAGGGAGCCACTCTCCACACAGGTTTTATATGTACAAATAAAAAGCTTGTATTTACAGTTAAAACTACATCAAATGGTGGTTTATGTGGTTGTCCTCAGGGCCGCCGCTGCATGGAGGCTGGCCTTGAAGTCGTCCAGAGTGGATGAGTTGGTCACCGTTGTTGGTAGCTGGTTCCAATTATGGATAGTGCGAGGAAAGAAGGATTGTCGGTACACTTCTGTTTTGGTGTAGATCTGCCTCAATCTGTTTGCCCCTCTGGTTCTGGTGTCACTTTTGTTGATGATGCTGTTGGCTTCTGGTATGGAAATCATACCATTGATGGCCTTGTACATGATCAATAGTCGATGGTCCTTACGTCGATCTTGTAATGATTCCCATTTCAGAAGCTGAATCATGTTTGTGACACATCCAGGAGTTTTGTCTCTGTAGTTATTACAGACATAGCGGGCTCCCCTTCTTTGCACTTTGTCTAGCGTACATTTCTGTTTTTCATGTAACAATAACGTAATGTAACCGTAGCCTCAGTAATTATTTTTACATTTGTAATTAATCGGTTCCTCACCCAACTTTGCATTCCGGCAATTAGTCTCCAATGTAACAATAATATTTTTATTATTGTTACATTTCCATGTAACCGTAGCCAGTGCCTTCTTTTAATTGAATCCCCCATCGTGAAGTTGCTTGGATAAAAATGTGATCTTTAGTCCAACCTCCCGTTCTTCTATACGATTTCGAACAAATGTGTGGATAATTTTCTCCGCTGGACGATTTTTAGTACAGAACAATATAATATACATGAGTATGGAGTTACAGGTTGAGTTAGCGTTTCATTCAAGTCAGTAAAACACATTTTATTGATAAATTTGTCATGTACACATGCACACTAATTGCAGTGATATTACAGAGACATGATGGGAATTAAAGCCGTTTAGGTAATAATAAAGAAAGTCAGACTATATGACTAGATACGAGTGGGTATATAGTCGTCTATTTACAAGGCGATTTTTTTGGAACTCAGTATTTGTAGGATAGATAAAAGCAACAGTATTAAACCGCTGTCCAAAAGTTCATCTCAGCCTATATGTGTTCTCATCGTACTTATGAGATACGCTTATTCGGGTCAGACGATTCTAAGTATTCGCCATGATGCTTTCATTCCTCAATGTAATTGTTTGGTATCTACAACCAGTCTTATCTGCTAGAAAAGTACTCACCGTAATTGTGAGATACTCTTATTCCAGTCTATTTCCCAAGACATGAATGCACTCATCGTAATTGTGAGATGCGTTCATGACGGTCTGTATGACGGACGAATTTTATGTACTCAGCGTAATTGTAAGATAAGTTCATCGCGGCCTATCTGCTATACGAGTACTCGTCGTAATTGTGAGTTACTTTTATCCCAGCTTTTCTGACAGACCAGTTTTGGGCACTCGTCGTAATTGTGAGTTACTTTTATCCCAGCTTTTCTGACAGGCACGTTCTGGGCACTTATCGTAATTGTGAGTTACGTTTATCCCGGCTTTTCTGACAGACACGTTCTGAGCACTCATCGTTATTGTGAGATACGTTCAAAGTGATTGTTTGATTAAACAAGAATGTGTCCATAGTACACGGATGCGCAAATCGCACAATCATTTTATATATTCAGTGGACTGTGACATTTTGGTAAAAACTCTAAGTTAGCATTAAATAAAGGCAACAGTAGTATACCGCTGTTCGAAACTCATAAATCTATAGAGAAAAAAACAAATCCGGGTTACAAACTAAAACTGAGGGAAACGCATTAAATATGAGGAGACAAAAATTAGAAAGATCATATCATAAGGAACATGCATATGTGTACTAAGTTTCAAGTTGACAGGACTTAGTTATACATAAAGACCAACAAGAGCTGATTTGAAGGTTAAAACAACGTAGACATACATAAAGACCCCAAGTGCTGATTTGAAGGCCACAAAAATGAAGACATTCATAATAACCACCATGTGCTGATTTAAATGTCAAAAACAATGCAGTAATACATAAAGACCCTCAAGTGCTGATTTGAAGGTCAAAACTATTTAGTCATACATAAAGAAATTCAATCGCTGATTGAAGATAAAAAAAAAAAAAAACAATATATACGAATATTTACACATCATCATGGTTGAATCGGTGTACAAACATCTAATATTAAATATAAATAGTAACCAGATGCTCCGCAGGGCGTAGCTTTATACGACCGCAGAGGTTGAACCCTGAACTGTTGGGGCAAGTATGGACACAACATTCAAGCTGGATTCAGTTCTAAATTTGGATTGTGATTAAATAGTTGACACAGCATAGGTTTCTGACACAGAATGAATGTGTTCTAATAAACTTAAAATTTTTGTTTTCTCTTAGCGCAATTCACTATGCTGTTGAATATTAATCCTCTCCAAAAAATGTTTGAAGAAATTTTCTTTTTATTTATGAAATTTCAAATGAGAAAAATTCAACCCAATTTTTTTAATCACATCCCCCTTTCCCTTATTCCAAAACTAATCTCAATTAAAATTTCTAATGGAGTTTGCAACAATAACTACTCATTTAAATACATCATAAAATATTAAGATGTAAAAAAACTGCTTGTTATCACTGAATGGTAAAGATTATTTTAATTTATCAGTCATGTCAGTTGGTAGTAAAAAGTGAACATACATTGTATATTGTATATAACAAAGATTTAAGTTGATTCTGGACAAAGAAAGATAACTCCAATTAAAAAAAATTCTTGCTATTGCACAATATTTTGCAATTAGATATTTCTTGCTTACTATTCTGGACAAAGAAAGATAACTCTAATTAAAAAAAAAATTTGATATTTCACAATATTGTGCAATTAGATATTTCTTGCCATTGTGCAATACTTTGCAATTGAAAAGACTTGCTATTGCACAATACTTAATATAATAATTTTAGATCCTGATTTGGACCAACTTGAAAACTGGGCCCATAATCAAAAATCTAAGTACATGTTTGGATTCAGCATATCAAAGAACCCCAAGATTTCAATTTTTGTTAAAATCAAACTAAGTTTAATTTTGGACCCTTTGGACTTTAATGTAGACCAATTTGAAAACAGGACCAAAAATGAAGAATCTACATACACAGTTAGATTTGGCATATCAAAGAACCCCATTTATTCAATTTTTGATGAAAATCAAACAAAGTTTAATTTTGGACCCCGATTTGGACCAACTTGAAAACTAGGCCAATAATCAAGAATCTAAGTATATTTTTAGATTCAGCATATCAAAGAACCCAACCAATTCATTTTTTGTCAAAATCAAACTAAGTTTAATTTTGGACCCTTTGGACCTTAATGTAGACCAATAAGAAAACGGGACCAAAAGTTAAGAATCTACATACACAGTTAGATTTGGCATATCAAAGAACCCCGATTATTCAATTTTGATGAAATCAAACAAAGTTTAATTTTGGACCCTTTGGGCCCCTTATTCCTAAACTATTGGGACCAAAACTCCCAAAATCAATACCAACCTTCCTTTTATGGTCATAAACCTTGTGTTTAAATTTCATAGATTTCTATTTACTTATACTAACATTATGGTGCGAAAAACCAAGAAAAATGCTTATTTGGGTCCCTTTTTGGCCCCTAATTCCTAAACTGTTTGGACATAAACTCCCAAAATCAATACCAACCTTCCTTTTGTGGTCATAAACCTTGTGTCAAAATTTCATAGATTTCTATTTACTTATACTAACGTTATGGTGCGAAAACAAAGAAAATGCTTATTTGGGCCCTTTTTGGCCCCTTATTCCTAAAATGTTGGGACCAAAACTCCCAAAATCAATACCAACCTTCCTTTTGTGGTCATAAACCTTGTGTTAAAATTTCATAGATTTCTATTCACTTTTACTAAAGTTAGAGTGCGAAAACTAAAAGTATTTGGACGACGACGACGACGCAGACGACGACGCCAACGTGATAGCAATATACGACCAAAATTTTTTCAAATTTTGCGGTCGTATAAAAATGAGGTTACTCTGAGATTCAGAAATAGTTCAAATAAATATAGTAATTCAGCAATCTATCATCCAACTGTAATTTTACTCTGTGCCAGCTAATATGCCTGGTTTAGTCAGAAAATTGAACAGAGTGACAAATCAGTTAATATATGCACATAGTAATTTTATTTCTCTGATTGTTAATGACGGCTTTACACTTAATCCATTAGATGTTGGATGTTAGCTTCCAGTAAAAAGTAAAATCTCAAAATTACTAAACTCAGAGGAAAATTCAAAACGGAAAGTCCTTAATCATTTTGTTAATCAAAAGCTCAAACACATCAAACAAATGGATATCAACTGCCATATTCCTGACTTTCTTATGTAGAAAATGGCGGATTAAACCTGGTTTAATAGCTAGCTAATCCTCTCACTTGTATGACAGTCGCATCAAATTTCATCATATTGACAACGATGTGTGAACAAAACAAACAGACATAAAAGGTAAAAATGTTGAAAAAAAGGGGTAAAGCATTCAACATTGTGTTAATCACTATAAAACAAAGAAATATATAATTTAGAATCGCAAAAAGGCATATAGACAAAGCATATTAGTAAAAATGAAAGACAAGAAATGTGAGTACTCTCAGATCTGTTCTTTGTATCATTTTTGAAGTGAGGAATGAAAAAAATCCCTGCCATGTCCAGTTCGTGTTTTTGTTAATTTTGTATCTGTTTTGCACCAAGCTGTGTTAATTTTGTATCTGTTTTGCACTAATCTGATGAGTCATACCCTTTTCAACTGATTTTTATAGTTTGTTCTTATGTTGTATGGTTACATTACTGTCTCTAGTTTTTGGTTTAGGGTTTGGCACCAAGAAATATGTTTAACCCCACAACATTATTTAAGTGCATATCTCAGGTAAGGAACCGGAAGTTCAGTGGTTGTTGTTGGTTCATGTTGGTCATATTTGATTTTTGTTAATTGTTTTGTTATAAATTTGGCCAAAGTTTCCTCAATTGATTTTTTTTAAATTTTCATGTCAAGGCCTTTTAAAGACAACTATGCAGTGTGGGTATTTCATTGTTGAAGGTCATGTAGTCACTTATAATTGCTTACATCCACTTAATTTGAACTTTGGGGAATACTTGTCTCATTAACAATCAAAGCTAATAAACAATCGATGAACTTCAAGGTGGATGGCAAAATAATCTCCACGGAAATAAAATATGCAATTGTACAACTTCATAACAAATGTTATAACTTATTGTAAGGGGTTTCTTTCGAACTAACCCAATTAAAAGTTAGCTCCCCATAACTTTGAATACTTCTTGATGGGCACTTTGTGTCTTATGCTAAATTTTTTTTTTGTGAGTGAAGCCATTTCCAACTGATTTGTACAGTCTGTTCTTACATTGTGCTGTTCTACATTCTGTATGTCTCAGCCTCAAGTTTCAAGCCTGTTTCGGTGTTTGTCAATGGTTTTTGTCCTATTTGTTTTTCATATATTGCAGGTTCAACAAGGAACAACTGACAAATTCTGCCTTGGTAATTTATTTGTTAATCTTATCTGGCTGAATATTTTTTTCTGTTTTCAGTTTCTTTCTAAAAATTTTAAGGTTTAAGTCAAAAAAAAAAAATTAAGGTGAAAAATCATAATTCAAGGACATGAGCTCTAAGAGGCATTTAATAATTTTGATAACAAGAGTGCACACGCTGAAATGTCTCGCCTTCTATACTAATCATTGATATTATGTTGATAGTCCTTAGTATAAAGCTAAGCTTTATTACAACTGTCACATAAACTTAACATTAACCAAGATAACTAAACAAAGACCAATGAACCTTGAAAAAGAGGTCCAGGTCAGATGAACCATGCCATGCAGACAGGTACAGCTAACAATGCTTCTATACAACATATATAGTTGACACATTACTTATAGTTTAAGAAAAATAGACCAAAACACAAAAACGAAACACTGTGCAAAGAACCGTGAAAATGAGGTCACGGTTAAATAAAACCTACTCGACTGACATAAAGATCATAAAATATTTCCATACACCAAATATAGTTGACCTATGGCATATAGCATCAGATAAAAAAAAAAAAACTCAAAAACTTAACTTTGACCACTGAACCATGAAAATGAGGTCACGGTCACATGACATCTGCCCGCTAGACATGTACACTTAACAATCATTCCATACAACAAATATAGTAGACCTATTGCATATGGTATGAGAAAAACAGACCAGAACACAAAAATTTAACTATAACCACTGAACCATGAAAATGAGGTCAAGGTCAGATGACACCTGCCAGTTTGACATGTACACCTTACAGTCCTTCCATACACCGAATATACTAGCTCTATTGCTTATAGTATCTGAGATATGGACTTGACCACCAAAACTTAACCTTGTTCACTGATCCATGAAATGAGGTCGAGGTCAAGTGAAAACTGTCTGACAGACACGAGGACCTTGCAAGGTACGCACATATCATATACATTTATCCTATTACTTATAATAAGAGAGAATTCAACATTACAAAAAATTTGAACTTTTTTTTCAAGTGGTCACTGAACCATGAAAATGAGGTCAAGGACATTGGACATGTGACTGACGGAAACTTCGTAACATGAAGCATCTATATACAAAGTATGAAGCATCCAGGTCTTCCACCTTCTAAAATATAAAGCTTTTAAGAAGTGAGCTAACGCTGCCGCCGTAGCCGCCGTCGGATCACTATCCCTATGTCGAGCTTTCTGCAACAAAAGTTGCAGGCTCGACAAAAATGGACAATCAGTAGATCTTTAAATTTCAAACAGTTTTTTTTATATCTTGATTTTCTAAATTTCTCTATCTATACAGTTTTTAAAGATAAAATGTAGTATTCACATTTTAATTTTCTATTTTTGGCTTTGGTAGTCATGTTAGTTGTCAGATTTAATCATCGGACATAATTTTAAGCCACATAATTGCCAAGGATGGAGAGATTTCAAATTTATAAAAGTTTACAGACTACAGACAAGGCGATAGATGAAGAGTGAGAGCAAAAGATTAAAATGCCCTTTGAAAACAAATGTCTCTTATTTAAACATTCATGTACCTCCAAATCTCAGCCATGCGGTGTTGAAGGGGGAAACATCCAGCTCCTCTACCTAAATATAAACCTTTATACAAAAAGTGTAGGACAGCAACTTCTACACCTCAGTCGAAACAGTCAAATTATTTTAAATGTAACAAATTTTTTATTTTTATTTTCCCTCAACAATTTTGAAATATATAACAAAAAACAATCAATAACAAAAAGGTATAAAGTAAAAATGAACTATAGGCTTAAATGGCAGGGCGGCACAGAATGTTCTTAAACAATTAAATGTATAAATTAAGAATTAAGTTTGAACAACTAAGAAATGGGTGTGCTCAACTTAAATAAAGGTTTTCATTGATCCAGGTTGTAAGTCAAGTTCATTTACCAAAATTGGTAATGTCTTTTACAAATAAAAAAAAAATGGCTTAGTTTCCAAGTCTGGAATAAAAAAAATAATCTAGAAATGATTCCAGCATGTGTTGAACCAGTCTGTGGGTTTTCAGTGATCTGGATTTTAACACAAAATTGTCAAACTTTACACTGCCTGCCAAACTGCCCAACATCACAATACTAAAAGCTGGTTTTGCACTTTGTGCAACCCGGCCAAGAATCACTCATTACAAAGAATTCTTTGATCTATAACTGTGTTTTCACATTCTTTTATTCTTTCTATGACTTATTTATTTTTCAGCTGTCCTTCTTTGTCATATCAAACTCCGTTGTATATTTAATTATCCTCTTCGTCAGAATTACCGTAAACCAAATTAGCTGATGTAACGTTCTTTAGATTTGGACAGGTTCCATACAGTAATTCTGGCACCCCTGGCTTCACATGGGTTCCATCTAAATTAAGCAATGTTAGATTGGGAAGCTTCAAGCACTTTACTCCTACAAAATATAAACTCTGTAACTTATCTGGTATCTATGTGCTTTAAAAACTTCTAAGAACAATCTCTACACAGTTTAATATGATATTTATACATATCCGAAATAACAAGCATTCTGTGAGTATTGCATGGTAATACATAGTCCCTTACCAGTAAAAAAAATCTTTGCATTGGTTAAAATAAAATTGAGAATGGGGATGGGGAATATGTCAAAAGTATATTCCTTGGCCTATGTTACAAATGATAGGAAATCTTTTTAATACAAGGAAGAAAGCTAGTGAAACTAGATTTCTAAATGGTAAAGTTGAAGAAATCTCTTCAAAAGTTTTAAATAGGAAGTCATAGTTAGGTTGACTCTTGTATCTGTGTTCTTTTTTATGACATCAGATTTAGTGTAGCAAGAGGAGTTCAACCCACTTAAATATCTTTGCGTTTGTGTTGCTTTCTGATTTATAATGGTGTGCAGTGTTTTGTTGGCTTTACTCTAAAGAAATTGAGAGTTGTGTTTCAACTTCGGTTTCTGTGCTTTGAGATACAACTAATAGAATTTAATAGAAATATAAGACGAGGTCAGTTTAAGATGTCAAAACTTTTATAAATTAATGAACTGAGTAATTTTCCGTATTCTAAAACTAGATTAATTTTAACTGTTTACCTTTTGAAGAAACTTTGCTTCGACTTAGATTTAGTTTGGTGAGGAAATGCATGTTGTCCAATGTTCCATGGAGAATAAACTTGCTTGTTACCCTGGAAAGAGAAGAACACAGAATATATATCACTCAATAAGATCTATGTCCAATGTCAACTATGGTAATTCTTTTACTCTATTAAACCTATGATTTTGTTTTAGGGTTCTAAAGGGAACTTTGTGCCACCAACTCTGTGATTCTGCTAAGCTGATCAATAAGTGGTAGTGGTAAACCTAGCATCTCTAGAATGACATTGGTTCAATCAAACTAAGATATAAAACAAATACTTATAAGCCTTTCTTATCCGATGATAGAAGTGTTTAACAACCTTGACTCGCACAGTCAGCCTTTCTTATCAATATATCTATGACTTATAGGTTACAATACACCATTAGATTTTATGGGCTCAGCCATTTTATGAGCATAACATGGTATTCAGAATTAAGAGTATGGCTAATCCTGGTTGGTTGATATGTGCACCCGTTGTTTTTTATTATTTGAGACTTCGTGCACTCTGCAAAAGGCAAAATAAAAATTATTCCGTAGCCCTAAAGGCACTGAGATGACTTTTCAACGCTAGGACAAGACACATATTTTTAAGGGCAAAATTGATAGGCATGGGAGATAAGTACAAAATACGCTAAGAAAAGCAACGCGAATTTATATTTTTTGGACCAAAAAATATTGTCCTAATAACTTTTCTTTGATTCTAGCAAGGTTTCGTTAAGAAAATCAACTTTCTAAAGTCTGTATCTCGAAAAAGGCTACCATTGTCGCCCATGGGGAAATTAATTGTTTATTACAATCTATACAGCATCGACATTTCTTTATCATAGTGCTCAAAAAGTGTCAAAAACAGCCATTTTACTTGACATTTGATGTGAAACCGTATTTTTTGGTGACAAATGAAATATTGATTATCTAGTTTTTAAGCTATAGTCTGTTTCATATTTGTATTGCGTTTTACCTTAGAAACAAGGGTGGGCTCGACTTTTGACTTACTGTGGAGCGAATATGTCATTTTCTGAAGTTCTGTTGATTTGTTCGAAAAGAGCAAGTACACATCTAGAGTTTGTGAATATAAATCGATTTTTAAACATAACAATCTCGACCCAAATGCTGTTATCGAAATTATCAAATTCAGCGAAAATGTACGAAAATTATCCCCTTCGAACATTGAAATGTTCACACGAATTACAAATAAAAGAATAAGAATAGGCATGCCATTTTGTAGTTAACAAACAGTTATCGATGTTAAAACACAAATTTTTACACATATTCCATATTTTGAAATGCTATAGTCTGTTTCAAAAATGTACTTTTTTACGAAAATGGTTTCATTTAAAACTGTTGTTCGAAATTCACCGTAGTAGTTACATATTGGATTGGTTTTGGTATCAATATAATCAGTACTTGATGATATATAAAGAATCATTGGAGAAAGTGGGCATTATCTTCAGGCCCTTTTTAGCAGTACCGCATTTACTAAAAAAAACAGATTTTTTTTCTTCACATTTTTCGACTGGGGTCACCTCCGATAAAAAATTGTAAAAATTCAGAGAGGATTGCCAGAACGTTTTAAAGATGATTTATTTGTGGCATATATATTTGTGCATCTAACGCACTATGAATTGCACGATACAAGAAAGTATTAAATGCCGTATAGGTTACAATACACCATTAGATTTTATGGGCGCAGCCATTTTATGAGCATAACATGGTATTCAGAATTAAGAGTATGGCTAATCCTGATTGGTCGATATGTGCGCCCGTTATTTTTTATTATTAGAGACTTCATGCACTCTGCTTTATACAAAAGGCAAAATAAAAATTATTACGTAGCCCTAAAGGCACTGAGATGACTTTTCAACGCTTGGACAAGACACATATTTTTAAGGGCAAAATTGATAGGCATGGGAGATAAGTACAAAATACGCTAAGAAAATCAACGCGAACCTATATTTTTTGGACCAAAAAATACTGTCATAATAACTTTTCTTTGATTCTAGCAAGGTTTCGTTAAGAAAATCAACTTTCTAAAGTCTGTATCTCGAAAAAGGCTACCATTGTCGCCTATGGGGAAATTAATTGTTTATTTCAATCTTTACACACTTACAATGTTGATGACAAGGATAATTCATACAGGCTACAGAAATCTGAAAAGAGAGAAATTATATTGTATGCATGACTGAAGCTTAATTAAGTTGATTATCATTGGTTTATAAATATGTTGATGAATATCAATGTCACAATATACAAAATATAAACTTTTTATTAATTATAATTTCATAACAGGTTCTAACCCTTTTTTGAAGATTTTTTAGTTATACTTAATGCACAAAAAACAAAGATGTGCATCACCTGTCATCTTCATGTAATACAAGTAGAATTTGCCAAGTCTATGTGTGTTTTGTTATGAGACAAAATTAACTCAGAAAAAAATTAAGACAGTAGCTATATAGGAGCACATCATAATTTCATTTAGAAAAAAATCTGTGCTTTGTGCAAGATTAGTTGCAATCAAGCCAATTTGTACATTCAGGAGACACCTGTATTGTATTTTAAGCTAAGAGGGCAGCAATTTGTGATTTGATGGTCGCAAATTAAGTTTACTAGCGACCAATTGATGCTATCAAAGTGTAAAATACAATATTGTCATCTCCATTCTAATGAAACTGAAAGAAAACAACATCAAAACATACAATTAAAATCTGTCATATGTCATTTCCACTTGTGCATATGTGTTCGTAGCAATTGATGACATGAAAATATTTGACTTTATCCAATCAAAATGAAAGTTACAGACCATGTTGCATTATATTAACACAATAACAATTTATAAATATACTACTATTGTACATAAGATCATTCTGTTATTACAACTGGCTCTATAACTCTTTTAAAGAACAAAACTGAAACAACACTCGTTTATTTTTTTTTGAAATATTACATATGATGCTTTATTCTGAAATGGTGAATAAATGTGAACCATAAGTATACTTACACTTTATTACAGAAGCACCTTCATCTGTTATACTGGTTTTATCCAGATATAATACTTCTAAATTCTTTAAGCCTGTAGTTAGTAAAATGAAATTTACTAATTAGTATAACAGCAACATGGTACAATTGTCCTTTAATAAGTTTATCACCATCATAATCACAATAAAACTTTTATTAACTCCAGTAATTTTAAAATGGAATATCCAATAGCAATATTATCTATAAACATGCAGGGGTGGATCCAGCCATTTTTAAAAGGGGGACTCCCAACCCAGGATAAAGAGGGGGGTTCCAACCACATGCCGCAATTCAAATGCATTGATTGTCCAAAAAAAAGGGGGGTTCCAACCCCCGGGATCCCCACCCTCTGGATCCACCACTGACAGGGTCCTTACATATACTGAGAAAAATCACAAAGAATATTCCATATCAATTTGTTATGAAAATATCACAATGACTAATATTTATTGAACCAAACCAGAAATTAAAATTATGATTGGACAAATCAGTAACATCAACTACAGTGGACACACTTAAATGTCTCTCATGCTTTACTTAACATGACTGATTTATGTTGCAAGTCTTTAAGAGAAAGGTTATACTACAAATATCACATACAGCTAAATTATTACCTAGTTTTCAAATTAAGTAACTGTACCTGTTGATTTACATGATTTTTAAGTACATTTTATTTAATAGCATACAGATTTACCTTCTAAGAAAAGCATGCCTGTATCTGTAACATGAGTATTACCAAGCATTAACTTCTTTAACCTGTTGATAAATCAAAATATACACCAATTAAAGTTGAATTAATGATTTTGTTACAGCTATCTCAGGTGATGTTCAATAGGACTGAATCTTTGACTTGTGTAAAGTTTTTGTTTGTGATAAAAAAATAAAAAAAAAATACAACTACTATCTGGATTTTAAATTTGACCCCTGACTACACTTAACATGGATCATGGTGGATGAAGTAAAATTCTTCTTTTTCATTTCAACATGTTTTTTTATGAACAGCTGCTCCAATATTACCAAAGATAACTAAGAATAACACAATTAAACGAATGTAATCCATATCACAAGCCAAAGAAATATCATAGTTTTTGTGTTATAACCTTACGTGATAATCTGGCCGATAGGTTGCATCCCATCATCCCCAACATTAATATAATTTGTCAAGTCTAAACTGGTTAACTGGAATCCTGTATATAATGAAAGTAAACACTCATTGAGCTTTATTTGGCTTAAATCAAACTAAATCTTAAAAAATTGAAGATAACTAAACAGTTTCCATTTATCATTAAAACACCTACTTTTAATCAGAAAACATGACTGTAAAATAATCATGGTAATTTCATTCATATTATGATGTTAGTAAATTGCCATATTCTGGCTATAATTTTTTGCATTTAGATGTAGAGTTCCTAGATTCATTTTTGTTTTGTTTTATTTACAATCTATTGCGATGGACATGATTTCCAATATTCTACAAATGACTTACCTACTAATGATTTCATTCCTACATCAGTTGTTGTTAGTCGACTAGGCAGATTTATTGCTTGTAATTTCATTCCTAAAACAAAACAAAAAAATATTCTTTTTGATGCAACTATAAAAATTAACATACATGTATATGAAATTTTAATACAACATTGAAAATATTCATAAGTTGGTAAAACGTATATTCTCAGCTAGGTACATACATAAAATGTTATACCTTTGAAATAGTTACAAGTGAATTATTGAATTCACTAATTTAACATCCTTTCTCATGATATCACTATACTTGTGTGTGGACATTTTTAGAACAAGACATTCTATATGTATGCGACTGTCCCAAGTCAAGAGTCTGTAATTCAGTGGTTGTTGTTTGTTGCTTTTTCGATTTTTTGTTAATATTTTGGTACATTAATTAGGCCGTTGATTTTCTCTTTTGAATTGTTTTGCGTTGATCATTTCAGGGCCTTTTATAGCGGACTATGCTGTATGGGTTTTTCGCATTGATGAAGGCTGAAGGTGACCTTTTTTTGATTATTTCTTTGTCATTTTGTCTTTTGTGAAGAGTTGTCTCTTTGGCAATCATACCACATCTTCTTTCTCATATTTTACATGAAATATGATAAAACTAACCTGACAGATATGCCAGAGCTCTATCTCCATGGACTTTTTCAGTATGAGATATCCCAAGACATGTCAAGGCTTTATTTTGCTGTAGACATACTAACCTGACAGATATGCCAGAGCTCTATCTCCATGGACTTTTTCAGTATGAGATATCCCTAGACATGTCAAGGCTTTATTTTGCTGTAGACATGCTAACCTGACAGATATGCCAGAGCTCTATCTCCATGGACTTTTTCAGTATGAGATATCCCTAGACATGTCAAGGCTTTATTTTGCTGTAGACATACTAACCTGACAGATATGCCAGAGCTCTATCTCCATGGACTTTTTCAGTATGAGATATCCCTAGACATGTCAAGGCTTTATTTTGCTGTAGACATACTAACCTGACAGATATGCCAGAGCTCTATCTCCATGGACTTTTTCAGTATGAGATATCCCTAGACATGTCAAGGCTTTATTTTGCTGTAGACATACTAACCTGACAGATATGCCAGAGCTCTATCTCCATGGACTTTTTCAGTATGAGATATCCCTAGACATGTCAAGGCTTTATTTTGCTGTAGACATACTAACCTGACAGATATGCCAGAGCTCTATCTCCATGGACTTTTTCAGTATGAGATATCCCTAGACATGTCAAGGCTTTATTTTGCTGTAGACATACTAACCTGACAGATATGCCAGAGCTCTATCTCCATGGACTTTTTCAGTATGAGATATCCCTAGACATGTCAAGGCTTTATTTTGCTGTAGACATACTAACCTGACAGATATGCCAGAGCTCTATCTCTATGGACTTTTTCAGTATGAGATATCCCTAGACATGTCAAGGCTTTATTTTGCTGTAGACATACTAACCTGACAGATATGCCAGAGCTCTATCTCCATGGACTTTTTCAGTATGAGATATCCCTAGACATGTCAAGGCTTTATTTTGCTGTAGACATACTAACCTGACAGATATGCCAGGGCTCTATCTCCATGGACTTTTTCAGTATGAGATATCCCTAGACATGTCAAGGCTTTATTTTGCTGTAGACATACTAACCTGACAGATATGCCAGAGCTCTATCTCCATGGAATTTTTCAGTATGAGATATCCCTAGACATGTCAAGGCTTTATTTTGCTGTAGACATACTAACCTGACAGATATGCCAGAGCACTATCTCCATGGACCTTCTCAGTATGAGATATCCCTAGACATGTCAAGGCTTTATTTTGCTGTAGACATAAGAGTGAATCTGTAACAACATCTGTATGAGCTACATCCAATGTCTCCAAATTCTCTAAATCTTGTATACCTGTCAGACCACACACCTGTTTAACACATGTAAAGAGATATTCCTTATCTTTTATATACAAACATCAACTAACAATTTGTTTTATTTAATAAAACTCCGCTTTAGGATGTACTTAGGTGAGCTAAGGTCAAATCAAATAAATTAAGAATTCAAAATTAATACTATAAGCTGGAAGAGTATTTGAATAAGGATCAAAATAAGCTAAAAATATTGATAGGTCATAGAGCTCATTTTCAAGATATTTGATTCATAAAATATGGCCGGAAAAGGCTGACTCAGACTTTTACCTTATATTTGCATTGGTACTATTTGGGTCTCAAATCAGAAGAAAGAAAATTAAGAATCTGCATAAATTTTGCCAAATGATCTATTTAGTCTTATCTTAAAAGATAAATAGGTGTTATGAGGCAATTTTTTTCACCTTGTATCGTATGGAAAAACATCGAGGAGTCCGAACATTTGACACTTATTCCAAAACCTCACCGAAGAACATTCTTAAGTCTCTAAATATTATATGATAACCACTTCACACACCTGATCACAGCAAAACTATCTCATATTTTGAAACAATCTCTATACAGTAAATTCAGAAATTAAGAACTGGACAGGGTTGCATAAAGGTCAGCTTTCAAGTAATGCATTTATTGCTTGCCTTCACTGAAATTAATTGAATTCTTTCAAAATAGCTGAACTTATAAGTTGTATAGAAAGCACATAAAATCAGCAAAAAACCTTCTTAAATTTGTCCTAAAATCATCAAATCTCTAATAGATAATACATAGATTTTTCTTAAAAAAACAATATGTTGCTGATACATAAATTTCTGATATTACAAATCAACTTTCAAATGTAAATTTCATCTTGAATTTGTTAATGATTTTTTTTAAATCTGCATTTACCTTAGTTTGCTCCAAGTACAAAGTCTTTAGGGTTTTCATATCTGAAAAAAAAACCATTACATGTTTTAAAATGTGCATAGTGGGATAAAAGTGCTATAAAAATTTTAATTTCAATTCTCTCTAATTCTTCTTTTTTATAATTCATAACTATTGTAATCACTTAGATAACTGACACCATCTACCATTTATTTTCAAGTATCTAATTTAGAGAGCCATAGTGTAGTAGTTAGCGCATCAGACTACAAACACAAAGGTTCCTGGTTCAATCCCCATTCTTGGAGAAAATTTCAGAGATTGACACCATTTGCGAGTATGGTCTTGAGAAACAATGATGGTCCATCAGAAGAGAACGATAAATGGCTGACCTGTGTGAAATGAGAGCAGTACCTCCTACACGTAAAAGATCCCCTTTGTAGATTTGGAAAAAGACCAAACTAATGCCGCTACATGGCAGCACTCGCACCAGCAAAGTGGAAACGGATTAATATAAGTTGTAATAGCTTGTTTCCCAATCCACTATGAATAAGTATGTTTAAACTAATTATTTAATTAATTAAGTTCCCGTCAATGTGGTATGATTGCCAATGAGACAACTGTTCACAGGCACAAGAGACTAAAATGACACAAAAATTTAACAAATTTATTTTATGATGAAAATTTGTAACATCTGACAACTTACTTTTTAAACATGGAATAATTTTCTCAGTAATGGCTGTCCTATTCAAGTTAAGATGGACTAACTGTTGGGTAGTTTTCTGTAAATAGTCCTCAAACCCACTCTCTGTAATACCAGTCTCCTCTAGGTTTAACGATATCAGTGATTGTAAAGCTAAAATAACAAAAGTAAACCACTGTTAAATGACAAACCCATGACATCCATGTACCATACAAATTTCACTGTAAGTTTATGCTCATTGGTAGAAATAAGAATAAACATCATCTATTAACGATATTTAAATTAATAATAATCCATGTCCAGTGTGTCCTGTATGGTCAGGTTGTTTGTTGTGATCCATGTCCAGTGTGTCCTGTATGGTCAGGTTGTTTGTTGTGATCCATGTCCAGTGTGTCCTGTATGGTCAGGTTGTTTGTTGTGATCCATGTCCAGTGTGTCCTGTATGGTCAGGTTGTTTGTTGTGATCCATGTCCAGTGTGTCCTGTATGGTCAGGTTGTTTGTTGTGATCCATGTCCAGTGTGTCCTGTATGGTCAGGTAGTTTGTTGTGATCCATGTCCAGTGTGTCCTGTATGGTCAGGTTGTTTGTTGTGATCCATGTCCAGTGTGTCCTGTATGGTCAGGTTGTTTGTTGTGATCCATGTCCAGTGTGTCCTGTATGGTCAGGTTGTTTGTTGTGATCCATGTCCAGTGTGTCCTGTATGGTCAGGTTGTTTGTTGTGATCCATGTCCAGTGTGTCCTGTATGGTCAGGTAGTTTGTTGTGATCCATGTCCAGTGTGTCCTGTATGGTCAGGTTGTTTGTTGTGATCCATGTCCAGTGTGTCCTGTATGGTCAGGTAGTTTGTTGTGATCCATGTCCAGTGTGTCCTGTATGGTCAGGTTAATAATGATCCATGTCCAGTGTGTCCTGTATGGTCAGGTTGTTTGTTGTGATCCATGTCCAGTGTGTCCTGTATGGTCAGGTAGTTTGTTGTGTTATGTTGCACTGCACTGTTTTTTTCTTGAATCCTAATTTTTTTAAACATAAACAATTTTTTTCTGATAGTATGTTTCTATGTAAATACTTCACTTATAATTATAGGTCACTGATTTTTTTTCTGGCATTGTCTATGTAAGCAACACTTAAGATATAATTCTATTTAGTAAGAAATTAGGAAATAGAGCCTCCTAGTTGATATATATTCATAAGAATATCAAACATAAAAGGTCTATCAGAAGTATTCTATTATCAAAGGAGCATAATAACAAAACTGAAAATTTACATGTTGATAGCAGTGAGAACAACATATATGAACCATAGCATGAAATATATATAAAAACAAGAATGTGTCCCCAGTACACGGATGCCCCACTCGCACTATCATTTTCTATGTTCAGTGGACCGTGAAATTGGGGTCAAAACTCTTATTTGGCATTAAAATTAGAAAGATCATATCATAAGGAACATGTGTACTAAGTTTCAAGTTGATTGGACTTCAACTTCATCAAAAACTACCTTGACCAAAAACTTTAAACTGAAGCGGGACGAACGGACGGACGAACGAACAGACGAACGGACGTACAGACCAGAAAACATAATGCCCCTCTACTATGGTAGGTGGGCCATAAAAATACCTGAGATTGTCTCTAAACTTTTGTTGGTGATCTGTTTACAACAACGTAAATTTAAATATCTCAACTTCTTCAAACCTTGAAAAAAAAAACATAATATGCATTACTTCATTTGTTTATGTCATAACATTTTACTTAAATGAAGAACCAGTTTGATAACATATGAATGCTAAAACATACTATTGATTGTACTTCTATTTTTGTGGTCGGGCGAGGTGTTTAGTGTGATCTTTTGTAATAGGGACAAAGAAAAACTCTATAAAATGTATGATCTACATATCAAATTATCTTATAAGACGAGACAAATTAATGTACCTGAAATGATTCTAAGACTACAGGAATCAAGTGTCTTGTTTGATTAGATTTGTTTTGAAATTTTCATACTTATTAATTGTACAGTGTATATGTTTATGATACAAGCACTACAGAAGACAATTACCATCGTGACAGGCTGATTTTAAATGTTTTTTTTCTTTTGAGAAATCTACAACTGTTATACTTACCAGTAATAACCTGCATGCCTCCATCTGTAATTAATGGACAGGAACACAAACTTAATTGTGACAACTGATGATGATGTCTAAAATTGATGGTTGTTAACATGAGATATTTAACAAGCATAAGATTTCTTCTAAATGTAAAGAGATTATTAACTAATTCTGCAATGAAACTTATTTATCTTTTTTTAGTTACATATCTATATTTCAAGATATGTTTATCCTGTTGGAAGTTGTACTGTGTAGGTTTTTTTATTGTGTATTTTAGTTTTACAACATTTGGTCTCGATGGTTTATCAAGATGGTTTATGCGCATGTAAAACAGTTTTAACACCAGCTTTTTTAGTGCTGTTCCAAAGCAGTATCTGGATTATGAATTATGTTACTGTTTGATTTGCTTGTGTTTTATGTATGTCTGGCATTTGTGATTAATGCAGTCTATTGTACTATGATGTATTTTTTGCGAGTCCTGATAATATCCTTTATTATCCTGCAATCAGCCAAGTATTGTACAAATAACAGCTACAAAAATCATTTTTTGCTTTGTTTGTACTTGTACATATTAAACCTCCTGTTACCCTGCTTCCATGTTGGGCAAGCAGTAATATGAATATTTCTTTTTGTGTAACAGTTCGTTTTAGGCTCCTCTCCTAGGTTGGCATTTAAACTATGTTGATTTCTTTAAAACATAAGAGACAATGATTCAGATTTTAACTTAAGTTTCGAGTGTTGGGTGTAAATTTCAGGATAAAAACAATATATATGTACATAGTCTGAAAATATAAGATTTATTTGTACTAGCTACGAAACAGGAGAAAAGCTCAGCAAACCTCGCTTTTGATCCTGTTTCCAGAGGTCAAACAAATAAGTTTTATATTTTCGAAACAATGTTCATATATTGTACATTTATGTACCCGTATTAGTATTCATAACCTTACCTTACTGCACTCAGAAGTTCATTTGCTGCATAAGGATAGCAATCCAAAATCAGTTTTCTTAAATAACTGAAGAAAAAAAAATACATATTTACAAAGTTATGAAATTGTCTTTACCTACCCTTAATATAATCTATTCATTCTACATTTTAAATAAAACATGCTGTTAATCAAATCTTATAAGTTAACTTTGTCAAACTGTATATAATATTATATTTCAAATAAATTCTGCTATTATGGGGATCATCCTAATCTTTACTTTAAATTATTATAAATGTTGGATCTTTTGAATTATGTTCATACCATTGTTAAGATGATGGAAAAACACAGAATATCTCAAATATATAAATCAACTGAAAACCGAATGCTCCATTATAAAAGATGGAAAGCACTACAGTTTTCATTTAACTGACCGTGCAAGGGTTGTATAGCCAGTGAAGGTCGTTAAAAACTTCCATTTGTTGTTTTCAAACAACTTAAAACAAAAAAACTGAATAATAACTGATTCCAAAAACCTAAGAGATTGTATGGAGTGAAGTGCGAAGTCTTGTAATTTTTTTACCCTGAAGTTTTTTTGTAACCGAACATGACCATGTATCATTCTATTACTTACCAAGGGATAAAAGCATTTAATGTTTTAGGTTTAAGCAGCCTATTTTTCAGCAGGTAATCTAGGAGTTTCTGAGCAAGATCTTCAGCAACCCCTGAGAGAGACCTAAGTTGATGTACTGGATCATTGAGGCGTTGAGATATGTGGTTCATACATAGATTAAGAAGCGAGGGCACCTGATGGGCCACAGGGTGTGGTGGTTCTGGGGATCGACTAGATCTTTCTGGTTGTGGTTCTTGGTAGCGTTGTCTGGCTCTCTCAGCTGAAATCAAATTGAAATAAAGTTTTACTCCAAATGTGTTTGAAGGGAATTCCACATTTTTTTATATCTATAAAAACTAGAAATTCACACAAAACAGATAGCATTAAATTTTTTATAATCTACGTTTATATCTCTTCATCAAACAGTTCTAATTTCTATTAGAACCCCCAAAATAAGATATATACGTAGGAAAGAAATCAATATCAAACTATCAATATTTTCAACAGATAAGTAACTTGATTTTATGAGTCAAGCATATTACAATCTAAAGAATGATTACCAGCGAGTTCTCTTGCAGGTCTGTTATGGTGAGCTACATCCTGCTCAGGGTGTCCATCCCCTAGCCGCTGACCAACTCCTTCAAACATCTGACCACCAACTGCTCCAGCTAGTCAATAAATAAAAAAAGTTAATAGTTCTAACTTGCATAGGAGATAAGAAATATAAATTTTATAAAGTATGATTTACACTCATACTAGATAAGTAGTTGTTACATATCATGCAAACCAGTTTAAAGAAATTACTGCATTGTAATATTATCTACCACACTTAGTATAGCCCTAATTGTATTGTTGTATTAAAATAAGTTCATAATTTCACTCTTATACAGCAAAGAAATTTACAGTCAATAAATAGGATGTATAATCTGATAAATAATTTTAGTTCATTTATATGTTTTGGCCTCCATTCAGGGATGGGCACGATTACTGACAAATGTAATTGATTAATAATCGATTACATGAAGGATTTTTGTGCAATTGGTTAATAATCGATTACTCAAATTTTAGTATGTAATCGATTACAATCGATTACTTTATCAAAAGTAATTACATTACTTTTCGATTACTGTCAATTACATACTTCAACATTTCAACAAAAAATAACATGAGTAAAACACAATTATATTGCTCAACATTTGTATATATAGTTGAAATTAAGATCTTTACCTAATGCATCATTCAAAGCATTGTTTCTAAATTATAAGTTAATAGCTGCTTTTTAGATCAAATCTCTTGATGAAAATTAGAAATATTTAAAAAATCTCGTAATTTTGACTTTCAACCTATATGAAAGATGTCATCGCATTGCAATTATCACTTATTCATAACTAATTGTTTTTCAAAAAATTAGCTTTCTTACTGACACGTTAGCTTTTTTGTTTTTACTCTTTAAAAAAAAATATTTTAGCATAGTTAATTACAATGTTTAAGGAAATATAAAAAAAAAAGTAGAATAATTAATTAGTTCAGCTAATTTTTAAGATCAAAATTAATTTTTATAATGACATGCATGTTTTAAAACTTTTGTTTGGATAATCACCCTAATTACAGATTATTTAACTGCCACTGGAGTACAATTTATAACCTGGGGCTAAATATTGTAAATTTCCTTCTTTATTAGACATAAGATAATTGAAATAAAAACAAAGTATGTTTTTTATTGATTAGAAGACTTTGATCATCTCATTAGTAAAGGCAAGAATGTTGTTAACTTCTCCAATCAAATTATATACAAAATATATTTATAGTGTCAAAGGGATACATGTATCTATTTCTAAAAAGAATTGCTATGCATTGCCATTGGTTCATTGTTAAAAGGATTTTGTGTTCTTTTTTAATTTAATTTATATACATGTATATATATCATAACATTTAAGAAATCAACTGTTTATGTATTCTAAGCTTTAATTTCAACTCTGATTGAAAATGATGTTTTCAGGAAATTTAATACAAATAAGCTTACTACTTTTAAAAAATGTAGTACAGAACTTAACGAAAGACAGACACATTTCTTATTTAAGATCTATTTTATTTTTTCAAATCTATTTTCTTATTTAAATATTAAAGCTCTTGAATTATTGACAAGCACATACATCCATTTGTTTCAAAAGCTAGATATAAAGTAAATTTAGGTAGAGGAGGGATCTGGTTACTCATAATGCAGCTAGAGACAATAGATAGAAATAAGGCAGTTGCTTAAATCTCAAGTATTGTTAATGCATAATATTTTATCTGTACTACAAAGTGATAACATACATATTTTCCTCTGAAATAGGTTATTTTTCATCAAACTATTTTACTAAAGTAATCGAAACGAATCGAACAGTAATCGATGATTACATCCAAATTTTTGCTGTAATCGATTAAATTACAATTACATGTAATCGAAAATGTCTTTGATTACAGATTACTGTCGATTACTTGAAAAAATGTAATCAATTACAATCGATTACGATTACAGATTACGATTACCCCATCCCTGCCTCCATTATCACATTTTCACTGAACTAGTACACATTTCTGAGTAGGGGCAGGCTGAAGCACACTTTCGAGTGCAGGATTTTTTCGCTATGTTGAAGACCCATTAATGGCATTCAGCTGTTTTCTGCTCTTTGGTAGGGTTGTTCTCTCTTTGACACATTCCCCATTTCCATTCTCAATTTTATCTCCTTAAAAGTATCAGTTTCAATGAGAATTCAATTTTATTTATAAGTTACTTTGTAAACTGGGATTCCAGCTAAACAAACTTACAAGAGAAAATTGAAGCAAAGCACAAATACATGAAAATAAAGTGACCACAAAAATTTTGCAAACTTGCAATAATAAATTTAAAATTCATTTCATAACCTTAAGTATAATAGAAGCAAAAATTGTTAAGCAGGGCAGGATTATAAATACATTTTCTACAGTCAAACCTGCATATTAAGGGCACCATCAGTACAAAAAAAAAACTATTTTAAATGAAAAATGACTTTTGAATTGAGATTTGACTACTTGTGGCATTCTATATTCCACCCTACGGAACCCAGGAAGTCCAACTCAACCAAATATATATAAGTATTACATCTACTGTATATTCTTTACTAAACCCTACCAAATCCAGGATGTCCACCTCCACCAAAGCCAGGCATCCCTTGTCCCATTCCTTGACCTCCAAATCCAGGAAACCCTTGTCCCATTCCTGGATGTCCTCCTAGACCAGGCATCCCTTGTCCCATTCCTGGGTGTCCCCCAAATCCTGGAAGCCCTTGTCCTAATCCTGGTATATCGTGTGGAAATCCCCCGTGTGGATGATGAGGTTCTTCGTCGCTGTCGTCACTCTCGATGTCAGCTAAATCTTCATTACCAGGATTCTCATCTGAAACATTATACACAAATATATTATCTTCACACAGTTAGACATGATTGACAGTCAAATCTAAGAGTATAAAAATCTCAAGTGAACAATGTTTTATTCCTGAAAAGGTTTGTTTGCCTGAGAAACTGAAATATTACAAACTGTGACAGACATCGTTTTACCTTGCACTGTCAAGTGTTAAGATTCTTCAAGGTTATACAAAATAGCATATGTTTATATTTGCTAGTTCACTGACCTTTTCATGACATTAAAATAGACAGAATGTTAGACTGACTAGAGGTGTTTTAGATGAACCGTTGTCAGAGGCTTTTAAGACATGATCTAAAGTCAAAATCCTTTAATAAAATATGAACCACCAATGACAATTAAAGTTAGAGGTAATGTGGGCTCACACAATGATACCTTTGCCATTGCAAAGTGCATGGTTTAGCAAAAAGTACCCCAAAATAATTGAGATAAAAAAAACTAGCTGTATATAATATTGGTTTTTTTGCTTTTTTGTGCATTAATCAGGCTGTTATTTTTCTCAATTAATGAATTGTTTTACATTTGTCATTCCTGGGCCTTCATAGCTGAATTTGTGATATGTGTTTCACTCTTTGCCTTGGTTATCTACAGCTGTTAATTTCTGTGTAATTAGATATCTTGTGAACAGTTGTCATATTGTCATTCATACCCCATCGTCTTATTTTATATAGGAGGTACACAATAGCATTATATTGCTATTATTGTGAGTATGCTTCAATAAGTTGCAATAAGCAGTTCAGGAGGAGTTGAGGATACAAAATCCATTCACTGGTTTAAGAAGGAATTGGTTATGCTCTTTTTTTAACCGTTCTCCTACCAGCTTTATTAGCTTTAAGATATACAAATCATAATCATCAAAATCATGACTTCAGAATATCTACCATCTAATCTTTGGCCTTGACCCCAGTTAGAACTACTTCCTGGCTGTTTAGGGGACACAGGTGAAGGCTGACCATCAACTGGTAACATTTCTGAAACTATCAAAAAATGTATTAATTTATTTGTATTTTTAAACAATGTGATTGAAGTCATTTTTAAAATAACAGAAGTCCCTTTAGCAAAGTGATGAAAGTAGTTATTCCGAAATGTACAAGTTAAATATATTCTAGGAGTCTGTGATATAGTTTTTCAGTCATTTGCACATCAAATAAGCTTTTCAGTCATTGGCACATCAAATAAGCTTTTCAGCCATTTTCAGGTATTTTTTTTAAGAAATGAATTTTCACAAAGCAATGATGTAAATGTAAATTGCTGCACATACTTATGTACATTTTGAAGCACTTTAACTCATTGATTCAAGGACACCATTGTGTTAGAACGGATTTGGTCCATGGATACAAAAATACTAAGGTGTCAGAAAAATATTCTCTAAGTTTTCAAGTGAAAATACCTGCTGTTCCAGCTGTTGCTTGCTTGATCTCTTTTTTCTGTACAACCAATGAATCAGAGGGAGTGAGACCAAGTTCTTGTAATGTCCTGTCCATATCACATTCTCCATATTCTCTATGTGGAAATGGCTAAAAATATATATTGAAATTTTTGTTCACTTTACATGTCAAGTAAGGAATTTACTCTAACAGTATTCGAATCTCTTTACTTCAAATCAGACTTAAATTTTATATAATTTGATAAACAGAGGAAATATGATAGGTGTATTTGATTAAAATAGAATTTGTTGGCTTCACTTCCAAACTTTTTTATTTGTATTTTAAGGGCATATAACTGCAAGTTTTAAACAATCAAAATAATGCTTTACACTTTGTGCAGCCTATTTAGTGCTTTATACTTTTAAAAGTTATTAACACAGTAACACTGAGGAGATAATGATGATTGTTGCCAATTGGAGTGATGATTTATTGTAAAAGCTAAATAATTTGAGTCAGCTGAGCTTAATTAAATTTAAGCTACTTTCAACAAACATACATAAATCAAAGAAAATGACACTATTATAAGTACCTGTATTGCTACAATTGGAACTCCTCTAGACTTATTATTGTCTGTAATGTATTTCCATACATCTTTGAATGTAGCTGATGCTGCAAAAGACTGCTTCAGAAAACTGCCATCTAACATTCTTATCTGATGGAAAACATAAAACATGAGATTAATAAATGTGGCCTCATCATTATATGTAGAGACTTTGGAATATCACATGTACAAGTGGTTTAATCGGTTTTCTTTTTTAGAATGTTAATACATGTACTATAATGCAGTGTTATTGATCAACAAAAGTAAGTGAGCTTCTTTTGTGATTAAAACAAGATTTTCATTTCCTCCCATTAATTGGCATGTCTATGCTAGGTAAGATCCCCAGAGTACTTATAATTCATTTGTGACATTTTGAGGGACAAAGTCTTGAAGACCCTACTTTGAGCTATAATGGTTTACATTTATAAATTGTGACTTGGATTGAGAGTTGTCTCATTGGCACTCATACCACATCTTCTTATATCTTTTAGTTATGTAAAATGTATATCAATATATTAAATAAAATAGGAAGATGTGGTAAAATTGCCAAAGAGACAACTCTCGACAAATGACACAGAAGTTAACAATTATAGGTTTGCATGGCCTACAACAATGAATTAAATCCTTACCGCAAAGTCAGCTATAAAAGGCTCCAAATGAGAAATGTAAAACACTTGACAAGAGAAAACTAACGGCCTGATTCATAACAAAACAATGAAGGAAATACAAATATGATAAGGTAAAGATGGGTTTCAGTTAAACCGGAGCTGATCAGTTGCTAATGAATATCTGGTTTAATACAGATTGTATTTCTTACTAACCTTTAACAGACATTTATCATGGCTAGTTGCTACTGGTGCAGGTTTGGGCGTTTCTTCTTGTTTTTGTTCTACAACCTCTTGTTTTACAGATGTGTGTGTTAACTTTTGTTTCTCTCTATCTTCTGCTATCTCTTTCAAAATCCTTGCATGATCCTAAAAATCACAAATATACACCTGATACAGGCATGATTCTATAAATTGAAAATATACAGGCAAGATCCTATACATCAAATTGAAAATATCCTTGCATGATTGTACAAATCAAATTGAAAATATCCTTGCATGATTGTACATGTATAAATCAAACAAAAAATATACAGGCATGGTTCTCTATTTCCCTTTATAGCTTGCTGTTCGGTACAAGCCAAGGCTCTGTATCGAAGGCCATACTTTGACCTATAATGATTTACTTTTACAAATTGTGACTTGGATGGAGAGATGTCTCATTGGCACTCATACCACATCTTTATAAATCTATAATATATGATCCTATACATTAAATTAAAAATATACTTGCATGATTGTAAAAATCACAAACTACTGATATGATCATGTAAATCACAATCATCATAATGTGATCCTATCAGTTCGTGAGTCTATTAATCATAAATATACTGGTAACTGTTGACACAGATATATGTCTCTCCTGTATGTTATTTTCAAAGTATAACATGTATAATGCAAAGATTAAAATGACAAACTTATAACATGTAAAATTTGTAAAACTTTCAAAGCAAATTATACAGAACTGAGGGTGCATAGCCTTATATCAATTGGAAATAAACTCATCAAAGATGTGAGGCTTTTTTTTCATTTAGAAAGTCAGCAACACTGGGATAGATAGAAATAAATGACCAAATAAAGTATGAAATCTGATGTCAATGTTGACACATCTGCACACCAAGTATCATTGATTTGTTGTTATTATCTGTTCAACTGAAGATTACCCTTTTCCTTCTCTGTTTATCTTTAATCACTTCTTGCTTCATTTCCGTCCTCTGTTTATCTACAAACTTGTCTTTGATTTGTCTCTGTGTTTCACTCAGATGTAACCTGCTCATTACTTGACTTTCTGATTGGTCATCTTCCATACCTTGTGACAATTCTGCAGAATGGGATTGGGCAATATTTTCTGGTTCTGGTTTAGGTTTTGAACTGCTTGGGTCAACAAATGGATTATTTCCTTCCTTAAATCCAGATGAGTTCTGAAATAATCATTTTATATATGTAATGTTATTTTAGATATAATTGTAAATTAATGCATACAAAACCTCAAATAATAACAACATTGATCAATGCACTATAATATTATAGAACATATAAACATTAATGACAGTGTCACCTTACATCAGGACCACAATAAACCTCCGACTACTGAGGACTCATTATTATTTGTTGGATACCAATTATCGTGGATTTGGTGGGTAAAGAAAAACCATGAAATTAAATGTTCAAAGAATGACTTATTTCCTGTAGTCTTTTATGCAAACTTTCAACAAAACCACGAAATTAAATATCCAGGAAAATTGGTACCCACAAAAATAAGTGAATCCATAGTAATTTATATTGTCAACCTGGTATTAAACCAATAAAGTGTCACATTTTTATATTGTCAACCTGGTATTAAACCAATAAAGTGTCACATGTTCATAAAATAAACATCTATACATTATATTGTGGAAGCATAATCTAAGACTGATGTTTCTCTTCTCTTTTACATTTTATATTACACTTACCCCTCTCAGTTTTAAATTTCCTGAACTGCTCTCTACATTTTTCATAAATCCTGGTTTTCCTGCACATAACCTACAAGTATATATATAATAATATAAATAAGCAATACAAATCAGTCTTTTTAAAAAAACCTAATAGATCTTTCATAACTTTTTTATCAAAGATATCGACAAAAAAAAGAACATTTGCTTTTCTTATAATTACCACAATGTTCATGTAATTCTGGTGTATTTTTACATACCACACATGTTTCGATATTTACCATTCTGCTGCAGATTTAAACATACATGTCATTTTGGTGTCTTTCTTCATAACACACAGGTTTGTATACTCACCATTCTGCTGCAGATTCCACTGTAATTCTTCCCATTTGGAAAGCATCTTGACAATCTTGGTAATCAAATCCCATCGACATCAAATGAACTAAAACATCATCTACAGACTGAATATATAAACATATGAATTAAGATGATGAATGTCAACAATAAAACATTGTAGAATATTTAGTAAGAAATTAAATTATCTTCTTACATGTCTTAAGCATTTAATGAATGTTGTTACATAGGATTTCGATTTTTTCAATCATGTCAATGGGAGAAAAGAATAAGACCCCTGAAATTTGGCTGAAATTGGGATAACTGTCCTCCCAACCAAAGGTTCACATGTATGCTTTGGTTTAGCTATTGATCATTAATTATGAAAAGATACATAATATTCAAAAGACAACATGTTTATCTGAATTGAACTTGAATTAATTAAGTCAAGTAATTTTATCATTACACACAATATTGTATAAATGTATGTATATATTAGCTGCGAACTGTAACTTTCATGAGGGGAGATAGGACCTTTCGGGGTAAAGGGAATTCTTTATTTGAATTTCAGAATGTCAGGATTTTATAATTTATTTCAATTCAGGACCTCAGGATTTCGTGTTTTTAAGCCAGGGATTTTGGGATCAGAACCCCTCCTACCCCCCCCCCCCCCCCTTTTCCCCCCTCTTATGGTCCTTGTTATATATTTTTTTTATTTTGAGGACGTACATGTATGGTAAAAAAAAGGATCTAAGAGCTACAGTTTCGCAGCTATGTATATATTGAATACAACACAGGGGAGGATCATAATTATTTGGACTAGGGTGGATCCAGTTTTTTAAAAGGGGGTTCCTTAACCCTAAATAAAAGAGGGGGAGGGTGTTTACACTGTTTGAGTGAAGGTTTGTTTTCTAACAATACTCAGAGACTCTGACAGTATTTGTTTGAATAAGTTCCATTGTCATTGTCAGGATCCCTCTTAAACTTTCCATGGATCACACAAAATATATTTATCTTCGAAAAAATTTAGCTCTCACTGTCACAAGGATTTGTGTCGTTAAATAAATAAGTTTTTTTTTTATTTCTCTTAATCTGTTAATCTCTGGGAAAAAATCACAGGATCTAAACTAAGTCAAACTAATAAAATCTTGCAATGCTAAGGCCAAGTGAATAACATCTATTGAAACCCATTTCAATCATTGTTATTAGTCAGATGTGTTACAACAGTTGAATATAATTATAGATTATCACCTGAGACTGTGATGCCATTTTTCTGCTTGTATTGTCTGGGTCCTTTCAGAAACTATAAATAGGAATGAGCTTCCTTTATTGCAAAACAGGATACCAGACCATATCATAACAAGGCAAAACTTTAATAAAGTAAATACTAATTTGTATTATATTTTACATGATAAATATTCAAAAAATATTCTAGTATATAGAGAAGAATTAAATATGTAAATATATTTATATATTTTTTTCTAACATTAGTTATTCTTTGTTTTAAAATTATCTATTTATTATTATCATTTGCATGCACTTAAATTATTTCTAATAAGTGAGTAAGTTACGGGGAGAAATTCCGGAAATCTTCTTTCTTTTCGTCATAAATTCCTCCTCAACGGAGCACCCGTTTTTGGAAAGATTAGAACTTGTTCTAAATCTTTACTTAGGCACCAGCCTCCCTAACAACAGGACAGGTTAGCTACTGTTACTAAATGTATTCACACTGAAATATAGTTCCCTATGGTTCTGATATATGTGCACATAATACACATATAAACTGAAAAAAACTGGGTATATTATTGGAGCAGTTCATTCAAGAATGTATGTCATTAAGGTGTGTTGATGTGCAGGCTTTTAAAAAACAGTTTGATTAGGTAACTGGGTATTGATTCAACTAGTATGATTGACAACTGTCATTATCACTAAACAATCAGAGACAAGGTGAACCTTTAATTACAATGCCCCACCTCCTAAACTGCCAATCAAATTGACCACATTACCTATCAACCTCAGTCTTACATAATTATACAGACCACTCAATATAATTCTTAATACACAAGTATTTGACCTCATAATTGAATACCCAAATGTGTATATTAGATGTTTGATATTTATAAGGATGATAGATTTATTTATTGCCAATTACTTTTGATCTACATTACATAAAGTGATTCTGTAAATTATATCTGAAAGATGAATGATTAATGGATTAACAAGATCTTAAAAAAAATGAAATATGAATATAAATATGAATAAATAAAAGGTATTCAAGTAAGGCCTATAATTTACTTGATAAATTTCCAATAATCATCTGTAATTAATCAACAATTAAATTAGTACACTTTTTTTTTTATCAGGAATTGGCTTGAAACAGTTTAAAAATTTTAAAACTTTTAATTATAACAAACCATTGTTTATTAGTTTATTTCCCATCAATCATTATGTCTATTTTAGTCATTTGAATTTTTATTAGAAGTGAATATATATGTTTGCAATCAAGAAAGAATCCACATTTCAATAAGATAGTTTTTTAATTGGTTACGTTGAAAAAGTACATTTTCAATGCCCTGTGTTGAAAAATACTTTAAAAATTGATCAAAAGGTACTCTAAAACTTTTAATCTTCAATACCCTATAACCTCTGTTTCAACTTATAAAATGCCCCATAACAACATTTTTTAATTTTGTTTGTTGACACTTTAAAGTTTTAAGCTGTTGGTCCAGATTTATGCCTTACAAGGATTGTTGGTAACATTTACTAGAAGAATTTTTGCATTTTTTTGTTTTTTTGAAACATGTTCAGAACCGGCAACATAATTTCGATAAGATATAAACTGCAGTTTAAATAAAATTGTGCAAATTAAGAGACCCATATTATTTAATTTGAGCTCATTTTATCTTCATACTGGAAAAGCAAGTTTCCTTCTAAAGACCTGCTGTAAATGCAATTTTCAACAATAGCGCTTTATAAATGTTCATTTTTCCCCACCATACCTTAATATGAAATAATTCAAACTACTCTTCTAATCTTTCCATGAGTGATTTCCATCACTTTGATTTTATACGCAAATGAGACATTAGTTAAGGTAAGACAATCTAAACAGTACTAAAAGAATGTATTTAGATGAAATAGTGCTCAAAATGCACAGTTGAAATATTTACATCAGTGGTCCTCAATGCTTTTCAACTTCGTACTTTATTTGGCCTTTTTAACACTTTTTTTTATTCGAGCGTCACTGATGAGTCTTTTGTAGACGAAACGCGCGTCTGGCGTAAATATAAAATTTCAATCCTGGTATCTATGATGAGTTTATTTAATTTGATTAATACCATGTGAATAGCAGTAAATTATAAAATTCAAAAGTAATTCAAAACCGAACATTATTATGATTATCAAATTGTAAAAAAAACTAACTTCTGCAAGTTTATACACGAAACATGTTATATTTTCTGTTGCCCAGTTGTCCTTAAAGGAGTTCTGCCTAAATTGGTGTGGCGCCAATAAGCATATTTATTATACTTCAAGAGTTTTTTTCCTATATAAAATAAATGAAATAGTTGTGCTATTTCATTCTAAAGACAATTTGCCAGTTAATAGTTTCAAAGACTATTGCCCCGGTTAATAGTTTCATAATCATCTTTCCCGTACTTTTCCATGCTTATTTTTCATTGGACGATAATGATGTCATTGACTACTCTGCTTGGTTACGTATGCTTTGCAACGTCAAACTCACTCTTATATTGTAAACGGTGGAATCTGTTTGTTTTGATTGTAATTTCACTTACAAGAAGCAATTATAAAAGAGAAAGAAAATCTTCATGGAAATTTTTTAAAAGATCTAAAATATAGTACCTTATTCATAATATGGGTTCGCTCTCCGTATATTAAAAGTGAATTTGCGTTTGGTGTACTTTAACTAGGATTTATAATAAGCACGGAAAGTTTAACACAAGTATTTGTAGTCTTGATTGAAATTAATGAAATATTTATAAATACAAAACGAATTATAAAAAAAAGTAAAGTTCATCCTGTGCATGTAAAGTTATGTCACATTTTTTCTTTCTTTCAGATAAGGTATAATTATACACTTTTAGAAAATTAGTTATTTGGTATATAAAAACACTTAACGGCTGTGTTGTTCAGTATAATAAAACACCTAATGACTGGTTGTGCGGGTAATAGCAAGTTTGTTGTCCCTTCGCATACCAACTATTGCTCTCGGCTTTGCCTCGAGCAATAGTTGGTACCTCAGGGACAACAAACTTGCTATTACCCTCACACCCAGTCAATAGGTGTATAATACAACAGATCTTGAAGTAAGCATTGGGAGGGTCGAAGGTATCTAAAAGTTTTAATGTGGAATTGTCTTACTTGTCCTATTAACGTAACATCCAGAGGTAATATTCCCAGGGGTTTGGGTTTTTTTTGCGTTAAGGCCTCCTTTTCCATTTAGTTCCACTGAAAATAAAGAATCTGAGTCTTTCTTGCAATACTTAAAATTGAAAATGGAAATGGGGAATGTGCCAAAGAGACAACAACCCGACCATAGAAAAAAAAACAACAGCAGAAGGTCACCAACAGGTCTTCAATGTAGCGAGAATTCCCGCACCCGGAGGCGTCCTTCAGCTGACCCCTAAACAAATATATACTAGTTCAGTGATAATGAACGCCATACTAATTTCCAAATTGTATACAAGAAACTAAAATTAAAATAATACAAGACTAACAAAGGCCAGAGGCTCCTGACTTGGGACAGGCGCAAAAATGCGGCGGGGGTAAACATGTTTGTGAGATCTCAACCCTCCCCCTATACCTCTAGCCAATGTAGAAAAGTAAACGCATAACAATACGCACATTAAAATTCAGTTCAAGAGAAGTCCGAGTATGATGTCAGAAGATGTAACCAAAGAAAATAAACAAAATGACAATAATACATAAATAACAACAGACTACTAGCAGTTAACTGACATGCCAGCTCCAGACTTCAATTAAACTGACTGAAAGATTATGATTTCATCATATGAACATCAGGCACAAACCTTCCCGTTAGGGGTTTAGTATCATACCATCATAACATATATGAGAAGAACATAAGCCGTGTCATGCCAATAACTGGTTTTTTAATAAATGTGTTAAGTTCCGATGCAAAGACCCTATAAGTGAATCAATATTAACGCCAAAATATGCAATCTTTAATGACCTGACAACAGTATCGTAACTATATCCCTTCTTGATTTTTAAAGTCTATTCAAAGGTTTTATTAGTTTTTGAGGTGAATACCGACACCTTTGTGCTTTACATGTTCTTGGGTTTTTTTTTGTGATTCGTTTTTTGCTGCTTGTAAATAATTCCTTAATAAAATGTGTCGCTTGGTTGTCAGTTTTTTCCCTTCATTTCATAGTCTGATGTTTTCTGATTGACACTTTGACTTGATCCTTTCCGTCTTGATAAGAGTTGGTAAACATTATAACAGTGTTCCATAAATCAAGGCTTAGCATTGTTTCAATCTCTGTTTCGTCTTTTCACATCAGTTCAATAGTATATGCACATCATGGACTGCCACATTATTCTAGTCCTATTGTTAGTCATAGTGCTCCTTTGTCTACCTCTATTGGCAAGTCATTAATATCATTAATATAGAAATTATACAAATGAGTAGATAGGACACCTCATGGTCTTTCTCAAGGTTGTTTTTTTACTGATGCCGAGTGATTACTCTATTTTAATTCTGTTGACATATCACAACGCAGAGTTTGAATACCTTTCCTGACATCTGCTGGTATTTCATAAACTACTTTTTCTAGTAAAATCATACGATGTACCAAATCAAAGGCCTTTTGACCGCCAAGGGTTGCTAGACATAAGTTTTTCTTTTGTTGTTTTGCATGTAATATGCCTTCAGAAACAATAAGAGAAGCCATGAATGACGAGAGACCCTTTGTAATCTCGAATTGGAGTTCTGTTTGATTAACATTCAGGTCAGGCATTTTTCTAGTAATGCTTATTCTAAAATATTTCTTCATCTGTAAATTGTGAGATGTTATTTTCATTGAAGGTAGATAAATGTACACTTGATTTCATCAAATTGTATCTAAATTCGCATTCCTCTCTCCATATAATTTGTATCAAATTGTTCATCTGTTGCTGGGGTTGCTAATGGGTCGTAAAAGTTACTTTGCAAATATGTCAGTTTGCTTTTCCTTTTGTACAATGATCCTCTTCAATTGTATTCTTTATTATCAGTGTTGTTCAATTATCTTATGTATTCCGAATACGGGAATATACTCCTAGGTAAGAACGTAAAACTTCACAGAACCTGTGTGCTATGGTCATATGGATGTTGTTCTAGTGCTTTTACTTTCTAGTATAACTGTGGTGTTGAACGCTTTTGCAATACCGGACGAAACTAATTATATTTTGCTTTGTTAAAAATTCACTGAACTTGCATATGTTGACAAATTTTATACATATTATTCCAGCTCAAAATTGTGTAAAATACTTGGGCCTACAAATGGACATGTTTTATGGGAAAATTATTATCAAAATAATTATAAGATATCTTACAAAAAGTGAACGCAACACTGGAGTTTCGGTTAAATAGTCAGACATGGTATCAGCCCATATCTTTAACCGAATTCTTCTGTCTCTATTTGGCATATATTTCCGGATTTTCATTTGCTTTTTTAATTATTATTTTTGCTTTTAAAGGTTATGTAGATTGCTTTTTCGAGAAAAATAGAAAAAAAAAAAAATAAAGGCAAATCCAACACCAAGAAATAAACGCTTTATAGACAAAAGAACTCCTAACTTTAATTGACAATGTATGAATTGTCAATGAAATAGAATAAAAGAAACCGTAAAGACTGGATTACGTCAATGGTAAACAGTGTCTTAGGTCATCCTACTCTAACCATATAAGTCTATTCAAATTGAACGAAGTATTAACCTGACCACATATTTATGACTTGAACTCTGATAGAAATACCTTTCCATGATATTGATCTATTTAAAAATAGACTGACTATATTGACTTGTAAAAAGTAACTAAACTTAGTCTTCTGTCAAATTATATACATATATATTGGGCTTTTTTATGTTTCAATTTAACCCAAAGAAGAAAAAAGATGGGGGGGGGGGGGGGGGGGGGCTATGGTTTTTTTTGGAAAAAAAAGTTTGTTTCCAGTTTTTGGAGAAAAAAATAATTTGTTTTTTATTCTGAGAAAAAAAAATTGTTTGTTTCACCCTCAGCTGCCACTATATGTAATGCTAAAATTGAAAGAAAAAAATTGTTTTCGACTTGTCGCGAAAAAAATGGATTGTTTTTCGCCGCAGGCGAAAAAAAAAAATTTGTCCAGAAAAAAAAACCATAGCCCCCCCCCCCCCCCCCCAGAAAATCAAATGGTTGCTGCCTTATAACTTATTTATTAGATTTAAGTGTATGATCTACACACTCTTCACTTGAAAAATAAAAACTGAATTGCGTCCGTGGTACAATCAGGTTAATGGCCTGATAATTTAATGTATTATATGATTTTTTTTATCAGGGATAAACCCTTGTTTTTAGTTATTTTATTTTGTTTATACGATGTAACCACACGACTATAGCCAGTCAGCCATTTAAAGGCGAATTTAAACTACTTGTATATATATATATAGCCTAAATGGATACAAAAGTACTCGTTTTGTCGATCATGTGACATTCTTTTTGTGCAACTTGGACTGAAGTTATTCTTCAAGATCATAAAATATCATTTATATAGAAAAAGCTTGAACTTTTTTTTAAAAATTCTGTATTTTAGATCAACATTATACTTTTAATCCGACAATCGCCATCACAGGCGATAAATAGTGTTCGGTTGGACCCATACAATTTTTTCAAACCTTCCCGACAGAGAACAAACAAAGTTTTGCTATAACATATATTATGGTACCTAACAAGATTTTGCAAGGTAAACATCTTATTTACAAATAGCCACACCGGTTAAAGTTTGACTTATATAATTTTTGTTTGGAGTAAATTGAAATGTTATCAACAACATTATCGTTTAACATTTTATAAACGCACGTAAAATTTCATTAAATAATATCGGTCTACAAAAATGTCATTAAAGATACCAGGTTTAACATTTATGTATTGTGGATTTTGTGAGTTTTCAATGTTTCCTTGGTGTCTTCCGCCCAAATTTTAATACGCCAGACAAACATGTAACCTACTTGAGACTCATACGTGGATCACAAATAAACAACTGTTGGAAGACCAATTCAATAATTGAAAAAAGTGTCCGAAATATTCACTTGCCATTGCTTTCGTATTATCATTTAAGTGTATAACCAGTTGACTGTTTTTATTGGACCTTGGATTTTAGATATCACCATTGACATCTTCACAAATATTGTATGTACATGTACATCATATTCCAAGTAATCTTTCAATATTTTTACTATCTGATTTTGGTATTATCCCCAGAATCAAACGTTTCCCTGTATAAAGTTCGAAATGAAGATGACATCTGAGTTACCCGGCATGTACCATAACACGACGTTATCTAGCAAACCAATACTTCTATGTTGTCGCTATTGATCGGTGATCAAAAAGATGTTAGTAATTTTGTAAGATGTTTTCACGAGCATTTGGCAGCCCCAACAATATAATGTTTGTAAACACACTGACCGGTGTCATTAGGCGAGCAGGATCTACTTAACTTTCGCGATACTTTAAGAAATTTTCAATTCCGGTTTGTGCTGTTCAGCATATAGTTTTCTTTGTTTTGCATTTTAGATTGCTGCTTGTCTTTTCGCCTTTTTCATTTTTTGCTATGTCATTTGGGGTTTTTCTTCGAGTTTTGATTGTCCCTTTAGTATCCTTCGCCTTTTTATTGCCCTTCAATACTATGTTTTATTATCAATCCCCGATGGTATTTTCAGCTAAGTAATCAGTATTTAGGTTTCATATGAATTATAACACCTTTCTAAAAGCGTCCCTTTAAGAATTTATAAGTTATGTCGAAACTAAACTCACTCGGGAAGAGTATATCAGTTTACTTCAAATGATTTTGTTATCCTTTCGAAGTTATTTTATTTTAACGTTTGCTTTAATCTATGTTTAGGAAGAAAGATTGAAATCAATACCAACTAAGTTTTACGGTAACGATCATGAATTGGTTGACTGATACGATGTGTCTGTGTGTAAATTCCTCAAGATACTTTTTTTTTGCGGTCTAAGATCTTTATTGACAAGATAAGTCATATAACTTGTTCTTTAACGGATTGTTTTCTGTTACCGAATGTGACAGTGTGACTGAATAGATTCGCATGTTGGGTAAGGTTTGCACAGTAAGAGACGCTTATAATCTCGAAGCACCCGATCTTGCTCCTTCTGGGGTCAGACTTTCTTCATGTTTAATTTTTTTTCTTTGTTTGTTTCTTCCTAATCGAATGATCAGATCCAAACATCGGCAAACTACTGTTCCCGCCATTTCCTCAATTACTCAAGACTACACATTGAAACAATACGGAAGTTTTTATATTGACATTTTATTGTGATCTGTCAGAAGCCTGTTTTTCCGTGGTTGTCGTTTGTTAGCGCGATTCATAAGTTTTTAAATAGTTCGTTTTTAGATATTTTTAAAAAGCGGGGTGTTCTTTTGTTACACTTGTTTTCCTCCTATAGTTGAACTTCGATATACTACCGTTGCCTTTATATCTTGTATCTCGTTTTTTATATAGATTAGACTGCTAGTTTTCCTGTTTGAATTGTTTAATACTAGTCGTTTTGGGGCTTACTGTTCTGTGCGAGCTAAGGCTCCATGCTGAAGGCCATGATTTGACATAAAATTGTTTCCGTTTTTACCTTGTGAATTGAATGGAGTGTTGTCTCATTGGCACTCATGCCACATCTTCTTATTTATAAAATTACATTAACTGTACTAATTTTACTAAATAATTTAATATTTTTCGCAATTTTTGCTGGAATATTGTGTGCACACACTATCACTGGTAACCTCGGTGTATCCGTTAACCTTGTCCAGTCCGGATCCTTAAATAAAAATAAACCAAATCATTTTTTGATAGCATAACCCCCTGAGAATATATTTAGGCCTGTTTAAATATTTAAATTTTTAATTGCATAAAACGTTAGTATATTGTTTTTCCTTTTAACATATTGGATACAAATAAGGCGCTAATACTGACATTTCCTTTCTACTCTTTACGGCTATTTAAATTGCATGAACAGATTCCATACAATTAAAAATACTTTCATTAACATGGCAAGGTTTTTCTGCCGTTTCTGACAAATGTCATACAAGACGGTTCTTTTATAGCTAGTTATAAGACCAGGTTTAACCCACAATATCCTTCAGGAAAAGGATATACCAAGTCAGGAATATGACATTTTTTCACTTGTTCTGTAAATTGATATTATGATTGTTTGTTTTTTGTTCTTTTTATGTTTTGACATGGTGTTAACAGTTTATTCTATGTTGTGTCATGTGTACTATTGTTTGTCTGTTTGTCTTTTTCATTTTTAGCAAGCGTTGTCAGTTTATTTTCGATTTATGAGTTTGACTGTTCCTTTGGTATCTTTCGTCCTTCCTTGATAATGTCTTTTAATTTAATTAGATTTTTTGGACTTTCATTTTTCGAAATTCAATAGGAGTTTGGTATTTTTGCTATGCTTTTAATACATGTGTATACTTAATTGAATTTTAGTATTGGTGTCCATATTATTTTACATTAAGATATTGCATACCTGTGATCAGGTTGTTGAGGTTACAATAGTTTGTGCTATAGTCAAGGTGAGCATACCATGTTTCTGATGTGGAGTAACCCTACAATTTAAACAGTATAAATTATTAGATAGATGTAAGTAAACAACATTATTTACAAAAAGAGATACCTTGGGACGATAGAATCGAAACCTTATACTAGTAAGCGACTTCAGGTATGCATATGTTTATGTTCATACATAGATATACCGATATAATTCACAATTACCTGGCAATCCATGCCCATAAAATTGACTACAAGTCTCAAATTTGACTAATAACGTTATAAAATAGATATCAGAATTACTAAACAAATCTTAGAAACAACAAACAAAGATTGAAATCGTCATAAAGTAACAATATTTCATGATTGTTTGTTTTTGTTCTTTTTATGATTTTACATGGTGTTAACAGTTTATTTTTGATTTATGAGTTTATATGCCCTTTTATTTCTTTTAGGTCTGGAGACTATTCAATCAACCATCGACAAGGCTGAGATTTACGATGGGTATTTGATCTAGATATAAAAAAAATGCAAAAATATAATTTATATAAGATATTTACATGCAATAGTATTCTAATAAAATTGAGAAAGGAAATTGGAATGTGTCAAAGCGACAACAACCCGACCATAGAGCAGACAACAGCTGAAGGCCACCAATAAGTCTTCAATGTAGCGAGAAACTCCCGCACCCGTAGGCGTCCTTCAGCTGGCCCCTTAAAAAATATGTATTCTAGTACAGTGATAATGGACATCTATCTGATAATGTATACTAGTACAGTGATAATGGACATCTATCTGATAATATATACTAGTACAGTAAGAATTTTTTTAATTTAACACAATGAAAAGATTATGAAAAGCATCTTTTTATGTGTATAAGCATGACTTTGTGACGAGCCTTTACCCCAAAAAATCGCCCCCTGGTGCATTTTCTTGTCTCACCTTTATGACGTTGTGACGAGCCTTTACCCCAAAAAATCGCCCCCTGGTGCATTTTCTTGTCTCACCTTTACATCTGACATACTTTTTACCATTTGAACATGTATATCACATGCGCAATCGATCTCCAATTGGTCATATCATATAAGGCGCATACATTCTGATGAAAATTCGTGTCTTCCACGACCAAAAGTGTATAAGCGAAGTTTTTATCCTTATTTAAAAAAAAACGAACAAAACTGACTGTAAATGCTTACTTTTTGTTCAAAATGGCATCCTAGTAAAAATATGTAACTTAGTTCTGACTTTTTCTCTGACATTTCGTAAAGTTTTGCATATTTTTGTCCTATGACATGCTCTCCTTTTATACACCTTGCATATAATTTCTTAGATTATGAAGGTTAATCAAATCAATGTCTTCATATGATCATTGACAATCCATAAAAAAATGTGAAGGAATGTATTAACTGTTTACAAAATTTTGAATTTTTTGAAATCATAAGGCTTTTCTACCTCAGGCATAGATTACCTTGTGTCGTTGTTCTCCTCTTATATTTAATGCGTTTCCCTCGGTTTTAGTTTGTTACCCCGATTTTGTTTTTTGTCCATGGATTTATGAGTTTTGAACAGCGGTATACTACTGTTGCCTTTATTTACCTTAGCTGTATTTGGCAACCCTTTTAGGAATTTTGGATCTTAATGCTCTTCAACTTTGTTCTTTATTTGGCTTTTTTTTCAACTTTTTTGGATTCGAGCGTCACTGATGAGTCTTTTGTAGACGAAACGCGCGTCTTGCGTATATACAAAATTTAGTCGTGGTATCTAAGATGAGTTTATTGAACTATTTCAATTGTGTGTCTCTTGGACTTACCTTGACATTGCACATACTGTTACTTGCTGTCAATGTGAAGGTCAAATCATCAAGGTAATGCTTCACTGGTGTCGAGTGTTTTGCTGTAATTGTTGTACTTGTTTCACCAACAAACTAAAATATCAAAAAGTAAGATAACAAAAAAAATTGCAAAACGGAAAAACCATAAAAAAATAAATTGCAAAATTAAAAGCTCAAACACACCAACGAATGGTTAACAAGTAACTGTCATATTCCTGAATTGTTACAGGCATCTTCATTTGTAGAAACTACCGATTAAACATGTTTCTATTTAAACCAAAATCAAACGAGTTTATAACATTTAAAAATATGCAAGTATTTTTGTGAAGGTATAACATTTCATATGAACATAACGATTTAAATCTATAAATTCTATAACTGTAATGATTCGAATGTCACTTTTGAGTCGTTTTGTAGACGACACGCGCGTCTGGCGTAAAACATAATAAGCCTGGTATCTTTGATGAGTTAATTAATATTATTATATATGGAATATGTCTTAACCATGTATGGTCAACGAGGTTTTGCCAATATGAACAAAATGCCGAAAATAAAACTTGAAAAACGTATTATATGATAGTCCAATGAGTTGACGTTACTGTCTGTTCTGTTTAGACTTTTGTTTTTGTACTTTTGAATTATATTTCTTTGAACGTTTTTGCATTGATATGGTTTGCACTTGCTTTACTTACAAACGAATGTTAAAACATCAGAAATTACATTTTCGTTAAATTAGAGAAAAGAACAGTGACTGTGATAGCATCCACGTCGTTACAAACAAAATGTAAAATACCAAAAAATACCGAACTCCGAGGAAAATTGAAAAAAGGAGAGACCCAAATCAAATGGCAAAATCAAAACTCATACACATCGACCGAATGAATAACAACTGTAATATTCCTGAATAGTACAGATTAGTCAAGCATCATTAGATCTATGGCGACCGATTCGATATTATTACCGACAGTCAGCGTCGAAAAAAGGTAATTAATGCGTGTTTCAAGATATATGAATTAAACACATATTCTATAGAATAAGAATACCAAAAACAAAACTGAACTTCAAAGCAAATTAAAAAAGGTGAAGTCCATAAAATAATTGAGCCGCTGATTCACAAACTCTACATATAATACATTCTTTTTTCAGTTTGTGAGCGCATCGACCCATTTTGTTTCATTTTAGTACAATTGTTACATAAAACAAACAGTAAATATACCAGAGCTAAAGAGGTTTATACAGTTACAGTTTATGTGTTTCCTTGGTTTTTGTTCATAACTCGGATTTATTTTCTCTCTATCGGTTCATGACTTTTGAATAGTGGTATACTACTGTTTCCTCATCCTAATTAATATATGTTTACCCCAACATACTAACAAAATGTATAAACATACATAACGGATTAAATTACAATTTATTAAGTATATGAACTCCTTGCAGTAAAATACCTGTCTATTACTAACGAAAAGTCAAAATACGTACTGTATACAGACATTTTTCTCCTGCTCCATTTGGACAGTTATCTGCTGTAGACCAGGTAGAGATCTGGGTCTTGATTTTTTCCTTTACCATATCACAGGTGATTCCAAATGTCCTAAAAAATTACAAAATATAAACTGTTTTCATAATTTAATTGGGAAGTTTCTGTCCGAGATATTAAACGAAGAATATAATATTAAATGGTCTTCTGAATTAACAAACTTATACAATATTTTCCGTCTTAAATATGATAACATCCTTTACATCAAATTATTTTAGTTTAAAGCAATTTGAATCTCAAGAGGTGTCAGACCACCAATTAAAAGTCCCTACCTGTTCAACCAAATTTTGCAATTTTCATAGCTTTCTAAATTTTTTATCTTAAGTTTAACCTCTTACAAACCAGGTATGTCCTGAATCGTACAGGTATCACCTTTCTGCATGCCAATTTTCGACATACCTTTAAAGCCATATAAGAAAGAAGAGACCTTCCGAATGGATGTACCACTAAAAATAACCCCTGGTTTTCTTGAAATCTTAAATTAGTATACTATGGAGCGCATTAATCCTCAATTTTTAATTTCAACTCATAGACAAGTAAATTTGGGCTCAAAATGGTCTTAATATATTTCTCTTTCACCAAAAGTTTCATTTCTGCAAATTTGTTGGGTAGTTTAAGTAAACAATGACATCAAATGCACTATTTTTTGTCCCGAGTAGGCCTACTTTTACATACGTTCTAAATTTGAGGGAGTAATTGGTGGTCTGACACCAAGAACAAGTCGGAATATGTTCAAGCTAGGTCTGTTACAATTATTCTTAGAATTTAAATTTTGCATTTGAATTCGAAATCATTAAAAAGTACTACATAATCTAAATATAAGACCCAATAATTAGATATACTTTTAAAACCTGAACCCTTTTAAATCAATGTTCGAGTAAAATACAAGTTATAAGCACTACAAACCATGAAAAGTCTGAAATGGCCTATATCTGTACTCGACTGTACTGATGTTTACTCGACCAGTCTGAATTCGTCTGAGATTTACTTGATAATACTCGACTGAATTCTGAACCATACTTAACAGTCTGAATGTGTACTTGACCAGTACTTAACCGTTTTATACGAGTCTAAACTGTACTCGACCAAGTCTGAACCGTACTCGACCTAGTCTGAACCGTACTCGACCTAGTCTCAACCATACTCGACCGAGTCTTAACCAAACTAGACCTATTCTTTGTATCTATTAACTGAATTTTATCAATTTAGGATTTTATTTAATAAAAATGAAATTTAAACAACAACTTGAAATTAAAAATGTATTCAATACAGTATTGAAATTAAAATTTCACAATAATCAATCATAATATAACTTCAACTCAATATTAATCAACACTTACATAATTATAGGTTTCATAACGAGTGAGAATTAGATATCGATTGATATCAACTCGAGTTATTTAATTTCAATAATAATAAACGAGCCTATGGCGAGTTTATTATTAGTGAAATTAAATAACGACATTCTCACAAGTTGTTAAACCTATTTCTCTTATGGCAAAAAGTTGTATGTGCGTGGCCTATTTGTTGCGAGTTGTGTTGCTACGGCCGTTTTTCTTTGCAACGCGAACTGATCTTTCTCTTATGGTTGGGGCCTGTTATCTTATTTGTAACAAGTGTATTGACACGTTGTTTTTACAATAATTAACAAATAACTCACTTGTTGCGCCTTAAAATCTTCTTTTTATCAAATTTTATTATATTCTGATGCGGCACATGTATGACACCGGAAGCATACCTATGACGTCACGTAGTGTAGGGACCAAAGAAGATAACATCTTTTCACGTAATTTTCTTTAATGAAGATTTTACACTGAAATTGTGATTGAAATTTAATTATGAACTTGTTTTGCATTAGAATAGAGATAACTGTATTATATTTGAAGCTTTGCGGCGTCCATCGGTAGTTTTACTGTCGCATACAGAGGGAAATTGAAATTGGAAGTTGTGCCAGTTATAATGCCCTTTGCTCCGTTACATATCCGTACACGGGTTCCTTTCTTTATTTCTTCGTCCATGATAAGATTTATATTAGATAATACAGACGATAAAGCAGACGAAAATCGCGAAAACCGGAGGTAAACAATCAGTTGTCAAGAAAAAAAGTAGTCCCGTCATGACCTTTTCCAGTGAATAATGACCTGATCAACGGCCAATGAAAATATTGGAAATTTACGAGATAAGCCAATCAAATTAACGTAATTTTGATATCACTTTTTCATATCACACTCCGTACGGTGTGATACGAAAAATATCTATTCTAACAGGCCCCAACCATAAGAGAATAATATATATCAACTTTTAAAATATAAATGAAACAAGCTGATCAAATAATTTAAAAAAAAATGAATTGTGACTAATATCTTCAATATTATTCATATTTTATGAATATTTCGGAAGTATTTTATGGTAATTGGACTATTTTCACCATTAACTTAAGCCTAGTATAGATTTATGTTGTCAGTTGACTTAATGCAGTGAATGTTTTTTTTTATTAAGATATATATAAAATAGTTTTGTTTTATTAAACCAAAAATCTAATATAATCATTATAATAGAATTTCCCTAGCAATCTTTGATAACTTTTTAAGAAAGGAAATGTATTCCAAAGTAACAATAAAAAAATTTTAAAACTAATTTAAGTATTTTTTGTCAAATTAACATGGCATACATAAAGCACTTTAATATGTTCTAAATTACTCAGTACATGTGTGTTTTACAGGTAAAAAGAAAGCCCTATTTTCTTTAATTCGTGTATTACTTATCTAGTACATACATGTATATTCGAAAGGCCTTGTTATTTAATTTAAACAGGATGTTGCAATTTTGAATCAATGTTATTTAGACTTCATACCTCTGATCAGGTGTGATCTTATTGATGAGTTTGCCCCAAGCAGAGGTTATACTTTATATTTCACCACTAATCAGAAATATAATTTTATTTATTTATTCAATTTTATCCCTTTTTTTATATAAGTTTCATATAATATTTTTTTTTTAACCTAAATATAATCAGAGATATATTTCTTATATAAGGTTAAAATCTTTTATAAATTTTGTTGGCTGTTGTTATATATGTCAGTTAAAAAAAGACTTATTTAAACAGTTAAAAAAGTAGAGGGTTTTTGGTCTAGTATGGTTCAGACTGGTCGAATATTGTTCAGACCTTTGGTTAAGTATGGTTTAGACTGAAAAAATAGGTAGATTACATGTCAAGAATGGGTTAAGACTGTGTTAAGACTGTTTCAGACTGGTCGAGTAATAGTTCAGACTATTTTCAACAGCAAAGATAAGGGTCAAGTACGATTCAGTACAGTCAAGTATGCTTCAGACTTGGGTCGAGTAATGTCAAGTAAAAGTCAGACCAATTCAGACTGGTCGAGTAAAAATCAGTACAGTCGAGTACAGATATAGGCCATTTCAGACTTTAATGGTTTGTAGTGAAGTATTCCTTGATATTAAAATAAAGGAATATTTGATACGTTTTAAAAACAATATACTTGTAATACGACGACCTTGCAAAATAAGAAAAAAAATGTTCCGAAACAGGAGACCTAATTTGTGGTACATATCATTGTGCTCGTTTTATACCTAAAATAAAATTGAGAATGGAAATGGCTACTTTATTTGTAATCTCTCGATGTACTAAATGAATGTGGTTACGTTTATAAGACAAATTCTACTTAATTATCCGACGACCTTGCGAGATAAGAAACAAAGTTCCGAGGAACAAGACCTAATTTGTTCTAAATTTAGATATTATTGTGCTCGTTTTATGTATACTGTAATATGTTGGTTAACTAAACGCGAGTTTTAACTGTGGATAATAGTTCCATCGATCAGAAATCATAAACAATTCTTCTATGATTTGGTGGTGTTAGAGCATTTTTGGAAATAAGTTCAGTTAAACTTCATAAAAACGTTGCAAACCTGAATATGACTTAAATGTCCCAATAATATAGACCTTATCGCTTTTTTAAACACATCAAACGAATGTATAACAACTGTCATATTGCTGACTTGTTACATGTATTTTTTATGTAGAAAATAGTGGATTAAACCTGGTTTTATAGCTAGTTTAACCTCTCACCTGTATGTCAGTCGCATAAAATTCCATTATATTGACAACGACGATTGAACAAAACAAACAGACATGTTAGGTAAATATGTCAAAAGTGGGGTTCAGCAGTCAACGTTGTGTTATAATCTTAATCACTATGAAAAGCAACAAAACACAAAAAGGCAAATAACAAAATGTCTGTGTATCGGAAAAAGATGCACTCTTAAAAAAGATATAAAGTAAAATATATGTTTAAAAAATTACATAATCTTACCATTGGATTTTACAGGATGCATGGATTGGATAGGCAATTGAACATCCAGCAAAGATAACAACAAGAGCTACTGAAATATAACTATTCATTCTGCTTATTCTTCTTAGAGGGATCCTTTAGAAAGAAAGTATCTTTTCTCTGACAAGTAAATATATGTGGAGTTGGTCACACAAATCAGTGACCCTACATGATAAGAAACAACGTGACTTAACATGAGGCCATGAGATATTTCACATGTTAATCAATGTCGGACAATCTTGGTATGCTGCTTGATCTTTTGATCTAATGAAAGATTTGATACCACAGCTGATTAGCTTAGAATAATGATCATCCAAGGATAAAAGTAGAACTGATGTCGATATGAAAGCAGCGTAACAGCACAGGAAAGTTCAAAATACATTTCGACGTCAGCTTCTGTTAATTTAGTCAGATCCACTTGTCATTTCGAACAATAGAATACTTTAAACTAATTAAGTTAGATAAAAAAAAATTAGTCAGTGCGCAGAAACGACTGTGGGACATTGTAGAAGTATTGTGAACAATTAATTTTTACTTTTAAATTTAGTGTTGCATTTGTACTCAACACACGCAAAGATTTAGAAATCCCTTTTTTTTCAAATTCAAATATTTGTTGCACTACTGGTTGTGAACAGAACACTGTCGCTTATGATTAAGCAAACTTTTTTGGTATTTTTCTGAAATATATTAATATTTTTATCTTACTGTTCAACTAAAGTGGCAAAATTTAAGATTATGTTTGAAAAGAATTATCTGCAAATAATACTTTGGATGAAAACAATTACTCTTCAACACTCTAAAACTAATATCACTAAAACTGAAAACTAACGATTTGTGAAAAAGGCACATGTTTTCAAATTGCTTTCAAGCACATACATTCCAAAGTACATCAAATACACAGCAAAATCAATCAAGGATAGGAAAGCAACTCCTCACCCGGAGAAAACTTCAGCTGGCCTGTAAACAAAAATATGTACTAGTTCTTAAAAGATGGATGGGACAAAAAACTCCGAAACATATGAGGTATAGGGGGAGGGTTGAGATTTCATAAACATGTTTAAACCCGCCGCAATTTTGCGCCTGTCCCAAGTCAGGAGCCTCTGGCCTTTATTAGTCTTGTGATTTTTAATTTTAGTTTTTTTGTGTATAATTCGGAGTTCAATATGACGTCCATTATCACTGAACTAGTATACATATTTTTAAGTGGCCAGCTGAAGGACGCCTCCGGGTGCAGGAGTTTCTCGCTACATTGAAGACTTATTGGTGGCCTTCGGCTGTTGTCTGCTCTATGGTCGGGTTGTTGTCGCTTTGACACATTCCCCATTTCCTTTCTCAATTCTATTACTAAACCGGAAAAAAACATACAAAGCTAACAATGGCCAGAGGTCCCTTACTTGGGACAGGCACAAAAGTGCGGCACAGTCGACATGTTTTGTGATACCTTAACCCTCCCCTTCACCTCTAGAAATGTAGAATAAACAATGACGCAGCAATACGCACAGTAAATCTCAGTTTAAAAGAAAACAAAGTCCAATGTTAGAATAAGTAACATAAGGAACCAAGCAAAATAACAATGATGACATAAATAAACAATGGACTATACTAGTAGTTACTGACATGCAAGCTCCAGACCTCAATTAACCTTATAGACAGCTTTTCACACAATTCTCTCATAAGGGGTTTCATATCATCATAAAATATAAGAGAAGAAGAATAATTGTGTTTATTTCCGATGCAAAGACCGATACAGTATGCTTTATTCAATATTTGATAATAAAAAAATGCAATCTTTAATACAATACAATACAATACAATATTTTTATTGACCTGACAATAGTATCGTAACTAAATCACTTCTGGAAAGTCTGTTTAAAGGTTTAGTTTTTGAGGTGAATGCCGACATGTTTGTGGTATTTATGAAATATTACCATAACAAATAGGATGTGAAACACATGAACGTATAATTAGATGTATGCACGTTGAGCTATATATACGAATGATGTCCTGGTACCGATTCCATTTAAACTTTACAAATGATACATGATGGTCTTGAAGATTCTAGAAACTGACGTTATTTATCATCTTAATTACATATTATAGTGTTCTTTTTATTGTCTTTGTATATTTTTGAACTTTATTGTTAAGTCAGTTTTTGAAAATATCCTTTTGACATGGCTCGGTATTTTTACATTCCGCCATTGTTTTACAGTGCTTTGTTTGTATTTCATTTTGTTTTTCTGGTTTATAGAGTTGTTTGCTTTTATAGAAATTAAGATAATAGCATAATTCTGACTGCTGTATCCAAATTTTTGACATTCTTACCTATTATATCAATTAGTTTATACATTGTTGTCAATATGTTGAAATTATTGCGACTGTCATACAAGTGAGAGGTTCAGCTAGCTGTAAAACCAGGTTTATATGAAAGTTTTATTTTATTCTTTTGATCTGTTTGAGCATTTGATTTTACAATTTGATAAGCGACTTTTCCTTTGCAGTTTTCCTTGGCGCTCGGTATTTTTGTTATTCTACTTACGGACCATATCATTCGCTTTTGCCTAGAACTTTATAAAGAGTTATCAGAGATACCTTGAGTATAATTTTTTACGCCAGACACGCTTCATATCTTCATATTTGGCACAATTTTGGGAACTTTGGATCATCTATGCTCTTCAACTTTGTACTTGTTTGGCGTTATAAATATTTTGATATGAGCGTCACTGATAAGTCTTATGTAGACGATCGCGCGTCTGGCGTACTTAATTATAATCCTGGTACCTTTGATAACTACTTTGAACCTGTAATATTGTTTTAACCGAACTTGGCAAGATAATGGAGGAGGAAGATTCAAAAGGTGAAAATAACATCGTCGATTCCTAGACTACAACTTTGGCAATCATTGTGTTTCCAAATGTACGACCTGTTTGTCCATGTTTTCAGAAACTAACTTTCTATAATGTCTGACGAGTGATGATATCTTATGTCTGATTTTGAGATTACGGTTCAAGAATGAAAATTGGTTGCAGTTTCGGTGTAATGATGTTGTCTTTAAAATCATATGTTAATAGTTATCAAAGGTACCAGGATTATAATTTAATACGCCAGACGCGCGTTTCGTCTACATAAGACTCATCAGTGACGCTCAGATCAAAACAGTTAAAAAGCCAAACAAATACAAAGTTGAAGAGCATTGAGGACCCAAAATTCCAAAAAGTTGTGCCAAATACGGCTACGGTAATCTACTTTTACCCAATTTAATTTCGTATTGTCCGTGATATGACAAACAACGTATTATATTTTATAACATTATTTCAAAGGTCAGTGTCATATCAGCAACTGATTGACTCGAGTCAGTGTAAATCTTCTGTTTCTGCGTAATGTCATTTGAGTCATGGATAAAATCTCTCCAAATGTTTCGTTGATGATAGATCTTTGTTTGATCATGCTAGTGTTTCTGTTTTTATCATGCATGCTAGTAATTCTGTTTTTATCATGCTAGTGTTTCTGTTTTTAATAATAATCCTTTACCATATCACAAGTGATTCCAAATGTCCAAAAAAATTACAAAATATAAACTGTTTTCATAATTTAATTGGGAAGTTTCTGTCCGAGATATTCAACGAAGAATATAATATTAAATGGTCTTCTGAATTAACAAACTTATACAATATTTTCCGTCTTAAATATGGTAATATTCTTTAAATCAAATTATTTTAATTAAAGAGCAATTTGAATCTCAAGAACAAGTCGGAATATGTTCAAGCTAGGTCTGTTAGAATCATTCTTAGAATTTAAATTTTGCATTTGAATTCGAAATCATTAAAAAGTACTGTATAATCTAAATATAAGACCCAATAATTAGATATACTTTTAAATCTGAACCTTTTTATATCAATGTTCGAGTATAATACAAGTTATAAATATTCCTTGATATTAAAATAAAGGAATATTTGGTACGTTTTATAAACAATATACTTGTAATCCGACGACCTTGCAAAATAAGAAAAACAAGGTCCGAAACAGGAGACCTAATTTGTGGTACATATCATTGTGCTCGTTTTATACCTACTTTATTTGTAATCTCTCGATGAACTAAATGAGTGTGGTTAGGTTTATAAGACAAATCCTACTTAATTATTATCCGACGACCTTGCGAGATAAGAAACAAAGTTCCGAGGAACAAGACCTAATTTGTTGTAGATATTATTGTTTATGCATAGTATATTATAAAGAGTTATTAGAGATACCTGGATTATATTTTTATACGCCAGACAACGCGGTTCGTCTTCATATTTGTCACAATTGTGGGAAATTTGGATCATCTATGCTCTTCAACTTTGTACTTGTTTGGCGTTATAAATATTTTGATATGAGCGTCACTGATGAGTCTTATGTAGACGAAACGCGCGCCTGGCGTACTTAATTATAATCCTGGTACCTTTGATAACTACTTTGAACCTTTAATATTGTTTTAACCGAACTTGGCTAGATAATGGAGGAGGAAGATTCAAAAGGTGAAAATAACATCGTCGATTCCTAGACTACAACTTTGGCAATCATTGTGTTTCCAAATGTATGACCTGTTTGTCCATGTTTTCAGAAACTAAATTTCTATAATGTCTGACGAGTGATGATATCTTTGTCTGATTTTGAGATTACGGATCAAGAATGAAAATTGCTTACTATTTCGGTGTAATGATGTTGTCCTTTAAATCATATGTTAAACTTTTACCCAATTTAATTTCGTATTGTCCATGATATGACAAACAACGTATTATATTTTATAACATTATTTCAAAGGTCAGTGTTATATCAGCAACTGATTGACTCGAGTCAGTGTAAATCTTTTGTTTCTGCGTAATGTTATTTGAGCCATGGATAACATCTCTCCAAATGTTTCGTTAATGATAGATCTTTGTTTGATAATAACCGTTTTTTTTTTTTTTTTTTTTTTAAAGTAACAGCAGCGAAAACAGATTATAATATACTCCTTTTTTGTTTGTTTCCTTACATGTTATCTAAAGTTCAACAGACTTTACAGTCTTTATTTGTTAACTCCACAAGATCACAACGAGGCTTGAGGACTCGAAGTGCTTCTGTAGTTTTTATTATTGCAGAACAATATGAAATGAAATACCAATTTCAAATTTTGAAATATTATATTATAGTAACTACAAAAAGAGCTGTTACATTTATTGTTTTTGCAAAATCTTTTGTTTCTCTAAAGATGAAACCAACTTGGTTGGCTGACTATGAAGAAAAAAATAGAATATCAAGTAAATATCAAAAACATTTTATAATTTTTAATATTTATCGCAGTCTTTGCTGGAATATTGTGTACAAACAGAATCACTTGTGACCTCCTTGTATGCATTAACCTTGTCAAGTCCAGAACCTGAAAGAAAATTAGACATTCAATTTTCTATAAGATCTTGCGAATCATATCCAGAAAGACCTATGTTTACTCGTGTCAAGTTTTGTATGTTTAACTGCATACATTACTTGGGCTTATAGAGAACTAACATATATTGGGAGGGTTGTAGTTATTAAGACTTTAGCACTTCCCATGTTGGTTCAAGTTCTGACTGTCCTTCCTAACCCCCCAGAAGGGGTTTTGAAGGAGATTCAGAATATATTTTTTAACTTCTTATGGAAAGGAAAACCTGATAAAGTGAAAAGGGCAGTGATAATGTCCGAACACTGTGATGGTGGTCTTAAGATGCCTAATATTTATTATTTTTGCTATAGTGTAAAATGTCTTGGCTGTATAAATTATTAGATCCCCAAAATTACTCTCCTTGGAAAGTCTTGCTACTTAGTTATATACAAAAATTTGGGGGGGGACAAGATTTTACACTTAAGTCAAGCAGGTTTACTTTATTTAGCAGAAAAAGTTAATCCATTTTGGCATGATATCCTGGTATTTTTTTCCAAGTTAAAAAATAAGCTTCAAGCTGAAAACAATACTGAAATTTTGACCCAGTCCATATGGCTGAATCCGAACATCAAAATGGATGGCAAGATGATTTTGAGGTTCAAATATGTTGAAAATAGTATATTCTTCATTAATGATCTGATGTCAGATAATAATACATTATTCTCATATGATGAATTTAAAAAAAGTATGATATCAATACTAATTTTGTAGAATTTTATAGTATTTTAAGTGCGATTCCAAAGAGATGGGAAAGTATAAAAGAAGTAAGTTCAAAACTGGAAATTATTGAAAAAAAATATATAGATAAAGTTAAAAAGGAACCAAAATCTTGTAAATTTTTCTATACATTATTTTTGGAGGATAATAAAGTGTTATCTTTATCTTCCTGTAAAAAATGGGAAAGAGATTTAAATATGCAGATTGAGGATTGGAATGCTATTTATTCCATGCCCTTCATTATAACCAGAAACTCTTTTTTGCAAAACTTTCAATTTAAGATTGTTCATAGGATTCTACCATGCTAGTGTTTCTGTTTTTAATCATGCTAGTGTTCTGTTTTTATCGTGCAAGTGTTTCTTTTTTTTTAATTTATATTCTAGTGTTTCTGTTTTAATTTATGTTAGTGTTTCTGGTGTTGTTTTTTTTTATCATGCTAGTGTTTCTGTCTTTTATCATGCTAGTGTTTCTGTCTTTTATCATGCTAGTGTTTCTGTCTTTTATCATGCTAGTGTTTCTGTCTTTTATCATGCTAGTGTTTCTGTTTTTATCATGCTAGTGTTTCTGTCTTTTATCATGCTAGTGTTTCTGTCTTTTATCATGCTAGTGTTTCTGTCTTTTATCATGCTAGTGTTTCTGTATTTATCATGCTAGTGTTTCTGTCTTTTATCATGCTAGTGTTTCTGTTTTTATCATGCTTGTATTTATTATGGACAAACCAGTTACTACATGATTTGCAAACATGTGATAAAGTAATAGGTAGGACTCTAAATTGCGATGGGGACGCTAAAATGCGATGGTCACGCTAAAGTGCGATGGCCTACGCTAAAGTACGATGGTTTGATACGCTAAAGTGCGTTTTTCTGCAAATACATTGACGTTATAAACGTTCGACAGCATTATGACGAGAATGTTTGTCCAGATTAAGGATTTTTATTACACGAGAAAAGAAAGAAGAGAAAAGAAAAACAAATGATCCCAATCTGGAATTTTTGGTCGTTGCTGGAATAGGTTAACTTAATTTGTGAAATTGTAGAAATAACTTTAATCAAAACATTTACTTATTAATTGAATTATTCAATACAAAAAAAAATACTATACGGTTTGTTATTTCTGTTAAATAATAAATACTAGCATATGTCAATTAGACAGCAACCTAACAAACAGATGTGTAGTATCATCATACTATATGACTGCCAATACGACAACTATCTATCTTCGACCTAATGTCATTGAAATATGCAACTTTAATTATGACCTTTAATACGGGGCATTGTCTTATAACATATTATTATATTAAAAAACGACTTCCACTACATTCCAGATGTACTAACAATACTTCAGTGTAACCATTACACCTTTTGAACAACTATCGTACTTTAAATAAACATGTATGCGGCTAATAATCATACGGCCGTCAACGTTTTAGCATTGGTCCATGCCGCTACAAGCTATATAGGGTTATACAATGACCAGTGTAAAACAATTCAAAAGATTAAGACTACGGTTGACACATAATCAAAACAATAAACGAAAATGTAATAGGAACTCAGCAACAAACGAAAACCATTGCCTGAACCACATTCCCGTTACACCATCGGACTTAAGCGTGTCATAGCATCGCACTTTAGCTTGATTTCTGATCGCACTTAAAAAACAAACAACCATCGCACTTTAGCGTCTGACACCATCGCACTTTAGCGTAGACCATCGTACTTTAGCGTGACCATCGCACTTTAGAGTACCATCGCACTTTAGCGTGACCATCGCACTTTAGAGTACCATCGCACTTTAGAGTCCTACATATATAAGTTAATATAGTAGTTCTACCTATGATTAGGTAATGACATACCTGTGATAAGGTTGTTAAGATTACAATAGTTTGTGCTGTAGTCAAGGTAAGCATACCATGTTTCTGATGTGGAGTAACCCTACAAATTAAAACATTTTAAAACATTATTAAAACGAATTTACCTTACCTACTTTATTAAACAACTAGAACATATAAAGCCATAAAAAGTTATCAAAGGTACCAGGATTATAATTTAGTACGCCAAACGCATATAATACTTAAAATATTTACACTACAAGTTTTACTGCACCAGATGTATATATCGACAATAGGTACCGGATCGCGCGCAATAGACGATACTATTGAGCGACGCTTGCGGAATTGTATTTACCATAAAAAAGAAAATTTTATCAATTAAATATTTTCATGTGACCAAAGATTTTGTTTTATATAACAAAAGTATAAAGAGAAGTACATATCCGAATAACCCTTAAAATTACCTTGACGTTGCACATGCTGTTACTTGGAGTAAAGGTGAAGGTCAAATCGTCCATGTAGTGTTTAACTGGTGTCGCGTGTTTTGCTGTTATAGTTGTATCTGTTTCACTCACAAACTGAAACATCAAGTGAAATAAATAAACAATCAATTTAAAAGTATTATAATGAAGGTACTGCATTATACAAGAACATAACGAGGCTAGTCTTATTATGATATTACAGTACTTACCGCAAATATGTCTGTAATTCTTAAGTTGGTGTACTATTTAGTCACAGTCAAGTTACAGCGTATCTTTCAAACATGATATTCAAATTACTGCGCTAAATCAAGAGGCTCTTTACTGTTTTTACCATTCAGTCAGCCTGCTAAACTATACCAAACATTTTTTTATACGATGCAGTATGAAGGATCGTTTGAACAAAGGAACTGGTAAACAGTTTCATTTACTTCAGTTCCTTGCAACATTACGCATATATATTAAGTATAAAATGATATAGAAAGATCATATTTCGAATCCAACAATTCCAACGATTTAAAAATATCTGATCCTAACATAAGGACATGAAAATATTTAACAACTAAGGAATGATTGACACTCGCTCGGGTAAAATTGGCTTAAAAAAGAAATGATGAGCTGTCCTGGTCCTTTTTATGTTGCAATACTTGATACATAATGTTGTTTTTTTTAATTTGTGATTGGATATATTAGAAACACATGCCGTGCACACAGTAGCCAATATCACTCATCTTATGTTAAATGAAGGAATGCATACTACTATAAATGTGTTTGGTTCATCTGCAAAAACAAAACCCTTCGGTATAGGTAGAGCTTACAACGAATAGAAAACATACCAGATCTAAAGAGGTTTTAAATAGCATTTAAAATATTTTAGTTTAAAACAAAATACTGATGTTAAAATGTATAAAACATACTTAATCGGTAAAATTGTAATTAATAAAGTAAAAGAACTTCTTGCAGCAACTTTTTACTTGTCTATTATAGACAACTTTTAACTCCTGACAATACGTACTGTATACAGACATTTTTCGCCTGCTCCATTTGGACAGTTATCTGCTGTTTTCCATGTAGAGATCTGGGTCTTGATTTTGTCCTTTACCATATCACAACTGATTCCAAATGTCCTGGCAAAATTACAAATAAAAATTGCATTAACACCAAACATAAAATTTAGTGTAATGTTCTGAATTTACAAAAGTACTTCCAAACGGATTTTAACTATTCCTGCACAGATTTCGAAAAAGTATTGAAGTTGTTGAGCTTTTTGAATTTTCATACATGCCTTTATCCATTTATTAAGCCGTAGCTCACAAACGTTCAAAACTGCTTATAAGAAATATTCAAAGATTGCGTTTGGTTGAAAACAGGAAAGTTATCCCATTGAATGTTTTGCAGTTCATGAAACTTTGAAATATACTTTTTAATGGTACTTAGACGACAAAAAGCTCAATATAGCTTATGTTTATCGTGTACTGATATTATCATGATTTTGTTGACCGTTATGATTATGATCTATGTCACAGATGAATATAAACGTGTTCAAGTATATATTTTTTTTTTATCTTAGCCACAGTCTTGTCCTCCATCACCTGAGCGTGATACATGTATTCAACTAATTTAAGTCGAATAAAACCCTGACAATGTCATGACGAAAAACGATGATACGTCAAATAACAGATACCTAATCTTTATATATATCAGACAAACTAAGGGTTAGTTCTAGCTTGGTTTATATTTGTCCTATGGTCTTTTGAAAATATTTAAAAGAAGATATTTCGACGACGAAGGGTGGGAGTCGGACGCAGGGTGAGCCAGCGATGATAATAGTTTGCATTGCTCAAAGGCAAAGTGAGCTTAAATTGTAAAGATCTTTTCAACAAGATCTCAGAATAAAACTAGCCATTTTGTCATAGCATAGTGTCTGCGGCAGTAAAATAATTTGATGATAAGAGAATATATTTGAAATCCAACGATAAGAACTTCAGACACGTTACCTATTACTTTTGGAATTTTATTTTATATGCGTAATATATGTAAACTTTTGACTTACTACAAGCCAGCCATTGTCAGAATTAAAAGAGAAGTAAAAGTGGGCGGTATTAACGACTTTTTTTTTAATGCATTGAACTGCATCTGAATATTGCAAATAATTTATACAAACTGATCAATTAAAAAATTCTGAAATATATATATAAATGAATAGAGTTCGAATTTTCAAGTAGCTATTTGAAAACGTACTTATAATGAAAAATCAAATGCATGCCTTCGTTGACGTTTACCTGGTGCGTCTTCAAGTATTTATAGAATATCAGTTTACCGAGTTCATATGGTCCTAATATAAGTTTAAATGTCAAATATATACTTACCATTGTATTTTACAGGAAGCATGGGTTGGATAGGCAATTGAACATCCAGCAAAGATAGCAACAAGAGCTACTGAAATATAACTATTCATATTGATTGTTCTTCTTAGAGGCACAACTTGTAAAGAAAGTCTGTCTTCTCTGTCAAGGTTATATATACGTATCTCACACAGTGACCAAACATGATGTAAGAAACAACGTCACTGATACGAGACCTTGGAATGTTCAATATTTAGAAGAATATTTGGCATTACAAGTACGTCTGAACTTACACAAGACTGACATTAAGATTGATAGGTCTAGCTTATTCGATTGTAGAAATGATCATTCAATAATTGAGGAGTTGCAAATGTGTCATATAACTCAAAAGATTCTCATCAGTTTGGGTATAATATATCAATGAGACAGTAACCCGAAAATGCAATGTAAGATATATTATAAAAATAAGTTGCTGAAAGGCACGTTTTCCAAAATATGTGATGCCTTAAAGATTTGATAAGTTCTTTTTTTTTTTATTATTACAGTGCTATACGTAAGGTTATACAAAAAAGTCAATAAGTATTTACTGTGGAAAAAGATTATATAAAAAAAGAAGATGTGGTATGTTTGCCAATGAGACAACTCTCCATAACAGACCAAATGACACAGAAATTAACAACTATATGTCACCGTACGGCTTTCATCAATGAGCAAAGCCCATTCCGCATAGTCAGCTATAAAAGGCCCCGAATTGACAACTCTTCATCCAAATAACAATTTATAAAAGTAAACCATTGTAGGTCAAGGTACAGCCTTCAACACGGAGCGTTGGTTCACATCGAACAACAAGCTATAAAGGGCCCCAAAATTACTAGTGTAAAACCATTTAAACGGGAAAACCAACGGTCTAATCTATATAAATAAACGAGAAACACGTATAAATTAAATAAACAAACGACAACTACTGTACATCAGATTCCTGACTTAGGACAGGTGCAAACATTTGCAGCGGGATTAAACGTTTTAATGGTACCAAACCTTCTCCCTTTTTCTGAAACATTATGTACAAAATGAACGAAAAACAGATAATATGTAACACATCAACAAACGACAATTACTGAATAACAGGCTCGATCCTGACTTGGGACAGGCACATAAAAACGGTATGTGGCGGAGTTAAACATGTTAGCGGGATTCCAACCCTCCCCTAACCTGTGACAGTGGTGTAACAGTTCAACATAAGAACGAACTATAAAAATCAGTTGAAAAAAGCTTAACTCACAAATAGAAATACTACTCATGCAGACTGGACGTTTCCAGTTACTAGTATTTCCCAACAACAAATACGGCTAGTTCAACTCCAATAACAACTTATAAAAAAATTTATGTATTTAAGAAAAAAATATCAATGAGTACACATCCAACATTAAATCGGTTTAGTGTAAAGACGTCATAAACAGTCAGAGAAAAACATATGACCTTGTGCAATGCCAAGATACATAACAGATTGTAGATCCATGAAAGTGTATATGTATATTACAATAATAGTTATAGTTTGCTTTTAATTCACTGATAACAAAATCAATATTAATACCAATAAAACATTATTCAAGGATCTAATTACAGTGTTGAATTGGTAACACTTTAGAATAATTTTATTAAAGGATCAATAAGTTTACTCAATTGGAATCCGCTTGTATTACGCTACACTCAAAAACTATGAACAAAGTGTAGCATTCAGCAGAGAACAAGCTAATTAGTTTGCCAGGATCGTTTCTAAATTCCCGGGCACGGTATAAAACAACATCTCCGTAAATATGAGGATGTGCTATCCCGTTTGAAATAAGCTTTCTAGAGGCACAACCAAACTTCAAAACCAAATATTTATGTCTGTGGAAGAATTTAGTAAAGGCTTTAAGTAAATTGTGGTAACGAAATCCCTGGCTTAACAATTTACCAGTAATGCATGATAGATTATATTCAATAATATCGAAAACGTCAAAACAGACAGGAACATAGCGAACGAGCTGTGAAATATAAACACCGTAAGATGGTGCCAAAGGAACATTACCAAAAAAGGGAAAATTAACAATAGGGAACGAAAAAAATACCAAACAGACAAACATCAGTACATATGACACAACATAGAAAACTAAAGACTTAACAACACGAAAACCGCCAAAAACTTGGGGTGATCTCAGGTGCTCCGGAAGGATAAGCAGATCCTGCTTCAAGTGTGGCACCCGTCGTGTTGCTCATGTTATAACAAACCCGGTAAATAGTCTAATTCAATATGTCACATTCGTAGTGAATAGGGAAACGGATTATAGTTACGACATAAGTAACATATCCTTTATCATCTGTGAAACGCTTATTCCATATAACGATCAACCAACTCGTGATGTTGTCTGTAAAATTTACGAAGAAATGATTTCAACTTCACCATTTGGAACTATTGCTTTAATAGCTTGTGATCAGCAATCCTCTATCAAGGAATTATTCTATAGTATGGTAGCAACGATATTCAGAAATATGCAATGGGAAATATGAAGAGTTCCTTCAATTTTAACAATTTTAGGTCATGCTTTGATAGAATCGTGTCAATGGTGTTACCAATTTAAAGCATAGATTTAGCTACTAGATATTATTGTTTAACATCAAACAACTGTTCCAATTTGTTAATTAGGTTAAAATTACGACTTGTTGGCATTATTCATATAGCTGTGCATTCTATTCAAAAATAATTTCAGAATACATTGTCGTAAAAAAGTTGGCTGTCCTAATCATGGCCGTTGTAAATACTAAAATATGCACTTAAAATGAATATATGTGAATTGTGTAAGATTGAATGATAAAGATATACCTAATACTTCGTACACGACCTCAAAAAACACTTATATTTATGAATGAAAATAAATAAAATGTCGCATTTTTATATAGTAAGTACTAACACCACTGACCCTTCAGTAACTCCAATGACACAATAGTATCACCATTGACATCACATTTCAAATTTTACCTTTGTTAAGTTCTGAACACAGAGCCAAGAACACCGAGCAAAAGAAAAAGATAAAAAATAATTCTTAGGCTAAAATATCTCAAATTATATTATACAAATATAGCACTTGTATGAGGTCGATACAAGGATATATTGACCTGAAAGAAGTATATTGACTGAGGACATCTTATGTATTTGAAGACTTTTTTTCGTCAAATAATCAATCACAGATAACATTTGTTTCAAAACATTAAACAATATCCAGAAATTCATTACATGACGTCACAAAGTATATCGGTTTTTAGATATTCTAAAAATAATAGAATTTATGTAATATATATACATAAATTCGGTTATTCTAGTGGAAAGTTTTAATATCGTCCGTTGCAGTGCTCTCCTTTATAAATGCATATATAGTCGATAAGCTGTATAGTGGTGACGTCAATTTGACGTTAGCGTTCTTTTCAACTTTGAGCTGCAAGTGAACAAACGTGTAATTACAATACAGAGAGAAGTATTTTGAAAATACCCACCCTCCCTCCACCATATATAGTTAAACCATGTAGTTTTGTTTGGGTACTGCTCTTTTGTTCTTTTTATTTTCAGGTACATGTATATACGAGTAGTTAGAGTTCCAGTATGAAAAATTCTCCTCCATTGATGATTTGCCATGTGATGTCAAAAATTGCAGTAGTCAGTTAGATGTTGGTTGTATAGAAACATTTGATCGTTAAAAAGTGAAAAATGTGTTTGGCAACTTCGCTGCGTGTGATAAACTACAGTTACAGTTGTCTATATTTTAGTGACATTAAAAGTACATTTTGTGGATCGCTGTATCCCAGGATCCAACAGCTAAGTTAGTTGATCGCTGTATCCCAGGATCATACATCTATCTATCTATCTATATATATCTATCTAGTATCTGTAGGTTGCCAGAGGTAACCAAAAAATGATCTATACATCTATGAATCTATACATCTATGAATCTATCTAGTTGAACAATTTATATCGTTGAATCTATATGTGTACATATTTAAATTTGTGTTAATAATAAAAAGCTTTGGTCAATACTGCCAATAAATCTTAGTTTTACAAGCCATCTCGAATAACCGTGCAATATGCTTTTTGCTATCCGCCGTTTTCTCTCTACCTTCGAAAATATAGTTTAACATGTGACTATCTCTAAACGAATCAAATTTGTTAAAATATACGAATTAATAATATAACATAACATCAATAACTAACAAGAATGTGTCCTCAGTACACGAATGCCCCACTCGCACTATCATTTTCCATGTTCAGTGGACCGTGAAATTGGGGTAAAAACTCTAATTTGGCATTAAAATTAGAAAGATCATATCATAGGGAACATGTGTACTAAGTTTGAAGTTGATTGGACTTCAACTTCATCAAAAACTACCTTGACCAAAAACTTTAACCTGAAGCGGGACAGACGGATGAACGGACGAACGGACGCACAGACCAGAAAACATAACGCCCCTCTACTATCGTAGGTGGGGCATAAAAATGTCAATAGTGTTACTAAATAGTGTCATTGGTGTTACCAGCATACATCAGTTTGTGAAAACTTTGTACATGTAATACATGATATTGTTAAAACATTGTTAAATAAGTATTGTTTTTCGTAAATAATATGATGTTTCGCTTGTTAAGCATGAAAGAAACACAAAATAATGCTGATTGTCATGATATATTCAGTGGTGTTACTAAACTGTTCAACGGTGTTATTTTATCAAAATGGTCTCACCATTGACAGTAACACCAATGATTTAAGGTGTATTTTAAGATTTAGTTACGAAATAAGTGCTCCATTCCCCTATTCTATATGCTGTTCCTGGTGCATGTTTCTATAATCAATATATTTCATAATTCAAAGTTCAGGAAATGTTTTCAAAAAAAGATTTGTATAAGGGTACACCATGGACACTATTTTCAATTATGATATAGCTTTTACTTACTTTTAAGATTTTTTCACTAAATTTTCAACATACATTATTGTAATTGTTTGGGTTTTTTGCAAAACATGCTTACAGGTAATATTGCTAAGGGAGAAACTATTGTAAATGCCCAAATCTTGCGATAACTCTTATCCTACTAATTTGTCCTTTGGTTTCACCATTGACTTAAAAAATGTAACATTTCCTTTTGGTGAAATTTGTTATTATAAAACCAACATACACCTCCTAAATCACTAAAAAAAAAGTTTGTATCAAAATGCAATAAAAAGTGACAAATCAAAAACCAAATCATATGAATAATAGTCCTATTTCAAGTCTGAAAGGATTTATAGTAAAACATAACCGTTAATTATGGCTATCTCCAAGGGTTTAAGAAAATATTAAGGATGTTTTTATAACATTTCATACTGTAAGTTAAACTGTATATTGTGTATCACAAAACATTCATATCTAACGATATGCAAGTGTTATTTTGATATATTTTCATAGCTGTGAATTAAAAAGACCCAATAACATAGTTTTGCATGTTTTTTTTTTTATAATGATCCCATATGAGACCGTAGCTACGGTTAGTAAATTTCATAGGGGGTTCATGACGCGCTAATGGTGACGTCATATATTAATGTAGTTGTGTTTCATTGTTTATTTTCCCACTAAACTAAGCAGAAAATGTCGAGCGTGCGATAAATTCGTTAAACGGGTAACTACTGACCCCCTACGGATGCATAGAGGGTAAATAAAATCCATAGGGGATTCGGCCTCCGGCCTCACCCCTTATGGGTTTTACAAACCCTCTATAAGATGCATCCGTAGGGGGTCAGTAACGAACCATATAACTTATAGTATAACGTAATCAATCTAATCAAAATATTGATCTCTGATGTAGTATAACGTAATAAGAGATCAATATTTTAATAAGATTGGCCCGAGGATATTGTATATATACTCTGTATGCTGGCGCTGTTTGGAATGTTGTTACATAGAAATGGAAAGTTAACAATTGGGAAGCTGAAATCATCTCTTCCATAGTAAAGTTTTCCTAAGTGATATTCAAGGAAGTTATGCGTAGTTTGCGCTCACAATTGTGTATATAGTTTTCATTAACCAGATAAACAGTCATGAATAAAACTAAACTAAGCTAAAATGTCCTAACGGCGTATTATATCACTCGAAAAAAAAAGATCTACACTCGAAAAAAGTGGACCGATTCACTCGAAAAAACACTAGGCTTAAGCTCAGCCAAACACTATACTTCCGTGATATCGATATCCGCATAATATGTTTAACTGTTAACTTGATTGAAATGTTTATTTTAATAACAAATGTTATCGCTATTTTGTGCATTTTTCGTTTGATCTTTTTTTGTGATAATATTCATATCATGCTTCTCGCTTGAGATGGGAAAATTATCGCTAGAAACTAAGGAGGCACGTAGCGTTGCTAACGAAATTGACATTGAAATTGACAACGTCGTCATAGGTAAAATAGCGATAAACAGATTATCATCAACTCGATTGCTTTTCTCACTTTCGCTGTACCAGCTCAAGCGAGAAAATCAATCTCGTTGAGATGATCAACGATAAAATCAATCTCGTTGAGATTATCGTTGATCATCTCAACGAGATTGATTTTCTCGCTTGATCTGGTACAGCGAATTATCGTTGATCATCTCAACGAGATTGATTTTCTCGCTTGAGCTGGTACAGCGAAAGTGAGAAAAGCAATCGAGTTGAGATGACCAATGATAATCTGTTTATCGCTATTTTACCTATGACGACGTTGTCAATTTCATGTCAATTTGGTTAGCAACGCCACGTGGCCTCCTTAGTTTCTAGCAATAATTTTTCCATCTCAAGCGAGAAGTATGATATGAAAATTATCACAAAAAAAGATCAAAGGAAAAATGCACAAAATAGCGATAATCTATAATTATCACTAATTTCTGAGAAAGAAATTTCAATCCTTGTATAAAATTTATTTTGTGCTTTTTTATTTCAAAAGCAAATAAAAAGAAATTAACAACCTTAATGTCCCTCATTCTATTTATAAACTTCAAAAATAAACCACGCTCATAATCATGTGACATTAAATACCTTATATAACTATTGTTTGTTTCCGAGTACTATCAAGTGTACATTCATTGTCATGAGCAGTAAACCATACCGGAAGCTTGGAACTGATAATTCGCCTAAATCCTGCTGTTCGTGTTGCAAGAAAATACCTTTGTGTTGTAAAATAACAATGGTCGTATTAACAGTCGTAGTTTTAGCCGGTCTTGGACTTTTTGTTGGATTTGCTGCTTCAAACCCATTACATGCCTCATGCAGAGTTAATTGGTAAGATATAACTCTACTATTTTTAACTGACTAATTGTGACAACCTGTAACTTGTTTCTCTTTCAGTTTGATTTCTTTTAAAAAGTTAAATAACCATTTCAGAAGAAAAAAAGAGAGATAACTCGAATTCGTTTCGTTCAAAGAGGTTGCTGTGGGGATATTTCGTATCAAATAATTTATAAATATTCGGAAGACGATTGAAAGTTTAAAACATCATCTGTATACTATACCAAGTTTCTGTGCAATTTTAAAGTAAGTAGGGCCTATCTTTACCGACTACTCCGATGTATAGTGTGATTCGTGATTGATGAATGTCTTCCGCACTATTTTGGGGGATGCTCCTAGTTTTTGCAGATGACATTGTCTTATACTTTTCAACTCATTATTTGAAATTTCCCAAGAAACGCATCATAGAAAACAGGATTGAAATTTAGTTTTTGCGCCAGACACGAGTTTCATCTACAGAAGACTCATCAGTGACGCTCGAAAAAAAAGGTTTAAAATGCCAAATTAAATACGAAGTTGAAGAACATTGTGGACCAAAACTTCCTAAAAGTTTTGCCAAATACAGCTACGGTAATTCTAATCTATTCATAAGGTAGAAAAGCTTTAGTATTTAAAAAATTCAAAGTTTTGTAAACGGTTCATAAATAAACTCATTAACTTATAATTATGATCGACCGTATCAATGACAATTTTAAGCTTTTTAGTGTCTCATAAGTCGTTTTTATGGCTGGATATTGATTGTTTTATGTGTATATATTTATATAATGTTGTTTATATTTATGTCAATCAATATGTGAAACTTTAATAAACTATTTACTTACTTACTTACATGTCAACATAGAAGTTGACTACTCAGATTACCGGGCTGGTGATACCCTGGGGGAATTAAAACTTACCGGGCTGGTGATACCCTGGGGGAATTAAAACTTACCGGGCTGGTGATACCCTGGGGGAATTAAAACTTACCGGGCTAGTGATAGTACCCTGGGGGAATTAAAACTCCACCAGCGATTGCATCGACCAATTGGTTGTAATTAAACTTAGATAAACTTAGTATTTGCGTCAGTCGCGGGTTTCATAACTAATTGTACAAAAGCTGAAAAGCTTGCTCTACCAGAGTACTTGATTTGACTTCGGAATATGAGATTTGGGATTCAAATTAATGAGTTGTTGTTTGGGTTTTTTTTTGCATATCGTCGAAGATGCAATTGATCAATGTAAGCGATACATGCTCTTTACAGCCTCTAGTTTTTTTTGCCCCATTCATAGGCATTATGTTTTCTGGTCTGTGCGGCCGTCTGTTCGTTCGTCTGTCCCGCTTCAGATTAAAGTTTTTGGTCGAGGTAGTTTTTGATGAAGTTGAAGTCCAACCAACTTTGAAACTGAGTACACATGTTCCCTATGATATGATCTTTCTAATTTAATGCCAAATTAGAGATTTCCCCCATTTTCACGGTCCACTGAACATAGAAAATGATAGTACGGATGGGGCATCCGTGTACTTGGGACACATTCTTGTTTTATTATGTTTTTATCACTCACATTGCTTATGAATCTTTTTTAGGATGTTTCCCTCCATGACGTGTAGTAATGTAAAAACAAAACTGAAAAACCAAATAGCACTATGGAATGGACCAGACAACTGTAAGAACGGAGGCGAAAAATGTCTATACAAAGTAAGAATTAAATAATGAGGATGTAGCTACCAAGAGGGCAGTCAAAATTTATATGGAAAGACATAGCCTCTACTAATGATTTGATAATAGGCAATGCAAGCCTTACATATCGTATCATCTAGCTCACATGTACTTTATTTTCAGAAGCTGCATGTACTTAAAAATTGAAAGTTAACAATGGGAAAGTTATAATCATATTAAGTTCTCAAACGATTTTTTAATTTGCCATTTTCTAGATGTCAGTCCAAATATACATACTTATATGTATCTACAATATCCTTTCTTTCTTTTAAGATTAGCAGACTTGTTGCAATAATGTAGTCTTCAAATTTAAACTTATTTATTGAGAGACCATTTCATAATTAGCGGGTCCTGAAGTTGGAGTACAACAGTGTGAGCGATTCATTACTAGTACTATTTTACATGGGTTCTAACGTCACTTTATAAATAAAACTATGTCAATTGAAGACTGGTAATGTGAGGCTTTTTAATGTATTTATCTCCAGTCAGATTTCAAAGTGTTACTAAAGCTTGCCTCTTTTGATGTTTTAATGGTTTTAAAGACAATATTATATTCTTAACTACTTATTATTTTTGTAAATGTAAATTGTGTGTAAAATTATTGTTTTATTTACAGTTCGTTAGTGAATCCACCAATACCTTAAAAGCCATACATGAAACTCCAAGCAAACATTATAAAGATGACTTGACCTTTACCTTTAGTGACGCAGGGATGAATTGTAAAACAGAGGTACTATGTAATGTTTACTTTTATGTTTTACCTTTAGTGATGCAGGGATGAATTGTAAAACTGAGGTACTATGTAATGTTTACTTTTATGTTTTACCTTTAGTGATGCAAGGATGAATTGTAAAACTGAGGTACTATGGGATGTTTTAATACTTTAACTTGTAATCAGTAATACGACAGGTTTCAAAAAAGAATTGTAAAACTGAGGTAATGTTTACTTTTATCTTTTACCTTTAAATAGTGATGCAGGGATAAATTGTAAAACTGAGGTACTATATAATGTTTACTTTAATATGTAATCAGTACTATGACAAATATTCAAAACAAAATGTACGATTTGCAATAACACTAAACCGATAAATATTTTGAACCAATACCAACAGATAACTAGTAATTTATTATAGAGGAGCTTCTATCTAACTTTTTGTCACTATTACTGGTTAAATAGTTCTTGCTTATCCTAACATGTTTTCTATCCACTTCAGGGTTACTCTACGTCAGAAACTTGGTATGCAGTACTGGACTATGGAACAAACTATTGTAATCTACACAACTTAATCACAGGTAAATAATTAAAGATTCATAGATTGTACAATTTTCTCATAAATGGTCAATTAATAGCTTGTATCAGACATGTAATGGTTTACTTTTATAAATTGTGACTTGGATTGAGAGTTGTCTCATTGGCTCTCAAACCACATCTTCATATATCTATGTAAATGAATTAAAACACTTTATAGTTTTCAAGATTAGTTCAAAATTTTCATACAGCGATGCGACAATGCATAGAAACAAGGAAGCTATTAACATAAGACGATGTGGCATTATTGTTAAAGAGACAACTTTCAACCAGAGACCAATTGACACACTAGTTATCAGCAGAGTTCACTGTAAACGTTTCATTCCAAAAGCCAAGCTCTACATTGCCACAAGTTTAGATGAGTTGTATATTTATATATGATACTGCCTGCTAATAAAACACACTAGTCTTATCAAAATTAGCCTAATGGAAAACACTGTCAAAAAGATATGAAATCTGATACTAGTAGTTGGTGACTACTCGATTTAGAGGTGATTTCACTACCGTTTGTGTTGTTAAATAACTGGGCAGTAACTTCTTCATTGAACAAAAAGGAAAACGTTACAATCAATATATAAATTTTATCACACAGACTGAATCCCTCAAAGAAGTATTTTGTTAAGAAGCAATACTTAGAATATAACTACTCATATAAACATTTGTTTTAGAATAATACGAAAATATTGAAATGCAATTTGTGGTTCTGATGTTACCAGGTTTTAGCATTTAATAATTCTTTCTATTGTAGGTTCTGGATTAAGTAACATCACAGGTTATGCAGAATCGACCAGTAACTCCCAATGTACTCAGTACTCAAGTGCTGATTGTATGAAATACTGAGTGAGCTACACATCAGGAGTACTATCTGTGATCAAATTTCATTGCTCAATACTCAATAATTTTCCTAAAAATTTAATCTTTACAACCCGACCATATTTTTTTTTATTACTTCTTAACAATGATTAGATTATCTGTCGACGTTCCATGTTCTAAGTGTACTATAATAAACAACTCTTTTAAGTTGATCTCTTCTAGAATCTCGCACTGTTTTTAATATGCAAATTCTCCTCTTCTGTTTGTAATTGTTGTTTAATACATTTATGCGGTTTTTATATAGTCGTAAGGATTCAATTAATTTTGAACTGAAGTTGCAAGCGAAGACACAACAAAACTGTGTAAAATGATCTTTATATAGTAAGGAGATGCATCACAGTGTTAGCTCTCGCGAGAACTTGGTGTCAACTACATTATAACATTGTAAACGAGTTCGAGATATGCAACACAATTTCTGTATTGTAATTGACTGTAAATATTTGAATTCTTCAATTATTTGTTATTAATATCGTTCGATAATGTTACACAAAGTCATACATTTAAAGTACAGTTTGTTAAAATTTCTCATATTTTGTATTTAAATTCATTTTTGTTATCACTTTTTAAAAAAATAATGTATTAATAAAAGTTAACGAAAGCAACAACAAAACATGTGTTCTTATAGAATTAAGATTTAGTATGAATGCCGATGAGACAACTCCCTATCGAAGTCACATTGTATAAAAAGTTAACAAGTATAATACAAATATAGGTTGAATACGGCCTTCAACACGAAGCCATGGTTCACACCGAAGAGCAAGCTATAAAAGGTCCATATGCTCTGATTTGAAAGGGGGAAATATTGCTTTTGTAAACAAACATGAAAAATTCTAACATCATTCATCAATAAAATTAGACCTAAATGTCCGATAACCTGACAATATACAGAATCTCCATAGCGAACAAAAATGTTATCTAGTAAAAATTCAAGTCGGATATAGTGTCGAAGCATTTTAAAATGTCCTGTACCAAGTCAGGAATATGGCCAATTATAGTTCGTTTCTGTGTGTGTTACATTTTAACGTTGTGTTTCCGTTGTGTCGGTTGTTTTCTCTTATTTTTGAGTGTGAATTCACATTACTATAAGACGTGTCACGGTACTTATCTATCCCTAATTCATGTATTGGTTTTGATGGTATCGGGATCGTTCGCCCTGATTACATTTTCGCACTGAGTTTGTTCGCCCTGATAGTCCGTTCGCCCTGGGTTCGTTCACCCTATATTCATTTATGATATGTATATGTTACATCAATGGACGAAATATATATATATATATTAAAATTTATGCGTATCTATTAAAAGTTAAATACAGAATATTTGCCAAATTTATATTAATTAAATAAAAATTCTTGGCTGCATTCTTACACTTTATTTTATAATTACTTTTAAAAAGGATTTGTATAGTATACAAATCCTTGCTTTTAATTACTGTTGATTGAATTTTGATTGCTGAAATTAACAGAAAGTTCAAACTTATATTTCCTAGTAACGTAATTACATACAGATACAAACTTAGTCCTCAATACCTTGAAGTCACAATATCTTGTAGTCCTGAAATGTACTGAAACTTATAACATAGTATAGCAGCTAGCTTTAGACAAGTTAACATGAAACATCGTAAATATTCGGCGAAATTGTAGACTGACTGCAACACATTCAATTATATACACACAACGCAACACTATACTAAAAAATAAAATCAGGGCGAACGGACTCGGGGCAAACAGACATTAGGGCGAACCAGAATCAGGGCGAACGGACCCGGATTCTGTATTGATGTTATATTTGTTATTCTCATAGGATTTTGTCTTATGCTTAGTCCGTTTCTGTGTGTGTTACATTTTAATGTTGTGTCGTTGTTCTCTTATATTTAATGCGTTTCCCTCAGTTTTAGTTTGTTACCCCGATCTTGTTTTTTGTCCATGGATTTATGAGTTTTGAACAGCGGTATACTACTGTTGCCTTTATTTGACATAGTTCTTTTGTTAAAGTCGATTTAACGTACAGAAAGTACATAAAGTACGTAAAATGCACACTTCAGATCTACTATAGCATTTCCAATTTATGTTGGAGGTGTGAAACTTAATGTATTAGGAGAAGATTTTATTTCAAAATATCGATGTCAATGGAATTTCGACTTGGGATCACTGGGATATTAACATATTTACAGCTCCGCTTGAGCAAGAGAGTGTCGATGTGTAATCTAGTCGTATAAAGCAATGGAAACCATAGACATTCATGCGAGACATGAAATAATTGTTAAAGCTGTAAGCTCATTAGAAAAATTTATGCTGAAGATAATTCAGAATTATTTATAATTTTGTGCCCTGATTGTAATTTCATTTCGAAGCATATATTTGCCATTGGAAGAGTTTTAGTGAATGCATCACGTTCGCATATAAATTCGAGGATCCTGAACCCTTGTGATACCGACATTATATTTTACAAAGGAACTCGCATGTTATTGATGTGTTTCCCTCGGTTTTAGTTTGTAACCCGGATTTGGTTTTGTTTTAATCGAATTATGACTTTCGAACAGCGGTATAGGTGGCACGGTAGTATTTCCTTGCCCATAAGGGATAATGATAGCCTTTTTAGAATTTTCACCACTTTCTAACACTGCAAAAAATTCTACATTCACAGTTAACTGAAGTACTTTCATTTTACTATTCAGAAATGAATATGAATGTGTATCATGACCGTTTACTTTTTTGCTATTTTCAAAAATCTAAGGCCACTAGTGTTTTAGTACTTTTATCATGCAGTGAATACACAATTTAAAAAAAAAAAATCTCAAAAATTCATTTTCATCAGTTTTTTAAATTATTTCATATTTTTCTACACCTGATTCATCCCTCAGTTTGGGAAAGTGTGTTCAGTTGATACTGCATTTTATGTCCAATCACACTGTTCAGATACATTGACTTAGGTAGGGTACAACCTAAATTCTGGAATGCAAATACTGCCGTGCCACCTATACTGGATTGTTTGTTTCAGCTCTTGAAAATTGTAAGTAACCTTGGATTGATGGAGGAAGGGACTGTTTATAATGTTCAGGAAATGGACACGGATCCACAACTCATTCCACAGTATAACAGTATATGGTGGAAATGTATAGTGATAGAAGAGAAAACCTCGCTGAGAGTGAAAGCGAGAGCTTTAATAGGGCGATCCTGCTGAAGTATGGAGATACGTTATATGATTCGACAGGAGAGCCAGGTATGACAGTATGACAACAATTGGTATGCATAATATCAAATTGATAGAAGAAATTCAAGTAAAGGACCTCCAAGACAAACACCTCTTTTTAAACGTCAGGCTATATATGATGAAATTTAGAAATTGGAGGATAAGAAACTTATTGAAAAGTCCAATAGCCCCTGTTCTACAAGTATTAGTGCAAAAGAAATATCTTTCGTGGCGGCTGTGTGTTGATTACAGGAAATTGAACGATAAGACGATCAAAGATTCCTATCCGATCCCTAGAATAGAGAATAATATAGACGCACTCAGTGGAGCCAAGTGGATGTCAGTTTTTTTATCAGGTGCATATGAATCCATACAAAAAAGGGACAAGGAAAAAACTCCATTTACTACGCTCAGAGATGGTATATATCAATATGTTACGATGCCATTTTGATTGTGCAACGCAGGAGCTAGGTGTCAAAGAATTATTGAGACAGCAATGCGAGGATTGCAGTAACATGTTCTAGTTTTATACCTAGATGAAATAATAGTGTTTAGTGAAACATTTGATGAACATTTGATTAATTTGTAGAAAGTCTTACAGAGGTTATCAGATGCCGGATTAAAACTCAAGGCTGCAAAGTGTAGTTTTTGTCGAGCCTGCAACTTTTGTTGCAGAAAGCTTGACATAGGGATAGTGATCCGGCGGCGGTGTTAGCTCACTTTTTAAAAGCTATATATTTTAGAAGGTGGAAGCCCTGGATGCTTCATATTTTGTATATAGATGCCTCATGTTACGAAGTTTCCGTCAGTCACATGTCCAATGTCCTTGACCTCATTTTCATGGTTCAGTGACCACTTGAAAAAAAAGTTCAGAAATTTTGTAACGTTGAATTCTCTCTTATTTTAAGTAATAGGATAACTATATTTGGTATGTGCGTACCTTGCAAGGTCCTCATGCCCGTCAGACAGTTTTCACTTGACCTCGACCTCATTTCATGGATCAGTGAACAAGGTTAAGTTTTGGTGGTCAAGTCCATATCTCAGATATTATAAGCAATAGGGCTAGTATATTTGGTGTATGGAAGGACTGGAAGGTGTACATGTCCAACTGGCAGGTGTCATTTGACCTTGACCTCATTTTCATGGTTCAGTGGTTATAGTTAAGTTTTTGTGTTTTGGTCTGTTTTTCTCATACTTTATGCAATAGGTCTACTATATTTGTTGTATGGAATGATTGTAAGGTGTACTAGATGTCTAGCGGGCAGAGGTCATCTGACCTTGACCTCATTTTCATGGTTCAGTGGTCAAAGTTAAGTTTTAAGTTTTGATCTTTTGATCTAATATTATATGCCAAAGGTCAACTATATTTGGTGTATGGAAATATATTATGATCTATATGTCAGTCCCGCAGGTTTTATTTGACCTTGACCTCAATTGCACGGTTCATTGGACAGTGTTAAGTTTTTGTGTTTTGGTCTATTTTTCTTAAACTATAAGTAATAGGTCAACTAAATTTGTTGTATGGAAGCATTGTTAGCTGTACATGTCTGCCTGGCATGGTTCATCTGACCTTGACCTCATTTTTATGGTTCATTGGTCTTTGTTTAACTATCTTGTTTAATGTTAAGTTTATGTGACAGTTGTTATAACGCTTTATACTTAGGACTATCAACATAATATCAATGATTAGTAAAGAAGGCGAGACATTTCAGTGTGTGCACTCTTGTTTAAACACGAGGTAAAGTATCTCGGACTTATTCCGTCAACAGAAGGGGTGCGGCCGAATCCTTCTAAGGTACGGGCAATATTCAAGGTTGAGTCCCCGCAAAATGTTTCCGAATTAAGATCTTTCATTCAATTGGTTTCTTATTACAGAAGATTTATCAAGAATTTTTCGAAAATTGCTAAGTGTCTTTTTTATTTAACGCAGTTAAAAGCTCCCTGTGAATGGACAAGCGATTGTGAACAAACGTCCGGTTACTTGCAAGCTGCCCTATACTTACATATCCAGAAATCGACGGAGAAGAGTTTATATTAGATACAGATGTGAGTCATTTTGGAATTGGAGCAGTTTTGTCTCAAGTTCGAGAAGGACATAAAGGTGTGATAGGAAACGCAAGCAGATCTTAAAATAAACCTGAAAGGAATAGTTGTGTACCACGAAAATAACTTTTAGCAGTAGTTTATTTCATTAAATATTTTAGATTTTATTCGTTAGTGATATTGTTTTTCTGGAAAAAGAATTCCAAAGTCCTGGAAAGGGGAAATTGTAGCATACTTTTATCATTATACATCCGGTCGGAGCACCAGTAGTCCGCCAATGGATATGACCAGGACTTATATATAAAGTCGGGAAGACGGAACCTTAGAGGAGGAGAATTGGATTAATTTAATGACAGTTCACTGCGCTTTGTTATAAGCAGAAACAATTTGTGAGTTTTTATTTCTTAAATAAGTGACATTCAATAGTGAAATGGATACTAGACTCTAGTCGGGAATAAGTGCCTAATTACCATTCAAAATATTTGATGTATATTGTGATTTACCTGATTTGATGTATATTGTGATTTACCTGATTTGATGTATATTGTGATTTACCTGATTTGATGTATATTGTGATTTACCTGATTTGATGTATATTGTGATTTACCTGATTTGATGTATAATGTGATTTACCTGATTTGATGTATATCTTCTAAAAGATACAAATACTTTCAGTCATATAACATAAAACTACTCCCTGGCTATTATTACTAAAGGTGTACAAGATGCAGGTACAGAAATTCAGAAAGAACCTTTCCACTGGAGATCTGTGTCCAAGTAAAATTACTACAAGATCATATACGCTAGATAGGGAAAGCGCTATTCAGAAAAAAATTAACGCATGTCAAAAAGAACATATCAGATTTGAACTAAAACCAGGTAAAATTTTTGTAATAGAACTAAGCACGGGAGCATATGAAACGGTGAAAAATGGAATACTAAGCATTTTACAAAGACCCGAAATAACCGAGACCTTAGTAACCTTACCAATCCAGGATGGAATAGAAAAATCAAGGTTAACTGTGGATTCATGCTATAAAGTGTATAACAAAAAACTGAACGGAGATGCTGGTAGTCTATTAAAATTTACAATCAACTTGTATCATACAACCTGTAAAATCAATGTAAATGGAAGCAGGATTGATATTTTTATCAACAATATATTTGACCAAATTTGTGAGAAATTGAGAACTAAATATAGAGACATCAACATTCTTAACAACAGCATTCAATCATATTTATCTCAGCTAAAAAGTTCCTCCTCAAATAACATACATAGAGCTATAAAACAGGAAGAGAATAAAAATGAAAATAAAGTAAAGGAAATAATCTGTGAAGAGGAATATGTTTCCCCACTTAAAGTAAAGGAAATAAACAATGCTGATACAAACCAAGCTATGCTGGAAACGATTAAGAATAATCAAAATATAAAGGAAAGAAACAAGGCAAGTAGTTCTCCGTTGAAAACAGATACAAATAATACACCTGACAATTTTATGTGTCCATGTTGCAACAAATACGTAGAGGAGGGAATAGGATGTGATAGATGTGATTATTGCCAAATTATTTTATTTTATTTTATAATTACTGCAATATTTGAATAAAGTGAATATAAGACATATATATTTTAAAGGAAATATCTTCACAGTTAACATCCCTAACCACCTTATTTAAAAAAAATTTTTTTTTTATCTTTTATAGTTTTAAATCACCAAATCCATTAGGTATTTTACATTAGTATGAAATTGCTACTTAATATATTACAACGGATTTAATCAGTTTTTAGCACATTTGATCATATTTTACTTAATTTTATCGCTTAACAATAAATGGTTTACTTTTATTCTAGACTTATATAAAGCAATAATAACAGATTTTTAACATAAACATGAGATAATATAGTTTTAAAAAAACACCACCCAAGTCCCTGTATATATGCCATGTAAAAAAAAACCATCAACTTTCTTTCTTTTATATGCATGTGCTGTACATATTTTTAATGTGTTTACAAATTTTAATAAGACATTAAGGGTATATACTCCATTCGGAGGTGCTCCTACTTAAAGGAGGCTAATACACAGAAGAAGAAGTATATTGTGATTTACCTGATTTGATGTATATTGTGATTTACCTGATTTGTAATGGAACATTTTAGCTAGTTAGTACCAAGTATTTGTTTGTTTGTACTCTGCTTTGCCCTTAAAGGTTCGCGTTACACTACATGTAAATAACTTGTATGCACGCACAGTTTGTCTCTTATAGGCAAAAATGAGGTTACTATGTTATGCCCTTACCAATTCATACTATCTAGACTATTATGTTGTTGCATGCCTTTGTGTTTAGATGTCAAAGCATTCGGCTGTTAATGGTTAATGTGGTCTGCTGTACTGTTATATATTTTTAAAACCCCTATCATCCTTGTTGTGTATTGTTTACTCTAATTAATGTTAACTCAATTTGTTTTTTGGACATTTTTATTTAAATTCAACCCAGATTATGGACAAATGAATAACACATTTATTTCTCCGTTGCATTAGAATGTCAGTGTCTTTTTTATTCCTAAAGTCGGTTTAACGTAAAAAAAAAAAAAAATGTTGAAAACAAATATAAGAACTATAGTATTTTTTGTAATTATTTGCAATCTAAGCACGGAAATATTTGTCAATCTGACAACAAAAAGATAACACCACAATGATTAAAGAAACTTGTACATGTATTGGGTGATGATTGTAGTATTAATCATCTAATATTAGTCAATCCTGATTCCTCAGGGGTGTGTATCCAACCTTGTCTATTCTCCTCAATCCGTGTTTTCTCCAGCAGGAATATATCAACACAAAGAAACCGGATACTGCTATTATTAAACCAGCACAAACTCCTAAAATCATCGTCATTTCGGAAACGAAAGATCCATCATTCTAAAACGGAATATATACAAAATATATACATGTAGTTAATTACTTAATTCAGTAGTGATATTACGTCTGATGTTGATTTCTTGGTGCATTATGAAGTTATATAAATATCATAATTCAAACCCTTGGTTTTCTATCTTGAATTGTTCCACATGTTGTCTTGCCGAGACCCTTTATAGGTTATACAATTAATGCGGTATAGGTTTGTCTCATTGTTAAAGGCCGCACAACATCTCCTTATTCTTATATTTCTTTACGACAATGTAGCCTCTGTAAATTTTTCAACAAGTTTCTGGACAGTTTTTGTCATTCTTTTCAATATCTTATTTTGGTGCTTAGTTTTGCATTTTACAAGTTCTCTTGAATCAGTTTGTTTGTATTTTGTAAAAGACCTTACACAAAGAGTGAATATCGTCATTTAAGGGCAATAACTCTTATAAGGAGTTCCCTGATGATTTTAGGCAGAATGAGCTTATTTGTGGATATCAGTTTGCTGATCATGTATGCTTGTATAGTTTTTCTTTGTCCATAATAGTCTTATGCCCCCCAAAAAAAAGTAAAAATCGTAATTCAGAGAAAATGCCAGGTGAGCTAGAATTCACAGACGTTTTTTTTTTTGAATGACGGACAAAAGATAAGACATGATATGTTTGAACTGAATTTTAATGTGCGTATTGTTATTCTTTTACTTTTCTACATTGGCTAGAGGTATAGGGGGAGGGTTGAGATCTCATAAACATGTTTAACCCCGCCGCAATTTTGCGCCTGTCCCAAGTCAGGAGCCTCTGGCCTTTGTTAGTCTTGTATGATTTTAAATTTTAGTTTCTTGTGTATAATTCGGAGTTTAGTATGACGTCCATTATCACTGTACTATTATGCATATTTTAGGGGCCAGCTGAAGGACACCTACGGGTGCGGGAATTCTCGCTACATTGAAGACCCATTGGTTGCCTTCGGCTGTTGTTTGCTCTATGGTCGGGTGGTTGTCGCTTTGACATATTCACCATTTCCTTTCTCAATTTTATTACTTACTGTGTTACTATTCTCTCCATTACCAAACCCACTTAATTCATCGTTAGCCATCCCCGGAATAATCGTTATTTTAGGCAAGGTAAGCTAGTGTGAATAGACGTTAATTTAAATGACGAACACACATATACAGTCAAAGGTGTAATATATACTAACTGTGTTACTGTCCTCTCCGTTACCAGACCCAGTTAATGCATCGTTAGCCATCCCAGGAATAACAGTTGTTTGTGTTGGTACAGTGGATGTCATTGGTTCATCTGTGGTCATATAAGTGGAAGTGGTTACCGTTGGTCCAAAGGTGGCATCTTCATCACACGTGTCTGCTGGTAAGTGGCAGTTCGCCTGGATTTTACTTACGTTTGGACTGAACCATTGCCATGGCGAAAAACTGAAATAGTTCAAAAATTTGAATATCAGTGGGATTTAATAACACAATCACAGTAATATTTTGTTCAAGAATTAAAGCAGAAAGAGCGATTAGAAAATGCCTGTACCAAGTCAGGAATATGACAGTTGTTATCCATTCGTTTGATGTTTTTGGACTTTTGATTTTGCCTTTTGATTTTTGATTTTCCTTTTTGAATTTTCCTCGGAGTTCAGTATTTTTGTGTTTTTACTTTTTACACTATAGAAAAATAGTTCCAAAACACGCTAATGAGGGCAAGATCATTTTACCCTTTTTAAACGCTTACTAATGGTTGCATATTAACCATATTAGAAAAACACAATTTAAAAGTAAAGAGATTGAAGCCTTTGGTTATTGCCGCGTCTATGGAATGTTGTTTTAAGAACGGAACTAAATGCTTCTTTAATTTGTAGTTTTATAGGGTTGTAATATGTTGAACAATTTATACACCATAAAGCAAAGTAGAATATGTCTTTTCAACAATTTTGCATTCTAACTAAAACTACAAAGAAGCAATATCATCACTGTGTTTTTGAGTGATAGTGTAAACAATAATTACATACTTCAACAAAAGTTCATTATGGCTAGGACATTTTGCCTCTACACAGAGTACGCTCTTAGTCATCTGAAAATATAAAAAAAGAATTTTTAATTTTTCAAGTCCACCATTGATTGCCCGAAAATATTAAATCTACTTCTTTCTCGTTCCTAATCATCTGTGCGTGGAGATTTAAATTCTTTTAGTATGAATCTAAAGAATGCTCTTAAAAACCAGTAAACTTTAACTTTAAAATATGCTGAAGGTCAAGCAAACATTGACATTTCATACTATTCCTATTGACATGTCATACCATTCTTATTGACATGTCATACTATTCCTATTGACCTGTTATACCATTCCTATTGACCTGTCATACCATTCCTATTGACCTGTTATACCATTCCTATGTACCTGTCATACCATTCCTATTGACATGTCATACCATTCCTATAGACCTGGCATACCATTCCTATTGACCTGTTATATCATTCTTATTGACCTGTCATACCATTTCTATTTACCTGTCATACCATTCCTATTGATATGGCATACCATTCCTATTGACCTGTTATACCATTCTTATTGACCTGTCATACCATTTCTATGTACCTGTCATACCATTCCTATTGACATGTCATACCATTTCTATTTACCTGTCATACCATTCCTATTGACCTGTTATACCATTCTTATTGACCTGTCATACCATTTCTATGTACCTGTCATACCATTCCTATTGACCTGTCATACCATTTCTATTTACCTGTCATACCATTCCTATTGATATGGCATACCATTCCTATTGACCTGTTATACCATTCTTATTGACCTGTCATACCATTTCTATGTACCTGTCATACCATTCCTATTGACATGTCATACCATTCCTATTGACATGTCGTAACATTACTATTGTCATGTCATACCATTCCTATTGACCTGTCATATCATTCCTATTGACATGTCATACCATTACTACTGACATGTCATACCAATCATATTGACATGTCATAACATTCCTATTAACATGTCATAACATTCCTATTGACATTTCATGACATTCCTATTGACATATCATACTATTCCTATTGACATATCGTACCATTCCTATAGACCTGTCATACCACTCATATTGACATGTCATAACATTCCTTTTGACGTGTCATGCCATTTCTATTGACATGACATACCATTCCTATTGGCATTTCAGATCATTCATATTGACATGTCAGATCACTCCTATTGACATGTCATACTATTTCTATTGATATTTCATAGCATTATTATTGACATGCTATACCATTTCTTTTGATATGTCATAAAATTGAGAATGGAAATGGGGAATGTGTCAAAGAGACAACAACCCGACATGTCATATCACGCCTATTGACATGTCATACCATTCTTATTGACATGTCATACATTTTCTTTTGACATGTCATAATTCATAATGACATGTCATACCATTCCTATTGACATGTCATACTATTTCTATTGTTATATCTTGTCACTTCTTTTGACATGTCATACCAATCTATTTAAAACATATTATAGCACTCCTTTTGACATGTATTGACATGGGGTTTGATTAAACTTTTAAAGTATCATCACAACACATAGTATGTTACTAGTTGTATTATCATAATTCATGTGTTGATTTTATTGATCAGATTTAACTAACATACTTTGAAACATGTGTCATAGTTGTCACAAGTTGAAGAAGTGTAAGATATGTAACCTGATGTAATTGTTGTTCAAATTAAAGAAGTGTGCGAATGACAGAATGTCATATAACTCTACTCTGATATATTTTATTTAAACCGACCAGCCTTTGTTCTTACTCTACAGTAAAGAATCGACCATGTCTTTTTTCTTACTGTAAAGTTACGCGTTTTTTTTTTTTTGCAAAAGCGTTGTAAAGCAGAAAATACTGTTGTCTAAGTCTTTGGTATGACCTAGCTTGGAGATGCACAGTGACTGTTCAGAGACCACCGAGTCGTCCTAGCACTAATGCATTATGCTTACCCATGCTCAAAGATTCAACTTAGCTGAAGTAGAATCTAAACGTAACTGCGAAGAGTTTTCTTTTATGTACAATTGTTTTTATAAAGTTATGATTGTCTTATGCTATATTCTACTGAAATACAAATGAAATGAAGTTCTCATATATGTATGTATTTTGAACTTACCAAAACTTCTGGACTTTGGCAGGCGGCGTCCTCAAACACACCTTCTTGTAATTTCTAAAAATCAATACACTTTATAAGAGTATTTAAGATTTCATATAACTTTATTTCTATATGTTAGGAGGATTCTCACTCATAAATCAATCAATGAAATGAACTCGGTTGGAATGTGTCTTTTGCAGCTAAAAGCTAAGTTGAAATCAAATATAGTGCATTTTCTTGCCGGTGAGACAATAATTTTTTGTCTTATATTTTGGATATGCAAGTTTGGATTAATCGTTAACATAAAAATAAGGAGATTTGGTTTGACAGCAAGATGAGACAACTATCCACAGAGACCGAATGACGTCACGGGAATTTTAGCAACTAAAGGTACACATAACAAAAAACGCAGCTTCAGAAGAAAAAAAAATGTGGCCCAAATAAAAATTAAAAACACCCTGATTTAGAACGTAAAACAAATATGATAATAGACAAACAACAACAACCACTAAATGAATTACAGACTTCTGAATTGTGAACATATAAAAGTGGTGTTGTTAAATATGTTTGCGAATGCTCAACTAGCCTTTGTGAAAGGAGTGTAACAGAACCAATTTATATTGATAACTTGATTTTGGAAACAGTAACAAAACAAGTGTTTTATCAAGAAATAAAATGTTAGCTTATAATCCAGGTTTAGGTTTAAAGCAGACTGTAAATATGTTTTGTTGATTTATAGGTGTGCACTGATTTGAAATGGGTAGAAAGTTGAAGTGTCTATCTACTACCCCAAAGATCATTACAAGATGGTTCTCAGCTGACTACTACACTTTGTTCACTGTTTGAGAGTTGCGTAATACAAGCGGATTCCAGTTAAAGATAATCAATGACAAATCTCCTATATAAAACCCAGATCAAACTAGTTCGTATCGGCCATATAAAAGAAGTCTTCAATAATGAAATGTATATCCAGCTGTGACACGAAACAAGAGAAAGGAATCTATACATGATGGATTATGAAGGTTATCATACTTATCGAGTTTAATCAACTTTTATAACTAAAAAAGTCATGTAGTTTAGGTTTTTGTATACATTGTAGATATGGACAGCTTTATAGAATGAACATATACATGCTTTAAAACATTTTATAAACAATTCTCTTTTGCAATTGTATGATGTGCCTTTTGTGATTTTTATGGGCGTTTTTCAATAAAAACTAGATTTCTTGTCCCAGCCACTTTAAAAAAAAATGTGTTTGATCTTTACAAGTATTTTTGTGCAGACAGTACATTTATTTAGATTTAACATTTTTAAGCAAAGAAACATACTGTTTTCAGAGGGATTAATAAGATATTGATTCCTGAATGGTTCAAAATAACCAGTTTGATATAATCTATTTTTGCAAGAAATGGACTGGATATAAACATTATAAGGTCTTACAATAGAATTGATGCGTTTATAACGGCAGTTAAATTGTTGGCAAAAAAATGAGCACGTCAAATGAACCTGAATGGTACCGTATTTTTTGTTATGCCCACTAAGAAACGGTTCAAACCTCCTTCATTATCTGGTTTTAAAATTATGAAAAAAATATCAGTATACGGCTTAGCATGTGCTTTGATGAAAGGAATCATTTTTGTTACTTTTGCAATTTAGAGATTGTGGAAGAAAAATGAAATATGTGAATATGTCCACTACGTAACGGTCAACTACGAAACAAATTTGGGAAAATAACGTTTCGTAGTGGACACTACCACTACCATGCAGTCGTTTTTTACTTTTTTTTCAATTCTATTCGTGCAAAACAAATAACAAGGGTTTGTTTCATGTAACTTTCAATATATTTTTGATCAATATACAATAGGGTTGATGTAAACTACGAAACTTTTTTGTCCACTATGGAACGGTTTTTGTCAACTACGAAAATCATCAAAATGCCCTCTACGAAACATGAGTTGTGCCTTCATATGTGGGTACTGTCTATTTTTCATCGATAAAAAAAATGGTTCTCCAATTCAGAAAAAAATGAGATATTTCAAGTATATAAAATAAAATAAACTAGAATGTCAAAAGGAGACATTACAAATACCATAAGATGTGCTTTAAATTAGAAGCAGATGTCCACAACGAAACAGCATTTAAATTATGAGAAAAAAAAAGTTTTGAAGAGTATTTAATTATCACAGGTATCAGGATTTTAATTTAATACGCCAGACGCGAGTTTCGTCTACATAAGACTCATCAGTTATGCTCAGATCAAAATAGTTATTAAGCCAAACAGATACAAAATTGAAGAGCATAGATGACCCAAAATTTATAAAAATTGTACCAAATACGTTGTGTTATAATTGAAGTTATAACACTTGTAATAAAATTTTAGACCAGTTGTTTTTTTTCTATTTGTTTAGGTCTGAAAATCGCACTTTTATTGAAAAACGCCCTGTAAGAAAAACATATGAATTGGTTGACATCATGTAAAAACTGCTATTGTAAAATCGTATGTAAAAGGACAAAAAAAACATAAACTAAGTAAAACAAAAGATCGAATATGACAAAATATTTGATAAAAAAAGGAAAACACAAAACGTTTATTATACATAAAGGTAGAGGTCATTTCCCAAGCACCTGTAAAACGTTGTAGTGTTTTATATTGTTTTGGGTCAAATTAATTCTTAATTGCCATCTTAAATTCGCAAGTGATCATACTGAATTAAGTATCCTCGTCAAATCAACCTGTTTATTGTCAATATAAAATGGTATTAAACGGCTTAAACAATAATGATAATACTGATGTTATATATGACCATCAAAAAGTAAAATAAAGTTAATATCGAAATCCCAACGAAAATCCGTATCAAATGGCAAAATCAAAAACTCAAACACATCAAACGAATGGAAAACAACTCTGACATGTTCCAGACTTGGCATAGAATACCTTAATAGCCGTATTTGGCACACCATTTTGGAATTTTTTGTCTTCAATGCTCTTCAACTTTATATTTGTTTGGCTTTTTAACAATTTTGATCTGAGCGCGACTGGTGAGTCTTATGCAGACGAAACGCACGTCTGGCGTATCAAATTAAAGCCTGGTACCTTTGATAACTTTTCGTACATGCATTTCCTAATGAGGAAAATGGTGGATTAAACTTGTTTTTATAGCTAGCTAAACCTCTCACTTGTACGACAGTCGCATATCATTCCATTATATTGACAACAATGTGTCAGCAAAACAAAGAGTCATATTGCAGTAGGTAAAGTGTTAAAAATAGAGGTATAGAAGTCAACGTTGTGTTATAATCTTAATTACTATTAAAAAAAACACCACAATATGTTAATAAAAAAATGACATATAGACAAAGCATATAAACAAAAATGAATGACAATAATACAAAATATGACCACAGCACAAAAACTCATTTGTGGGATGCAAAACAACAAGTAATATTTATAAAAGTGTTTACCTTATTATTATTGTCTCTAAGGAATTCCACAACAGTCACGTGAAATGCTGCCAATAAATGACCATAACAAGTTAAGTCCAGCTGATGGTCATTTCTCATATCACAAATCATGTTTATAGCTTCAACAGTAAAATTCATTCTCTAAAACAAGATAAAAACAAAAATGCCAGTCTGGAGAACTTGATTTATTTATTGTTTGTAATTTATTTTGAACTTCAACTATAAATGTGTTGTTATATATATGTAGTTGCTTTGTGTCTATTGCTCTCGTTTTACATGTGTTTTTGCCATTAGTACCTATCTATTTATTTTGAAAATTTGCAGCTGAATTTAACATATTATTAAATGTTATTCTGTCACACCACTGTCCCAAGTATGAGGAGGGTTGAGCGCTCGCAAACATGTTTGACAACACACCTTTTCCCATGGCAGGAGTCATATTTGTTTTTCGTTAATTGTATTGTTATAATTAGGTCGTTAGTTTTCTCGTTTGAATTGTTTCGCATTTCTAATGTTGAGGATTTTTGTAGCTTATAACTAGTATAGTGACTATAGGTATTTTGTTTTCTCATCGTTGAAGATCGTACCATTATTTGCTCAGAACTCTGGTGGATCGTTGTCTCATTTGCGATTTTACCACATTTCTTATTTAAAATATCTCAAGTATTGGATTCAGTCTAGCTTCATGCATTATTTCAATGGATAAATTCATGCTAACAGACGACGGACAAAAGTTACATAAAAAGGATAAAAAGCCGAGATTTATCATTTTCGTCTGGCCATTCCAAAAGCAGTGGATTAATTGCCGATGAAACAATTATGCACGAAAGACCAAAAGACAGGAATGTGAACAATGGCAGATTATCGTACGGCCTTCTTTTTTGTGCAAAACACCATGTAGTAACCCGTAGAAGGCCTTGGGTCGACAAAAGGTGAACCATTTAAAACTAGAAAGAGATGATTTGGTGATCAACAATACACCAGTTAATTATCAGCCAGATACAAAAGAAATATAAAAATCTCTGGTGGGGATATTAACACTTTAGTTAAAGTTACTTGAACAATATACATAGGCAAACAGCAACCGACGGCAACCACGTTTCAGTTTACATGATCATGGCTAGAGACATGCACGCAAAAAGAGTTGATTGAAACATGCTTGTTGGTATATATTCAAGTACCCAGCCACGTCCACTCTGTATTTTTGTTACATGTATTTCTATTTGTATTCATCTGATGAGTTAAGGATACTACAAATACAGTTAAGTCGGTATCATATCTTGACTTACATCTAGAAATTGACAGTGAGGGTACCGGTCGGTTGAAAACAAAACTTTGCGACAAAAGAGATGATTTCAGCTTTCCAATTGTGAACTTTCCATTTCTAAGTAGCAACATTCCAGCAGCACCTGCATACGGTGTATATATCTCCCAATTGATACGATATTCCCGTGCTTGCATTTCCTATCATGATTTTCTTGATAGAGGGTTGCTGCCCACAAGGAAGCTATTAAACCAAATGAGTTCCAAATGGTGAAGTTGAAATCATCCCTTTGTAAATTTTATGGACGCCATCACGAGTTGGTTGACCGTTATGGAATAACCGTTTCACAAATGACATCGGATATATTCCTTACGTCGTAACTACAATCCCCTTCCCTTTCATGAATGTGTGACCTACGGAATTAGACTATTTACCAGATTTGTTATCACATAAGCAACTGTGACACGACGGGTGCCACATGTGGAGCAGGATCTGCTTACCCTTCCGGAGCACCTTAGATCACCCCTAGTTTTTGGTGGGTTTCGTGTTGTTTATTCTTTATTTTCTATGTTGTGTCATGTGTACTATTGTTTGTTTGTCTTTTTCATTTTTAGCCATGGCGTTGTCAGTTTATTTTCGATATATGAGTTTGACTGTCCCTTTGGTATCTTTCGTCCCTCTTTTAAGCTTTATAACTGATTTTTATAGTTCGTTCTTATGTTGTATTGTTACACCACTATACCAGGTTAGGGGAGGGATGGGATCCCGCTAACATGTTTTTATAGCTGACTATGCGGTATGGGCTTTGCTCATTGTTGAAGGCCGTTAGGTGACCTATAGATGTTAGTGTCTGTGTCATTTGGTTTCTTGTAGAGAATTGTTCTCATTGGCAGTCATACCACATCTTCTTTTTTATATTGTGAGCGACCAACAGTCCCGATGTAAAGGGAAGCCATTGTGAAACACACAACACACAAGAACCAAATGTAAATATCAATTGGAAACGGTTAAACCTATTAGATCGGTAGTCAGCTGACAAAAAGTACCAAAAACATCACTGTTGAACGCAGTACGATGACCCATATATTATTGTTAATTTCTGTGTCATTTCTTGTGGACAGTTGTCTCATTGGCAATTATAACACATCTAATCTTCTTTTTTATACTTGTATTCTACGTGACTGATTCTACGTTAGAGTTCTTACCTCTTGTATAGGGCATCCGGTGACATTGTTCAGAAAGGTGTCAAAACAGGACAAGGAATGTGATTGACAAATCTGAGAGAAGATTTCAGAATCTTTGACCATAGCAGCCTTCTCCATCATTAATCCATTCCAATAGGAAAACTCGTCGTATAAACACCAATGTCCAGTAGCACAATTCAGAAGCAATGCTTCAATGACGTCGTTAGAGAACATTATTCCATAAACATCCCAAATGTTCAAGTCGACAAGAAGTGAAGACAGCCCAGTGCCACACAACTCTGTTAATGTAAACTCCGCACCGCACCGTGCTTCCATTAAACCAGACGTCGTTGATGAAGGGCGAGACAATGTCGGTGATCGAGTCACGTTTCCATCGCTGGTAACATTTGTAGATGGTAGCTGTACATTACTAGTGTTTGTTACTCCTAACTGAGAAGATGTGGTGACTTTAGTGCTTGTTTGTGTTGGTGTTCCTTTGCTTGTTCCCGCCGTATTGGTTGAGAATTTGTTGGTGAACCAACTGAAAGTAGATGGTAAAGTCGTGCTATTAGCAGTCATATTTTTTGAATCTCCAAGAATACTGTCCAACATTTGGGCAAATAATTGTCCTACACTCAAATGTTCTTCATCTCTTTTTGACTGTTTTAACTGAAATGCTGAACTAACAGTCAAACTCGAATATAAGCCCAGTAAAACTAACACTCTGAAAATATTAAGATTCATTATTTCACCAGCGACCAACACTTCATTCAGTGAAAAAACAGTATTGTGTAAAAATCAATGTAAGGTGATACATAAATAGATCTTAAGAAATCATTTTATGGAGATGTCCTTCTCTCATGCACTTTGTATGTTATCAGAAGTATGTGTCACCTCCTTTATAATTAATAAATGTTAACATACAATTCATTTTAATTCAATTTGATTGAGGCACCAGTGCATCTAAAAATAAAGAGTAATTTTGTACAACATCTAAAAATCTACATTTCAAACAAAGGGTTGAATAAAATAAAAATAAAATGAAAGATCGTTCGAAGGGTTTACGGAAACGTCACATGTCTTTAAATTTCGGACTAGGTGAAAACTAAATGGCTAAATATTTATACTACATTTCTTTACTTATATTATAAATAATTCCCTTCTTTAGCTCCTCTAACAACACATGTCGCTCTGATTGATTCTGGATACAGATGTTTTAGTCTTTATATGTATAAATCTTACAAACTTTTATAAAATCGATAAACTTATTTCGCTGCACTGATTTCGTTGTAGTATTGGTATAACTATATATCAGAAACCGTTAAATGTCTAACCAACAATTATAAACAATGCAGATTAGGGAAAAAAATTAGAAAACAGTATACTACATGCCAGTAAAAATATCATCCTAACAAAATACTGTCATTGATAAGATGGTTTTAATAAAAAAAAAAAATACAAGTTGGAGTATCCAGAATACTAGTACACATGTAAACATTTGTAAATTTAAATGTATTCGTGATACTCGTGATTATAGGATTTTAACAATGAGCAAAACCCATACTGCATAGCAAGCTAGTAACGAAACGAAAAAACGAAAAACGAACTTGATATACAGTAGCAAACGCAAACCACTGAATTTCAGGCTTATGCCTTGGAACAGGCACATACAGAATATGAAGGAGTTATATTTTGGTGAGCACCCCCCCCCCCCCCCCAAATCTGACAGTGGTGTAACTGCTAGCAAAACAACAAACTATAAAAATCAGTTGAAAAGGTCTTGACTCATCAGATCGATACAAAGCAAAACAAACAACTAACAAAAACATTAAAGACACACAGTACCAATGAGTGTACTCGCAGCTACCCTTTCAAGCCAATAACAATTTAGAAAAATCATGTATCCAAGACAAAATATCAATCAGTACACATCTAATGGGTTTAGTGTAAAGACATAAGAAAATCATGACCTTGTGCAATTATTAAATAATGTGGATATTTGGTTATGTTTTGATTTATTGATAAGAGAATCAATGTTTCTACCGATGAAAACAATGTGAAAATGAAAAATCTAAATATAGGAAAGGACAGATATTGTTTTATATATTCGCTTTATTTAAATTTAATTCCCTTGGGTAATTTCGACAATATATTGTACTATGCTCCTAACCTTGAGCCCATTTAATGGAAATAAACATGTTAATACATCGATTAAGTCTATGCATAAGTACTGTTCTTCGTCTCAAAGTCACTGTATAATGTATGGCCTTCAACATGGAACTAGAAATCTCATCTCATTGCAAGTTCAATGTAAAACATGTAGAGACAAATACGGATCTAGGATTTTGAAAAGGGGGGATTTAGACAAAGATTGGAATGGAATAGGCTGCCCTAACCATGAAGATAGCTCTCAATTTGGTCCCGGGCACCCTGCCTCCCCTTAAAATCCGCCTTTTAGAACTTAACAGACCACATCACTATATGGGTCATTTTCAAAATCCGTCCATATTCTAGTACGGTTGTCCTGTGAGAAAAATACGGCTAATTCATTACTGGCAGTTTTAATTCACAGGCGTTTGTGGAGTGGACCCCCTTTTTTTATTTTTGTATTTTATAAATTTTTTTTTTTTTTTTTCATATTTCAACTTATATAAACTTTGTTTGGCCGTGTTCAAAGTCTTTTCAATGAGATTTAACATTAAAAAAAAACTCATTGAAAAGACGTTGAACACCTTAAATAAGTAAATCTTAGTTATATAAGTTGAAATTTAAAAAAAAAATGAAATAAAAAAAAATGTAAAAAAAAAAAGAAGGGGGGCTCCACTCCACAAACGCCAGTGTTTGAATTATGGTATACTATTTGAATTTGTTAACTTTTTTTGGATTTGAGCGTCACTGAATGATGAGTCTTTTGTAGACGAAACGCGCGTCTGGCGTATATATACGAAATTTTATAGTCCTGGTATCTATGATGAGTTTTTTTACCAGTTTTCCGGAATAATAGCGGTAAAGGTCCGTTATTGACTTTGGAGTTTATATATTTACTTCAACCAAAAACCTAAAAATTCTGAAGGTGAATCCACCGGCACATGTGATACTAGATCTAGACTACTTAAGTTATATCTATGGTATTTTTCAATTATCTCAACAACTGAAAGCAAATATTTTAATGGATGTCATTCCTTATCAAATCAATCTCTGAACAGGCCTGATAGTGATGACAACCCCCCTTTTTTATTTATCAATATCATAATCGTGTTTACACTTGCCTTATTATTTATAATTACATGTGTTATTGTTGAAACATTGCATTTAATGGTATCTTGAATTGCTGACATGATCTTAATACATGCAGAAAACGTAATCAGAAGTAAATAGTAATACAATTCGAAATCTACGTTTTCATAATCTGGGAACAGTAAATCTAACATAGCCTTACCGGACGCAATTATGACTGGACACAATTAAGAACGATTTTTAATGTTTGCACCCTTATATTATATTTATGCATGAAAATTAATAAATGTTTCTATTAATCAAAAACCCACTACATTACTGGTGTTTTAACGAAAAAAAAGTTCATGCGCACTTGGTTAATGTTGCAGACGACGAAAAATTAAGTTTCGTAAATGTCAAAATAATGACTCCCTCTTTTGGAAATTACACGAATAAAGCACACAAGCTAGTGCAAATTGCCTTCTTTTGTCATTATATAGATAGAAAAATATCTCCTGAATCTGTTCATATGTGTGATACCCTTTATCTTGCCCAAATAATCCAAAAATGAACGTTTTCTCAGACTCGGGTGATCCTGAGCATTGTCAGAAGAAAATAGTATTTTTATTGGAAAGTCCCGAGAACTCCGAAAGTAAAGGTTAAATATAAATTAAAATCATAGGTTCACTAACTAAAAAGAGAATTCAGTGCTTCTTAGACGAAAGAACTTGCATAAAAACAAAAAATCCGAATTATTTTCTTTTGAAAGAAATTTTTTTGTCACCAATTTCGTCTCCAACTACTGCTGAAGAATTTGAAGTAAAATACCATATTACACTTCTTATTTTCTTAGGAAATGTGTTTTAGATTAGATTAATGTATGTTTCATAAATTTAGATCGTTGTCATTGATTTTTTCTGCCAGATATATAAATATAGTGCCGTTCGTAATTTCGTCCATATTGGGCTTGCTAGACCCATAAAACCAGGTCATGAAAATCTTACCAAAGTATCCCAACGTAAATAGAAAATTATGTGTGTTATGATTCAAAATGAAAAGCATTCATACATCTTTAATTCTATGGTACAAACAATTCAAGAACAGTATTCTACAAAGAAAAAAAATAATTAAAGTTCAAAAATGGTTCTTAATTGTGTCCAGTGAGGCTATATAATATATATATAATGAAAATTCAAAGATACAAACGATTTATCTCTTTAGAAAAGAGGTTTGGTCGTATATTTTTAATACTTTCAAAAAATTACTTGCTTTCTCTTCTGGTACTACTTGTCAATCAAAGGGTTTATAAAACATTTTGATTTTGAGATGAATTAGTTTGATACTTCTTTAGAAAGTGATCATGATTGGCTTTGGTTAATGTTTCATCCCTTTAATGCATCAAAATCGTCATATGCATTCCCAATCTCTTGTCAAACATTGTTTATTTTTGAAATTTTTATTTTTTCTTCGGCCAACATTGAAATCCGCATTTTTACGGTTATTAAACTACAGCTGCACAAATATGGCACAGTAGCCAGAAAAAATTATCTAAAAAGAGAAAACTATGCATTCCAAACGTATTAACTGACTAATTGTTCGATGTTTTTGATAAATGTACTCTTTTTGAAAATAGATCTAGAACTAAAACCACACATATATTTATGTTTGGCCAAAGAGGAAAAAAATAATTCTGTAACTTTAAATGAATATAGAAAACATAAATTGAAACAACTGTAATCATGGGTATAGTTTAATTGTATTCTCCGTTATGATTTGAACAATATAAAGATATAAAAAAAGGAAATAGAGCTTTGCCCCGACAGGACAAATGACAATTTTTTTTCTTCGCCAAATGTGATGCTATCAAAAATATCTGGGGAAAACACTAGGGGTTGGACCTTTTTCGGAATGTCAGGATCGGGTGTTTTTTAAACTCAGGATTTTGGGATTGACCCTTTCTAGATCCGGGATTTCTTTTTTGGAATTTTCGGATTTCATGTTTTTAAGCCTGGGATTTCAGGATCAGGACCCCTCCGACCTCCCCTCAATATACATGTACACAAAAATGAAAAAAAAAAAAAAAAAAGACATGTCATGTTTTAGTCCAAAAATAATTATGATGTCGTGGAAGGCTATTGTATATTAACATCACAGGAAAGCATCAAAGCAAAAATTTAAAATAGCCTTCTAAGACGTCCCATACTGCGGATTCATTATTTTTTTGGTACCTGTTTTAGTGGATTATGGAAATCTTACATGTGGGTAGTACATGTCATGGTTTTGGGGAAGTCTGCATACAATCGTATACAAATTTTCTGGAGAACAAGGTTTTAAGTTTAACATAACACTCATTTTATCAGGTACAAGGTCTTTGTATGTCGACTGTACAATGTCTGGGTTTGACTGTACAAGAAGGTCAGGGTTTGTCTTACACACTGTTCAAATGGTCATATTTGTTTTATTCAGAGGTTATTGAAAGATTTCTATTCACATAACATTATGTTATACTCATTGATTTTATCAAAATGATACATGTAAAATGCAATAAAAACATGATGATGATGAATATCTTTACAGATTGAACTACAGTTAAGATGAACTGCAAACAGCTGTTTTCGATGAGAGCAGCAATTCGTATCCAAGATGTACTAACCAAAATTCAATTGAAGAACAATATAAGCATTTTATCCTCAACATGTGATCATAGTGGAACATTAATGAGGCAAAAACACACATGCTGTTATATGACAGATTCTAGATTTAGAATTACATTTAGTGACAATACAAAAGTATCCAAGTCTGGTTTAGTTTTAAGTTTTAGTGATATTTTTTATCAACAAAACAGACAGAAAGGACATAGCCATTGGCAGAATATTAAACACACTAAAGGTGAACAGGACGCGATAAGAGGAAAGGATACACAAATGTTAACGTTAAGGATAAAAAATGCTCTCAAAGGTATTTATCTCTAATATTACCATGAAGATTAGGTTATTGAAATGGTGGTGTCAATTGTATACAAAATATGGTAAGATACTTGTAGGGCTGAAATATTGAAAAGATGTTACATATTTTTTTGTTTTTTAGTTTTCTTGTTTGAATTGTTTTACATTGTCTTATCGGCCTTTTATAGCTCACTATGCGGTATGGGCTTTGCTCATTGTTGAAGGCATTACGGTGACCTAGAGTTGGTAATGTCTGTGTCATTTTGGTCTCTTGTGGACAGTTGTCTCATTGGCAATCATACCACATCTTCTTTTTTATATGTACAAAATGTAGTAAAATAAGCCTTATAAAATAATAACTTCTGTGTTTCTGCTTATATGTTGAAAACAACTATAGATGGTACATGTATGTAGGTAGGCAATTTTTTTTTTATGCCCCACCTATGATATTAAAGGGGCATTATGTTTTCTGGTCTGTTGGTCAGTTCGTCCGTTTGTCTGTTCATCTGTTTGCCCCGCTTCAGCTTAAAGTTTTTGGTGGAGGTAGTTTTTTATGAAGCCAAGTCCAATCAACTTGAAACTTAATACACATGTTCCCTATGATGATGATGATATGATCTTTCTAATTTAAATGCTAAATTAGATTTTTGGCCCCAATTTCACGGTCCACTGATCATGAACATAGAAAACGATAATGTGAGTGGGGCATCCATGTACTATGGACACATTCTTGTGTTTTAAGGTTTTGACTGATTAAAATAGGAGAAACAGCCTGACTTTCATATGTATAAAATTACTTGTTCAAAAATGACAAAAAAATCTTAATTAGGGAAGTGGATTTAGCTAAAACACTAAGCAATTTGATCTCTTTTATTTATTTGGCATTTCCCCCTTGATATAGACTAAGAGCAATTTCCTCAATTCCCAGATGTCTTTTGAAATTACATGTATAAACCTAATCTAACATGTTAAACAATTAGAATCAAAATGCACAAAAAAAGAGTATTAATTTTTCAATGCATGAATATGCAATTTTTTAAGTATTTTTTAATTTATTTATATATATCTGAAGATCATGAACTTAACAACTTGCTAATTACATGACGTACATTTTATATATTTATATATAGTGATTTGTCAAGTGCTCTAAACTTTGTCTAAGGATTTGTTTTGCTTGTTATCCTATTCTTTAAATATAGTTTTATGAAATATGTGACCTGAAAAGAAATCTAATAGCTAAAGCAGGGTAGATATTTATAACACATGAATATGCTTTTGTCCTGTTATGAATGTTATTTTTGCCACTGGACTTAAAATGCAATTTCATTATCATCATATATATATTTTGACTGTAAAACATGGTATATTTCAGATAATGCCTCGACAGATCCTAAAGTGAACAATGAATTAGGAAGATGTATTGATTCGGCTAAACAGAAAAATATTGCCATGGACACCATTCTTAGGATTATCAAGAACACAGTAAATATATAACTGTTAACATTTTTATAGGCCCATCTAAGCTGCAACATTTTATGGTATATACCATCGTCTACACTTCCAACAATAACTCAAAAACATTTTAAGCAATTTTCATGAAACTTTGGTGAATTAATCATATCTATTGATACATATATAAAAAAGAAGATATAGTATGATTGCTAATGGGACAACTGTCCACAAAAGACCAAAATGACACATACATTAACAACTATAGGTCACCGTACGGCCTTCAACAATGAGCAAAGCCCTTACCATTAAAGTCAGCTATAAAAGGCCCCGCTATGACAATATAAAACAATTCAAGCGAGAAAACTAACGGCCTTATTAATATAAAAAAATGAACTAAAAAAAAAATATGTAACACATAAGCAAACGACAACCACTGAATAACAGGCTCCTGAATTCGGACAGGCACATACATAAATAATGTGGCGGGGTTAAACATGTTAGCGGGATCCCAACCCTCCCCCTAACCCCTATGCTCCCTTTTGATTTTCATCATTTTTTTTATTTTTCATTTCTGAATCATGGGATTTTATTTATAATCAAATGTGTGATTTTCCAGTTTTCTTACAATAATTGAAAAATGCCTTGAGCAATTTTCATGAAACTTTGGCGAATTGTATATATATAGCCTAAGCTTTTGATTAATAAAAAGGAAATAATTAATTGTAAAAGACTTTAACTCACCGCTGATAGTAACTATGTTTGATAACAAATTGTACTTGTTTCCATTTATAGAAATGATTTTATTTTCAGGCATCCAAGAATGAAAGTTCTCGTGAGGAGATAATAGAATGTTCCGGTGCTGGTGGGTTGAAGTTTATCATACAAGCTTTCACAGATCTTCCAAAGAGAACCAGACCAGATATTCAATCTAAACTTAAAAAATTTGGGTAAATAACACTTTTGATTATTTGACTAATTAATCATTGACAAATCAACCAGAATTAAACCACATTTATTAGGTCTAGGAAACATATTGACCTGGTTCAAAAAAACTTAAATATTCAAAATTCAATGATGATTTCAACTTTTCTTGCTTTCCTCTGAATTCATTATTTTAATTCCATGTAAAATGTTAACCATGTCTGATGACTTCAGACAAAGAAAGAACACCTTATGCAGATCATTTTTAAAAAAAGACTTAAATCCCTAAAATATCACTTATGATAACTTTCACTATTGAATCTGCTATTATACAATATTTCTACTTGTGACAAATAGATTTTGACTATTTTTTAACTGTCATGAGAGAAGATGGTAGAATAAATATATATGTAGTCACTATGTAATTAATCCCAAGTCTGATATAGTGTGGCCATAGGAATCTCGCTATAATATTATTTTAACAAGTGCTGGGATTCATATGTTTTGCAGCTGCAAGTCTATGCTGATATTAACATAACCATTTCATACAGTAACATACAGTAACATAAAATTACACAATTTAAAAATAGTTTCAACAAAAACTTTTAGATGTTCAGTAAATAAATGATAGAACATTTTTTGGTTTTTAGGGCAACAATAGATAAACAAGGGACAGCTACACGTAGTTTTGAGAGAAAAGGTTTTGTAGATGTTGAGCTCGGTGAAGGAGACAGTAGAAACCATGATGATCATTTAGAGCTGGCTATTGAAGCTGAGGCTGATGATGTCTCCATGGAAACCAATGAGGAAGGAATAGATATACTGCAGGTAGAAATACTTTACAGTAATTACTGAAAGGGACTTTCGAATAATAGCAAAATCAATCTAAGCTGATTAGCCAGAGAGAGTTAAAACCTTAGTTTCTTGTAAATTTTATGATTTATAAATGGATACTAAATATCTTATTATATACTGTGAATTCATTATTATTTGTTGGATACCGATTTCCTGGGTTTTGTGGGTACAGGTGAACCATGAATTCAAATGTTCTACGAATAACAAATTTTCTATAGGCTTTGTATGAAGAGATTGGTCAAATCACAAAATGAAATATCCACAAAAATGCACGTTTTCCTCAATCCACGAAAATTGATACCCACCAAAATAAATGAACCCACAGTAAATTGGAAAGCTCTTGTTAATTAACCCTGCAATGCATGTAACTTTAATTGACTATTTCATATAATTGTTAAAATAACCACCACACATTTAATTTTTTAAACAGAAGTGCCTTCCAACCTTTAATTAACTATAATAATATCATGTTTTCTTATCTATTTCAGTTCGAGTGTAACTATTTAGTTGTGAACCAAGTGAGGAAGTATTTACAATCTAAAGGTTTGAATATAGTTTATGCTGAGTCAGTGTTTATACCAATCCAAACTTCAGTTGTTCAAATGAATACAGACAACATGGAAAAACTGTACAAACTTATAGACAAAGTCAAAGAAGTAGAAGGTGTGGAAGAAGTATTTTTTAATGCTGAACCAGAAAGTTGATGTTTATTTGAGAATAAAACTTATTTATAATTATGTTACTAAGCTTTAATTAATTTCTTTTCCTTATGCCAAGATGAAATATATCCCCCTCCTAAGAAAGATCGAAGAAAATCGCCTAGTTCTCATTGGATAGTAAACAAGGACCATAACTCTGCATACAATCATCAGATCAGAACAAAATTCGAACTTGTCACGAAAAAAAATACACAAAATACCAAATCAATATCTTCAAGCATGAAGAACAAAAGTGGAAAACTGAGTTGCCAGACTAACAGATGGACAGACAGAGGGACGGAGTTCAAACCTCAAGTCCCCTTCTACTTTTTTGGTAGGAGACTATTAAAGTTTCTCAAAAAATTCAGAGCCAGGTTGTTTTTGCTCAGTTCTTCTTTTTGACAGTTTACAGAAACAACTGGTCATTTGTTTTAAATATAATAGACATGTAAAACACATTGTTTTGTTTCCATTGCAGGGTACTTTGAAGTGGATATGAGAAAAATTATATTCTATGGAAACCTTTTGGTGCAATTGAAATATGTTAAGGTGGCTCGGGGCCTATTAAAAGTTACTATCAGAAGTGCCGTATTTTTTGATATTTTATTCTTTACAGAAATTAAATCAAATTGGTTGAAAAAAAATAGGGGGTCACGGACCATTTAAGCTCAAAATTTTACTTTTAAACAGGTATGTAAAAGAGACCATTTTTCAATGAAATGATAGGGAAAATAGAGGTGTTGACATAATTTTATCGGATTACCAAAAAAACGTTCTATGACACTTGGTCCAAAACTGTAAAATAAAAAGCTGAAATATAGCTTCAAAGAATAAGCAAATAAAAAAAATAGGTTACCGATAAGGAAAAATATATATTTTGCCTTAAAACCCAAATTTTGGCGGGAAAATGGTAAAACTGGGTGAAATGTCATTTTGACCCTTTACCAAATACGGATTATAACGAAAATATTCTATTATTCACATAACTACAATGATTTAGCATTTCTAATCAAGCAAAATATTTAAAATCAAAGCGCTGTAAGCGCTGAAGGCAGTTAACCAAAAACCAAGGCAACCGTAATTATGAAAACTGTGGCAATGTTGCCTCAACATTAAACATTCATATATAGTACATTCATGTTTATCTAATGATTAATTTATTAAGGCAAATAATTTATGTTATCAAGGTTTCAAAAGCAATGCATATACGGTATCAATGTATATTTTTTATGTCGAATCTGCAGTGGTACAAGTTCCCAATGATTGCAGTTGTTCTACTTGGTAGTTAACCTTGGTTTTATTTGACTGCTAGAAGTTGAATTTGACTTAGTATGAACATGTAATAGTATGAATGGACTGGTTTCACTGGAAAGAAAACAAATGTTCACTACAACAGGGATCAAAGGTGAGGTCTGACTGACCTGCCCATAGTAAATGTAAATGATTTGTTATTTTGTCCCATACATATGAATATATATAATTTAGGGATGGGGATCTCAACGGTTTACAAGTTCTCAAACAGGTAGGGGTAGGCAGAGGATTTAGGGGGGCAGGGGGCCCGGCCCCCCTTTATTGGAAAAAATTTGGTTGCTTATATAGGGAATCACTGAAGCGTGACTGGAGCGGGCCCCTCTTAGGTCAGTTAGTGGGCCCCACTTATAAAAATGTCTGGATCCGCCACTAGGGGTATGGTGACCCTAGGGACTTCCCCTACATTTCATTTTATTTGTTATATTGTCCCATACATGAATATATATGGTTTAGGGGTGGGGATCTCATTGGTTTCCAAGTTCTCAAACAGAAGGGGTAGGGTGACCCAAGGGACTCCCCCTATATTTCATTTAATTAGTTATATTGATCCATACATGAATATATATTGTTTTGGTGTGGGGATCTCGACCGTTTCCAAGTTCTCAAACAGGAGGGTTGGGATGACCACAGGGACTTCCCCTATATTTCATTTGATTTGTTATATTGTCCCATACATGAGTATATATGGTTTAGGGGTAAGGATCTTGACCATTTCCAAGTTCTCAAACAGGAGGGTGAACAGTGACCTCAGTGACTCCCCCTATCTTTCATCTGATTTGTTATATTATCCCATACATGAATATATATGGTTTAGGGATGGGGATCTCGACCATTTTTAAATTCTAAAACAGGATGGGTGGGGTGACCCCTAGCAACTCTTCAGCTTAATAAAGAATATTCCGAGAATTTTACCTCAATTTTTTTTTAGCTTCGCTCTGCTCAGCGAAAATTTAAGTTTGCGCCCCTCCTAACCTAAAATCCTGGATCTGCCCCCTCATATGGTTTAGGGGTGGGGAGCTCGACCGTTTCCAAGTTATCAAACAGGAGGGGGTAGAGTGGCCCAAAGAATGCCACCTATATATCATATGATTTACTTACATTAAGGTATATATAATATAGTTGCATTATTAGTGAAAAAAAAAAGAATGAAACTTTCAGCTACTTTAGTTGACCCTTCAAAATTGAGAAAAAACAAATAACTCCTCGAAATTGCAGTAATCTTTACACTTTAAAAGCATCTCACATGCATTATCATCATTTATCATTTATAAAGAAAATTTAGACTGTGACCATGAACATGTATATTGTTAGATATACTGTTCCCAGCTGTCACGTTGTATTGGATTTTTAAATTAAAATTTGTCAAAAAGTAATTTTGAGTTTCTGAATAAAATATTTTTCTGCTTTTTCTTTCTTTTACATATTTCTTTTGGTTTACAATACTAGTGTTTATATTCATTTACCATGCATAGATGTATTTTTCACCTGCTTGGATTTATTTTGTAAATGATCGCCTAACCCGGAATTACCCTTATCCGCTTCCGGAATCGGATCCGATTTTGTAAAATTTTGTCTTCACGGCCGCCATTGTGATGTGTTTGCAATGTTGTTTTTGTCAATCAGATACGATTTTACTCGAATTTATACAATATTTGTCGGCGATTTTCTGTATAAAGCTAGCGGTTGAACAAAATGAACATCGCCGTCATGAATAATCATGAATAATAATGATAAAAATAAGTTTTTAGCTCGTTTAATTGGAGACTTTGGTGAAAATGGTGAAAAGGTTTGCAAAGTAATTTCTTATTTTCTTTCAAGGTGACTACGTCGGGCGTAGCTAGAAACCAACTATCCTAGTCGAAATTCCGCTTGCAAAAGTGGAAGGTCGCGGACCTCGGACCACCGCTAATTTGCACACCTGCCTCCAAATTGAAAAGCTACGAAAATTTCTTTTCTAATTTGAAATTGCCGCCAACAGCATGAACAGTTGAAATTATTATATAATAGACTACTGACGTAGTTGTACTACGTATTTGATGACAAACAATATTCCTACGACTTTTGTCATTTGGGAAATCTAAACTACTTGTCTTAAGAGATATTCGGCGATTAAATATTTCATACAATTGTTCTTTGACATCTTAGCTAAAAGCACAAGTCATAATGAACTACACAAGGATTCTTAATAAGCACTACTTCCTATGTGTAACTTTAAAACTTTTGGATAAATCGACGATCATTTAAGGTTTTTCTGGTCATTATTTTTGTAATCCAGAATAAAAAGTATTAAAAAAGTGTTCAATTAGTTATATATAACATAGTAGCAAGCTAGATAATAACAATGGCAAGTATTTCAGGATTTATTGGGAGAACACAAATCTAGGGTGCTCGCATAATGCAGCTTAACTGCATAAAAATTATATCGAATTTACGACAAATACTTTTGTAGTTCATGCGTGAAATTATGCGCAGTCGAATAGTCCCGAGCCACCTTAATGCATTCAACAATATAGATTAATGAACAACTCCAAATGTAAATATTTTGAAATGGGCTTGTGGGAGGGGAATCCCCTTCAATTTAGATCACAAAAGGGGACAAATTACTTTATATCTACTAAATCATTCTTTACGTGATAGCAGTTTAACCTCCATCAGGTAATTTAGGTCAAAGAAAATTCAGCCTATTTTCTATGTTTAGATTTTTGTACATGCCTGTCTGAACAAACAAAAGTCTCTTTAACATTGACAATTTTCATGGTTCATTTATCAGCTTTACAATTTTGGTCCTCACCAGCTCATACCTCATCATCACAGCTCCTCAAAACTTTATCAAGCTTAGTGGACAGTTTGAGATAACAGTTGTTCCACTTGACAGACTCATTTTTATTTAAACACTCTACATGGACAATAAAAACAGATGAAGACATACATTTATATATTATCGTTTTATTCAGCAATTTTGTCCAAAAAAAAATATAACAATAACAAAGAATCAAAATAAATATAAATTATTATTTTTTGTATGATGTTGTTAATTTACAGTAATATATTCTTATTTGTTTTTTGCACATTTTACAAAAGACACTACAGTTATAATTTATGTATTAATAAACAAACAAGTTAAAAAAACAACATCACACATCCAAGACTTCAAAACATTATATATATATCACAGCACCATTTTACTTTATTTATAATTTGATCTAAAATAGAATGCTTCTTTCATATATTCATGAACAAATTTAAATGACAAGAATATTTTGTATTGATTTTACAAAGCATTCTCAAATATCAGAGGTTCAAATTTCTAAAGGAATAAAGTAGCTTGCAGAAAATTGTAAAGAAACCTTTTAAATGAGAGTTCATAACATTGAACAATAAATTCCCAACTTACTTTTAAATGCATTTAGATACCAGTCTATACACATATGTTATAACAAGAACCCTCACATTAAAAAAAATAATCAAATGCCACAATTAAACATCAGACATTGTACTAATACAGCAACAGAATATACATAATATATCCCAAATAAATACCCGTGTTACAGACAGAATGTTATCTGATTCATAGTCTCCATATTTTCCCCATCAGAAATGTCACAAATAACATGAAAAAAAATGTAAATTATTAAATGCAAAACAAATAGCATAAAAAAATGTACATGTATGTTATCTAATGCAAAGTAATGAATTGTTTCAGTAACAGAGTATTATTGTTTTTATATACATCATATGTAAAATTAATTACTTTTAAATCAAAATAATTCCATTCCATATGGATATATATAAATGCAATGGTGTTTCCAAAAAAAATCTGCTTCAAACGGCATGATTCACAACATACTTATTTAAAATTCTCCAAATTAAGAATATATGAATAAACTAAGGTTCCAATTCCCTCAGGCAAAGTTGACTTTGGATGAATTTAGAAATATGGAAAATATTCAGTGTCCACTGTTTTCAAAACGTCTTTAAAAGCTTAAAATGTTATAAAGAAAATGAACCATATCCCATAAAAATCACCCAAAAAATGTTTAAAAGTTGCAAAATTTACATAAAGCAAAATAAAACTATACAATGTTGAAATAGTTTATACATTACATGTTTGCTAACAATTTATGACAACAACTTATCAAACCATAAAAAACAAAGTAAATGGTACAATTTATTGTGTAAAGGATGATTATGTGATAGGTGTAAATTGACAGAGATATACAATCACTAAATATGAACTTTTAAAGACAATCAAACTTATGTCTTAGAAAAACATAAATAAAAACCTGGTAGAAGGTTTGAACATAAAATTTTTAAAATTTTAACTCAACAGAAATGAAGCACTTTACTGAGACTATGATGAAATGCAATTAATATAAATTATAACAGGCAAAGAAATACATGTGTATCAAGCAAATTATAAACGTATGAAAAATCTGAGGAGAAATTGTAAACAGGTTCAGTTTATAAAGTTTAAAATGATTAATAAACACAGTATTGGCATAAGACATACAATTATGTCTATAGCAAGAATGGCAAATATGAATATAATATCAACATATTCTTTTTGTGGAATGAACTTGTAACAGAGATTGCTTTAAAATATTCCATACAGAAAATTTAGAAAATAATTGAGATTTTCTTTACACCTGTGTTTTTTTTGGACTTCCACAAATACCCAAAGCATGAATAAGAATATAACAAGAATGTGTCCAAAGTACACGGATACCCCACTCCCATTATCATTTACCTTTATCAATGGACCGTGAAATTGGGTAAAAAATCTAATTAGGCCTTAAAAGTAAAAAGATCAACCAATAGGGAACAAGTGTAGTTTCAAGTTGATTGGGCTTAAACTTCATCAAAAATTACCTTGACCGAAAAACCTTAACCTGAAACACACACTTTCATTTTATATGATCAGTGGACCATGAAAATGGGGTCAAAAGTCTAATTTGGTTTTAAAATAAGAAAGATCATATCATAAGGAACATCTGTACTAAGTTTCAAGTTGATTGGACTTCAGCTTCATCAAAAACTACCTTGACCAAAAACTTTTACCTGAAACTCACTCTTTTAATTTCTATGTTCAGTGGACCATGAAAATGGGGTCAAAAGTCTAATTTGGTTTTAAAATAAGAAAGATCATATCATAAGGAACATGTGTACTAAGTTTCAAGTTGATTGGACTTCAGCTTCATCAAAAACCACCTTGACCAAAAACTTTAACCTGAAACTCACATTTTAATTTCTATATTCAGTGGATCATGAAAATGGGGTCAAAAGTCTAATTTGGTTTTAATATAAGAAAGTTCATATCATAAGAAACATGTGTACTAAGTTTCAAGTTGATTGGACTTCAGCTTCATCAAAAACTACCTTGACCAAAAACTTTAACCTGAAGTGGGAAGAACGGATGGACAGACGAACGTACAGGCGGACGCACAGACCAGAAAACATAATGCCCCTCTACTATCGTAGGTGGGGCATACAAATATGTCATTGTTACAAAAATATCTTATGTTACCCTGGGTCTGATACATGATCTATCTATCTATTGGTCTGATACTGACATCAGTAACATTTTCAACAAAATAATTCAAAAAGTGTCTCACCTCCTGTCAGTATGAAAATGTGTTATGTATTGACTAGAAAAATACAGGTTCTCTTATCAGTAAAATGCAGATTCAAAATGCAATCCTTCTTAAAAATGATTTTGATGAATGATTCCTTTCCACATCAGGAAAAGAGTAGGAGTATAAAGGGTCAATATTAGCCATCAAATATCAATTAAAATGGTTTCAGTACCAAAATATTCTCCAAAGGACCTTTTAGTATCAATATGGAATTTGTTTGATATTAATTACTGGTTTTAATTAACATATAAAATAACTATGGAAATATTAAGTTATTACTTTAGACTTGAGTTCTTTCTTTTCATCTAATAAGTGTAGAGTTATCTCCCATTTAATGTAAATATGTTAAATTTATGATTCATGATTTAAGATATAATTTGTTTTATCTACTAGTATTTATAATTTGTTGGCTTCTTTTGACCACTTTTCTGAACGATTTCTCTTTCTTAAAAAGTATCAATAACAGGGAAACTGAATGTTTTAAATGAACTCAACCGTGTGAAATACCAGAAAGGATAACGCAGCAACAATGGGAGACAACTCATATTTAAAGAAAACATTTATAAACAGATTGGATAATTTCAAAAGTTAGCACTATATTTCAATCATATCAAAATTATTTTCATAATTTCAATCATATTCCTCTTCTTCAATAAAACTGTAAAAATATGGCAGGTCATGAAAATGATGTTCCTTGGTCACATGACTAACAATGTGTCCTGTAACAAGAGTACGTCCATATTCTATGGCCTCTCCCCTATCATGGGCTAAACCAACTTCTAATAACCAATCACACATGTCGGTTCCTGTAAATACTTGTTTATATTCTTTTAACCTATATCTGAAATTATAATAAATCTTTGTTATATTTCTGTGAAAAAAACATCTATGTCATTAATAATACGTGAATTACTATTCATTGTCTTCATAATACTAAATGTTTGTTAAATTTTTATGTCATTTGGGTTGCTGTCAGATTAATGAATACCCAACATCTCCTATCATTCATATTCACAAAAACTTATAATGCATAAAAAAACAAAAAGTAACAATTTGTTTTAAACTAATAATTTAATCATTTAAAATTCAAATTCTTTTGTCATTAATTTTTTAATTCATCATATCTTTTCTTTTTTTTTTGATTTATTCTATAAGTTTTGATTTATAACATTTTGTTTTACATGGATAACCAAATCACCAGGAATAATTACTGTGTGAATAACTGTGTTAAGTAGGAAATATTCCCAAAACATCAATGGGTTTTGCTTTTGAATGTCCTAATTAATAGCAAACAGTACTTACTTTAGATCTTTAACAATAGCTTTAGAACAATTATTTTTGTGGTATTTTTTAAACTGTTCACATAAATGCATTGTTTCTTCATCAAGTTCGGAGGAATCTGGAAGTGTCACAATTTCTACACCATAAACAAGTTTACGCCATCTGTAATATACACACAATCAAGAAATCAGTTATTCTATAAATTCAGATATTCATATAATGAAATGAAAATGAGTTTTTATTCATAGAAAATACTTATATAATTAAATATCTTACTTAATTTAGTATCAATGTAATTATAGACAAACATAACATGTTGGTTCAATTTATCTGCATAACTAACCACTGGTATAGATTACTGATAGAAAGAATTCTTTAAAAATTGTTGTAGGAGTGTCATGTGATAATTTGTTGTAGGAGTGTCATGTGATAATTTGTTGTAGGAGTGTCAAATGTTTGATTGGTGTTTTAACGCCACTATTGTGCTACTTCATGGTGGTCAGGTTTTATTGGTGGAAGAATCCCAGTGCCAGGATAGAACAACCTACCTTTGGAAAACTGACAATTGTAGTCAATTAAGATTAGAGTCAAGCTCACCTACCATGTTTGAAATTCAAACCCACAACCTTGGTGTTGACTGGCTTGTAATACAGTAGTTGTATTACTTAAGACTACTCGGTTACCAGGGCCCCCAGGACCATTATAATATAAAGGAACTTGTTTTGTAGGAGTGTCATATGATAACATTTAGGAATATCAAGTGATAACATCTTTTAGAAATGCCATGTTCTATGAAAGTGCTATACTATATAGGATGACTAACTAGCATTTCATTCAAACAAGAACAATTAAAAAAAAATATATAAAATTGAACATCTGCAATCTCTGGTTTTAAAACATATCTAGGTACACATATATATATTGATAGATGAAGGAAAAATATTTGTCCCTCTGATAATTTTAGCCACATTGAATACAAATAAATCCCATCATAGGAGCACTGAACAAATTAACATGCAATTTAAAGTACATTTGAACCCAAGATAACACTGCCATATCATCGATTACAACATGCCATGCATTACAACATATAAGACGGTTACCTTTTTAACAATTTACGTTTAAAGTTGACCAAGCTACAATATAACCATTACATCTATATACATATTGACTAACGTGGTATAATTTTAAAATCATTTATAAGTTTCACATCTTCAATGCATTTTAAAAGTAAATTAACCATTATAAAGGAATATTGTATGGGCTGGATTATAAAAAAGATTATCTATATGTTTCAGGTCAATAGAAAATGGGTAAAATCCTCTTTTGTATGGGAATAAGTCCTATAAGAAGTAGTCTGATAAAAAGCTCACTTGTCCCAACCTAAAAGGAGTGTAACATGCCAGAAATCGCAAATTCACCACCTCTTATACCGTTTTGTTTTAATTTCAGAGGAGGGATTTCCCCTATTGAAAGTTTCATAAATTGTCGATAGTTCTTAAACAATATTTTCTGAACTGGTTCTTGTAATGGATCTTAAATCCTTGTCTTAAAAGAAATTAAAGGGAAAACAATTTTCGAAATAATTGGTTATGGCATATGGGAAAATTAATTTTTGACCAGGTTTAATTTAAGTCTCATTTACCAATTTTCAATAGAAATAAACTGATTATCAGTTCAAGGTATTATTCACACAAAAAATTCCAGCTACAAAAGTACTATTTTCCCCTTCCACCATGTAAAGATTGAACAGATTTTTTATATACTAAACCATCATTGTACTTTCCTAAACTAGAACTATTGTGTCTGACCACCAGTATAAAATATCTATTAGAGAATAACATTGTACATACCTTTTTATACATGGCAAGAATATTAATCTGGTATCAAACCCAAATATCGCAAATATAATAAATCCCTACAAAATAAAATAGTTTTGTTCAATAAATCCCTACAAAATATAGTAGTTTTGTTAAAAAAATCCCTGCAAAATGAAGTAGTTTTGTTCAATAAATCCCTACAAAATATAGTAGTTTTGTTCAATAAATCCCTACAAAATAAAGCAGTTTTGTTCAATAAATCCCTGGAAAAAAAAATGGTTTTGTCCATGGAACTTTTTTTTTAATAGTTTAATACTTTTATAAATACCAACTTGATGCTCAAATTTTTTGTAATTTGTGCATGTAGATGTTAATGCAACTGTACAAAAAATAAGCATATATGAAAGATTTATTTCATGTATTTTTATGAAACACTGCATACAAATACTGCATTCAGAAACAAAAATTCTAACCAATGTAATAATAATCCTGTCTCATTTTCCTTGTTTTTCAATATGACATTTCTCAATTTACAATATAAGTGAACTTTTCTAACTTTTAGTCTTTTTAAACATTTTTAAAACAATTGGTTGTCTTTTTATAATCAACATGTGGACTGGTTTGTTTGAGTTCATTTTTTTGGTGTTCCTCTAAATATGTTAGCATGACATCTTAAAAAGAGCAATCATGCCAGATGAAATCACATTAAAAGAAATCATCTTTTTTGCAATCATTGAAAAAGAAAGACAAAGTCTTGACTAGAGAAAAATTGTACATGTATATAACACTCAGTTCATCTGTAGAATCAGTAGTTAACTAATGTATGAAACATGAATTTTATATGAATTAAAAGAGAGGCTACATGACCATGAGACAGCAAACTATCAAACAGACTTACCTGACCATAGTTCATCACACCGTCAAGGAATTCTACTTCTACGTATGTTCCTGTTGTAACTTTATTAAACAGTCTCCATGTACACAAAAAAAGTCCCTACAAAAAATAAAATATTAATATATTAATAATATTTGTTACAACAAACATGACAACATTTTCTTTGTTCTAGCATGCACTCTGTTAAAATTGGATTTGGTGAAAAATTGAAATTGATGTGAATTGAGATATCAGAAGAGAAGCTGATATTTACTGAAATAGTAAAAAAAACACCATATTTTCTATCTTGTCATTGTCAATCCAGTATTTTGTCTCTTATGCCAAAGCCCCCCAAAACAGAACAGACGTATCTGGAAATCTCAAGCGGACTACAAATAATTGCTGACTTACCATAAACACAGAAACTTGACAGAGAACCAACATCAACATCAACTGCTGCCACTTACCATAAACACAGAACCTTGACAGAGAACCAACATCAACATCAACTGCTGCCACTTACCATAAACATAGAAACTTGACAGAGAACCAACATCAACATCAACTGCTTCCACTTACCATAAACATAGAAACTTGACAGAGAACCAACATCAACATCAACTGCTGACACTTACCATAAACATTGAAACTTGACAGAGAACCAACATCAACATCAACTGCTGACACTTACCATAAACATAGAAACTTGACAGAGAACCAACATCAACATCAATTGCTGCCACTTACCATAAACATAGAAACTTGACAGAGAACCAACATCAACATCAACTGCTGCCACTTACCATAAACATAGAAACTTGACACTTACCATAAACATAGAAACTTGACACTTACCATAAACACAGAAACTTGACAGAGAACCAACATCAACTGCTGCCACTTACCATAAACATAGAAACTTGACAGAGAACCAACATCAACATCAACTGCTGACACTTACCATAAACATAGAAACTTGACAGAGAACCAACATCAACATCAACTGCTGACACTTACCATAAACATTGAAACTTGACAGAGAACCAACATCAACATCAACTGCTGACACTTACCATAAACATAGAAACTTGACACTTACCATAAATATAGAAACTTGACACTTACCATAAACATAGAAACTTGACAGAGAACCAACATCAACATCAACTGCTGACACTTACCATAAACATAGAAACTTGACACTTACCATAAACATAGAAATTTGACACTTACCATAAACATAGAAACTTGACAAAGAACCAACATCAACATCAACTGCTGACACTTACCATAAACATAGAAACTTGACACTTACCATAAACATAGAAACTTGACACTTACCATATACATAGAAACTTGACACTTACCATAAACATAGAAACTTGACACTTACCATAAACATAGAAACTTGACATAGTACCAACATCAACTGCTGCCACTTACCATAAATATAGAAACTTGACAGAGAACCAACATCAACACCAACTGCTGCCACTTACCATAAACATAGAAACTTGACAGAGAACCAACATCAACCTTAATTGCTGCCACTTACCATAAACATAGAAACTTAACAGAGAACCAACATCAACATCAACTGCTGCCACTTACCATAAACATAGAAACTTGACACTTACCATATACATAGAAACTTGACACTTACCATAAACATAGAAACTTGACATAGTACCAACATCAACATCAACTGTTGCCACTTACCATAAACATAGAAACTTGACATAGAACCAACATCAACATCAACTGCTGCCACTTACCATAAACATAGAAACTTGACAGAGAACCAACATCAACACCAACTGCCAGGGTTTCCGCTGGCGGTCGCCATTTTCGCAATTTGCGAAAAAATAATAATTGTGGCGATAAAAAATTGTCATTTGTGAAAGAATTTGGCGAAAGAAATATTTATAACGATTTATTTCCTACATCTTGTTTATTTACTTTTTTCCGAGTTTCTCGGACTTTACTCGATCAGACAATACTCGGAGTTCACCTTGACCTCAATAAGATTTGGACAGAAAATCAATAATCAGCTGATTGCATTTTATAGCTATCGACAACAAAGGACTAATTAATAAAGGTGTTGATTGTATTGTTTGAAAAAATGATATGGTTAAATGGCTTCCGCTAAATGTCACATACATAATTTATTCACACTTTGCGACGCACGTGTTTGGAGCTAACTTTTGACGTCACCTCTCCTTTTAACGATAGTTTAGAAAAGAAAGCTGTTGTTGTGACGAAAAATGTTCAAAAGCAAGAAAATCTCTGATTTAAAACTTTAATTATCCTTTGACTTTAATATAGGTAATTGCTTAGGGAGTCTACTGTAAAGTCGTTTGAGTGACACACGTGTTTCAAGCATAAAATTACGTCTCAACTTTTTCATTTACGATGGTCAAGAAAAGAAAACTGTCCAAAAGGTTGGGAACAATCCCTCGAATGAGAGTAACCCTTCAATGTAATGACTACACATGAAATGAGAAATCAACTTTCCCAACGAAGTATAATGGTATTATATGATCAAAACATGTCCATGAATTTTGTTATATTCCAGGACTTATATCTTCTTTATTATTTAAAGTATAGTGGCCCCCTCATTTAGAAAAGCTGTTTAAAATACTATGAATGTTTTTCCCTTTTAAGTTAAAAAAATCTGTTGTTTTAAAGTAAATGCTTAGTGTTTATTCATTAAAATGTAGACTCTAAAATAAGTTTGAGAGAATAATCATAGATACAATGGCGCGAAATCATCTTTTTAAAGGGAAGTAGTGGGGGAAAAAGGGGGGGGGTTAGAAAAAAGGTAAATTTTAAACGAAAAATATATTTATGTCACTTGGCGAAAAAAATAATCAAGTGGCGAAAAATATATTGTTTTGGCGAAAGAGGTGGCGAAAAAAATAATTGACCCAGGGGAAACCCTGCCAACTGCTGCCACTTACCATAAACATAGAAACTTGACCGAGAACCAACATCAACATCAACTGCTGCCACTTACCATAAACATAGAAACTTGACACTTACCATAAACATAGAAACTTGACACTTACCATAAACATAGAAACTTGACACTTACCATATACATAGAAACTTGACACTTACCATAAACATAGAAACTTGACACTTACCATAAACATAGAAACTTGACATAGTACCAACATCAACATCAACTGCTTCCACTTACCATAAACATAGAAACTTGACAGAGAACCAACATCAACACCAACTGCTGCCACTTACCATAAACATAGAAACTTGACAGAGAATCAACATCAACTGCTGCCACTTACCATAAACATAGAAACTTGACAGAGAACCAACATCAACATCAACTGCTGCCACTTACCATAAACATAGAAACTTGACACTTACCATATACATAGAAACTTGACACTTACCATAAACATAGAAACTTGACACTTACCATAAACATAGAAACTTGACACTTACCATAAACATAGAGACTTGACACTTACCATACACATAGAAACTTGACACTTACCATACACATAGAAACTTGACACTTAACATACACATAGAGACTTGACACTTACCATAAACATAGAAACTTGACACTTACCATAAACATAGAAACTTGACAGAGAACCAACATCAACATAAATCTGTTACTTTGGAAATCATCTTTAACTTTCCTTGATCGATTGCTGCCTACAGAATCTTCATCCGGTATCGCTACGACAGATGTATTATACTTCCTGAGTAGACCCGCACACCTACGTCTCTGCTCTATACCACAAGTGCCATACACACACTGCTCTACTTCATACGTCTCTGTTAGGCTGTCACTAGTAGTACTGGACGTGTCAGATATCAGACTTTCTGTCTCTTTAGGGAAAGGCACTATATCTTCAATACTGGTTCTACCTACTCCTATAAAGAAATATAAATAATGGCAGGAGACAAACAAATTATACAAAAGAGCATATTATTCAAGTTTTACTTTCAAAATTACCTTTAAAGGTTATATCAAAGGATCACATTGTGTAAGTATCATCTTTAAAATTATACAGTCTACAGAAATCTTTTCAACCTAACCTTTGAACTAAAACAAAAAAACAAATATCTTTTCTTTCACGATTGATTAAGCAATCTATTTAATTTAATCTAACAGAACAAAGAAATCTTCAGTGAAATGGGACTGGAAATGAAAATATAATATATGCTTTTACAGGTTTCATTGTTATTCTGTATTCTATATTTTTTGCACAAAGTGATTAGTAAAACCTATTTCTAAATCTATTGTTGTTTTTTGGATTGATTCAAATCTTATCTTAAACATCCTTTCTGAACAGTATTTACCTTCACATGAATTATCACAATTGTTACAGTCATTAATAGATCTATAATCTTCTTCATTACTGTCTCTCCTTCCTAACAACCTACAGCGACTGTCGTCCTTCATTCCATCATTTTTCTTTCTCTTACTGTTTAATATGTCACCATTCTTATGTTCTCGTAATTTCAAATACGCTGATGAATTCCTTTGTTTTAATATTAGACAGACAATGTTTATTGCACTACACACAGTCAAGATTATCAGGGATAAGATGGTCTGTAAAACAAATAAAATCTGTATAATAATATATACATTTATATTCTACCACTGCATCTAGTGTGATAAAATATCTCTCACTACAGACATTATAAATTAGCTAATAAATAGAAATATATGTATACATAAAGTAAACAGTACTATATAGAATTAAGAATGACAGGATGACTTGTGAAAAGAAACATTATTGGAGAGTAAGACTTGTCATATATTTTTTCCTCTGTCTCTGCTGTTAGTGTTGGTTCACTACACATTTTAAAGTGTATATCATTTCTCAAAACTATATGTATCTATTTTAATTCCTCATTGATTCTTGTTTCCCCCATCATAAAATATGACACAGGTGAGACATATGTAGTTATTATAACACATGTCTCAGCTGTTTCACATAATATAGACAATCTGTGTTACATTTCAGTGTAGTCTGAAGCTGTCAATATGTTAATATTTTACAAGAAAACAAAGAGATACTAGAAGTTTCTATTTTGTACAGTGCATTTCTATCTTATAAAATTTTAAATAAAGAAGGGAAATCAAAGAGCAGAATGCTCTGAGGGATATGATTGCCATAGTTTTCATTGACACATGTATAGCAGTTCTGTCAACTTTTCATTAAGCAAATGCCTGAGATTTGGCCAAAATTGAAAAGATCAAAGAGGGAAAAAAATAGATCCAAGGATACTGCCGCAAATAAGCATGAACATGCATGAGTCTCACGCATTTTTGGCAGCCCTGGTACAGCTGGATAGTATTATTTTCAAAACTAATTCAACTGCATATGCAAAATGTAATAATCTGAATAGTCACTCAACTTTAAAAATAGCCAATCCCGGATACAAGTGTATGAGCAATGTACGTATTGTGTTTTATTTTTGTACTATCAATTCTATGTTTACTTTCCACAGCAGTCACCGATAGTGAGAGAAGGTATTTCACTTCGTATCTTATCACCGTTAATTCTAGGAGGAACCCCATTTCTAACTCTTTAAATATTAACTTCCTTTGGGACCATGGGCATGACTCCTTTCTGTACACACTCCTCTGTTTAAATTGAGATTGTTCTCAATATAATACGACGTTTATCGACATCTAGCGAGTTAATTTTTCTTGACGAGTCGTATTGTATTTCGATTTTGACAGAAAATACTTCCGGGAGGGAGACAACTCGAAACAATAATATGGAAGACTCCATTTCGGCTGAAGGGGTGTTATAGGTAAACACTACATTTATTTTAATTTAAATGATGCATATGATTTAAAATTATGCAACAACAATAATCCTCAATAGCAGACAGACATAGAAAGAATCCCATGAGTTTCAAATTAATCAATGAAGCATGGAATCCAGAGCAACCACTCAATCTGATACCTCTTGAAATCAAGAAAACAATACGCATGCGCATTAATACATAAACAAACCCGCGACTTGCGACTTGGAACAAGAATGTTTATTAAATGATATGATGAATGGTTCTCCATTTCTTAATGAGAGTACAGTATCAAATTTCAGTTTCATACCGGTAAAATATGGAAAAACTCCACTTCAGTTCTTACATGACAGAAATAGAATTATCGGAATTCAGAGAACTCTCGCATTTATCAAAACTGGGGAATTCCCTCTGACGTGTTTCTAAATTTATAAAAACACTAAATATAAATACTGCTTAAGGGGGCTCGCGGGTCTAAATCATTTTTTTTTTATTTAATATAGGATATACCTATATTTTTCTATAAACGAACTTTAACTTATTCTTAATAGAAAAATGAAATAAAAAAATGGGGTCACCGTTCATTTACGCTCACTATCTGCCTTCGAAAGAAGCATACATTTTTGTTAATGTCCTTTTTTTCTGTTGAACTAATAGGAGAAATATCGGTAATATCGAAATAAAAAAAGAACTAAATTACAGAAATCGCTTAAATTTTACAATTATTTAGTTCATGTACAGCTTTTTCGAAAACAACAATAAAAAATATAGGTCACCGATGATTTAACAAAGATATTTCAATTTTAATACCAAAAAATGGCATTTTTGCACCAAAGGGAGATAATTTGGAGCTTTTTCGGTGATATCAACACTTTAAAAGTCACCCGGGGCCAACACGAATTGATTTTTCGGATTGAATTTTGGATCATATGATAAAGTAACAACTACTTAAGGAAGGGAATAAAATTTGTAATGAAAAATTAAAGTTTATTTTTTTTCGGAAAATCTTATACCCGCGAGCCTCCTTAATACACCTTATCGCTATTTGTCCGCCATTGCTGGAAATCACACAGGTTCCCGTAAAATGTTGACGTCATAAAACAAAATGTCTGACGCCACAATGGAAAAGTGATTGTTGTTGACGTCAAAAGTTCAAGCGGACGGGTCAGCCGGGAATAGCGATAAGGTGTATTCTGATTTTCCGTGTTGTTAAAAAAACGCATATAGGTCAAGGGAAATATCAAACATGAAGATTATGAGAAGAACATTACAGGAAAGTTGTTTATGTTCAATCCTTTTACTTGTTTTTACCTTTTAACACTTTCACTACTGAATTTATTTTTTCCGCGGGTTTCTGTGGCCGAGGCAAATTTGCACGCTCAGATTCCCCAGCCTGAATTAATTTCGTGATCGGTGCTTCAAGAAAAGTTGCAACTTGAAAAACGTGCTGCAACTGGAAAACCACGGCACAGATTGCAAAAAAAACTGATACGGAAGTTGAATAGATTACTATGTTTAATATTTTCTATGTCTTATCAAATTGAAACGAATAATAAAGTCCTTATGATGTTTGAAAGTTTGATTTTGTTACCTTGTTTGCTCAATGTTGCCAAAATTTCGATACTGAATACGTGTAAAATGCATTTAAAACGTATAATATCCGGCAAATCGCTATTACCGAGTCTTCTCATTTATCTTATCAATCGATTTGGTCATTCAAACATCGTTTATGGCAAGTTCGAAGCTTTTTATCTTTCATTTTTGACCGTTTTGACTTTCCGTTTACGACCGCCATTTGTACTGATGAAAAGACAACTCTGTCAATCGACGAACGACTACTCTTTTTCGATGTACAATAATATATGGAACCACAGATACGTTGTTAAAATTCAAAACACTGTTTAATTTTGATAAGAGCGATTATCAAACAAATTAGATATGAAATTTTTGATTCATACTCCAAGAATAAATGTCACTATTTTGTTTTAGAAACTTTGCAAAAAAAAAAAAAAAATTGCAAAAAAAAATACTTTTCAATGCTAAAATAAATGCTTTGCAAAAAGAAACCTTTCTATGATCTTCTATACTCAGATTCAACAAAGACAAATTATATTATGCCTTTTTTCAATCAGCTCTTGCAACTTATTTTAGAAGAATAGAAGAATAGAGCAGAATAGCTGGCCAGGAATGTCAGTTATTTACTATACTATTAAATATAGAAATAAATAATCAGAATCACCATTATGTACAAGAACATTTGTATTTTTTTTTTTTTTAGGCAAAGGTAACTTTCAACTTTCTCTAGTACCAATTGTAATTCCCCGATATGTTACAGCTTTATTCATGGATTCACTATTTGTATTTCCAGTTTTAAAATCACTCAGTTTTCGAATTTCATTATATAGTATTATACAAGTCTAAATTGAAAACAATGTTCAAACCTGTGTTATTTCACTTATAAAATGAAATTTTACATTCATTTATTGTGTACACACATAACAGGTATTCTCAATTCTTGATCATTCAGTGCAGGTTTTTTTACCATATCAAGTTACAAAACTTAAATGTACTGGAACTGAAAGATATTTTTTTTTATCAGTACACGTATAACTAAAGTCTTCAAAATAATTTATAAATTTTCAACAATAAGATTTAAACGAACAAGAACAAAAAACAACCAACATTCAGTGACTCACCTATGAATTGTGTGCCATTCACTCAAGGATTATTTCTTTGTAATTCTCTTGCTTTTCCTCACATTTTTTACACCAATTGTCATGATTATTCAGTTAATTAAAGGTCAATTTGAAAAAAGTTTAAAAGTTATAACACAAATCCATGAATAAAACTGGAACAATAAACGGTATTAAACAAAGAACACAAAGTCAGTCTAGCAGTAATTCTTCTCTGTATGGTAAATTGTGAAGCATTGAGGCATACAGAGGTGTTTGCCACATACTGAACACCCATATTTAGTTTGTCTTATATTGTCTTGCTTGCCATTCTTCTGTCTCATGTAACAGACATGACACCTGCCTTTACTATTTAAAGTTGTAGGCATGTGTCTTTGAATCAATCTCTGATCAGGGGCAAGTAATGGCCTTCCTCTCCGTACCCCGGCAGAATATCCATTGATCAATCCTTTTATCAGCAAACAAGAAAACTGAAGGAATGTGAGGTTTGAAGAATGGTTTGGACTTAATGTGAATAATCTGTAGGCATTAAATTTAACCATCTCAAGTAGACTAAAAAATACTTTTTTTGGCCATTTTAAGGTTTTCTGGTGATAACAATAATACTGAATGTATTGATCTGCTTTGTCAACACCACCCATATTACAAGTGTAGTCAACAATAGCAGATGGGCAATTAAACTCCTGTCTTGCAAATTGGCCGTCAACATTTACTGAACGAGTAACTTGACCAATGCTTTCATTGTGTATTGTTGACAATACTGATACAGTTTTTTTGTCCTTCCAAGATACCGCTAACAAAGCACCTTTTTGCCTGAATTGATGGTCTCCACGAGTTACAACATTAACTGGCTTTTTACACATGATATCTTTTGGCAAACCTGCCCTAGTGTTACGGACTGTTCCACATGCAGCTGTGTCATAATTCTCCCACAACTCTAAATAAAGGTTAGGCGATGTAAAAAAGTTATCGGTATAAACATGATAGCCCTGACCTGCAATATTTGCACCTTCTAAACAATTCTTTACCACCGAAGAACCCAGACTGCCCTCTGTTCTAACTGTTCTACCTGGATACACATCTATATATTGTATGTAGCTGTTGGCAGATTCTGCCAGCATCCAAACCTTTGCGCCCCATTTATGTGGTTTACTTGGTAAGTATTGTTTCAATAATGTTCTCCCTTTGAAAGGTACCATACACTCATCAATGGTGACATTTCTTTTTGGTATATATTCTAAACCAAATTTATTATTTAAATGGTTAACTACAGGTTTAATTTTATATAAAGGATCATAATTTGGTTCTCCTTGTCTAGGTTCATTTGCAATGTTAGAGAAATGGAGGTACCGCAATATTTGGGTGTATCTGTCTCTGGTCATTGTTGATGAAAATATTGGGGTGACCATAACTGGATCGGTTGACCAATATAATTTAGTAGATGGTTTGCGATTTATTCCCATTTGGTAGGTTAGACCAAGAAATGCTTTAATTTCTGGTAAAGTTGGGATACTCCAAGGCATTTTGTTATCGTTTGGCCTATGCTGAATGTTATAGTTGGCATAACTATCTGTTTGGTTAATAAGAAACTCAAGAAATTGATCACCCATGTAGAGTTGCCAAAAATCTAAGACTTCCTTTTCAGCACCCATGACGCGACTTGGCCCAGTATTGCCACGAGGGTTAAATAAATGTGGTAAACCCCTTTCATAAATATCAAACCTAGAATGCCATCCATCGCCACCATCTCCTCTCTCATCAATATGCACCTCCTCCTCCCCTTCATCCTCATTTTCAGACTCATTGAGATCTCCATCACTGTCATCCCCTATCCCCTGTTCACTCAAAATAACTCGCAACCTTTCCTCAGCGGCCAAAACCTCTTGTTCGGCATTTATAACATCAGTTTCACTAAACCCTTCAAAGTCGCCGTCAGATTCGTCTGACGACATTTTTAGACTGCAATAGTAGCAGACGAACTTGTACTTCCTTAATTAATTTCGTGCATTTTCCCGTACATTCCAAACCCAATTATCTTTTCCCCTCGAAACCGGTGACAAAAAATTAAAACTACATGCAAGTCTTACCTGTCTTGTGCCTACTTGTGGGGAAAAGGGCCTACCAATGATCGCTTTCATTATTTATAAATATATATTGAATCATTTATTATTATTATATATCCAACAATACCTATGAAATGTGAAGGGCTCCTTTAAAAGAGCGAAAACAGCCGTACTTCCACTGCTTGTTATCGAGAGGAGCCATTTTGAATCCTCACATGACCTCAAAACGTGTTTCCGGTTCTAATTTTAGAAAATAAAATTTTCCGATTTGATTTATTTACCTTTCACGATGTTATTAATGCTGCTGAAGAACTAAAATATGACCCTCAGGTATCGTAGATTTTGATTGAAGCATTGATTTCAACTGTTAAGAACGGCAAATACTGTAAAATTGCGGTTTTCATTGGGACAATATTTATGTATCCTGAAAGATACACTCGCCCTGCGCATCATGTATCCTCAAGGATACATCCGCCCTGCGCATTGTGTATCCTGAAGGATACACTCGCCGCGAAAGGGTTAAAGCAAGACAATCATAAGAATCTGAGATGTTGCTGAATGTTTAGAATAAAACGGTTGACGTGAGGGCATGGCCCTGAGCCAATAGTATAAGTCTACAGATTGATTGAAAGCAATCGTATCCCAAAAACCTTTAAGTAAACTAGTATATTATTGTTAGTTGTATTTCAATAATATTGACTAAGTGCCGTGACAAATAATCAGTCACATTTCAGTTTGAAGTTTATGAAGCAAAATGTTGATGTGCTAAATTAGTTTAGATATACATTATAACTTAAAGAAACAGCAAAATAAACCTAGAAGTTTATTTATTGTTGCAAACATTGAAAATAAAAAATAAATGGTTGTTATCTGTATTCCTACCTGGTCAGCACCATAATGGAATGAAGGGTCTATTTCAGCATGCATGTGATGTCCAGCCAGCATAATTAATAAACCTGTACAGAACATAGGTATCCTACAAAGGTAAACAAATCATCATTAATTTATCACTAAATCTTAAAATGCTGAACAGAACATAGATATCCTACAACACAAAGGTGTAGAATGTATGATTAATTTATTATTAAGACTTATAATGCTGAAAACAGTTCATTGCATATAACTTTTATAATGTTTTTGGCAAGGAGGACCTTTCAGTTCAAAATTTATCTACCAAATAGATAGAGACATGAATGGAGATAAGACTCACACTGGATCCAAGGCAAATCCCCTGTAAACAGTACAAGGGGGATTGCTCCTATTTTTAAGGTGTTGACAATAACATTTGCTGTCAAAATAATGATTTCAGTAAAAAATATAATAAAGTATAGGAATCTGATGTAGTTGCCTTTGTTGATGTGGTTCATAAGTGTTTCTTTTCTTTTATAAAGATTAGACTATTGGTTTTCCTGTTTGTGTGGTTTTACACCAGTAATTTGTTGGGTGCCTTTTATAGCTTGCTGTTCGAAGTGAGCTTCTGCTCTGTGTTGAAGACCTTGACCTATAATGGTTTACTTCTAATGGTATTCTACTACATGTATCAAATATATATTAAAGGAATACCAACCCAAAACCAGCAAGTATCAGCCACCATCTTATTCTGAGTACAAAACATAAACTTTTACAATGGAGGAAGTACAAACAAAGGGAGATAACTGCAGTCCAACATCTTGTTGACAGAACTCCGACTAGAATTAAGGTGAACTGAACCAGATGTACCCATGTGATTGGTTGGTTGTGGGTTCCTTCATACGTAATCAGTCCTAAACAGCTAAACACCTATTAAGTAAAATAATGTAAATTATAAATGTATCAGTAACAAAAGTGTATAATTTTGACTGTTTGTGTCCCTATATGTGTAAATATGTGTATCATTGTAATTCTTGGTTCAATTAACTCATCAGTAAACTCTTGATATATTGGTTTCATCGGAAACTTTACTGCAAATAGGGGGGAGGGGGGGAGTTACTTATGAATTCACTGAACATTTACAAACACCTGTTTTTTCTGAGGTAAAAGTTTGGTTTTTGAAATGTAAATTGGTAGAAACTTATCTGCGTAACCAAAATCCAATCAATAAGTGTACAGTGTTCTCTAAAAACGTTATTATAAGTGTACAGTGTTCTCTAAAAACGTTATTATAAGTGTACAGTGTTCTCTATCATAAAACGTTATTATAAGTCTAACAGTGTTCTCTATCATAAAACGTTATTATAAGTACTTACATGAGCCACACAGAAACAAAGAAGAAACTGATGTGGCATTTTCTTGTATCTGCCACTCAGAAACATCAAAACTACAACCCATATCTGTCAAATTTATAAAGGTACTTGTATAAATAAGAAGAACAAATCTTCACCACCCCCTAAATATATTATCTTAACTGTTGTATTCTCTTGAATTTGCTTTTGACAACCTGTTCATCGCATCACAGATTTACATATTTTAAAAAAGTCTGTTTATCACAAGACATTGTTTTTACAACAATGAAACTGAACATAGAAAAAAAACAGGTGCTCAGCAGGGCGCAGCTTTATACGACCCCAGTGGTCGAACCCTGAACAGTGGTACAATTTCAGAGAGATCCATACAGTTAATTACACACAAGTTATTGTCTAGAAACTAGAAAAATGCTTGTTTTTGGCCCTATTTGGCCCTGAATTCCTAAACGTTGGCCTCATAACTCCTTATATGAATCCAAACCTTCTACTTGTGGTAGTAAACATTGTGGTACAATTTCAGAGCAATAGAAATACTTATACACAAGTTATTATCCTGAAACTAGAAAAATGCTGGTTTTTGGCCATTTTTGGGCCCCTAATTCCTAAACAGTTGGGACCATCATCCCCAAAATCAATCCAAACCTTCCTTTTGTGGTATTGAACCTTCTGAAAAAATTTCATAAAGATCTATTCACTTAAACTAACGTTATTGTCTAGAAACCAATGTGTCTTCAGACGAGGCAGATGACGACGACATCATACCATTATATGATCCCAAAAATTTTGTTTGCGGTCGTATAAAATTAAAATAGCTAAACAATGTTGTTTTGACATGATTATGTGGCATTACAAAAATAGCATTGCATCATAAACCCCTTAAACTAATAAAGGTTCATACTAGTACTAACTAAACAAATACAAAGAAAGCCCTCAAAAATATGAAATTAAAAAATACCCCTTTTTTTGTGTGTATATTTATGCAGAAATTAAAACATGATATTCTATCAGTCCTTATATTCCACTGAAAATGTGCATCCTAAAACTATTAAACCTAGGATTATAAAATGCCTATTAGTATTGCCTACAAAGTTTAACTCCAATACTAGATTTCAAGCTTTGAATACTATTAATCAAGGTTTATAAAAGCAGGGGAAGGAAAAAAATAAATTTGATATTTACACAAAGTATATAATTAACCTACCTTCCAAAACATCAAGAAAATAAAACAAAAATTAACAGTATACATAATAACTTAACGATGTCAAACATACAGATTAATATATATGGCCTTTTCTGACACGATATATCATTTAGAAACTACTTGCACAACAATTATATATATAGATTCTACAGCTTCATAGACATTTAAATTTTCAAATTTACTACCCAATGCCCAAAATAAACCTGAGCATGAGAAGCCCCTGAAATTATTGAATTGGTTATCATCTTGGGTTACATGAGTAAGACAAGATAAAGTAGTACCAGCCAAGGGTATGAAGATATGGCAGCAGTTAAAAATGATACAAACAGTAAAATTACAACATTTTTTGTAATAGAAACTTTTGTTCTTTAAAAAAAACAACCTACACTTTTGTTTATTATTTTCAAATAAAAGAAAATACACAAGAATATATACCATATATAATTTTATTTACTACTACCTTAATTATAACCTTATTTCATTTAAAAAGTATACTTATTACTACTTACACTGCAGACTAAGCTAATGATACTAGTATCAAATGAAGTCTCTAACATCAGTGTTTTATAGTCCAGCTCACTGTTCACTACAACTGTTAACATTTTAGCTGACACAAACATGATAGGTGCTGACAAGAATGTACCAGCTACCATTCCTGTGGCCACCTAAAATCATATTAAATACAAATTTGAATGGTTTTCACTTGCATATTTACTGCAATATATTGTAACTTATTTGGTTTTCTCCTTAATAATGTGTTAATTAGTTTTGGCCCAACATTTACTTTATAGAGATATCTTAAACACACTTATATCAATGTGTATAGATGATATCTCACGGTTCTTGTTTTTATTTCAACACATATTGTAGTTTTGCATTCTTATTTCTCTCTTTATCTTGAATGAGATATCTATAGACTTTATTTTCCTGTGTAGTTTTTAAATAATTTAATACATAAAAAAAAACCAAAGAGAATTCAAGTATCTTTATTTTCTACAAATTTCACAACTTTGGTGGATAGTTGTCTTATTGGCATTCATACCACGTCTCCTTATATTTTTTACAATACACTTTATATTTCAAATTGCTACTTACAATATCTTGTCCAATAGAGTAGTGGCTGGCATATAAGAAGACAGATGGCGCTGTTGGGAATGTGCCATATAAGAAACCAAACATACTCAATGATTCTGTAGTATTCTTGTCACTATAGGATTTCTCTAAAGCACCAACAACTTCCCATGTTATTAATGGCAGAATCAACCTATTAATTAGACATACATTTTATATGATAGTTTAAATGTGAATAATAATCAATATAATAAATAATTAATTTAATTTATAAGTGATAATTAGTAGATTTAAAGTGCCTTTTTGCATTCATAGTCATCCTGAATATGCATTAAATTGCAACTGGAGGGTAAAGCATATTTGAATTCTCAACTTGAAAAGAAAAATTACCAAAAACAATATGGAACACTTGATCAGTCATGGAAACAATGCTGTAATTTTTCATTATGACAGTAACCATGGTAACTATATTTTTTTAATGATGCTGACACTTTCAGACTGCCTCTTATTCTGACAGTGGACCTTAGTTGTCTGACAAGTTCATCTTTGGTAATCACTAGCCTGTCAACAAGGTGATTGTGAGTTCAAACCTTGCTATTTGAAGATACCTACGACTACTATCTTAATTGACAAAGATTGCATGTTTTTTCCTGCCAAAGGAATTGGTTCTCTCCAGGTATGCTGACTCTTTCAAAAATACCAATAACAGCTGACCTCCATGATGTAACTAAAAGTGCTCAAAAATGGCATTTAACACCAACAATCAATCAATCAATGTTGTTATGGCCTATGTAAAAGTGTTTTAATTATTCATAATCCTAGATACTTACGCTTTAGCTGCTATTAGAAGTACTGGTACAATTAGTTGTGGACCCATCTGGCCTGATATTTTCCCTACCAAACTTAGACCAAGATAAAATAAAGCTGCTCCAGAGAAAGCATCACCTGTAAAGATAAAGATATCACTATAAACTGCAGTTAAAAACTAGAAAAAACAAAAATGCATGTGTACATGAACTGTGTATTGTTAAACATTTTTTTAATATCTCATTAATATAAATGAAATATCTTTATCATATTTCATTGAAATGTAAATAATACATACAAGTAAATTATATACATGTATCTGTACAGCAGACATGGAAACATATAAATAATTGTCATTTAAAACAGCATATAGTTATTTGTTTATTGTGTTTCATAGTCTGTTCTTCTGTTGTGCTGTTGCACCACTGTTTTGGGGATGGTTAGCACCTTCGAATTAGTTCAAACCTGCCACAGTCTATATGTTGCTGTCCCAAGTCAGGAACCTGTAATTCAGTGGTTGTTTTTTGTTGCTGTCTTACATATATTTGTTTTTCATTCACTTTTTTTTGTACATAAATTAGGTCATTTATTTTTCTCTTTTGAATTGTTTTACATTTGTCATTTCGGCCCCTTATATTGCTGGCTATGTGTTAAGGCCTTTGTTTATTGTTGAAGGCTGTACAGTGACCTATAGTATGTATAGTATGTATAGTTGTTAGTTTCTGTGTCATTTGGTCTCTGATGGAGAGTTGTCGAATTCGCATTCATACATGTACTACATCTTCTTTATATATAGATATATCTAAAATAATAATGTTAAATTTTAAGAATACATTTTGTTATTATATTATTCACATGTTTTAATTCTAAATAAAACAAAAACAATTATAATACCTAAAACATCAAGAATTTCTGAGATAACCAAAGGTAAATTTCTCCGTAGTATGAAGTTTCCAACAATACCAATGATTGTCATGAATACAATGGGATTCGTGATTACACCTTTAATCACATGTAGTATCAAGGCACATGTCCCAGATTTTGAACCAGAGTCATTTATACTCTTAGACACTTCTACTTTATCCCCTTCCCTCTTTTTCTGAATTTCCAACAATAAAAATCCAATAGGGTTGAGAATAACTACAGACACAGGAGCTATCAGATAGATATAGTTCAGGTACTGTGGATGGCTTTCTTGGTACAAGGCTTGTACTGAAAAAAAGAAAAAGTTTTGAAATGTTAGTAATGACAATTCAACATGCATGGTAAATGACATTTTTAATACAATGCTAATACTGAATAAACATTTTTTTAAATACAGGTAGTCTGCATGTTACTACACATATAAATGTAATGTCAAATTCACATTGTAGGGTATGATTTTATGTAAATTCTGTTGTTCTTTAAAATTTTAAACAAGAGATTTTAATCTCTAAATATTTTACTTTGATTTTTTTTTCTCTTGAAAACAAAGTTCTCAACATTAACATAACTTTATGTACATGTAGGAGCCAATATATACATGTACTTACATATAGGATATCCTAAAGCAAAGTCGTTGCTTTGTGTACAGAAAATAGCAAACAATCCAGCATATCCATAATTAACTGGTCGCTTGGCAACTAATGTTACAATTGTAACAATTATAAATACAACAGATTTTGAGATCAACACACTTATCAAAAACATCCAGTTAACAATGGAAAAATCCAAAATGCACATATTTTTGAAAAGCAGAGCAGGAAGACAAAATTTTGAGACAAAAGTCCCAATTCCTTTTCCTTGTGAGGTAGAGATGATATTTGCTCGGCCAGCAATGTAACCGAAGAGAATGACGGCAAAGCATTGGACAATGGCAGGATACAAGTTGTCAAAGTTTACTGTTGTGCCCGCATCTGTATGGGTGTCATTATGTTCACTGTGTGGAGAGGATATAGAATGATTGGTATCCATTCTTCACTAAATCTTGATACACCAATATCAATGTAAAGCTTATGATTGTAGAGGAAATAACTTTCTGATTACTCTGATCCAATGATGCCTTTAATTACCATAGCCACTGTAAACATGTGGACTTTCATCACTGAAATGAAGAAAATACATATCTCTGTTACTATCAGGTGTCAACAAACCGCATCGTCTTAAATTTTATTATCAATATAACAAAACTGTGGTTATACAAGGGGGGCAATACCTTTTTATGTTAACCTGTTTTTGCCTTTTTCAAGGTATTCATGGTATTGTTAACTGTTATCTGAGATAAATTTAAACTGTTAACTTGTTGACTGTTTTCAACCCACTGTTATCAGCATTTTTGCATTTGTTGTTTGACAAAATCAAGATGTTGTAAACATGTTAACGGAACCCCTATTGCCCCCCTCTTATACACAGGTATAAATATATATGTAAGCATATAGTTAGTCTGCTACCTTCTGGGCAAAGAAAATATGAATTTGTTTAATCTATTTAATAATGAAGTATAAGAATTGACCTTAAAGCTATACAATCTACATGCCAGGGATGGGGTAGATTACTTTAAAATGTAATCGATTAAATTACAATTACTTTGCTAATAAAATGTAATCGATTACATTACAATTACACCTAATTTCAAATGTAATCGATTACATTAAATTACTTCTCTTTAAAGTAATCATGATTACTTATGATTACATTGTATATTGAAATGTCAAAGAATTTCTTAAAACTTTTTACATGTTTTATCCTCACGAAAAAGCTAATTTTGGTGACTTTTTAAAAACTAAATTTAATTATCTTATTTGAATGAATTTAGACAAGTACAGTGTAACATGTGTAATTTGATAACATAGCTATAGACAAGTGTCTTTTCTCTACAAACTTTAACCAACTATCCAATTAACAAAAAAAAACTGAACAAATAATGAAAAATTAATTAAATATAGTTTTATTGTCTGTGGGGACATAATCGACACACTCATAAAGGTTTTTACAGGTGTTTATCACTACTTCCATTTTTTTCTTACCAACATTGGTGAGCCTGGGTATTAAAATTTTATTGTCTTAACTGCAATATCAATAAAGATATAAGTGGTTAATTGTCATTATTTGTTTGAAATTTTTAATACTTGATGTAATAAGAAAGCACATATTATAATGTTTATGGAAAATAAAATTTATTCAATTTCTCAAAAAATGAAATCTGGTTTTGAATTCCATTTTGACATGTTTGAATTAAGTGGGCTCATGCATTTATGTCGACCATCAAAGTCAATTTCGAACTAAATGTTTTCTGCTTTTATATTTCAATGTAGTTTTATCAAAGTATTGGGCAAACTTAAATGAAATTGGAGTTTATATCAGAAGTGTTCAATCAAGGAATAAAAAAGGCTTTCAAGGCATATTCTTGTATCGTAAGAGCTCAATCTCACAACAAAATATTGGAAAGGCAAATTCTTTTAGTAAACTGTAACAAAATAAAACACTTGATACAAAACTTGTTATATAGATGATACAATTTATCACATTAAACTAAGTGCTATCATACTGAATACAAATGTACTAGTTTTATGATTTTTCATTCATGCTTTACATTTTCTTATTTTCTTATTGTCATATTGTCTATCTAAACTATTTTCATATATTTACAAAATTTTTAATCAGCAAGTAATCATATGAATGTAATCTGAAAGTAATCTAAAAGTAATCATGATTACACCTGTTTTTAGCTATGTAGTCGATTACATTATGATTACTTGTAATCAGAAATGGCATAATTGATTACTGATTACATAGGATTACACTGCAAAATGTAATCGATTACAGCTGATTACGATAACCCCATGCCTGCTACATGCACATGTAGTTATTGCAAAAGCATATAATTATATATATAAACACATCATTTATACGTGGAGGTGCATTGTCATGTTTTGTTTTAATACAAATAATTCTCCTTAATACATGTTAATTTTGATGTATCTTTGCTAAGAAACTATTGTTTGTCATATCTTATTTTGACATGTTTGAGTCATCAAACAAAATATAGTATTATGTCATGTATTTAGATATATATTATGGTGCCTTGTAATAAGATAATTATATATCATAGATTGATTGACACTTAACCAACATGACCAATATCTCTAGAAGTATTTTATGAATGAATTACACTGGTAGGCCTGATGTCAATAGTAAAATAGATTTCATGGAACAATCAGTGTTTACTATGAGGTAATTGACATAAGGATTGTGACACAGGAAATATTCTGGGGAGGGCATAAATTTTTACTATTAATTATTTGGTATTAAGCACTTTCAGTACTTTTCGCTATTTCATTGGGGGCTGAGTTTTATTGGTAGAGGAGGACAAAGTGCCTGGAGTGAACCAAAGACCTTCACCATGTTCACCAGGAAAATTCAATACCTTCATTTAAATCTATTCAGTTTAGATGGTGAAAAGGATACTGGAAAATAAGTTTGCTTGGCAAACTCCATTGTCTCACCACTTAGACATTGAAATGTTCAAAAGGCAGACATAAGTCAAGTTACTCAGTTTATCATGGGTCAGCTGGTTACAGGTAGATATTTCATTACTGAGCATCACCAGTCCAGTAGTCAACATTCCCATCTCATGCGTATTCACACGAAATATCATTGATACTGCAGTCAATGGAAATTACAGTCATTTTGACAGTCACAGAATACTTCAACAGACTAAGGTTTTTCTTACCCAACCCGAACCTGAATAGGTGCATTGCAGGTCCAGTATACAGCATCAATAGAAATGGAAGAGAGGCCCTGAAAATCAGTTCATGGCCTTAGGCCTATTTGCCACACTATTTTGTAATTTTTGGTTTTCAGATTTTTCAACCTTTGAGTCTGACATTGACAATTACAATTTTGATGAAAAACTCAGTTATTGTGAAAAAATTTGATGGTACCAGCAGGATTGAACAACCCAAAGGCAGCACTCTAACCGGCTGAGCCAAATAAGATCTATTGAAACTAAATGTGTGTTAGAAAACTGTCATGATCATTCATAACCTTGTATTATTTTTAATTTTAGTTTCTTGTGTACAATTTGGAGTTTAGTATGGCATTCAGTTTGTATCTGTATGAGTACGTTGTCGATACCAATACTGGCTTTGATACAACAGTATGAGAGAGGGCCGCTGATTTATTGACGGGACGTGAGAGCAGATTCAAAGCTCTCTACGCTTGATGCACGCACTACAGTGTTGCCAAGCTGGTTCCATGCGATCACTGTCTTTACAAAAAATGAATTTGAGTATTGTGGTGTTTTTCTTGGTGGAATGTCAAAACACTTAAGAGTTGTTCTTTACTTGTTTTTCCACAATATTCAGATATTGGTTGCTTGGTATCCTTCAAATTTCTTGGCAGTTATGTTTCTCTTAGGATGTGCTTTTTTGAGAAATTCGTCTGGTTGAATAGCCAAATGATAGCTGGAATCAGCCCCTCAACCACTTTGAACATAAATATTAACTTCTGGCTTGTTCGTCTTGTCTGGAGGTCTTGTAGTTCCAGTTGGGCAAGCATTTTTGAGACACATTTGTCCTCTCTTGACTTGTAGTCTCTAGTGATGAATTTTGCCACTTGGCGTTGTATCTGTTCAAGCTTATTTATGTTGGTGACGGTGTAGGGGTCTCATACTATGGCTCCATATTCCATCGTTGATCTGACAAGCGAGATGTAAGCTGTTTTTTTACAATCTTGTGGATAGTATTTCACATTTATTCTTAGAAAGCCTAGTGTTGAGTTTGCTTTCTTTGCCACGTTTGATATGTGGTCCATTTGTGGTCTTCTGAAATTTGTAGGCCTAGGTAAGGGCTATGCTGGACTTGTTGTAAAATGTGTCCATTTAAACTGTAGAATTTATGGCTCTTGTTTTTGATGCTTAGGATGTAGCATTTTTTGGCATTGAACCGCATTCCCCAGTTATCAGCCCATACTTCTAGGTGATTGAGGTCTTCTTGAAGTATGTCGTGGTCTTTCTGAGATTTCACTGTTCTGTAAAGAAGGCAGTCATCAGCGAAAAGTCTGACTGAAGATTTGACAGCGTCTGGAAGGTCGTTTATATGGCAAAGGATTAGCAAATTGCCAATGGTCCTAAAACTGTGCCTTGTGGGACTCCACAGTCTACCGTTACTTCTTCTGATTGTTCTCCTTCCACTACCACTTTCATTTTCCTGTTTGTCAAAAACATATTTAACCAGTTATTTATTGGCCCTCGGATTCCATAGTTGCCCATTTTTGATAGCAGTCTCTTATGGGGTACTATGTCAAAAGCCTTTACTATTATCACTGAACTAGTATATAAATTTGTTTAGGGGCCAACTGAAGGAAGCCTCCAGGTGCATGATTTCTTGCTGCATTGAAGACCTGTTGGTGACCTTCTGCTGTTGTCTGTTCTATGGTCGGGTTGTTGTTTCTTTGACACATTCTCCATTTTCATTCTCAATTTTATGATCATGATGTACCATTATTTCTGAGGTATTAACACACGACATTAATTGCTGGACACATAGTAAAGTAGGGAGTTTCGTGTCATACTTTGATAAAGCTGAACATTTTGCTTAAAAGTCAAATATTTTTTTCATTTATATGTAGTCTTTTAAATAATGAAATATTGATTTAATATAAATGCGTTATTGACCTGTTGACCTGACTGCTATTTGTTTTACGTTTTAATGTCGGTGACATTTAGTACAACATTTCGGATTTACTACCGATACATCGAATCTTTCATTTTACAACAACATACTACAGAATTAACATGTTTACCCATAGAAATAGTTGTTATCAAGGATAACATTTACTTTTTTACATAACCGTATGTTGTTTTTTTTCTTTAGGAAGTGCTTGTAAGGGAGGTAATTCTTCTGGGTTACACTAAAGACCTGAAAGTGGACCTGAAAAGACCTGAAAAGACGATTAAAACTATTCAAATTGCAATAACTTTTTTATTATTGGATGGAATTTTACTATTAGTAAATATCCATATTTCATTAAAATTTAAATGTTCTAAATCAAAAACAAGTTTTGGATGCCAAAAGTTGGACCTGAAGGGACCTGAAAATCTATGGTCGGACTAATTCTAACTCCATTAACTTTTTTAATATTCAATGGTTATCTTTCAATTTTAGATTTTGTGAAACTAAAAGATAGGTTTAATGATAAAATAAAAAAAAATAAAAATTGAAAATATCGTTGGGGCGTGAAAACTCGGACCTGAGAGGAAAATTAAATTTAGATAACATAAATTTGCTTGAAAAGACTGCGGTCAGATTTATTGAAGTTCTTACTGTTTTCAATCAATCTCCTTGAAATATGAATTTTGTTATAGGACGTTATAGGAAAGGTATAATATATCATCGAAATGATAAAGAATTTTATCGAAAATATAATGGTTGAGTTACAAAATTGGGACCTTGTCAGGGAAATAAGACATGCATGAATCATAAGGGTAGATGTATTTAAACTTGCACAACATTTTTTTTTCTCTATTTGTTTTTATTTAAGACAAAGGTCTTTTGAAGAGAACGAATGACTTTATTTTTATACAGGAATATATTTGAATTATACAAAATACCTTCGTTGTTGATGATGAATCCTGGACATAAAGAAAAAAAAGAAGATTGGCTCGTTGAAATTATTCAAACTTATTCAATTTGCGTATAAACCATATTTAATTTAAAGACGAGTGTTCGTCGATTGGAATGTCAGTTTAATTACATGAAAGTGTGCCCGTTGTATTGATATCAGGTGATAATTGGATCATTAGTCTAAATAAACATTTCACTTTAATCTTTTAATTAGATTATTACTATATCTTGTTACACTAATCGCTACAATTAACTACCATGAATATTTTTATCACAAGTTGCTTTTGACTCTTCCATGTCTTCTTAAATGAAAATGCAAATGTTTTATATGCAACTGTTGAATTAACTATATATATCCAGGTTTATTCAGGACTTCATTTTTCATTTAGCAGGTCCGATTTTTGTCACAAAATGCAGGTTCCAGACTTTGGACACGCACACAAAGATTGTGACGTGGTTATCATAGCTTAAAGGCACTGAACCGTTTTCTGAATTATTTATTTCTATGGTATATCATGTCTCTTTTACTTCTAAGTTTTGACATGCGAGTTTTTATTTTGGTATCTCTCGTCTTTTTTACTTGTATCAGATTTGCGTATCACTGATATTTAGTATCTTTCCGTGAATATAGAAAGAAGATGTGGTGTGATCCCAATGAGACAAGACGCAACGTTAGATATTGCTAGTACCACGAAAAATAGCGTTAAGTAAATATTTGACGGGAATTTTTTTTATAGAAATGCTAAAATAAATATGTCAAGTTATACATGAAAATAAAGATTGATTCTTAAATTTTCACATTCTGATGGAGAAAGAATAAAAATATAATATTCATTAGGCTTAGGAAGACACAGATTATCCGAAAAACGTTTACTTAGCGTTGTCCCATGTAACAAACTCGAAACATAAAACTCGAACAATTCGCGAAATGTTCACGCAACTCTTCGAAATTTTGCATGAACATAATATGACGTGATATATTTCAGTATTGGTTAACATGGCTGTCTCCATTTTAAAAATTGCATACATATTTTCAAAAAGGTTATGATGTACGGCCATGTTCCATCGGAAATTTAATTTGGAAACTTGAAACATTTCAGTTCAAAAATAAAATTTTGACAGATAATTCATTAAATTGTAAGCACGATCGTTTTGTGCTAAGTGTAAGCTCCCAAAATTCGAATTGAAAAATAAATTGAGCTATTCAATTCAAAACAAGAGATTTGCAATGTCTTTCGGAAATGTCCGAGTTAAACTTTCATGCCTACACAAAATTTTACGGCCAAAAAACCAGAGATTTGATTTCGTGAAGCCATGATTATTTTTCGGCTTTGAAAACAACTAGTATACCAATTAAAAGTACTTTAAAAGTTGAAATTAGTACACCAAACAGCAGTAATATTATAGGGTTATTCATAAAAAATACGGATTGATGAAAATGCCTTGCAAGTTTGTCCGTTATCATAATTTGACGTCGCCACAAGGGACGGCATGAACTGCATTCGCGTGTTCCTGCCTCCACTAAATATAAATGTCCTGCTCTCAACAAAACGAAACGATGCACACATTACAAAAATGAACATCTATAAAGCGATCAAAAAGTAAGAAAACTTTTTATACTATTGTATGTCACTGCTTGAATAAAATCATACTCGGGTTGAATATATAACGCAGCAATTATTCCTCCAAAAACACATGATTACTAGCAGTAAAATTGAATATTCTATATAGATGTTAATTATAAAATCGTATCGGATTGGATTCTCACGGCATTTATTATAGGATTAAACACATTTTTTCTAGAGGTTATTGATGTGTAAACCGGGGCGGTTAACTCACAAACTGAATAAAAGTCCGAATTTAACGTGTTTAATCCTTATAATTCTTCAGCCAAACATACGCGAATATTAATTTACATCATTACTTTGATGGCTACTATATGTACCATCAGATGCACAATGTCATGTCGTAACTAAGGAGTACGCCGCCATCTTGACTTTCTAAAAAAAAACTCTGTTTTTGTCCCCTATGTTCTATTTTAGCCATGACTGCCCTGTTTATTGGTAGATCATATAACTGTCGGGTACCACTTATAAACTAGATACGTATACCCTAAGGCATATTCAATTACAGTTTTGAAGTATTTGGCCAAGTAGTTTTTTGGGCGCACTTCGTTTGCGCGCACTTGGGGATTAAAATGTTTTACGTTTTCGCGCAGCTTTTGATTACATTTGCGTGCATTTATCTTACAGGTAAACTCAGGTAAAAAAGGGTATACATGTATAATGAAATATAAATAATATAAAACGGAAAGGGAACTGCTACTAAAAAATAATTGAATAAATTTATAAATGAATAAGTATTTCAAAATGCCTGAGCTTACCCAAGTTTACCTGTCAAATAAATGCGCGCAATTGTAATGTAAAGCTGCGCGCAAACGTAATGATTTTTGCGCGCAAATGCAATGGTAATACGCGCAAACGTAATGCACCGAGTTTTATAGAAGAAGATGTTTTGAAAAAGAAATAGACTTGCTTGCCAATTACACTTTCGCTCTATCTATTACAGATAATAACCAAAAAACCGTAAAACTTAATAAAATAAACTTTTTCGGACAGTAACCCTACAATAGGACTACGAAGGTGGTCAATATCAGATAGATTTTGACTTATTCATCTCTCTAACTCTTTTTGCTTTTACAGCTATAGTTTTGAGATGAAAGCCAAAAACTGCATTTGACCCCGATCGTCTATTTTTAGTCATATCGACCATGTTTGTTGATGGATCAAAACTTCCGATACAATTTATCATCAGTTACTCTAAAGAACATTCTCTTAGGGTTTAGAAGTATTAGGCGCAATTGTTTCAGAGGAGAAGATTTTTAAATGTTAAAGTTGAGAATGGCAATGGAGAATATGTCAAAGAGATAACAACCCGACAAAAGAGCGACAACTGAAGGCCACCAATGGGTCTTTAACGCAGCAAGAAATTCCCACACGGAGGTTGTCCTCAGTTCGCCCCTCAATACAATTGTGTACTAGTTCAGTGAAAATGGATTCCCCATTTCCATTCTCAATTCTAATTACTAAGTAACTAAAATTAAAAAACATACAAGACTAACAAAGGCCAGATGCTCTTGTCTTTGGACTGGCGCAAAAATGCAGCGACCGGCATTAAACATGTTTTGTGAGAACTCAATAAAATATAAAGAAACACATAGTAATACGCACAGAATAAGTCAGTTAACATAATGCCGAGTCCGATATCAGAATAGGTAACAAAAGAAACTAAGCAAAATGACAATGATACATAAATGAACAAAAGACTACTATATATAGCAGTTACTGGCATGCCAGCTCCAGACCTCAATTAAACTGATTGAATGTTTATTTCTTCATTATCATGTTAGTCTGTTGTTCAGTGGTTTTCGTTTGTTGCTGTGTTACATATTTGTGTTTCGTTCATTTTTTGTACATGAATCCTGACTATGCTGTATGGACTTTGCTCAATGTTAAAGGCCGTACGGTGACCTATAACTGTTCATTTCTGTGTCATTTGGTCTCTTCTGAAGAGTTGTCTCATTGACAAACATATCATATCATATCTTCATCTTTTTAGGATGAACAATTGTTGTAAAGTTATTAACCAATTTGACCCCTATGTTCTATTCTAAGCCATGGCGGCAATGTTTGTTAATGGATCATTACTTCGGATACCATTTATAAACTAGATACACTTGAACATCCGGTTTAAGGTTGAAGGTAATTGGTCGAGTAGTTTCAGAGAAAATTCTTGAAATAGTGTACGACAGTGACGACAGACGACGACGGACACCAAGTGATGGCAAAAGTTCACATGGCCATGTGAGCTAAAAAGCACATATATAGATATAGGAAGATGTGGTGTGAGTGCCAATGAGACAACTCTCCATACAAATAACAATTTAAAAAGTAAACCATTATAGGTTAAAGTACGGCCTTCAACACGGAGCCTTAGCTCACACCGAACAACAAGCTATAAAGGGCCCCAAAATTACTAGTGTAAAACCATTCAAACGGGAAAACCAACGGTCTAATCTATATAAACAAAACGAGAAACGAGAAACACGTATATATTACATAAACAAACGACAACTACTGTACATCAGATTCCTGACTTAGGACAGGTGCAAACATTTGCAGCGGGATTAAACGTTTTAATGGATCCAAACCTTCTCCCTTTTTCTGAAACAATAGCATAACATCACAACAAAGAAAAACATACGATAAAATATCATTTGGCAGACTTAACTCAATCAAAAAACGTATGATTAAACAATGAACGAATAAATTTGATCTGCGATATCTGAATACAAATGCACAGTTAATTAAATATTAGAGACAAACATTCATGACCAAAAAGCTAACAAACAAATTCAAAAACAGGACATGACTGAGAAATATTTAACCAATCAATGTTCACTTTAGAAAAAAACCGGTTTTTTTATAATCTTGAAGTTTATACAAATGTTGTAAGAATAAGTGAAGATTTTACAAATAATCAAAGCTGGTGTACAGACAAGATCCGTATAAATAAAAAATGACAAAAAAGCGTTATAAACAGTATCAACAGGTCGAATTAACAAGAAAATACGATTTGAGAGTACTCGCAGTTACTGACAGCTAGTTAAAAGCCAAAACCAATTAATAATAAAAAATCATGCATCAGAGACTTTTTTTATTAACATGATTGTGCACAACACCAGTAAAATATGATAATAAGCTGTACTTGATATGCAATTTTCCTGAAATCGAAATATTTTTTCTCCTATTATGTTTGTCCGAATTGAATGTTTAACCGAATTGCAGTAATAAAATACGCAGAAATTCTTGACTTAACAGTTTCCCTTTTATGCTTCGATTGATTGTTAAATTTCTCGTTTCCGTGGAAAGGTAATGCTTATATATATATATGATTCCCCAAGGTATAAAACTATTATTTTACTTGAATCAGAGAGCTGTAAATAGACAACACTATATCACGTTAAACTGCTTCCAATTTAATTTATTGTGATGGTTGAATAGTTATACATGTACATTGATAAACCCTTTCAAATTCTCTACATCTTTTAACAAAAACAAAAATGTTCGTATCATTAAATCGTTACCTATAAACAAAAAGACAAAACTTTTCAGTAAATCTCCATACCCGTTCTTACCATTAAAATATTATATTATCATCAACTATAGGTCTAATCAGTGTTCACAAATAAAAACTATTAAAACTGAATAACCAAAACATAGAAATAATGTTAAACTGTATTATTGCTGCTAGTGAGTTTACTTTTGTGTATTAATGCCTGCTTTCAAAACTTCCATTTCCGACTGTAGTTTATTTAAGGATCCATTCAAGTTCAAGATATAAGTGCGATACGTACGAGTTTCATCTAAAAATTGTCTTTGAATTAAGTTAATGGCTACCTTCATTTCATTCACTGAATTACCACGAGGCAAACTTAGGTCTATCTTTTCTTCAAGACTGCCAAGTCTACCTTCAATATTTTGTAAATTAGCGGGAGATCCTCGACTTTGTTCAGAAATTGTGTCGACTTTGGTCTTCAAGCTCTCGACTGTTTTAACTGTATCTTTTAAAGTGTCAATGTCGCGTGCATGTTTGCCAATAGAAGTTACTGTCTCTGCTAGCTGTCGTTGTAATGAACTGTATATTGAAGTTTGAACGGAGGACTGTGATTGAAATTTGGCGGCAATATCCAACATTTGCGATTGTAAAGTCGCGAGTGTTGGAGAACTTCCCTCAGAAAGACTTGATTTCCAGCTTTTAACCTCATCCATGAACCCTTCCAATCTAGCTATACTTTCTCTTGTAGAATCTAGTTTTGACTTCATTTCTTTTGTCACTTCTTTCAAGTCCTTAGAATCAGTAGTTAGTTTTGTAAATTGACCACTGAAAACTTCAGTAATTGTGTTGAGTCGTGCATTTGTAGTATCTATCCCCGTCTGCATATGCATTATAGAATGAGGTTCGTCTTCAGCAGAAACTGGTGTTCCAATGTGTTTGCAGTTATTGTCAGGAACAACAAATTCATACTTGCACATTTCAGCATTTGTTCCAAAGAACAGGACAAGAAATAATCCACATTTAAGTAATAACATTATTAAAAATTTATCGTTAGACCCGTCATGAGTTATTTCAAAAACAAAACATGCTTTAGACTATTCGATGCTTTTATATAAACTTGTAATCTTTAGTCTATAAAAAGATGGGGGTAAACAAAGGGAGTTACATTCTTCCTCCAGCCTACATCTTATGGAGCTGGTCTTATAGACATCACTGGAAATGATTGAAATTTATTTCTCCCCAACACAAATCGTTTACTTTTCCTTTTACATATCAGTTTTAATTGAATTCAATTAGATACTGTTATTTATTTTTCTCATTAATGTTAACCTAAATATGTACAAGGCAATGAGAGCAAAATAACTGTAATTTTTGTAAACGAAATGTAATTATTTGACAATTTGTATTACACCTTTCCTCCCATTAAGTCAATGTGGGATTACATCGTTCCGCCAAATACCAGCATTGTCGAATTCATCGAAGACATGTAGCAAGCTTCTCCATTAAATAATTGTTGTTTGCAAACAATAAAAAGGAAGGGCAGGATGTTTAAGTTTGTTTTGAAAATTTTATCAGGTAATGTTTTGGTGAAGACAGCTTCCATAACGTTATATTAAGCGACGGATTAAAATTACGAAAGACAAAATTCTACAATGTCATAAGTCGATTTTTTTTAAAGTACGCATTAATGTGAAGATATACACCAGAACCACGGTTTGTACAGTAAAACCATAATAAATGTGCGTTTGTTTTAGTAACTCGCGTGTGAATATAAAATAAAGCATCTTGTTTAAAAATTACATCAGCCTATTTTGCGTTTGTTTGGTCACGATTAAAGTGTTTATGCAATAAAGTAAGACTAAAATAGGATATAGATTTTATTTTTTTGCAACACCCTAAAATTTACTGTCTCTCGTTTTTAGTTCAATTGTACCAAATTAAGCTCTAAATTGGTGATTTATTATTGACTTGAGACGTTTTCTTTGTACAACTAGAAATATTCATTAAACCTAGCTGAGGAGTTCATCGACACAAGTCAACATTGACTAATATCTTGCAATTGTTCGCCTTATGGATATACACATCTTCTCAAGCAAAGATCAGCCTGAGTTTAATTTCCGTCTTCTGTGAACACAGAATAGAAGTCATGACTGACGAGGATGAAACATTTATGCTATGTTTGCCGCCTTTCCCTTGTGGGAAGTTGGTACTGCAAATTTTAATGCAGCTTATCTGTATGCAGAAAGAACAATGAGGTCATGCTGTTTTTTTCTTTTTTTTTTTTTTTATTAAAATGATAATTTTATCAATGTTACATGTGTTTATTTTGTATTGAAGGACACATACGTATGAATAACATGAGCTATAGGGTATACGTCAATGAGATAGCTACATTGTACCCCAAAAACACACATACAACAGAACACGTCATCTATTGGGTTCAATATCTCGTCTTCGACCAATGTCATTATTAACCAGTAAAGTCACTGAATAGGTAACAAAAGTAAAGATATGCATAGCTATAAAACCAAGATCAATCCACCATTTTCTACATAAGGGGATGCCTGTGCATCAGGAGTATGACAGTTGTTATCCGTTCGTTTGATGTGTTTCAGCTTTTGATTTTGCCATTTGATTGGGGACTTTTCGTTTTGAATTTTCCTCCGAGTTCAGTATTTTTTGTGATTTTACTTTTTATAGAACACAGTTCCTGTTTGAAACAATTATTTACAGAAAGATGTCGTTAAATGAACTGGATTACAATGCAGGAGCGCATTTATTATGCTTTTCAATAAGATAGGACCAAAAATACCCCTACCCCCATCCCTTTTCCTCACTTCACTTCAACTATCATATCTGCATTGACAATAATTTATTGGTGTAAATTAGAAATACCAATTAGAGCTAAGCTCTCGCGGTGTATCGATTACTCACAACAACTATAATAAAAGTTCATAGTTTACACAATATTTTTTCGTTAGGTTTCGTCGACATTAAATTTTGAAAAAAATGATTGCCTGTTAAATTGCGGTCGGTTCTCCATATGCCGCCGTGTTTTTTTCGCTTACGTAGACATTTAAGCTAAACCTGATCGAATTCCCTAAAGTTGTATTGTTCATATTCAAGTTCGATATAAATCTGATATATCTATACAAAGTCTGAAATTAAAAGTTAAAACATTGAAATCTCTGGTCCAAAACAATGCTTTCACACTATAAATTTCACGTTTGGCTGTTGTTCATCCTGACGACAATATAAATACTTCCTGGTCCCAATGAGAAGTCAAATAATAGAACTATTTTGCGATCCACGAAATAGCTTTTGATAAACTTCAACTATAATAATTCCATACTTACAGTTAAAAAGCAACGTTACCACAAAATATGACTTCACAAGAACAATGTGCAATGGTATGTGCGTTATGTGAAGTAGATCCAAAAGTCAAATGGAAATGTTTAGATTGTAAGTTATTGATGTGCATAAAGTGTAAAGACAGGGTACATCCTAAATTCAAGGCCGCCAATGAGCATAGAGTTATTGATATAAAGGAACTTCAGTTAGATGGGAAAGAAGAGTATGATGCTTTTAACGCGGAAGAAGACGTAGAAGTGATGACACCAAGATTAGAAGTAAAAATAACTAATATAAAAAAGTTCCCGACAACATTAGAGAATATCACAATTTTAGCAATATCATTAGATGATTCGATTTGGATTGGTGATGGAAATGAACTGGAAGGATTCCATCCATTCTCTAAACCAACTGCCCTTCAAAAGGTAAAAGTCGAAGAACAAAAACTGAAGGTTCTATCTACGTTTAACATTGATGTGTGGGACATAGCTATAACCCATACCAATGACCTGCTGATGGCTACACGAGAAACAAAGCTGAAGCAAATCATTACTTCCGTTAATAAAGTGTCAGAATCTACGTATGAGCTACATGCAGATTCATTCTTAATTTCATGTGTACACGTGACAAAGAATGGAAAAGTGATAATAGCTGCAAATAAAAAAGATCCTGAACACAGAGAAATTATCGGTGTCATGGATACAGACGGTAGCCGTCTGACATGGCATGAAAACGATAAAAACCAAAAACCTTTATTTGAATGGCCAATGTCTATTAACAGTACAAGTAATGAGAATATATTTATTGCGGATTTACGCCGAGTGGTGGTGCTAGGGAAGGTAGATGTGATTCGTGTTTACAATCCCATCATTAAACACTGTCCATTCAGACCAACATCAGTTGTAACCACGCCATTAGACAATGTTATAGTATCCGACTGTCAAAATCATACATTACATATACTGAACAATACTGGTCACATATTGACCACCTATACGACCACTGATATTGGAGTATCACTGCCGTATTCTCTAGCCATTGCCTCGGTAGGACAATTTACGGTTCTATTCATAGGATGCAGCACACTAGAAGATAGTTCTGAAAATGCAAATCTGTATAAAGTGAACATCACAGGTTGTTAATACTTTCTATGATAATCACCCATTAGACCACTAGATTTATTGATTGATTAATTTAACAACTGATTAATTAACATCACCATAGACATTAAAGATTTCCGGTTTAGTATATTCATGGTCAGAAAATATATTCAATAAAAATATTCGTAAAGGGTCCCGCGTCTGGTTGAACTCTGTATCTCGACTGTGATTGCAGCTGTCGGTGGAAATGTACAATGTTGACTGCCAAAAAAAAATCATTTATCAGTAAAATACACATTTTTTTACAAAGCCGGTTTTTTTTTATTATCAGAAGCTATATTTTAAACTTGATAACATATCTGTCCAGTTTTCCTAACCTTCCGTGAAAGTTTGACAAAATCATTGATGTTTAAATATTAAAGTGAGCAGCATTACAGTTTACAATAGAGTTAAATTGTCTTTTTGGTTAAGTTCAGGGGTGTCATGTGGTGTTCGGTGGTGAAATACTTATTCTCGAACCTGACTTTGTCTATTCCGTTAAATTCCTAAGCATGCTCACTTGTATCTTCTAGAAATAAACGATCGACGATATGCTCCAACCACTGGCATTCAACAAAAGGAAATAAAAAAGATATGACTATACTGGAATTGTTAAAAGCTTTTGAAACAGAATCACACAAACACTTTTCCACATATACAACAATATGAGAACAGAGACAATAATCAAATAATGTATGACAAAGGAAAATGTCACCAGACTTGAAAGAGGTAGGACCAATTTCCCCATAATTTTTTTCACAGAAGGGCCAATTTCAAAAAGTGCTGAAAGAATACAATTTACTTTGAAAACTAAAAATGAAAATGCTTTTTGATGAATATCTCGATTTTTATATATCATGATATGTGTGAAATAGTTAATTCAACCCTCGAAAAGGATGAAAGTCAAATATGCACAATTTAGGGTGTTTTCAGATTGGAAAAAAAGGGAATCCCCCAAGAAGGACATTTCAAACCAAAAACAAGTTATATTTTTTGTTATTGTTGTAATCTATACCACTTTTCCCCTCAAAAATGAAATATGTGTAATGTGTCCTTAATACCTAAAAAACAACTTTTTAATGAAAAAGTGGAACATCTCTAAATTGAACCTATATAGTTGATAAAGAAACGTAATATGTATATGCACCGCCGTGGAACTTGAGAGGATAGATCATTAACAATAAAGTCAAAGTTCGAATCTCACATAGATTTTTTATGAGATATTAATGTTTTATCATATTTTTTCGGATGTTTGCTTAATTCATAGAGTCATTCTGGATCATTTTGACTATTTATTATTTATTAAAGAAAAATAAAAATGTATCGCTTATTGTGTGCATTCCTATGACTTTACATACTCTTGACTTACTTTCTATTCATGTGTTTACATTTATTATGATATTTGCAAGGAACAACTGCCGTCAAACTGATGTAGGTGCCGGTACATAACCAATAACACGAGAATTGATTATATAGCAATGAAGCTCAAATGTTGCGTGTGTAATATACACATAACATAAAATAAGGCCATTTTATACAAGTTTCAAAACAACACAAACAATTTTTGGAAACCTTTTTTTTAACATGGTATTATATGTAACAAATGCAGTCAACAGCAATTCTGTTGCCAATTCGCCAAATGTGTTGATACTAGTACTGAAATTTTTACCACTGTCCCTTCACCTGTACCTCATCAGAAAATAAAACAACACCACAGAACAAATCAATTACACTACAAATCGTGATTGTATGTAAAACATGAAGAAGCTGTTGTATTTGTTAAAATGCCAGAAAAGGCCATGTTACATGTGTTGTGTGGTTGAAACACAAGGTGTTCTATGACCAACTGATGTCAGATGTTGTCGTCCGGTTAAAAATATACATGATCTTATCTAATCTCATCTCATAAACGATAAAATCTTAAAGACCAGGACAAATACAGATATACATATATTCAGAAGGAGAAAAACAGCATCCCATTTGAATAAGTTCGATATGTTTTGGCTTCTTAACAAGTTACATGGTATAGTACCGTATGCGCATAAAGGGTGTTATATTACAGTAAGATAAAATCAATAGTCTTGGTCTTGGTTTTTTTGTAGGAATACCTGTTCAAGGTATGAAAATAGATGATGTGACGTATTTCAATGTATTATAATTACATCTATCGGGCTATTTAATTTTTATCCATTATATCTGTATGTTTTGTTCACACATCGATGTCAGAATAATGGAATTTTGTGCTACTGTCCTACAAGTGAGAGGTTTAGCTAGTTATAATGCCAGGTTTAAGCCACCATTTTCTACATAAGAAAATGCATGTACTAAGTCAAGAATATGACAATTGTTATACAATCGTTTGATGTTTTTGATATAAAATATATAATTACTTGAAATTAATGACATGCACACAAACATGGCAAACTCAGTAAAGCGCCATGTCAACCATTAATGATATCAGATATAAACTACAACACTGCTAAAATAATGAATAAAAAATCAAAATCAATATATCTTACTGGTAAAATTTATAATGACATACTAGCCATGATATATACGGAACCATACACAAAATTACCGGACCACAAAAAAAAAAAAACATTTTGAAGGACAACAAGGTTATATCACAAAGGCGATGCAATATCTGGATCTATCATCCCTATGTGTGATTGACATGCAACAACTTTACACTTGAGCAATATAGAAGACAACATTGTCAAAGCACACATCTGAAGGACTCAAAGCGGCAATTATGACGATGGAAACTTTTAACGACCTTGACTGGTTTTACAGCCCTTGCACGGTCGGCATTTATCAGTCCCTATCTGATTTATATAGCACCCCCCTGCTCATTGCATCAAAGGCCATGGGATTATGTTACGTACCCATGCGGTTCATATACGGGAGAGTGTTGCTGATTTTATGCATTTATTTTGTTAGCAAACTAATTAGGTTTTCCTCCCATAGTCATAAACAAGGACACATACATTTTTTTCTGTCAATCTATTAACACTTTCATGAACCCAAACTATTTATGTATATATTGACCAGTTGTTCGCTAGGTATGTTTATATTGACCAGTTGTTCGCCAGATATGTGAAGTAAGTTTGTCACAGTTTTTGCTGAACAAGTTAAATGTTGTAATATTTAGAACAAAGATTAATGTTTACTCATTGCTTCAAAAAATCAATTTTCAAACAAACAAGATTAAAGCAGTTGCTATATTATATATGTCACAATGAAAAATAATTCTAATCTGATTGTTTAAAATTATACAAAAAACTATTTAATCTTAAGATTAACTTTAATACACTTGTATATTTCACAAAGTAATGTGTATTGGAATAAGACAATGAATTTAAATTGGAGTGCACAGATGAGGAAAGGTAAGTGAACCTTTTTTTACATTGATTATGTTAAAAACAAAAGCATAAAACTAGATTGTTATGTTAACAAAATAGACTATAGTTTAAACAATATTTATTCAGATAAATCAACATTAAACATATTATACAATGAAATAATATTAAGGATTCAGAAACAAGCAATTTGCTTTTACAAATCTGTCTCCCTTTACAGACATAATACACTTATTGAACAATACATAAATATAAATACTGGCATGCTCTGTAATAAATATATGAATATGAAAAAGGTGAAAAAGGAAGAAGAAAAAAAAAATTCATGAGAAAAATAAAATAAAAATAATAATAAATAAACGTGAATAATTGTAATTTATACAGTGTGAAATGCTTGGGTTCCTATTGAGTGATGAGGCATTAACATCAAGGGTTAAAACGTTTACTTTTAATAATATATTTTTGCACCAAACTGAATAAAATACTATTTTGCTCATCTGAGAGTACCGTTGATCCAAAAAGCAAAGTTTTTGTGTTTACTTGGACAAGAAGAACTGAAATAGAATCTAATAGTTCATGTCTTAAATTAATGTATATAGGACAAGATAACAGAAAGTGAGTATTTGTTTCTACATCACCACAACGACAATTTGGAGAGTCTACTAAATTACGAACGAAAAGGTGAGAATTCAAAGAACTTGAATCCATTCTTAAGCGAGCATGAAGAATTTGACCGAAACGATGTCCTATATAATAATACGTTGGGACCTTACTATTTTGGGTACTAATTTGTTTTTTGAATAATGATAGAGATTCACATTTTCTTATGTTTAAGTTAAGAGTGTTCCATAGTTTTGTTGTTGCAGGGATGAAATATTCAGAATATAAACGGGTCCGTGTGTTGACTTGGGTAATATTATTTCTTTGTCTTGTATTATGATCATGCCTACTTCCTACTGAATCAGGCAATAAGTCTCTTAAGTATTCTGGAGTTTTATTATTCAAAATTTTGTGATAATGAATTAGTCTATGATTGCGTCGTCTTTCAGATAATTTTTCTCATCGAGTTTCAACATATAAATTGTTTATACTGGTAAGTTTAGTACCCCCCGTGACGATTCGCGCTGCGTCAAGCTGAATATTTTCAAGTTTTTTAAAATAGACTATATTTGATATATAGGCGCAAAAAACGTTTCTGAATGAGAATATTTTAAAACTCCACATGTTATTGACCATTTACAGATACATATAACTATTAAAATATTTAGATGTTTTTCTCAGTATTTTTTTTTCTCTAACTGTTTGCTTTTTAATTCTTAAATTCTCTTTTCCAAAAAAAAAAGTACTAGAATTTTTCTTTTTCTTTTCAAAAACGAGCCTTATTGTCATTATAATTATATACATTTGCTTGTCTAGAAACGAAATTTATAAAATTAAGTGATAAAATATGTTTTGCAAAATTGTTTCAACAGAATACAGGATAGTGCATATTCGGGTATCATGGCGTGGATTTAAGCAACCAACTAGTCTTCATCAAATCAAGCAATGTTATAGAATATAGCATTCAAGATCAACCTTCGTCATTTCAAATCGATGAATTATAATTATCGGCCATTTTATAAACGACAGAATAAACGAAAACGAAAAAACTACGATAGAATAAACTCCTTAATTGATACCAGCACAATTATGTGTTATATAGGCCTAATTAAACTAGTTAACTTATGAACCCAAACATCCCATGTTAATCTGTGGGATAAGTGAAGAACAACGAACATATACTAAAAACTATAAACATTTCAGATAAACAACGTATAACTACGATATGAGAATTACAGACGACAACAATTCTTCTCCTACATACCTTATTATACATCACCGCTTTACTTGTAACCTGCATATGACAGATTTATTGACGGTTCGAACCTCTGCTCGTAATCGTTCTTCCTATTTGATCCCCTTGTTTCACTTTTTCAAATGACAGTCGCGAATGTTGACGCTAAGTTTAAACGTAGGATCATCTTTTTTCACTTTATACGACAAAATTATGCCTTACTGTATTGAATTTTCCTCGAGTCCGGTATTTTTGTTATTTTACTTTTGAATTTCCCCATAACAATGAATAAAATCCACATACATTACTTATAATAAGATATAAAAGAATCCGGGATTGAAACATTTATCAAATGCCTGTCAATCCATGATGAATGAAAAAAAAATAAAAAAAATAATAAAGTCAATATTAACACCAGTAACTACAGAAAAGCAAGTTTACATGTAACGTATCTGATTTTACGAGCTCGGTAAACTATATTAACATAAAAATTCCATTGGTAAAATGATGTCTCAGTCACAGCTATAACTACATACTTATGCGACTGTAATGCAAGTGAAAGGGATTTGATGAGCTTGAGCTTTTAATTTTGCCAATTTCCGTTTCCTCGGAGTTCGGTATTGTTGTGATTTTTCTTTTCATCTTTGTTTCGAAAGCGAGTGTGGCTACGAAATCCCTGACTTTCAAATGATCTAAAACATCACTTCAAACACAGCTTGAGTGTACAAGAAAGGAATAAAACACTCCGTAACATGGTTCAACTGAAAACAGTTGCAAAGAAACAACAATTTACAACAGGAGAACAAAAACCTTCGTTTTTGTCTGAATTTTAGTACAAATTTTCCCTTTGTTGAACTACAAAATAAAAATCAAGAACGTGTATATTTCTATAATGTAAAAAGTAAATACAAAAGTTACATTTTTTTTTAATTTTCTTTCAGAAACAGAAATCCAACTCATTAGATTCCTATAACTTACTCATAGTTTATAATCTCACAAGCATAATGACATTTTGATAACCGCTCTTATAAAACATAAAAATGAGTGAGACAGGAAGAAGTACTATATCGTTGAGTGAAACAGGAAGGAGTACTATATCTTTGACATTACCCACAGAACGAACCTGGGACAACAATGAGGAAGGCGAAGACACTCAGATCACAGAACAACAAACTAACCATACAAAATCGGAAAACATTCCATTAATCAAAACAACAGGTCTGCAGTTATTAAGTGACAACATTACAAAGAAAGACCAAAATGTAACAACAAATAATTCCAAGGAAAATCAACAAATAGCAGTAGCTAAAACAATAGCGTCAGGTATGGAAAGTAATGCAGAGAATGTAGACAAGCATGATGATAATATGGAAATTATTGAAAAAGTAGCGCAAAGTAATATAACTGATGACGTCTCGATAATTAATTTTACACAATCCGAAATTTCAGAGGAAACAACAGAATCAAAAGATTTAGGTTCTAACGACCAAATACCGCCTATAGACTTGAGTGGAAAACGCAATAATAAAGATAACAATAAAGATGGAAGTCTTCGAAAGGATACCATTAAACGACACCCAAGTAATAGAAGGGTTCAGAAGGTCGGGTTTAGTCCTAGGCGACAAACTATTGCCCTTCAGAGAGAAAAACACAAAAAAGAAGAAATCCGACGACAACCACTGGAATTAAAGCGACAGTCTCTCGACATAACAAGTTTCAAAGACAAACAAGAAGACAACCGTCGTCAGTCGAGACTTCCATCACTTCAAAGTATGGGTTCAAACATTGCTAATCTTCTGAGGTCAGCTCGACAAAGGTAAGTAAACAACAACACTTTAAGGAATTTTGTGCGTTCAACGCGCTTTTCTGGATTTATTTTGATCAGGAACGATCAAAACCAAATATTTTAAAGCCAATGTTGTATAAGTACCGAAACAGCTGAAGTGCTTTGTGGATAAATGGACGCAAAAAATTATAGCACCGTCATGTAGATAAAAAAAAGTCCCTATATATTTTGTCATGAACATTTTTATTTAAAACCATTTCAATTAAAATTAAATCCATGCATTGCCCCCGTTCTGATAGGTCGCGCATCAAGGGCACAAATAACAATATATTTAACCTGCAAATGACACATGGGATTAATATATACACACACATTATAACTTGTTCTTTTCACAAAATAAACAGGAGTGATTTTTAAAATCGGATTAAACAATTAACAAAAGAAATAAAGATATTTTGCTGCAAGTATTATGAAATCTTTGGCCTTTTTGGCAGCCAAATTGCAGTTGCATTTTAAAAACCTAGATCAATTTTATATGAAATAAAAGTGAAAACCAAGAAAATGATGAATCATTTGGAATAAAATATAAGACAATTGTTTATATATGCACAAGGCTAATTAATGGAGGAGGAATTTGGTATAACACTAACACCAGATAGGTATGGATCTTAAACATAGCATAATAGAGAGGTATTCAAGCTCTCACCAGATAGGTGGGGAACTTTAACATTGCATAATAGACACGTATTCAAGCGGTCAGCTAACAGATAAGGAAACATCTCTTGGCATAAAGCACAGGTATTGCTGCTGCACTCAGTAAACAGATAAGGGAAGTTTCGCGAGGTATACACGTCTTATTTTAGTCAGTAGACAGACAAGATATCTAACTCATGACGTATAAAAGGTGATGCAATGATGAAATAGTTATTAGGGATACTTTGTGTTAATATTTTTTCTGTTAATAGGAATACTTTGTGTTCACATATTTTCTGTTAATAGGGATACTTTGTGTTCACATTTTTTCTGTTATTAGGGATACTTTGTGTTCACATTTTTTCTGTTATTAGGAATATTTTGTGTTCACATATTTTCTGTTAATAGGGATACTTTGTGTTCACATTTTTTCTGTTATTAGGGATATTTTGTGTTCACATTTTTTCTGTTAATAGGGATACTTTGTGTTTTTCTGTTAATAGGGATACTTTGTGTTTTTCTGTTAATAGGGATACTTTGTGTTTTTCTGTTAATAGGGATACTTTGGGTTCATATTTTTTCTGTTAATAGGGATACTTTGTGTTCATATATTTTCTGTTAATAGGGATACTTTGTGTTTTTCTGTTAATAGGGATATTTTGTGTTCACATATTTTCTGTTAATAGGGATATTTTGTGTTCACATATTTTCTGTTAATAGGGATATTTTGTGTTTTTCTGTTAATAGGGATATTTTGTGTTTTTCTGTTAATAGGGATACTTTGTGTTCATATTTTTTCTGTTAATAGGGATACTTTGTGTTTTTCTGTTAATAGGGATACTTTGTGTTCATATTTTTTCTGTTAATAGGGATACTTTGTGTTTTTCTGTTAATAGGAATACTTTGTGTTCACATTTTTTCTGTTAATAGGGATACTTTGTGTTTTTCTGTTAATAGGGATACTTTGTGTTTTTCTGTTAATAGGGATACTTTGTGTTCATATTTTTTCTGTTAATAGGGATACTTTGTGTTTTTCTGTTAATAGGGATACTTTGTGTTTTTCTGTTAATAGGGATACTCTGTGTTCATATTTTTTCTGTTAATAGGGATACTTTGTGTTTTTCTGTTAATAGGGATACTTTGTGTTCATATTTTTTCTGTTAATAGGGATACTTTGTGTTTTTCTGTTAATAGGGATACTTTGTGTTCATATTTTCTGTTAATAGGGATACTTTGTGTTTTTCTGTTAATAGGGATACTTTGTGTTCATATTTTTTCTGTTAATAGGGATACTTTGTGTTTTTCTGTTAATAGGGATACTTTGTGTTCATATTTTTTCTGTTAATAGGGATACTTTGTGTTTTTCTGTTAATAGGGATACTTTGTGTTCATATTTTCTGTTAATAGGGATACTTTGTGTTTTTCTGTTAATAGGGATACTTTGTGTTCATATTTTTTCTGTTAATAGGGATACTTTGTGTTTTTCTGTTAATAGGGATACTTTGTGTTCATATTTTCTGTTAATAGGGATACTTTGTGTTTTTCTGTTAATAGGGATACTTTGTGTTCATATTTTTTCTGTTAATAGGGATACTTTGTGTTTTTCTGTTAATAGGGATACTTTGTGTTCATATTTTCTGTTAATAGGGATACTTTGTGTTTTTCTGTTAATAGGGATACTTTGTGTTCATATTTTTTCTGTTGATAGGGATACTTTGTGTTTTTCTGTTAATAGGGATACTTTGTGTTCATATTTTTTCTGTTAATAGGGATACTTTGTGTTTTTCTGTTAATAGGGATACTTTGTGTTCATATTTTTTCTGTTAATAGGGATACTTTGTGTTTTTTTGTTAATAGGGATACTTTGTGTTCATATTTTTTCTGTTAATAGGGATACTTTGTGTTTTTCTGTTAATAGGGATACTTTGTGTTCACATATTTTCTGTTAATAGGGATACTTTGTGTTCATATTTTTTCTGTCAATATGGATGCTTTGCGTTCACGTCATCTAATATAGTCGGTAGTCATTTAGTCAGATAAGTGTGATCATGATAGGGTTGTGTCTTGTGTACTTATTTGGCTGTTTGTCTTTTTCATTTTTAGCCATGGTGTTGTCAGTTTATTTTCGATTTATGAGTTTGTCTGTCCCTCTGGTATTTTTAGCCCCTCTTTTATGACTGTACATTGTCAGTTATGTTGTCTAATTATTTGTCAAAGGTACCAGGATTATAATTTAATACGCCAGACGCGCGTTTCGTCTACATAAGACTCATCAGTGACGCTCAGATCAAAATAGCCAAACAAGTAAAAGTTGCAGAGCATTGAGGATCCAACATTCCAAAAAGTTGTGCCAAATACGGCTAAGGTAATCTATGCCTAGGATAAGAAAATCCTTAGTTTTTCGAAAAAAATAAAGTTTTGTAAACAGGAAATTTATAGAAATGACCATATAATTGATATTCATGTCAACACTGATGTGCTAACTACTGGGCTGGTGATACTAAGCTTGATATGATGTAACATTTTCTTCTTTCTAATGAGAATAAATAAAATAGGAAGAACAAGGGAAAGACAAATTGACTGTTGGTGTATCTTGTAGTGTAATACATGGAATTGGTCTAAGGAAACCGGAAGTTGACGACAATAAAGTCAAGTTAGAAGTAGATAGATTATGGAAGATAAGAACAAATCTGATAAGAAAAGAATGGTAATTGTTTATATTAGGAATTAAAATTATATTTCGTGTTAAATATGTATCTGTTGCAAAAGCAAAGATGTCTAAAAAAAATGTAATCTAGTTATATAAAAAAATAGTTAAAGGTTTTTGTGTCAATTTTCATTTTTAACTGAATTGTCTAAGTTTGAATTCACAAATAAATATGCTACTTACTTTAATATACATACAGACAAATAGAGATTTAAGATCAGATGCATTTAAATAACATGTACAGTAATTATCTTACAGATATTTTGGTATTTGCTATCAACCTCAATCTGATTAAAATTCAGACCTATATTAACATATGAATACACACGAGGATAACGATATCAGAGATCTACATTTTAATTAGATTGTATCTACCTCAATAAAATGGGAAACATAATAAAAAAAAGGGTTATGCTAAATCCATATGAATCCATAATTACGTTTTGTAAAAATTATTTCATTTATTTAACAGTCATGGAAGAGAAAGCATTTTGAAGCTGAAGTCTCTTATAACAGACACAGTTGAACTACTGGGGCGAGTCCGTGTCAACGTCAGAGAAAAGGAAATGTATGTTCAAACTGCTTTTTTGTTTATTGTTTTTGTGACTGTAGCCTACATGAATGAATCTATGTTAGAGGGGCATATGCTGTAAAATTCGTGTTCTCCGATTTGACTTAAATTCTCATATTTGATTTATATCATACTAAAACGTATATCCAAATTGTAATAAATTTAAAATAAACAGTTAGCAATGCATGTACTCTATAATATGTATCATCACTTCGTGTGTATTTTTAGTCTACCATCGAGATGACCTCTGAAGACTGCCAACAGTCACATAACCCGATATAAACAAAACCATAGATATAAATAGATAAAAACCTGGTGCAATTGGACTTTTCTAGGTCTGTTTGATTTCATGTTATAGCTGAACAAAATAAGTTAAACATCGTTTTAACCTGTTTAGAATTTATTTTTTTGTGTGGGTCGAATCAGTCATCAAAATGGTTCACCTTCGTTTTTCTTTCAATGTTGACATTTGTTTTCCCTTTTAATGGCAGAACAAGAATTAAAAGACACAAAACCAATCTCTATGTAAAGGGTTGAGTTGAAGATCACACTAATATGGGTTCAATGAGGTCGAAAATTCACAGAGAAGAGAATAATTCATCAGCGTGTTTCTTTACTTACTTTTTTGTACAAAATTGACATAACTGATTCATTATTTCATTATCTCACTTTTATTAATGATCAATAACAAAATCATATTCTATTTTTTTCATATCTCGTAGCTTTTCTCTCTTTGACTTATGAGTTCAAGAATCGCTACCAACATTTACTGTAATTATTTGAGAAAAAATATGACTGGTTAGGTAAAGTTATTATTAACATTTATATCAAGATAAATCCCTATTTTGTATTGTTTTCCGTCAAGTCGAAACAAATGCTTAAATAATATTATTTATATATATTGGTTTACATATTTTCCGTACGGTACTTATATTTAAAAATATTGAAAATCTATTGATATTTTTGACAGATATTCAGATGAAGATGTAGAATTTCATGCCAGAGAGTTAAACAGCTTACAACTACTGTTTCATGGAATACTGGAAATATGGTTAAAAGTTAAAGATACCGACAAAATTGAGTAAGTTGAAGATGAATGGTATCCTTAGAAGAATTCCTATTTTTGATTTCTGCAAGCATGCTCAAAGCTTAATATCTCTTACACCAGGTCAAGCTCATTTTTTCTGTGTACTTTGTTTTATATGAAGGAAAAGGAATATAACAAACTTGATGTAGAAATGATTATAACATTTATTCGTTATTAAAACAACAAAGCATACATACCCCTGGTGTCGTTAGAGTAAACAATAAATCATACATACCCCTGGTGTCGTTAGAACCTACATGTGTTTTGCATTGAATTATCTTTAATTTCAGAAACAAGAATATGATTTTGCCTGACATGATGTATTGACTTAGTTTTAATTTCAGATACAAGAATATGATTTTGCCTGACATGATGTATTAACTTAGTTTTAATTTCAGATACAAGAATATGATTCTGCCTGACATGATGGAACTGGCCACTGATATGACTTCTCTATATGGAGAGGTGATGGCCTTATTCTTACAAAGGTAATAATCATTATATGAACAATGGACATTTTCTTATATCAAGTTATTGTATTTTTATTACAAAGTTACTTATCTGGATCTGGTTTGTATAAAATAGCATTTTACAGAACGATAAAGCTTTTCATAATGTTTGATATTAGCATTCAAATGCAGGAGGAATGAGCAATTGATTAGTAAAAAAAAAACGTTAGAGAAAGAACTCACTCATTTTTCTAAATAGCAAAGTAAAGAAGAAAACAATATCTAAATAAAGAATACAATCAAAGCAACAATCTCACGATTTTCTTTATTTTACGTAATTCATAATTTATATTTTGGTATGTTTTAGTCTTCTTATAATATTGACCTTCAAGTCTGACACAACTAGTATAAATTCACCAAATGGTCAAATTGGTATATATAATAGTGATATATTCTTCAATGTTATAATACGTTTTACAATGTGTTACAGGTTTGATTTAAATATAATCCCAATGTTGCGACCAGTCCATGGATTATACTACGGGTTAGGCCTACACTGTCGATATAACTGTCTGGACAAAGATATTATGTAAGCATCTAGAAAAAAAGGAGATGTCGGGTAAACGTTAATGAAATAGCAACCTTACAACACAAGATGTTGTACAACACAAATAACCAAAAGGCCTCTTACGAGCAATCAAATCAAACACTTCAATTCGTCCCAAGTTTAAATCAGTTAACAGTATAAGATAAACCTTAACTTCTAAAACATGTCTTCAAATAAAAAGATTTTGCAAAAGACTACCATAGAGGCACGACTCTGAGAGAAAAATAACCACACACACACATATGTAGGAACAGGAATAACTATTTTTTACCTCCACGCTACTGTTTTTAATGATTGAACAGGACTATAAAGTTTACCAAACGAACGAATTCACACAAATAAGTTACGAAGACATTATTCTATTTCAAACACTATTTTAATGTTCACTGAATATTATTTTAGTTACAGAGACGGTGCTTCTACGGTATACTCTGGTTTTATATCTGGTATCCTGAGCCTTTTGAGGGGAACAAAAGTACTGCTTAAAAGACTAAAGTAAGTCCTTGTATAGAATCAAATCGCTTGTATGTCTTAATATATAGAAACTCTCAATGGTTCTGGTATAGAATCGCTAGTATGTCGTTATATGTAGAACCTCTCAATAGAGAGATACACGCACTTCAATGTGAACTCATTTGGAATAAACACTTATCTTAAGGCAAAACACTTTGAATCTTCGGTATTTTGATCTGGTATAAAACAAACATCATCCCACAGATTCACGTATGTTCCACTTGTCTTCGTAGCCTTGAACATTTATCGCTATAATTATTGTTCGTGGCAAGACCTGGTGTTTGATTTGCTTTTAATAAGGATGTCAGTATGTGGTATGGCAAATTTTTTGTTTGTAATTCTACGGAACATATTTAATCGGCTTTTGAGTCTTCTTTCTTGTAATGTTGACCAGTGAAGTGTGTTAAGCATGTTTGTAATCTCAAAGCATTTAGACGTCATTCTGCTAATTCCGGAAAATAAACCTCAGTTGTACATTCTGATGAAAAACATAACTAATTAGAATAAAAGAACGAATATAAGTGTTTTCTTGTCTGTATGGATTCTGCTTAAGTATATGATAAAAAGAACATAACAATCTATATATATCAGCATTGACGAAATTGTCAGTCAACTCCTTATTGGATTTATTTCCCCTAAATGACGATGTTTACCCTTATATGTGCAAGTCAAACATTATCAAACATGAATAACTGTAAACAAAGAGGATTAACACGACAAGATCTACAAACAAATAAGCCGAAATTTGCAGTCCCCTTCTTATAAAAGTAATTGCTCTTGAATGACGAGTTTTATCCATCAGAAACAACTAAAACCAGCTCTCAAACTGATGGGAAAATGTAAACATTGAAATCCGATATTTTGACGTAGGAAACAAACTCATTTTCATGGTCCCCGATTAAAGGACATTGCGCACAAAAAGTCATGTGCAATATATCTTTTAATTAGTTTTCTACACTCACTTTTCTATGTTTTAGTTAATTTAAAGTTTTGATTTCCTACAGAACGGAACATCGTTCTCAGACACCGTAGAAAAAATATAGGTGGCGCTGTTTGTGGGAGTAAACATTTTACATTCGGGTTCTTTTTTGTGTCGACAGATAGACCTTTATCTGTCAGATTCAGGCGTTTGTGTTCAACTGAAACAAGTAAAATTTATCAGCAATATAAGAGTAACAAAAAGGAGATCTTGGTCATGAATTATATTCATAGTCTTCAATTTTGGAAAAACAAATAGATCCAGATGAGCAAAAGAGACTCTAAAGAATATAGATATTATCATTATCAATCATTATCATTATCATTATCATTATTATTATCATTATCATTATCATTATCATTATCATTTTTATGTCTATTGTAGTAAATAGTATTATTAATATCAAGTTGCAAACTATTTCAAATAACTTTTAGAAAACAAATGTGAAATTATTAAGTCCATTTACGATCATTTACGTTTAATTACCAAACTTGGTGTACCAACCTTCATTAAAAATACCTTTAACACTCTAATCCGATTACATATTGATTTTATATTAGAACATTTAATTTATCTCAATAAAAAATTCAAGAATGGTAAATAACTGTTTATCAGGTTTAATTTGTTTATTTAAATTTAAATGACACATGCTATATAATAGTATCTATCTCGTTATACCAATAATATCTTTCTTAAAGAAATTACAAATACACTGTATAATACTTAATTTAAACATGAACGAGGTACACTATATAGATAGATGTATGTTATTAAAGGCATTATATATATTTAGAAGTCTATAATGAAATGAAATATTTTAGTATTTTTCAAAAAAGTTTGGATTATGCGTATCAGTAAAATGGTATGTATACATTAGCATTGAGATAACTTCATTTATTATTGCCAGTTATAACACTAGTGGTACTATTTTTCTGCATCAAATGCGCTTTCAGACAATAAATGTCACGATCTTTAGTGATGATCTAAGCTAAAATATTTGAAAATCCAAAGCTTATCAAAAAGACGAAGAGCTATAACCAAAAACGACAAAAAGTATAGCTAAAGCCGGGCAAGTAATCAGAGCTATAATTTCTAGTTCCATTTATTGCGTGGTAAATCCGTATTGATATACTCAATACAGAATTCCAGAACACTTTTCAATACTGTCTATATTGAAACAGTATATTCGTATTCAGATGATAGATTAAAACGGTAGAGCTCACACACTATTGTTACAGTATCAGTATGTTGAAGGTCCTGAGTAAACAAGAACAAGATTTGACAAAAACTGAAATCACCACTGTCTGAATACGTAATGGTATTCAGGAGTGGGGTGGGGTGGTTGGGGGTAGGGTGTGCTTCTAAAGGTAATGATATTCCGAAATGGTGGTTGCATGGGTGGTGGGGTTTTGTGCTTCTGAATAAGAAGTTTATGTCCACATGATGTCTTAGTTTATCATATTTCCGACAAATTTCCATTCTAATTCATTCTACCGTTGACTGTATTCTAATAAGTATAACCCAGTAAGTTTAATATTACATACTCATTAAGAAATTTACAATTGATTCTGTTAGTATTTACTAAGTCAAAATTACTCTTCTTCAGATTTGAAGACGATAATGGAAGAGAAAGACGACGACTTGTACAGTCAACAATATGCAGATTTACAAAGGATATACAATCGGTGTTAACTCATGGTCTTCATTCGTAAGTATTTAGCTTTTATTGTTTATTAGTATTTTATATTTTACTTACTATAATACTATTTTTTAAGTTGATTTATGTCACATGATAATTTTTTCTCATTTACTATTTCTACATATTACCTTGTAAACATCAAAGGAATGCTAATCCAATTCCATCATCAGGTGGGGTCCTCCTTCCTTGGCTGTTTCGGCGCTATTCCACAACAACCTCCAGAGGTGCGCCGGCTCAGGTGATCAATCTGAACCTGGAACTGGATGGCCTACACGGCTCCGATGTCTCAGCTGATGTCATTGCTGTTCTTCTGTAACTGAATGCTGTTCTGTATATCTAAATCTGTCCATTATCTACACAATAAATGTTCATTGTTCTAACACTTTGTACTTTTCCACGCTTCGTCTCTTTTCCTCCAAATCCACTGTGATGCCACTTCTGCTTCTCTACACACTTCTGTAATCAGTTTCTTCCTCTCTGCTCCTACTACTCCCAAGGTCCTAAGTGCCCGCCACATTGACTGTCCTGCAAAGCCCCTGCATCCGACTTCTATTGCCAAACACCACGTCCTCCATCCCCGCTGTTTGCAATCCTCTACTAGCTGCTGGTATTTTGCCATCTTTCTTTCATAAGCTTCCTCTATTCTGTCTTCCCATGGGACTGTCAGTTCCAGCAAGACCGCCTGCCTAGTTCCCTGTGACCAAATGACTATATCTGGTCTTAGCGATGTTGCTGCTATTTCTGCTGGGAAACTCATGCGTTGATGTATGTCTGCTGTCATCTGCCAGTCTGATGCTGTTCCAAGTATCCCTAAACCTTTTGCCTGGTTGTCTTTCTTTTCTCCAGCCCTCACAAAATTTACAAATGTGATGTTCTTCTGCATCTTTCTCTTCTTTCTCCTGGTGGTATCCAACTTTGCTGCTATTGTTTTCAATACACTGTCATGTCTCCATGTATATCTTCCATCTTGCAATGCGACTGGACATGCTGACAACACATGCTGTAGAGATGCTGGTTTGTCTTTGCATAAGGTGCACGTTGGGTCTTCTATCAACCCCCAGGTATAGAGGTTTGATGGGCTTGGTAAAACATCATACACTGATCTTAGTAGAAAACTCAATCTGTATCCCTCCATACTCCAAATCTCGCTCCAGGTCAAAGCCCTGCTTCTCGCTCCTTGCCAATTCAACCAACTACCCTGCTGTTTCATTCCTACTGCCTTAACATTCCTACTCTCTTCTTCCATCTGTCGTATTTCCTGTTGCACCAGTTCCCTCCGTCCCTTCTCATTTGCTGTATCCCACCTTGGTTTTGTTGTCATACCAAATCCCTGTCTACCAACTGCTGTTACACCAACGATGACACTGTGCTTTAGTCTAGTCTCAGCTTCCTTAACTGCTTCCTCTGCTTTCCATTTTCTTCCTGTCCTGATCTTTACTTTGGCTCCTCTCACTTTAGCATCTTTGCTGTCTCTCAACGTCATAACCTGTCTTGTCTTTGTAACTTTATACTCTTCTGTCAATGCCTTCATTGGTAATTGTAGCTTTGTTCCTGTGCTGTACAATCCGATGCTGCTGAAACTTCTTGGCACACCCAACCATCTTCTTAGGCATGCACTGATCTTTCTCTCTAAGGCCTCAACTTTGGACAATGGGAACTCGTAAACTAGTAATGGCCACAATATCCTTGGTAAGACCCATGTTCATATATCCAGGCCTTATATCTTCCTGGGAGCCCACTTTTGTCTATCTTCGTCAGCCATTCTACCAATTGCACTTGAACTTCACCCATGTTTACCATATCTGCTAGTGTTGCATCAAACTTTTTACCTAGGCATTTCACTGGTTTCTCTCCAACTGTTGGTATCTTTTCACCTGCTAACTCAAATGTCTCATCTTGCACTTTGCCTTTCCTCACTATCAAACTTCTAGATTTACTTGGTTTGAACTTCATCCTGGCCCACTTAATCATCCTTTCCAATTCCTCTAAAGTCCATCTTCCCTCTATGACTGTTTTTGCTGTCACTGTCATATCATCCATAAAAGCTCTTACTGGTGGTTGCCTGACCCCTGATGACAATAATGGTCCTCTACTTGGTTTTTCTACTGATTTTACAATCAAGTTCATTGCTGCTGCAAACAGGACTACTGATACTGTACACCCCGTTAGTATTCCAACCTCAAGTCTCTGCCAAGCTGTGGTGAAGTCTCCAGCTGTGAACCTCTATTCAATCTTGTCAAAATACTCTCGCAGCATAGTTCTGATAGTTGGGGGAACATGATACCTCTCCAATGTCAGGTCTACTAGTTTGTGAGGTATGGACCCATAAGCATTAGCCAGATCTAGCCAAAACACTGCTAAGTCACTTTTCTTCTCCTTTGCTTCTCTTAAAATCTGTGTAATAACGCTGGTGTGTTCGATGCAACCAGATACTTCAGGCATGCCTCCTTTCTGGACTGCGATGTCTATATATTCGTTGCCAAGCAGGTACCTCGTCGTTCTCCTTGCTAAAACTGCCAGGAATATCTTCCCCTCAATGTTCAATAGGGAGATGGTTCTAAACTGTTCAACTTTCCTGGAGTTCTCTTCTTTTGGTATAAAACATCCTTCAGCCTTGTACCATGACTCTGTCATCTTTCTCCTTCTCCAAATTACTTTTAATAGCTTCCACAACCTTCTGATCAGTCTGGGACAGTTCTTATATACCCTATATGAAATACCATTTGGTCCTGGTGCTGACCCTGTTCTTGCCTTTCTCACTACGTCCTGCACTTCTTGGAACTTCAGGTCTGACTCATCAAACTGTTCTTTTGGCTCCTCTGGTGTTAACAATTTCTCACATTCTTCCAGGTCTTCTCCTCGTCTCTCATCACTGTGGGTCTTCCTGAGATGTTCTTCCACTTCTTCCCTCGAGTTTTCCAGTTTGCCAGATCCTCTCGCTCCAAATAATCGCTTCATATACTGAAATGGGTTTGCTGTAAATGTTGTTCTCTCCTTTGCCTTTTTCTTTCTATCTCTTCTATGCGTTTCTGCTCTTGTAAGTGTTTTAAGTTTCTCCCTAGTTTCCTTTCTTAACTGCTGTAATGGTAACCTTTCATTCTCATTGGCGACTTTGTACCTCTTCTTTAACCTTCTCAGGTCTCCTCTCAATTCCTTGATCTTCTTCTGTCTCCGGTTACTATGGCCTAGTTTTGTTGGTTGTTTCCCTTGTGGTACCACTCCAAATCTGTCCTTTCCTACGCTGTAAATAATGGACGTCATTGCTGTTATCTTTCTGTCTACACTGCCTGCTAATGTTGCCTCTAAGATGTTTTCCAAATCTTCGTCAAGCGCTTTCCAAGCTGCTTTGTCTGCATTCGTTTGCCATTTGATCTTCTCTTTGCGTGGCTCATTCTCTTCTCTACGGGTTGTTGGTTCTATCCTGTCTTCTTTACGGACTGTTGTTTCTATCCCGTCTTCTCTATGGACTGTTGGTTCTATCCTCTCTATCTCTTCTGCCTCGTCAAGTTGTTCTACCTCTGTAGGCTGTTCCTCGTGCTCATCCTCACCCTGGGTCACAGGGAGGCTATCATCACTGTGGTTTGCTTCCTGGATGGTCTCCTCCTCCGTCTGACCAGATCTCTCTGTGCGTTGATTGCCAGAATGGGGTTGCACACATTTCATTCTACTTTGATGGATCTTCAAACCTCTAGAATTCTTACAGACTTTACCACAAAAACATTTACATCCGTTGTTCTGGTTCGTTGTCCTTGTCGGTTCCATAGTCGTTTCCTGGTCCTGTCCTATGGGCTGTTCATCCTCCCTCGCTCTCGCACAGCCCCGAGGGTGTCTTAGTATATATCGTTCCATAGCGTGTAAAATGGGTTCCCCTTCACAGGAGATGCACTTTGACTTGCCAAGCCTCATGCCCCGGTTACCAGTCTCTCCTGGCTGCCTCCTGTCTCTCCAGGTTGCCACTGTTCTCTTCACAGTCGTCAACCAGACTTTCCTGGTGGTCACTGGGTTTCCAGAAGTTGATTACCTTGTAAACATCAAAGGAATGCTAATCCAATTCCATCATCAGGTGGGGTCCTCCTTCCTTGGCTGTTTCGGCGCTATTCCACACCAACCTCCAGAGGTGCGCCGGCTCAGGTGATCAATCTGAACCTGGAACTGGATGGCCTACACGGCTCCGATGTCTCAGCTGATGTCATTGCTGTTCTTCTGTAACTGAATGCTGTTCTGTATATCTAAATCTGTCCATTATCTACACAATAAATGTTCATTGTTCTAACACTTTGTACTTTTCCACGCTTCGTCTCTTTTCCTCCAAATCCACTGTGATGCCACTTCTGCTTCTCTACACACTTCTGTAATCAGTTTCTTCCTCTCTGCTCCTACTACTCCCAAGGTCCTAAGTGCCCGCCACATTGACTGTCCTGCAAAGCCCCTGCATCCGACTTCTATTGCCAAACACCACGTCCTCCATCCCCGCTGTTTGCAATCCTCTACTAGCTGCTGGTATTTTGCCATCTTTCTTTCATAAGCTTCCTCTATTCTGTCTTCCCATGGGACTGTCAGTTCCAGCAAGACCGCCTGCCTAGTTCCCTGTGACCAAATGACTATATCTGGTCTTAGCGATGTTGCTGCTATTTCTGCTGGGAAACTCATGCGTTGATGTATGTCTGCTGTCATCTGCCAGTCTGATGCTGTTCCAAGTATCCCTAAACCTTCTGCCTGGTTGTCTTTCTTTTCTCCAGCCCTCACAAAATTTACAAATGTGATGTTCTTCTGCATCTTTCTCTTCTTTCTCCTGGTGGTATCCAACTTTGCTGCTATTGTTTTCAATACACTGTCATGCCTCCATGTATATCTTCCATCTTTCAATGCGAGTGGACATGCTGACAACACATGCTGTAGAGATGCTGGTTTGTCTTTGCATAAGGTGCACGTTGGGTCTTCTATCAACCCCCAGGTATAGAGGTTTGATGGGCTTGGTAAAACATCATACACTGATCTTAGTAGAAAACTCAATCTGTATCCCTCCATACTCCAAATCTCGCTCCAGGTCAAAGCCCTGCTTCTCGCTCCTTGCCAATTCAACCAACTACCCTGCTGTTTCATTCCTACTGCCTTAACATTCCTACTCTCTTCTTCCATCTGTCGTATTTCCTGTTGCACCAGTTCCCTCCGTCCCTTCTCATTTGCTGTATCCCACCTTGGTTTTGTTGTCATACCAAATCCCTGTCTACCAACTGCTGTTACACCAACGATGACACATATATACATATTACGATTTTCATTTTAGAATATCTTTGGAAGAATATAGAAAGTTGATCCATAAGTTGGGAAACCTGTGTTCCGATGCTTTTTTCACTATTGGGAAAACCAAGGGGTTAGTATAATTGAACTGTAATGAGAAACATTTCTTAGTATATCAGTATACCATGAGGAACGTTTGCATATCAACCAGCCTAAGAGTATTTCCTTAATTATCAGAATATAATAAAGAACAATTGCTAATAAACCTGGTAAAAGTATTTCGTATTTTATAATTATACCATAAAAAACTTTTGCATACCAACCAGGCCAAAAGTATTTCTTAAAAATATATCAGCATCCAAGACAGTCATCAGGAGTAAGTAAATATAGATATAAGGGTAGTATCAGAAACGGAAAAACGATAGACAAATCGTAAGGACAAACACAAAACGTTAGAACAATGGAAAAATTTAAGAACAATAGACAAAACATAAGGACAATAAGACAAAACGTAAGAACAATGGACAAAACGTAAGAACAATGGACAAAACGTAATAACAATAAGACAAAACGTAATAACAATAAGACAAAACGTAAGAACAATGGACACAACTTTGGAACAATAGAAAAAACTTCAGAACAATGGACTCAACGTAAGAACAATAGACACAACGTCATTTGTTCTTACGTTTTGTGTATTGTTCTTTCGTTTTGTCTTAATAATATAATCTTTATTGCAAAATTACACCCATGGGGGTCAAGCAATACAATCAAACAATAATTTTATACTATACAATGCAATACAGTGAAATACAATGTAATACAATGAAATACAAAATAATACAATACAATATATAGAATAATTATAGAACATTAGAGTTCAATTATAAATGTATGTAAAAAACACCATCATAAGGGAGCTACCATTTGATTTTTATGGGGGGGGGGGGGGGCTAGGATGAAATTTGAAAAAAATAGGCAGGACAGGAGTTTTGAGTAAAAAAAAAAGGCAGGATGAGACACTTTGCAAAAAAAAAAAAGGCAGGATGACAATTTAGGTAAAAAAAGTCAGGATAAACTTATTAAAAAAAGGCAGGACCGAATAGAGTGAAAAATAAAAAGGCAGGACAGAGATTACAACTAAAAAAAAATGCAGGACAAAATTTTTCATCCTAGCCCCCCCCCCAATAAAAATCAAATGGTAGCTCCCTAACCTTGCCTGACACGGGTCTTTACGTGTATTGTTCTTACGTTGTGTCTTTGTGTCTATTGTTCCTACGTTGTTAAATACAAATACAATATTATAATGAAGAATTTATTATTATTATTATTATAACGTAGTACAATAGACACAACGTAAGAACAATAGACACAACGCAAGATCAATAGACAAAACGTAAAAACAATGGACAAAACGTAGAAATAAAAGATTATACGTAATAACAATGGACAAAACGTTAAAACAATAGACAAAACGTAAGAACAATAGATACAACGTAGGAATAAAAGATTAAACGTAATAACAATGGATAAAACGTAAGAACAATAGGCAAAACGTAAGAACAATAGACACAACGTAAGAACAAAGGACAAAACGTAAGAACAATGAACAAAACGTTAGAACAATAGACAAAACGAAAGAACAATAGACAAAAACGTCATAACAATGGACAAAACGTTAAAACAATAGACAAAACGTAAGAACAATAGACACAACGTAGGAATAAAAGATTAAACGTAATAACAATGGACAAAACGTAAGAACAATAGGCAAAACGTTAGAACAATAGACACAACGTAGGAACACTAGACAAAACGTAAGACAACGTAGGGACAATAGAAAAAACATAAGAACAATAGGCAAAACGTATGAACAATAGATAGACAAAACGTAATAACAGTGGACAAAACGTAAGAACAATAGACACAACGTTAGAACAGTAGACACAACGTATGAACAATAAAAAAACGTAAGAACAATAGACACAACGTAGGAACAATATACAAAATGTAAGAACAATAGACACAAACTCTCCTTTATGTGCAATGACTCTATTAAAATGGAAACTTACTGTTATCAAAGTCCAACTTGAATCTTCTTCAATACTTCAATAGTCTTTACTAGCATGTTTCGTTTATAGAGGGTCCGAACCCTTGAGCGTCATAGATGGCTATGGGTATGCTCATATTGTACGTAATTCAATTAATTTGATTAAAATCGAACTCGTTTTTTTAAGGTTTCTAAATTAAAATAATATCTTATTTCTACTGAACATTCGTTCAAAAGTATAAACCCTATATGATATATCTTTCTCTCTTTATTTATAGAATTCTGGGTTCATTAGAAATGGGAGAAGGTGTAACAGCACTGCAGCCGACAAAATTATTAGGAAATATATCACATTGTGACGTAGTAAGGTGCGCAGTAGAAGACCGACCAGAAATTATCAATGGTCTTGTATTCCAAGAAGGACAACAATTAATGTCTGATATATTTCAAGTGACAGGAGCACCGTTTTGTACATCAGAAAAGATTCTTTTGCGATTTCCGTTATCTACTGGTGCTTTACCACCGTCTTCAATGGTTAAAGTGAAAGTTAAATATGGCACTAAGTGGACCGATCTCAATGGAGAAATTAAGGTAAAGTCAATTAAAAAAAAAGTATGGTTGTGGACCGATCTCAATGGAGAAATTAAGGTAAAGTCAATTAAAAAAAAAGTATGGTAGGGTATAATTGCCAATGAGACAACTCTTCACAAGAGACCGAATGACATAAAAATTAACAACTATAGGGTCTATGTATGACCTTCAACAATGAGCAAAAACCATACCGCTTAGCCAGCTACAAAAGGTTTCGAAACAAAAAGGTAAAACAATCCAAACGAGAAAAGTAACGGCCTGATTAATGTACAATTTTTTTTTACAAAAAATAAATACGATATACAGCAACGTACAGACGACAGTCACTGAATGACAGGCTCCAGACTTGGGACAGGGTCATACAGAATAAGGCGGGTTTAAACAAGTTTGAAGGCGATAATCATTCACCTTACCTGACAGCTAGTTCAAAGCCAATAACAACTAAAAAAAATAAGAAAAAACAAGAGGCATCTAAATGAGAGTGACACATCATAAACATAAAATCAGCAGCAGAAGACTAATCCAGTTGCAGTCTGTACAAAACTCGACATGAGTGACGGACACATTAGATATATCAATTAACAATGATGACTTTTTTCATCATTATTTCAATTTAAAGCTGTAGTGAAAACCGAGTGATACTGAATGTTATAAACACGCTAGAAAATGTTATCGAACTCACTGATTGGTGGTTATTTTCAGCACAACTACATTGAGTTCGAAGCCAAGATGGTATCTGCGTTTGTGGCAGTAGTAGGATTTCGTGGTATACATAGAGAAGTAACTACAGCAGGCCACTCGTTTGTGTCAGATGACGATACACGTGTTAGAATGAGTATACCCAAAAACTCGTTTAGCGTCCCTTGTATTACTAAGTTTCGGGTAAGCATCTAGATGAGATTTGAAAACAGCATGTTCCAGATCTCTTTTGAGATATTTTTAAAGGCTGCCAATGGGACAACCTATTCAATATATTTATCCGTATCATACACAACAAACTATAGTGATATATCTTGCCACAACTCAGCCGTTCCCATTTATAGAAAACACACAGTTCTTTTCACTTTATCGATTGTTCTTGCAAGAAGAATTTGTATGTAGCAATGCAACGAATAAGACGTGATAAAGCGACTACTAGCAATGAACTAAGTTTTGTGTACACAATTTTAGAAAGAAAAACAAAGAAATTACAACTTGTTTTTACATATAGTGATATTGATAAGTGGTGAAAACATAATTGAAATAAATTACAATAAGTAAACAACAATTGAACAATTACGATACTAAATTAACAAACAAACACATTTTAGATTAAGTTTGTTTGCTTCATAAAGAGTAACAAGAAAAAAAAGAAAAATGATTTATGAAACTAGACTGTAAATTATTTCCTTTAACTTACCCAATAAAGACCTAGAAAAATACTCTTTGACATACTCCCCATTTCCATTCTCAATTTTAGACTTGTTGAAATCTTAAACCTGCATATTGAAACCAAATATGCAATTAACAATCCATAAGAAAGAGTCTTGTATACGACGCAAACAAAATACTTGTTGATTTTTTAAAGATAAAAAAATCGTTGCCTTCGAATAGAAAAAAATTAATATGCTTTTTTCGGATAAAAAGATGTGAATTCTGTAAAGACAGTAAGTTCAAAATATTAGCAATTACAAATACGATGTCGGTATCGAATTAGACAAACAAGCTTCAGTTGGTAAACCAGTGATTTGGGATAGCACCGATCGTTTCTCGATGAGGCTTTTGTTTTAGAGACAGGACTTTCGTCTTTTTCACATTAAAACAAAACTAAAAACAACATTCAAACAGTTGAAAACAATATGTTCAAAGATGACATAATCCATCTAAGGTCAACTTTGCCTGAGTGAAATGTTAACTTCTATTTTATTATTGTGTTTCACTGTCTACTTTACGTTAATGTTTCTAATTTCAGTTCATTCAAATCAACAGGAACAGAATGTATGGTTATAAAGAGACATGTAAAGAAGACTGTCATGGTATTGTGGCTTGTTCTGACATTCTAAATGTAACCCATGACGGGAATGTAGCGATTAATAAGCCGATTCTTGTCCATCTTCCAATACTTCATGATATAGAGGATAGTAGTTCAGAAATAGTCTTATTCGAGAGAAATCTAGAAGGCAGGTTATCACTTCGAATCGTAAATGACGCCATCCAGTGTGAACCCCACGGGAATTGTTATACGTTTGCAGTATCTTGTTTGAATAACAGGTACGACTACTACTGCTTGTATATAACAACAACAATTCATAAAAAGAGATTACAGTATTATTTGCTATGTGCGACATGTCCTTCTTTATTTTATTGAACATACATGTTCCCTATAGGCCAAAGGTTTGAATAACTAGAAACATGCCAAGTTATTTGCTGTGATTGGGCTTTAACTTATTCACAGTTTTCCCAGCAGCTTGCAAGAATTCTAAAATGCAGTCTTATTCTATATTTTTAGTTTGTAAATTATGTCATTTTACTAGTACCTTTTCACCTATATGAAGTAAAATTTACTATTCTTTGGTTCATTTATTTGTCTTACAAAACCTGTGTTCTCGATAGGCTTTTAGAAACCTTCAGATTTTAGCTTAGTAATCTTATCAATTGAAACATTAGGTATGTATCCTATAAGTTCTTATTATAAAACAAGCTTATTTAGATCATTGCTTTTTTATGAGTTTACAAGAAGTAAGGTCCTGATCGTTAGAAAATCATGTTAATTATTACATAATATTCTGCAACATTTTGAATTGAGCTAATGTAACTGTTCAGTTATGCTTTATTTACAGTATTGCACTAGCAAAGGTGAAAAGGAAGATTCTAAAGAAGAATAAAAATAAGTTACTGGAAGAATTTGATTTATACTGTGGTTTAGAACATATATGTAATATAATGACTTGCATGGATAAGAACCTTCTAACTGTTGGAGTAGTAAAATTGTGGGTAGAAATAGTGGAAAAACGATTTACAACAAGGATATTAAGAAAGCGCGCAAATGAAGGACTTTTTGAGGTTCCAGGAAGCCGAAGTCCAGATATTCGTATGAAAGAGCAGGATGTTGTTCGAATGGAAATGGATGGAACTATTCAGAAGATTCGTGAAATACCTTCGGAACATTATTCTATTGTATATTTGTCAACAGCACGTGATAATTACCGGTCTTTCCACGTCGAAGAACGCCGTGATCCAAGAGGACGGCAAGTGGGAATTTTGAATTTTATCAGTGATACTTATGGCGATGGATTTATATTACATTCAGCAACAATTGATATTAATCGATATCTTATTAGTCTGTCAAGAATTCCTACATCACATTCAGATGTTCGGCCAAGTAAGTTATGTTTATCGATATCATAATTCAGTAAAAAATCCAAACATCATGTTCTGATGTCCGACCAAAAAATATTTTAATGGATATTTTGTAAGTCTGACAACAATCCCAACCTCACATTCTCCTTCTTTTTCTTCTTCTCCAAGGGACGGGATCGGATTAAAACTGAATGTGATTGGTTCCGCGCAAAAAACTGCGCAATGTCGTGCAACACATAAAGTTCTCTGTTGGGTATTTACGTTTAAAAACCGTTCGCAATATAATACAATTAAATTACGTAGAACTTGTGTTGCCTACTTCCGTTCAGAGCATGCATTTAGGGCAGCCTTGAATCTCTCAACTGTGTTGGCCGATGAAACTGTTTTTGGAAAGTTGTTCCAATCCCTGATGGTCTTCGAGAAGAAATATTGGCCGTAGGCATCTGTACATAAACTTTCTTTGTAGAAGCGGTTTTTACCTCTGGTCCGGTTATCATTTGGGGTTAAATATTTGCGAGGTCTATGTCAGTAAGATCATGCTGGATCTTGAATAGCATGCAGTCTGTTAGTTCCCTCCTTTCATTGAGGATTCTCATTTTAGAGGTTTTACCATATTTTTGACACAGCCAGGTGTTCGGTCTTTGATATTCACAAACCGTGCTGCTCTTTTCTGTATTGTTCTATTGCCTTGACCTTATTTTGGGTTATTGTATCACATACTGTTCATGTATATTCCACTGCAAGTAATGGAAACATGTTCAGCTACCTTTACAGGTTTTGTAAAGCGAGATTTCTGTGAATAAATCCTAAAGTTACTTTTGCCAACTGTTTTATCTATGTGTCTATCCCAGGTTGGGTTCTTGCTTATTGTTACTTCTAGTTATTTGCTAACTACAGTTATGTCTAGAGCATGCACATGTAGTTTGTATGATGTTTGTATCACTGGTCGATTTTTATGCCCCACCTACGATAGTAGAGGGGTAATATGTTTTCTGGTCTGTGTGACCGTCCGTCCGTTCGTCCCACTTCAGGTTAAAGTTTTTGGTCAAGGTAGTTTTTGATGAAGTTGAATTCCAATCAATTTGAAACTTAGTACACATGTTCCCTATGATATGATCTTTCTAATGTTAATGCCAAATAAGAGTTTTTACCCCAATTTCATGGTCCACTGAACATAGAAAAAAATCATAGTCCAAGTTTCAGGTTAAAGTTTTTGGTCAAGGTAGTTTTGGATGAAGTTGAAGTCCAATCAACTTGAAACTTAGTATACATGTTCCTTATGATATAATCTTTCTAATGTTTATGCCAAATTAGAGTTTTTACCCTAATTTCATGGTCCACTAAACATAGAAAATGATAGTGCGAGTGGGGCATCTGTGTACTATGGACACATTCTTGTTCGGTGATATTCTTGACAAGGCTTATTTTTGGCATTGAAACTCATCCCAGTCTTCCAATGCTGAAAAGTCTTTCTGGAGAAGTTCACTGTCTGCTTGGTTGGTGATGGTAATCGAATAATTTGGTCTCTGATGTAGATGCTGTTTCTGGAATGTCGTTAATATAGGCCAGGCACAGTAATGTTCCAAGGACTGTGCCTTGGTGTACACCAGAAAGTATTGGTACTTGTGTGGAGACAGCTCCCTCTATTACGTTCTGCTTTCTGTTATGTAGGAAGGAGCTAATTCATTTGTTGGTTTTGGGATTGACGCCATAGTATTCCAGATTGTTGTAGGCGTAGATATGGTACCTTGTCAAATGCTTTTGCAAAGTCTAGCAGGATCATGTCTACTTTGCTGCTGCTTTTAAATTTTGATGCAATGTTGTTGATGGTTATGATGAGTTTGGATTCGCAAGATCGTCATTTGCGGAATCCGTGTTGTGCATAAGTAAGAATCTAGTTTTGTCCAAGTGGTCCATGATGTTACTATGTACAATATGTTCTTAGACCGTACATGTAATGGAAGTTTGATATACTGGTCTATAATTAGATGATACGTGTCTTTCGTCTGTTTCTGAAAAGGGGAACTGCATGGGCATCTCTCCAATCTTGTGGGACTTCCCAAGTGTTCAATGATGCTTGGTATAGGTCTGTAAGTATAGGAGCAAGTTATTATGTTGCTACTTTTAGTATAAAGGATGATATTGAGTCGGGACCAGTAGCTCTATGCGGTTTCGGGTTTTTTTTAACAGTTTGTAGACTCCGTTGGTGCTAATTTTGATGTCCTTCATGGTGGAGTATGGACTTTTTCCTTGATTTGGGAAGTTATTAATGTTTTCTTTGGTAAAAACTGACTGGAACGGTGCAACTCCTGTCCATTCTTGACCTTTGCCCTTGATATAAGACCAGACATTATTTGCGTTATCATTATAGTCGGAGCTGACTTCTTCCATATATTTATTTTGGCTGGTCTAATTTCTCAGTGTACTTCTTGTTGTTAGGAAAAAGCCTTACAAAACGGCAAATAATGATTGAAGAAACAAGAGAGCTGAAAAAGCGTACCACGAAAGACAGAAAGAAGTGCAACAAACTAAAAGTTCATTTTTTGTACAAATGAATTTTTAACATTTATATTAGTAATCTTTCTGTTTAATTGGAAGTATTAATAACTCATAATTTTTTTTATGATTTACAAAATAACAAGCTGTCAGTAACTGCGATGCACAAGTACTCGGCCATGTCCACTCTGTGGTTTTGTTATATGTATTTGTAATTTGAATTCATCTGATGAGTTAAAACTTTTTCAATTTATTTTTGTTAAGATCCTGGTAACATGTTTAACCTTGCCACTTTCTGTATGTATGTGTCTGTTCCGAGTCAGAAGTCTACAACTCAATGGTTGTCGTTTGTTCATGTGACGATCATGTGTTACATATTTGTTTTTCGTTCCCTTTTTTTTGTACATTAATTAGACCGTCGGTTTACCCATTTTACATTCGTCATTTAGGGGCCTTTTATAGCTGACTAAGCGGTATGGGATTTGCCCGTTGTTATAGGCCAAGCGGTGACATATAGTTGTTAATTTCTGTGTCATTTGGTCTCTTGTGGAGAGTTGTCTCATTGGCAATCACACCACAATTTTGTTTTCACCACGTAACGATTATAATCTTTGGCATTATTATGTTTAAGCTATATGTTGTTTTAAATTGGGCACTTTGTACAAAACTCACTAATTTGTTGTTATTTGTTTTAGAGACGTTTTATTTTCAATAAATTAAAGCGCACTACAACTTTCTGTTTACCTTGCAAATAACTAATCATGGTGAAGCAAGAGTTCAATTCTGAACGTCTGACACGACCACACATGTCTGTAATATGTTGAAGACTGTTTGCTATGTTCATACATCACTAATTGTTTTTGTCCCGTGTTATTTTGTTTTAGCCATAAACCTTTGTATGCATCAACACTTTCAGCTATGACCAAATTCATTTTACTTTCATGAAACATTTAAACTAGTTATTACCAACGTGGAGATTTAATGACATTGAACATTAACAAAATAATTATGCCATAATTGTGCTCATTATATCATTTGCATAATTACAATAATTGGCTTAAGGTATGACTTTAAATACAAGTATTACAACTGTGTTATTTATATTGGCAGATACCTATGGAAGATTGACGTTTTCCCGCCAATCGCGATCATCGAGGTCGTCAGGAAGATCAGTTAAGTCAACATTAGCATACAAAGCTATATTTGGTAAGTTTCATTCATAATGTCCACAAGTATAGTTCCACCGAAACAGGAAAATCTTAAACATTTTATTAAAGGTAGGTTTATACTTCGTATATACATGTTCCAGACCATATGAGTATTTGGACCGTACGCGTACGGTCCGGACCGTATACGTATACTCGTACGGTCCGACCATACGCGTACGGTCGGACCGTATGAGTATACGCGTACGGTCCAGTACGAGCTGACCATACATGTTATTTGATCATATGGGTTAAATTGAATCAAGCATTTATCACAACCTTTATTTTTAGTTTTACAAATTGTTACTGATAATTTATTACATTGAGATAGATAAAATGAACAAACGAACAATTGAAATTAAGTATTTGTTTAATTTTATATCTGAATCCTATTTTGGTACTCTCGCCCAAGGTGACAAAATTCAAGTAACGTAATATTTTTTACATTTTCATGTATGCAGTTCATGTATGTTCCTTTGCATTTGCATTTTTTGGTAAAGTTGCTAAATATTCTAAAACAGTTGACCTCCCACATTATGTTTACTTCCGACATCTTCAATTTCAGTGATCATATTTCAATTAATGTATTACTGATCGACATGCTTAATACAAGAGACTAAACAGATTTAATTAGCGTGAATTTAAAAAAAAGTTAAAATGTAAAGTTTTTGTTTCAATTACAATTGAACTTTTTTAGATTAATTTGATAGTTAAGTTAAGTTGATCTGCTATATGCATTTGTATCTAAAAAAAACTTGACCAACTTTTTAATATTAGTCAGACCGTACGCGTACGGTCCGACCGTATGAGTATTTTGAAAAAGTACACATACGGTCCAAATACTCATACGGTCTGGAACATACACACCTGGTATTAATAAGAGCCTTCTTATATTAAAATCGTTCTTTAGATCTATCGCTAATATGTACATACGTTAAATCGGATGCTGAATGGAGGGTAAAATATGTTCAGCTGCTATACTACATTTGAGATGTGAACAATAAGAAGTGGTGGATCTACAGGGAGGAGGAGTTCCGAGGATTGGAACACCTTTATTACGATCAATGCTTTTGAATGGGGACATATGGTTGGACACCCCCTTTTATCCTGGGTTGGAACCCCCTCCCGCTTTTAAAATTAAAAAAAAATGACTGGATCTGCTCCTGATTGGTGTCGCATATTGTCAAGTAGATCTTATGCCTCGTAGTAACAAACCGTTTTTCTACAAATTTATGCCATTTTACTTTGATAGACCACCTGATGATACAAATTTAGCACAAGAAACTTTGTAACACAAAACGTTATTGTAATAAAGAATTGTTTTATTTTGTTTTCTGATAGAAATTTTGACTTGAAATATACATCTTTCTTTATTAAAACATACAATGTTTAAATGTTGAAAGTGGAGGTAATTTATCTTTATTTAATTTTTTTTGTGGAGTGCATTCTTTAATCTACAAAATGTGTATTTTTGTAGAGGAAGTGCCAGTACTGAGTCACCAGAGCTTACTAATACTTGCCGGCGCAATGTCCGTAGAAACGGCGCAGATGTTGGGTGTAGAGCTCGGACTTCAAAATGAAGATATACTTAATTTAAAGACAGTCAACCAGCCGACCGTTCTTACCGTCTTTGAGATACTTTGGATGTGGCGAGGAAAGCAAGTCAATAAAAACGACGCTGACCAACTCATAGAATGTTTAAAGAGAATAGAATCGGTTCATTTATCAACGGTTGTAGCTAAAGCAAACAGAGAAAAACGTTATTTAACTAGAACAGACTTAAAGTGAAAAGCATTTCACTATGTATTTTTTGTCTATAGCGTTTGTAGTTTTCATCTGTTCATAAATAAAAAAAGAAGAAAATGTTGCATATACTTTGGTGTGTGAAGTGTGACTGTCAACAAATTATTTTTACAAAACGATGAAGGTATATATGTCATATACAATGTCAAATTCTATTATATTGTTACCGATGAGTGAACAAAACAAACAGACGCAATAGGTAAAAAAAATTAAATGTCAAAAATAGGGGTACAGCAGTCAACATTGTGTTATCATCTTCATCACTATAAAAACAACAAATGTAACGAAGAAGCACAAAAAGGCATACATCAAATTTAACATCCTCATTTTGCTTATATTATACGATTTTATTTATCTATGTAAAATGCACCCATATAGGATGGAAGTTATAAGTACTGGTGTAAAATTGCGCGTTTAAAATTCGCACAGGTAGACATAAAATAATTTTGTCGTTCAAAGTATGACGGGATACATAAATACAGTCACGTAAAATAGATACAACAAAAAACAGACTTATTTTAACAGTAAAAGTAATAATGATAAATAAAATAATAGTGTGGTTCAAAGAATGACTGGATACATAAGTACAGAGTCACGTCAAATGTAAATCACAAAAATCAGACTTAACAGTAAAAGTAATATTAATAAATAAAATTATTTTGTCATTCAAAGTATGACAAGATCATTCCTTTGCAGAAACTACTAACGCCTTCCGAAAAATATAATTATTTGTAGATCTTGTATGCTAACCTGTATAGGAGTGATCTTAGGTTATGATTTGTTTTACCCTTTTTTTTAAGCTCACCCGGCTTTTCTCATCACTTGTCGTCCGTCGTCCTTCGTCGTCGTCCGTTAACTTTTACAAAAATCTTCTCCTCTGAAACTACCAGTCAAAATTTAACCAAACTTGGCCACAATCATCACTAGGGTATCAAGTTTAAAAATGTGTACGATGACCCGGCTAAGCAACCAAGATGGCTGCCATTTCTAAAAATAGCACATAGGGATAAAATGTAGATTTTAGCTTATTTCTCTGAAACCAAAGCATTTTAAGCAAATCTGACATGGGGATAAAATTGTCAGGTCAAGATCTATCTGCTCTAAATTTTTCAGACAAATCAAACAATTCGTTGTTGGGTTGCTGCCCCTTAATTCGTAATTTTAAGGAAATTTTGCAGTTTTTTGTTGTTATCTTGAAAATTATTACAGATAGAGATAAACTGTTAACAGCAGTAATGTTCAGCAAAGTAAGATCTACAAAAATGTCAATTAACATAATTTGCGTAAATTTTTGTAATCTTACAAAAAATCTTCCTGTTAAACTACTGAGACAAATTTTACCAAAGTTGATAGCGGGGTTATAACATTTATATATTATTAAGTGCAACATAGGTATATATGCAACTATTTTACAAAAACTTTCATTTTGTCTCAGATGGATATTTGTCTCATTGACAATCAGTACAATCTTTTTAATTTTAAGTTATGATAGAAATCGCTTTCCATCATGTTTTATGTAGATATAATGTCAACAAGAACTTCAATCCTTTAAATTGTGTTTACTCTCAAAACACTTACAGGTCTCTTACTGTAGCTATATAACTTTTATGATACCATATATGTATATATATATTTCATTATCTTGAAACGTCAATGAGAGAAAAGAAATTCTCCAAGATGGCAGCGGATTGCTATTACTCTCCAGGTTGTTCAGAGTCAGAATTTATATTTCGTAACATCAACCTTAGTCTTAACGATAACCATATCATTCGGAATGTATCAGGGATGGTCCAAAAAGGAGAAATTCTCGGAATCTTTGGACCAAAAGGTTAGTAACTGATTTTCAAAAGTAGATAAAAACCTAGACACATAAATCATCAAAGGTAATATTCATAAAAAACTTTGAACGCCAGACGTGTATACCAAGACACTTTGAAAGAAACTTGATAATGTACTACATGTTACACGCAAACTAAAGCAAACTATTTATTACTTTTATAGACATATGCACCTTCGTGGATCTACAATCTGTTGATATCTGTAATTGATAATTTAGTCTTAGATGCATGATTATTTTTAGTTGTTATTAGCTTTGAACTAACTGTCAGAAACTGCGAGTACTCTCAGGTCGTACTTAGTGTCAGTAACTACGAGTACTCTCAGATCGTACTTAGTATCCTTTTATTGTTGGGATGTACAAGTACCCGGGCACGTCCACTCTGTGATTTTGTTATATCTATTTCTATTTGTATTCATCTGATGCGTAAAGCCTTTTCCAACTGATTTTTATAGTTCGTTCTTATGTTGTACAGTAAAACCACTGTCCTAGGTTGTGGAGAGGGTTGGAATCCCGCTAACATGTTTAACCCCGCCACATTCTGTTTGTATGTCCCAAGTCAGGAGCCTGTAATTCAGTGGTTATCGTTAGTTGTTGTGTTACATATTTGTTTTTTGTGTACCTAAGTTAGGCCGTAAGTTTTTTCGTTTGATCTTTTTTACATTTGTCATTTCGAGGCCTTTTATAGCTGACGATGTGGTATGGATTTTGCACATTGTTGAAGGCCGTACGATGGCCTATACTTGTTAAATTCTATGTCACTTGGTCTAGTGTGAAGAGTTATCTCATTTGAAATCAAACCCAACATCTTCTTTTATATATTGAACAATTATCACATTGTCTTGTGGCATGATAATTAATTTCTTCAACCTTTAAGAAGTTGACCTTTATCTTTCTTTCCATATTGAAGTTCCATTTCATCAGGATAAGGGAACTGTTTCAGATTTTTTAAAAAGAACTTAAATGGCGGATGATCAAAAACACTAAATAGGAAGATACGACAATCCCATTTGTGGATTACCTTAAGAAAGACGTATGCTTAGCTAATATTTAATTAACCTCAAAATCCTGTGACTTCTCGTGTTTATATAGGACGTAAGTCATGCTGTACTTTAAACTGATTATTTAAGGTGCACTTCAAATTTGATGTGAGAAAATTGATAGTTACTTACCTTTCCAAACTTCTCTTCATTTCGTTAGGAAAATAAGGATGAGTCTTAAATGAATGAAATATACGAAATGCACTAAATTCAACAAAAAGAATCAATGCAACTATCAACAACAGTAACGATACACTAGTTAGAACTTCAAATTATCAAATGGGGAAACTGTTCAATTATCCAACGAAAAGCTTTCATTTGCAAAGCTAATGCTTTGATTAAAAATCAGACCAAATTTGAAAGTGAGAAAATACCGTTTTATTAGCTCACCTGGCCTAAAAGGCCATGTGAGCTTTTCTCATCACTTGGCGTCCGTCGTCGTCGTCGTCGTCGTTAACAATTTTTCAAACATCTTCTCCTCTGAAACTACTGAATGGATTTGAATGAAACTTAGCATGATTGTTCCTTAGTATATCCTGCACAAAATGTGCGCTTCGATTTTTGATCCGTCAAAAAACATGGCCGCCGTTACTTAAAATAGAACATAGGGGTCTAATGCAGTTTTTGGCTTATATCTCAAAAACGAAAGCATTTAGAGCAAATCTGACATGGGGTAAAAATGTTCATTAGGTCAAGATCTATCAGCCCTGAAATTTTCAGATGAATCAAACAAACCATTGTTGGGTTGCTGCCACTTATTTGGTAATTTTAAGGAAATTTTGCAGTTTTTGGTCATTATCTTGAATATTATTATAGATAAAGATAAACTGTAAACAGCAAAAATGATCAGCAAAGTAAGATCTACAAATAAGTTAATATGACCAAAATTGTCAATTGACCCCTTAAGGGGTTATTGTCCTTTAATGACAATTTTTCACCTTTTGTTCATCATATTTGCTAACTTTAAAAAATCTTCTCCTCTGAAACTACTGAATGGATTTGGTTAAAACTTAGCATGATTGTTCCTTAGATTATCCTGCACAAAGTGTGTGCTTTGATTTTTGATCCGTCAAAAAACATGGCCGCCGTTACTTAAAATAGAACATAGGGGTCAAATGCAGTTTTTGGCTTATATCTCAAAAACGAAAGCATTTACAGCAAATCTGACATGGGGTAAAAATGTTCATTAGGTCAATACCTATCAGCCCTGAAATTTTCAGATGAATCAAACAACCAATTGTTGGGTTGCTGCCACTTAATTGGTAATTTTAAGGAAATTTTGCAGTTTTTGGTCATTATCTTGAATATTATTATAGATACAGATAAACTGTTAATAGCAAAAATGTTAAGCAAAGTAAGATCTATAAATAAGTCAATTTGACCAAAATTGTCAATTGACCTCTTAAGGAGTTATTGCCCTTTAAAGACTTTTTCACAATTTGTTCATCATGTTGACTTACTTTAAAAAATCTTCTCCTTTGAAACTGCTGTATCAATTTCAGCCAAACTTAGGCTAAATGAGTTTTAGAGTTTCAGAGTATCTAGTATAAATTTTATATTTCATTTCCTTGTATGTCAAGAAACATAGCTCCTATGGCTAAAATAGAACATAGGAGAAAATGATTTTTTTTTTGCTTTTGAAGAAAATAGGACGATTCAAAGAACATTTAAATAAATTGAAAAGCCAAAATAATCATTGATGAGAGATTAAACCAAAAAATTCAGGTGAGCGATTCAGGCTCTTGAGAGCCTCTTGTTAAACACAGGCCTGAAGGGTCAAATTTTTTTTGCGGAAAATAGAAAATCGGCACTTAAATTCTAAGATGACAATTACGTATCCATATATCCGTAAAGGCATTCAAAATTTTAAGCAGACCATGTTAAAGTTGTAAGTGTTAAGTTCTAATATTAATTTTTGAAATTTGGGTGAAAATAGGATTTCTGAAATAACAAAAATTGCCAAAAAAAAAAATAGCATAACTTTCCTCAAATCAATGGTTCTGATAAGATTAATAATAGTAAATAAAAGATAGATTTGACAACTACTTACCTTGGTTAAGTGTATCTTCTTCTTTTCTTCGTAACTTGGATGGAGAGTTGTCTCATTTGCACTCATATAACATCTTCTTATATCTATTCATAGGGAAGGCTAAATAAAACAAATGAGGGTTAACTGGACAACAAAAATGAATGAACAAAACAATATGAACATTGCAACATCAAATCTGAACATCTAAACATTTGTTTTAACATAATTAAAATTTATACACATTAAGACTCTTTAAAAAGGTAAGAAATCGCTATAATAAAACAGTTAACATTTTATTTCATTAACATTTCATTTTGGAATATCAATGTCTTCACTTGTTTGTGTTTGAAACGTTTCCCACATATCCACGTTCATCACAATTCCATGACTTTAATTAAAAACAATAGGACTGAAGCCACAAGACTTTAGTATAAAGGGAACAATGCTATTGTAAATCTTGACAAATAACATAGACTAGGTGACTACGGAAATTGTTCAAATTCATACTGTTTATCATGGGATTTAAAGTCATTTGACAGTAAATGAAAATTTAGTGATAAGTAAGGGAGAAAGTAAATGAACATCTATAAAACGATAAAACAATATATAATATTTGATATATCACCATGCTATTGACTGGTACTCAATACTTAAGGTTATCATTCCCACCACTTCAATTGATTTTTTTTTTATGAAATTTCATTTAAAATTATAAAACAAAAAGACATGAACAACGTCATGTTTTTGAAATACAATAACATACACCTATTGACTGGTTATGAGGGTAATCGCAATAGTGTTGTCCCTGAGATACCAACTGTTGCTCGAGGCGAAGCCGAGAAAAGTATTAAGAATCGAAGGGACAACTTGTTATTATCATCATGACCAGTCATTTTAAGTGTTTCATTATACTGAACAAACCAACTTTTTGAAATATAAAAAAGAAGATGTGGTATAATTGCCAATGAGACAACTATCCACAAAAGACCAAAATGACACAGACATTAACAACTATAGGTCACCGTACGGCCTTCAACAATGAGCAAAGCCCATACCGCATAGTCAGCTATACAAGGCCCCGAAAAGACAATGTAAAACAATGCAAACGAGAAAAATAACGGCCATATTTATGTAAAAAAATGAACGAAAAACAAATATGTAACACATAAACAAACGACAACCACTGAATTACAGGCTCCTGACTTGGGACAGGCACATACATAAATAATGTGGCGGGGTTAAACATGTTAGCGGGATCCAAACCCCCTAACCTGGGACAGTGGTATAACAGTACAACATAAGAACGAACTATAAAAATCAGTTGAAAAAGGCTAAACTCATCAGATGGACAAAAATACAAGTGGACGTGGCCCGGTACTTATACATCCCGACATAAAAAGACACAATGAACAGATCTGAGAGTACTCGCAGTTATCTGACAGCTAGTTCAAAGCCACTAACAACTAATAAAAAAAATCATGCAACTAAGACTAAACAATCAATCTGTACACATCCAACATCCAATGGATTTAGTGTAAAGACGTCATAAACAGCCAGAGATAAACATGACCTTGTGCAATGCCAAGTTACAGGTATCGACAGATTGTAGATCCATGAATATGTATATACATATAACATACTAGGAATATTTACTTAGCTTTTAATTTACTGATAACAAAATCAATATTTATACCAATAAAAACAATATTCAATGATCTTATTACAGTGTTGAATAGGTAACCTTTTAGCATAAGTTTATTTAAAGGAGCGACAAGTTTACATGGATCATTTCTAAATTTCCGGGCACGGTTAACAACATTTCCGTAAAAATGAGGATGTGCTATCCCGTTGAAATAAGTTTTCTACAGGTACAACCAAACTTCAAAACCAAATCTTTATATCTATGGAAAAATTTAGTAAAGGTTTTAAGTAATTCATGGTAATAATTTACCAGTAATACATAGGTTGCGTTCGTTAAAATCAAAAAATTCTACAGATATCCTCTGAAAGAAAAATGTCACATAAACATGCACAAGATGAACTAGTTTTAATACAGTCAGTGTTGCATTTGTAAATATTGCATTTACTGCAATCAATACTGGGAATACTTGTGTAATGATTTATGTGCATTTAATACATTTAAGCTAAAACACTGTACACCAAACGCGAATACCGTTTATGAAAACGACGATAGACATTAACTATATTGTAGTTTTTTTTTAAATGCGTCGCGAAGATTTTTAATACTGGCTTCTGGTAAGTGATATATTCAATAAATTCTGTTTATTATAAAACTAATATTCATATTTTTAAGTTTAGTCTGAGAGTCAGAAGGAAGCATCACTTTAAAAAACAGGGAATATAGAATGTTATCAAATTGCAGTTATTTTTCTATGCATTTGTATCATAAGAATGTTTTGTTGATTCTGAACTTTCTCCCAATTTGTCACATACAAATAGACTTAGCATGATATAATTAGAATAATCTTACAGTAACTAGCGGACGCCTATCTCTTAGATCGGATGATGAGTTTTTAGTGTCTGAGCAAGAGGAAACTTGTTTATTTTCATAACAATAAATACATATAAATCCAACATGATTATTGTAACATAACGATAAATGTATAATGTTCTCATCTTGTAACTTGTAGGATCTGGAAAATCAGCTTTAGTATCAACACTTGCAGGGCATTTAAAGCCATATATAGGCGAAATACTTCTGAACGGGGAACCAGTAAACGCATGCCGAAACAGAATAGCCTTCGTCCAATCAAGAGACTTATTTCTTCCTACCTTGACAGTATATGAAACGCTATATGTAAGATGCAACAGTGACTTAAATAACACATTTTACATGTATATTTAAGATGTGGTATGATTGCCAATGAGACAAATTACGCGTAGTCTATTTCAATTAATGTGAAAGAACGAGAGAAAACTTACATTGTAATTATTTTCCTTTTTACTTTTGGAAAGTCAACTTTTAAACACCAACCATGGACGGATTTTAAAATCAAATATTTGCTGCATCTGTGGTCTGAATAATTAATTTTTGATTCTTGTAATATTACTTTTTTTTAGTTTACTGCTAAATTGAGGCTTTCATCAAACGAAGTAAACATCAAAAACAGAGTTAAACAAGTTATTGATCTGCTTCATCTACAGATGTATCTGGACTTTAGTAAGTTAACACGAGATTTCAATAAGTTTACACGAGATTTCAGTAAGATAACGCGAAATTTCTATAAGTTAAAACGAGATTTCAGTAAATTAACACGTGCTTTTAGTCAGTAGTGAGTTACGACAAGATTTCTTAAAAAATGTTAACACTTAGTAAAGTCAAATATTGTCTTTAAAGACAAAAATCTAAAATCATGACGTATTAAAATGTCACGTTGAAGTAACTGTCAATTTAAACATCGATTAAATACATTAAAAAGTCAATTTGAAGAAGGTTTAATGTGTTTATCTTGCGTTTATTTAAAACTTTAAGTCATTTATCCGACGATTAAAGCTACTCTCACGACTTTGTCATGTAAACAATGTGCTGTTATAGTTCTTACTAATTTTAGAAAATAATCTCTAGAAGAAATTGCTCATTGGTGTATTGAAGAATTTAGAAATTCTGAATGAATCTATAAACGGTTTACAACAAATGCCATATCGTATGTAATCTTTAGCTAAATCTAAACTAAATAAATATAACAGTTGAACTAAAGACTAACACCAACTTAGCTAATGACTGTGTAATGAATGGTCTTTATTCCATACAGTGGTACAAGTCGTTAGCTAATGACTGTGTAATGAATAGTCTTTATTCCATACAGTGGTACAAGTCGTTAGCTAATGACTGTGTAATGAATAGTCTTTATTCCATACAGTGGTACAAGTCGTTAGCTAATGACTGTGTAATGAATAGTCTTTATTCCATACAGTGGTACAAGTCGTTAGCTAATGACTGTGTAATGAATAGTCTTTATTCCATACAGTGGTACAAGTCGTTAGCTAATGACTGTGTAATGAATAGTCTTTATTCCATACAGTGGTACAAGTCGTTAGTTAATGACTGTGTAATGAATAGTCTTTATTCCATACAGTGGTACAAGTCGTTAGTTAATGCCTGTGTAATGAATAGTCTTTATTCCATACAGTGGTACAAGTCGTTAGTTAATGACTGTGTAATGAATAGTCTTTATTCCACACAGTGGTACAAGTCGTTAGCTAATGACTGTGTAATGAATAGTCTTTATTCCATACAGTGGTACAAGTCGTTAGTTAATGACTGTGTAATGAATAGTCTTTATTCCATACAGTGGTACAAGTCGTTAGTTAATGCCTGTGTAATGAATAGTCTTTATTCCATACAGCGGTACAAGTCGTTAGTTAATGCCTGTGTAATGAATAGTCTTTATTCCATACAGTGGTACAAGTCGTTACTACAGCTGTCAAAAAGAAGCTTAGCATAGCTTGTGAAATGCTGATAGACCCGAAAGTTATAGTTATTGATGTAGGTATAGCTAATCTTATAACGCTATAATTAAAAATAGCACAATGTAAAAAACCAAAACAAACAAAACAGTGAAAGAATTTTTTTAAAATGTACAGCTTAATATGATCCAACACGTATAACTGTATATGAAAAATAATGCATACATATTACAAAATCGACAAAATAAATATTTACCAGAAACATTGTCCGCCATCTTTGAAAAGAAGCAGAGACATATAATACATGTTTTATATGTCTCTGATATAAGTAATTACAGTAACGAATATCAAATTTAACCCAGTGAAACATGAACCACAGTAAAGAATATTCAGTAGCACTATATGAATAGTTAAGAAATGTATAGCCGATCAGTATTTTTCAACGTTGATTTATTAATTTTGATATTTTACGAGCTATAATACTTCAAGTACCATATAAGCACCGCACGTAGCAATACCTTTGTAATAACTGACAGCCATAGACAAAATGTAAATTTCAATTAGCGCAATTATCTTAAGACTTTCATATTATTTTGAATACCTACTTTATATCGTTGTTTGTTTCTGAATTTTGAGAACTGATATCAAGATTTTTAGGAACTGATATCAAGATTTTTAGACTGATTTCAATATATTAATGTGTAATTTTAAGAACTGATTTCAATATTAATGTGTGACTTTAGGAACTGATTTCAATATTAAGGTGTAATTTTAGGAAATGATTTCAATACATAAATGTGTAATTTAAGGAACTGATTTCAATATATTAATGTGTAATTTTAGGAACCTACTACAGACTTAGATTATAAAGATGCATTAGATTTAATGAGGTTTTTAAGGTATTACACGATTCAATTTGAAAAGATAGGAATTGTCTCGCTACGGGCTTGTCCAAGTGGTATATACCAAACCTGCTCCAAATCATTGTTTCTTTATAATGGCCATGTAAGTGTTTTACAAATACATATATAAAAAGTAAAATCACAAAAATATCGAACGCCGAGGAAAATTCATGTCGGAAAGTCCCTGATCAAATGGCAAAATCAAAAGCTCGAACACATCACACGAATGGACAACAACTGTCATAGTCCTGACTTGGTACAGGCATTGTAGTATGTAGAAAATGGTGGATTAAACCAAGTTTTATAGCTAGCTAAACCTCTCACTTGTATAACAGTCGCGTCTAATTCCATTATATTGACAACAATGATACAAATTGAAGTATAACAACCGCAAGTATAGAATAATGAAAAGTGTATTAATTATGCAGGGAACAAAATTGTCTAAAAGGCCTTTCTATCACTTTATCGAAATATTTATGGGAAATAAAAAAGGCGATTTCTAAAGCATACATCAATTCCTACATTGAAAATATATACAGTCACAAAAAAGGTAGGTTTCTGGTCAAGATCACGTGCGCATAACGCACACCTTTGCCTGTCTAGAAAAAGTCGGACATTCAAGATAAAAATCGCTTCCAAACGATAACAGCACTGCCAATAAAATAGAATTAATACTTATATATAGTATGTTTCATTACTTTGGGGGAAAATGGGTTTTTCTTACGATGAAATATAATACTTATGGGATAAATATGATATCTGAAGCAATAAAAAGAACAAAGTAAAGTTTTTATGCCCGAATTTTAAGTATCTTATTAGATACTCATCACATTATACCAACAACTGCTTCTTGATTTTTATTGAACATAACATATTGTATCTAATAGACAGCGTTTTACGGAACCTCAGCACAATGTGACAGTTTCTTACAACAGTTAGACACAGCTCCACCTATTGGCCATCATCCTATGGATTATATGTGTAAGTTCATTAAAAATAGTTGTTTCAATATCGAATAGTATATCTATTCAATTGGAAAGATTGAATATTGACGCAAAATCAGAGCATGGACAAAAAATACATAAAAAGAAAAGGACCAACGCTTTTATTGCTGTTCTCTATCTCAAAGTCTCAGTGAGACCTTCAGCATAGAGCAAACACGTTCACCTCGCTGCAGTTTGAAAGACGATTTGAGCAGAATTCATGCAAGCTTATGACCCTGTCACAACTGTGAATTAAAAAACGAAGCTATGAAGTATGAATACCATGATCTGGCAAAGAAATCAAACATGTGCTGTCATAATTGCATACAATACAATGTGAGAGATAGAATTGATACATAAAAATATTATCGGATCTGATATGAAAGCCAATTAAACAACTAGTCAGTAAGATAAGAAAAATGATATGAACAATTTCAATTCCCTGGCTTTTAACAATGAGCAAATCCCATACCATACAGTAAGTCATAAAAGGTCCATTTCGAAAACATGTCTATGTGCCAAACGGAGGAAAGATTTTAATGAAATGTATTAAAGGATTTAAGGATATTAACCCTTGTTTTAAATAGTCAATTAACTCTCTTCAGTAGAACTTCTTAATGAAGATTGCTTGGATGACACAATCCCTGTTCAGGAAAAAATTGTTGAAGCCGCATACAAGAGAAGGTACTGTCATTATTGGCGTTATAAATTATGAATATCACAACGAAGGTAGTGTTATCAATTTTACTAGTTTTTTTCAAGCTTCAAATCGGTAGCAAATATGAGGTTCTTTTTTTTTTATAATTAACTATTTTTACATTAAGAAACATACAGTCCAACAAATAAAAACAAAAAATAACCAACTACAAAACATAAGCTCTTTCAAAATGATAAAAATAATAATAAAGATAAAAACACAAAAATAAAATTCTGCTATTTTATTTTATTGAGGAAATGCAGAGATGCTGCTGAAAAATGTTTGGGGTTTATATTTATTTTCTGCGACCAATCTGAAACTCTGGAAATCACTGTTTTTTCGAGTTCTTGTCTCGTATTGAACGAACAATTTAGCATAGCAATCAGGTATCAAAACTTTAAGGTTTTTCATTTAACTACTTTTACAGAATACAAAACAGAATTATTAGTTTAAGCCTTCGTTTGATTTTCGTTAACCGCCTTTTTAAAAATAGAATTTTGGAAAATTTTGCGCATTGACATCACAGCAATTATTTATCAATCCCTAAATGATTGGACTTACTTTGTGATCTTTTTTCAAATTTCTTAACACGATAAACAAATTCTTTAATAGGATACTATTGTTAAGTCTCCTTTATATTTTTTTCAGGAACACTCATGACTGGCCTGATTATTTCCATTTGACAAAATATCATGCTAAATCTCCTAAGTGTAATAAAAGTTCACTGGGCAAGGATAATAACAACCATACAAAACCCGTCAAATACGACGCGGAGGAAATAAAAGTATTAATAGAAAAAACAAAGGACACAACACTATCCAGCCCTTCTTCAGGTCTTTATTCGTCGTCTTATTGGAATCAGTTCTGGACATTATTCTGTCGTAACTTCACAAATGCACGTAGACGAATCTTATTTCCGATCAGTGTTTTACAAAATGTGTATATTCTCGTTGTTTGTATCCTGGTTTGGTGGCAACCAGAGAGAACGGAGGAGACGGTTAAAGACAGATTAGGTTTGGTAAGTGCATGTTATATTACGGCTGTACAATACAGTGGCGGATGCAGGAATTTTCGAAAGGGGGGGGGTGCTAGCCCAGGGCAAAGGGGGGGGGGGGGGGTGCAAAACATATGTCCCGATTGTCCCGATTCAAATGCATTGATCGGCCAAAATAAAGGGGGGGTGCGCACCCCATGAACCCCCCCTCTGGATCCTCCACTTCAATATAAATACTGTTAACTAATGTATGTATGTACAGTAAAACACTTTAAAAATGCATTAACTGGTTTCGCTGAAAAAAATAATTAACGCTTTGATTATGTACAGTTAAAGGACGAGGCGTTCTTTGACATAACCCTGGTTCTTTCTGCTCAGACACTGGTGTAGCTTTACATAAATATTATATGAATATACAGGCAAGGACGTACACTAGTATTATTTTAGTCTTTTAATGTCTGTTTAATGCAATGTGTAAAACTATGATAATCATCGTTTTACCAGTATTGGAATTTTTTTTTGCAGACTCCGGAAACAAAAAGGATTTCAACCTGCTTGTCTTGAATTTAACTCAAAACGCTTATCCCATGCGTAGCGAATCCCCTTTGTGGGCTTTATTGAATACGGACGAAACTGAGTTGGACCATTCACTCGCAATCTAATCATATATCATCGATTTGGACATAATCAAACCAAAACTGATATTATTTCATAAATTCACATTTCACAAATATTTAAAACAAAACAAAAATAATTTGATTATTTAAAAGCTCGACGTAATTCCCCTTTTATAGAATCTTTATACATTAATTAAAAGCTCGGCGTAATTCCCTTTTATAGAATCTTTATACATTAATTGAGACATGAGTAAACATATCAATAACTTTATTTCAGTTCTTTTTCACTGTTGTGCAGTGGGCGTTTTTTTCATTGTTAGATGGCATCCTTACATGTAAGTAAGATTATAGATAACTGAGATGAGCTGTGGGTTTTAATGGTATCTCTTCAGTCTAACCAATATGTAAATAAAAAGTCTATGATATTGTCATGTGTTGAGAAAGTGATGTATGACATAAACAAATACGTTAACAAAGTGCGATGTAAGAGATTTTCTAAACAGTCAATTGAGTTACGTGTATGGTTTCATGTAGACTTTTAAGTAACCATGCAGTTTATCAAAGTGCAACATTTTCACAGTTTTCCTACGTTATGCTCATTGAAAAGGTTATATTAGACTTCCATTTAATTGTATTAGTTGCTAGTTTGCATAATCATGTGTTCAATTCAGTAATTCAAGACTTCCATAACACGCCTCTAATTTATGATACCATATTGTTAATGACAAGACCACATGTATAAGATTATTTAAAAATGTTGGAGAATAATAACGTATTTGAGTAACTTTATTTCTTTAGAATAAGAGGATGTCGTGGGTACTAAAAAAGGACAATTTTAAACTTTGAATGCTTACACTATGAATAATTCAGAGTCAAAACTACAATTTATTTGTTTTTAAACAAGTACATGTGTCAGGTGTAACCATACACATTGCTGAATATCATAATTGTTTTTCGTTTATTGTTTCGTACATGCATCAGGCCGTTAGTTTCTTCGTTTGAATTGTTTTACATTCGTTATTTCGGGGTCTTTAACATTCATCTATGATGTATGGATTGTTAAAGCATGTAAGCTGACATATAGTTGTTAATTTTACTCCATTTGGTATTAAGTGAAGATTTGTCTGAATACCAAACATACCACATTTATCTCATTCTGAAGTAGCGATACAATAAAAAGCATCATAACGACCAATAATGTTCCAGATTTCCACAATCGAAGAATTTATCTTACACTTTGCAACATGAATGGGTAGAACTACTGATAACAATATAGAATATATGGAATATGATAACGGTAATTATCGGTGATTCCAGTATTGCACGAGCTTTTGTTTATTGTTACCACTATACATATTCTCGTTTCTAGATGAACGATTCTACTTCTAAGCTCCCATAGTTAAATAGAATATGCTTGTAGGCTTGTCAATAACAGAAGTGCATAACTTATAAATGTATATTTTTGAGCGATGGATTGAAATATTATCAAATTTTAGTTTGTGAGAAAAACAGGGTGGTGCGATAGTTTTTGAAGGTGAATATGTTACTACTTTGGTTCTGAATTTTATCTAATGCTTCAATGGAAATATGAACCAGCTGAGCAAATCAGGTTCAATAGAGCCGCAATGTTTTTTTTATTTTTAAATTAATTTAGCATTGATTTCTATTTTAGTTCCAAAAGAAATCAAAGTTGTCAATAAAGAGAGAAAATACAATCATTACAGACTCTCGGCCTTTTGTTTATCTAAAACGTTGAGTGAGATACCCCTGACAGTTATACAGCCCTTCGTTTACCTGAGTGTTATATACTGGGTTGCTAACCTTAATAACTTGGAAGCATTCTTCGCATCTCTTGGTGTGTTAATGGCCGATGTTTTAGCAGCACAGGTAAATCTTAGTATATGACATTCAAACTGTATAATAAATATGTCAACTGTCTTAAGTTTATTTACAAGGTTAAACACAACATTTATTTTTGAACCTTTGTTTAGAGTATTTGCTTGCACTCAAAGAAGGCAGTGTTTAAATACCTTCAACAGAAATATTCATTCGTGCAATATCTAGCCATTAAACCAGGTGCAACCCAAAGTATTATTAAAATCTCCTGTACCAAGTCAGGAATATGACAGTTTTTATCATATAGTTGTTTGAAGATTGTAACACAGTGATGACTGCTGTGCCCATATTTTGTCTATTTTATTTATTATGTCTGTTTTGTTCACGCATCGTAAATATAACGGAATTTGATGAGACTGTCGTACAAGTGAGAGATTTAGCGCTATAAAATCAGGTTCAATCCACCATATTCTACATTTGAAAATGCCTGTACCAAGTCGGGAATATGACAGTTGTTGTCCATTCGTTTGATGTGTTTTGTCATTTGATTTTGCCATGTGATTAGGGACTTTCCGATTGAATTTACTCCGGAGTTTGAAGTATTTTTGTGATTTTACTTTTTATAGTTCGTTTATATGTATGTTGGCGTTTTTTTTGTTGCACTTTAGTGTTCCTGTTGTTCCTGTTGTTTTTGTTCTATATTTGATGTGTTACCCTTGGTTTTAGTTTGTTACCAAGATTGGTTTTCTATATCTATCGATTTATGACTTTTGAACACCGGTATACTACGGTTGCCTTTGTTTTCTATGTTATTGGGAATTATTTAGTTATAACTTACACAGCATTTAGTCATAAAAGACGATACAAAACGATATAAAAAATGAAATGGTATGCTGAGTATCTTCTACCTCTAGTAAATGATACTTCAGCTAAGAGAGACTATAATGCCTTACAAAAGTGGGCGATAAATACATAAGGGACATTCAAACTCAAGTCGAAAATAAACCGACAACGCCATTGGAAAAAAGAAAACGACAAAAAGACAAACAACAGTATACAAAACACAACATAGAAAAATAAAGACTAAGTGACACGAAAGGTAAGCAGATACTGCTTAAGGTGGTATGGGTGTCTTCCTCCATCTTGGATTGTAAAAAACAGAGAATCAAAGGTCCAGATTTTCCATCAAATTAGCAAAATTTGATGCAGGAATGCAGATGTTTAATGTACATTTTCATTTAAAAGTACCAATTTATAAGAATATAACTTCTAAATATTGATATTTTTGCAAATGTTAATTATTGTTGGTTGTTTTTATATTTTTTTAAAAGTGGCATTTTAAGGGGAGGTAACTCTAAAAAAAAGTGCATTTTCTGAAGGATTCTGTATGGAATTTTCCTATTTTGTATTTTAGCCGGAAAAAACGTACGGGGACCCTATCTTTTCTTTTGATATTCTCAAAGCAGTGTCTGAAAGCTATCTTTTCATGAAGTTTTTAACAATTCTATCATTTTGTTTAGTTTCTAATCACAAAATGGTGTTTTTTCCTGTATAATCCATACAAAATGTGTCATTTTGTCCCGTCCTGTAGCTTGAGAAAATGCGCGGTGACCTAACATTTTTATTATATTTTTCAACATGTATCAATAGATACAACGTTTTGGAAAAGTATGAACAAATTCTATCATTTTTATTTTAGACTCCCATACCACCTTAACATGTGGCACCCGTCCTACCGTCTGTTAAATTTGGTCAGTTTTATTCTATATCAGAATCAGTTACATTTATCATTCTCAGATTATCCTAATTTTTATCGGTATACATTTTTAATTTGTTTATTCAAAAATGTCTCTATTAGCATAGTTTATAATTGGACGTCCATCTTTGTTGTGTAATACATACTTATTTTCCGGATTCAGAGTATTGGAGTGTTTATTGGAGCAGCATTACGACCGCCATGGACCGTTACTATGGTGCCACTAGGTCTACTGTCGATGATGTTGTGGGGTTTGTATATAAATATATTCTATGGTCATTGCTTTCTTTGGAACACCAAGGTGAATATAGTTGTGAAAATATATTTTGGATCATATCTTCACATTAGTTTAATGAAATTTTGGTACACAGAATGATAGTGGTGATGCAGACCACAACTATGATTGCTATAATTAAAATTTCAGAAAAGATATGCATCAGTAGTTTGTAAATTTCCTTTATCATCTTATTGACAATGTTTTTATTTATCATGAACGACAGGATACTCGAAATATGAAGAAATGACGTCACAAGTGGACGTTTCGTCCCCGAGGGTATCACCAGCCCAGTAGTCAACATTTCGATGTCGACATGAATATCAATAATATGGTCACTTGTATAAATTTCCTGTTTACAAAACTTTGAATTTTCGAAAAACTAAGGATTTTCTTATTCCAGGCATAGATTACCGTAGTCGTATTTGGCAAAACTTTTTTGAATTTTGGATCCTCAATGATCTTCAACTTTGTACTTGTTTGGCTTTATAAATATTTTGATATGAGCGTCACTGATGAGTCTTATGTAGACGAAACGCGCGTCTGGCGTCCTAAATTATAATCCTGGTACCTTTGATAACTATCATGTCCATCCATACCAAATTATCAATGAAATGCAACGGAATAAAATTGAGAATGGAAATGGGGAATGTGTCAAAGAGACAACAACCCGTCCAAATAAAAAACAACAGCAGAGGGTCACCAACAGGTCTTCAATGTAGCGAGAAATTCCTGCACCCGGAGGCGTCCTTCAGCTGGCCCCTAAACAAATATATACTAGTCCAGTGATAATGAACGCCATACTAATTTCCAAATTGTACACAAGAAACTAAAATTAAAATAATACAAGACTAACAAAGGCCAGAGGCTCCTGACTTGGGACAGAAGCAAAAATGCGGCAGGGTTAAACATGTTTGTGAGATCTCAACCCTCCCCCTATACCTCTAACCAATGTAGTAAAGTAAACGCATAACAATACGCACATTAAAATTCAGTTCAAGAGAAATCCGAGTCTGATGTCAGAAGATGTAACCAAAGAAAATAAACAAAATGACAATAATACATAAATAACAACAGACTACTAGCAGTTAACTGACATGCCAGCTCCAGACTTCAACTAAACTGACTGAAAGATTATGATTTCATCATATGAATAGCTATTACAACGATTTCTCAGCTACTTCCTCCTTCATTTTATTTCACATTCTCAAACAACAAACATATCGATAAGTAAAAAATGACTTTACAAAGAATAACGACATTCAATTTTAGATACCGACTTCGTTAGCTCAAATATCAGATCATCTTTGCGCTCAAATATCAGATCATTTTGCGGCCGAGCTCGCTTAACATTATTGCTGATCAATTCAATATAAAAAATATACTAAAAATATAACAACAAATTATGATTTTATTCTCTCTCCGTGCATAAAACCCTACTTTGTAATTCGTGGGAAAGACAGATGTCAGCGAATATCAAAATCTAAACTGAAAAAAGTCATATAATTTAAAGTTATCTCCCCTTAACAATAAACTTTTAATAGTGTAACATCTGAACTTTTGGAATTAAAAACCGTGCGTGTTTAAATAACTTAATCATAAGTTCTAAAATGAGAGCCATAAATAAAATAACAAAACTTGCAGGTTGAAGCTGAGAGTGAGGTGGGAATTGATGTTTTTATAAATTTGTCAAATTTAAAGTGTCGTAGTAAACAATTAAGGATATCGTGCTTAGGTATTATGGTATTTGATATATATTCTTTCTTTTATACCAGTAGGTGATTTTAGTATATTATCACTTCACATCAACACTCTTTCTGTAATGAAGAATAAATAAGAATACTATAAATAAGTAATCTACTATAAATCTTTTGAAATTATACATTCTATTTTGTAAAGGAAGCATGAAAAGACTGCTTCGTATTTTGATATTAAAATTCAAATTTTGTTGTCTGCAGAAAAAAAAGCCAGTATAAAACATTATCGCCAAATCCTAGCACGCCTACTTTACTTGCGTATATTTACCTGTCTATATGGAATCAAACAAGCATTCATTTTTTATGAAAATATCGAAATGTTTTTTTCTAAGTTATACTCTATCAACGTTGACGTACCAAATATCAGATACTAGTTATTAAAATAAGCAGTGCTATGTTTGTACTGGCTTTGCTAGATTAATTCATTACAAAATTTCTAATATTGATATCCAAATTGTCATAATAAATCACTCTGTTTTTTTCCTACAGGTGGAGCATTTAATACACCACCATCATGGTTTAGTTGGGGACGTTTTGCATCGTTCTTTTACTATGGCCTGAATGCATTCATTTACCTGGAATTTAAAGATGCAAACCCAATTAAGTAAGCTATGGAATACAAAAAACGGCGTTCATAACTCTTCTATACAAAACGTTGAAAAACTGTTGAATTAAATAAATAAAGAAGAAGATTTTACAAGTCTATTATACGGCTGCAAACGTGAATTAAAATAAATAACTGTACGGTAGTAATTGATTTAATCACAGGAAAGAATGAAGTCAATAAAAGGGACTACAATACGTATGAGTTAAGATGTAATAAAATTTATGCAAAACAATAGACAAAACCGAGGTAAATACCAAAGGTATTATGATAAAACTCAAAGTCGATAACGAGCTGCCATTAAAAGTGGGAAAAAAAAACGACAAAGAGACATACAATAGTCAAACAAAACATAACTAAAGACTGAGCAACAACGCACCATACAAAATCTGAGGTCATCTCAGGTGCTCCGGAGGGGAAAGCGGATCCTGTTCGACACGTAGCAATCGTGTTGTAGCACACACCATGTGTTAAGTCTAATTTAGTAGGTCACAATTGAAAAAAGAGGACGTATTCGTCGTCATTTCTGAAACAGATATTCCATAACTTTCAACGAACTCGTGATGACGTTTGTTAAATTTTCGAGGGGTTGAATTCATCTTCAACACTTGCAACTCTTGGTTTCCTAACATCACCTGTAATGAGTTTGTTGACAATTCTTGAGAGAACGTAGATTTATATGTTTATGTTGCATGTATTATTTTACGCCTAACTAAACGGGACTCACTATGATTATTATTATCCTTTTGTGTGTGATCCCCTTTTCAACGAGTTTATACTTTCGTCTTTGTAACTACTCCCTAATAGTTAAAATATAAAACTTATTGTTATTTGGGATTGTTTTTTAATTTTACAGATGTGGTGCAAAGAGTATGGTTCCTGTATGTAATATGATCAATCCAGCAACAAATTCTACTTATACAGATTTTGATTCTGACATTATATTACTGGTTACAAAAGTCGAATGGCCACTTTCTTACTATCTTGGTGTTTTGATAGGAATTTTTGTAATCACTAAAATACTATGGTATGTTGCTATGCGGAGAAGAAAGTCTGACGAGTAAAATGTTTCATTTATCTATTGTCAATAATGTTCATGAACAGTAGATATGCCTCATATGGTAAATATATTTATGTTGACTGAGACCTTTCTATGAACTGAAGAACAGTATCGTATCTAAAACTTGAACAGTCAGTCTTTTACCATTACTGGATTAACATTGATTCAGATGAAATATTACTTTTTCAATGATTGCAAGTTAAACGGCATGAAATCAAGGAAAAATAAAAAAAAATGTACAAAATAAGCCATAACTTTCATTTAATATCTCGGAGAATAAACAACAATAACAAAGAATTTGAATATAATACAAAAAGGGTGGGAAGATGAATTTTGTTGGGTTGCTATCTCATCAACATTTACCGATTATAATTATCATCAAGAAGTATCATACCAACAAAAGTATAACCTTCGCTATAATGAGTAAGTCTCTATTGTAAGCAACTGAGAGTGTCAAATATTTTCAATAGTACTTATCGTGTTTTTTTTTAATTCAAACAAAATGTGATTTGTTCAAAACTTTGATTAATAGACAATGCGCCGAAAGCGTAACTCTTTAAAAAAAAAATCCAACAGAAATGTTCTCAAGTGCTCCGGCAAGTTAGAATGAAATTCATAAAAGTGAAGCTACGGCCATCCATTGACTGAGACAGATTCGGTGAACGTTCGTCTGTCATTGCTCACGACGTACTTATTATAGACATTTAAACTGTGGGGTTAACAAAGGTTCTCAACGCCTCAATAAAATAATTCGAAATACTTATCAGGAATTACCTTTGGGATTTGATTTATATTGAATACTTAAACGTTCTTAACTTGTGTTTCTGTTATGTTTTGACAATCAATTTTCCTAATATGATATCAGACAAAAATTACTTAATTGGCTTTAAAGTTACAATGCATGTGTTGATTGATTTTTTTTCGGACATCAAAGCGATTTAACAATTGCGGTTGTCGAATTAAGTCATCTCTTAACTTTTATCAGGTCTACACCCATCCTTCCGTAGTCCATTAATGTGCTCAAAATAGTATTTCGATGTGTTATCCAAAGGCAATGTTTGCATGTGTGCTTTGGTATGGTCTTTCAAATACTGAATTAACAATGTTAGAATGTTCTAACAAATATATATGTAAAATAATTTAAGGGCTTCCTGCACGAACACGATCCGACAAGTGCACAAGCCTACTCGGTTGGCTTCCTGTGGAGTGCTATATTGACAAGTGTAAATAAACTCATCATAGATACCAGGACTAAATTTTGTATATACACCAGACGCGCGTTTCGTCTACAAAAGTCTCATAAGTGACGCTCGAATCCAAAAAAAAAGCCGAATAAAGTTCAAAGTTGAAGAGCATTGAGATCCAAAATTCCTAAAAGTGTTGCCAAATATAGCTGTAAGTTACAACTGTTTGGAAGATTGTGTAGGATGGACACTAACTTGTTACCAAATCGTATACTATTACTACGACTTATAGAATTTAGAATCAAATGTGCTAAAAAGCAAGATGGTTTTGTACCAGTTTTAATCAGAATAGCCGTTAAATATGGTTTGATAAACTTTGTTGAAGATTTCATGAAATCAGGCAGCTTCCCAAATATGGCTTTATGGATTAGATATATTTCATCTTCAAAGGCGAATTCTGAAAACAACAGATGGCAACAAAGAATATCAGCTGACAGTGACTTTGAAATTTTCCGTACAATTAACAAACATGTTGTACCACATAGAGCTTGGGTTATTGCTAAAACTTATCCTAATTTCAGAGAATGAGCTAAATATATTGTTGATCTTTGTTCCGTCATCCGAACAGAAGAGTCGTCTCTCTTATGCGATAAATGAGGACAGTTTTTCTATAACGTTATTCAACATATCATGTGTATGTGGGATCGTCTATCAGACTTAAGAGCGAAGCTTTGGGAGGACTTAATAAGTTTCAATCCGATTGTGTTCAGTGTGTATCTAGACAATCTAACGTCATCCACATTCACAACAACACTTTTGTCCTGTTATACGGAATATGATCTGGATAATGATAACAGTATTTATTTATCAAAAATTTGTATTACATATTCTCAACGAATGTGCATCGTTTTTCATAACAGTTTACTTACCTTCAGAAATAACATCATTTACTTTAAAGTGACATTCAATTGATTCAATCACTCTAATTAATATGTGACATTTAAATCATTCAATCACTCTAGGTTGCACTTTGTAAATACAACTGTTTCTCAAACCACGCCCCTTTCGGGGAGATTTAGAATATTCATAGATAATTAATTTTGTTTACATACTGGTTCCCAGTTCTGATCTGTAGGTTGCAACTCATAGAGACATAACTTGGAAATGTTACTAGTAAATATACATGTGAATATTGTTGATATTGAAATCTGTGGTAACCCTACAGTCGAGGTAGGAGTAGTTAAGAAATACAGTGTTAGTTTTAACTCTTAGAAGTTCGGGACATATAAACGTTGAAAATATGCCGCACAGCCCTATATTTTGACCTTTGAAAAAAATAGTAGTGCATATGAACTTTCCATTCTAGGATATAATTTTTTTCAAAACTTCATAGTAAAAGTGGTACAGTTTTAGCCGTAAAGGGAGTTCCTATGGGAAAATGCATTAGAAGAGGCGATTGCAACTGCACTGTCTCGTTTCGTTTTTCTTGTTTATATTATGTTTTATCTTTAACCTCTGTTTAGTTGCTCCTTATTTTTCCGTTTCAATTATTAGCAGTTTACCTGACTTGATACATTCTTTTTCCGACTATGTCATTGTTTTTTTATCATCCATGGAAATGTCTATTTGCTTTTAATTTCTCTATAAATATCATCTGAAACCATTCATCGATGCTTTTTTCTTCTTTTTTTTCTTGGTGATCCTGTCTTGTTGATTATTTATCTTTGTGATTTTATTATCTATAACTCTGTTTTGCTGCTTTTGAAATTTGTCACATTGTCAAATTGATTTGAACACAACAGTATAAGCGAATAGTGTTACCATAAAAGAACACCTACAATTTTAAACAGGTAGATTTTGACTGATACAGAGTTTTTTTTAGAATTGAATAAGAACAGCCTTAACCACAACAAACAAGTTTTGTAGGAAGAAAAGTTATATATCTAAGAAAAACGAGACGATTTCAATTTTGAAATTATCAATATCACTTACCTTTGCAGCCATTTTCATATGAGATATATGTACATTTCCCAACTCATTTAGTATTTAAGAGACTAGAATGCTACTTAGGCGTAATAAAACAGCTCGTCCTTTTCTTAACAAATATTTATCGTAAGATACCAAGTTAAGACAATGTTGATTAATATTCTGTATTAACTTTACAAATAATACATGATGGTCTTGAAGTATAGATTCTAGATAGTGACGTTTTGTATCATGTTAACTACGTTGTATAGTGTTTATTTGTCTGTGATATTAATATGTGTTTCCAATAAATTCTTTAGTGCACATATTGCTGTTTAGAAATATTATTTTTTTTATATTTTTAATCTTTTCTGCTTGTTCCATTTTGTAATTCTAGATTGGCTTTGTATTTATACATCCCGTCATTGTTTTATTGTGCTATGGTCTTTTTTTTTTGTATTTATGTCTTTCATTTTTTCCTATGAAGTCTGTATTGATAACGTCTATATGCCATTTGTTTTTTGTTTTTTTTTTTAAAAGTTATTTCTGTTTATAATGATTATGATGATAATACAATGTTGACTGCTGTACCCCAATTTTTATACATTTTTACTTACAATGTATGTTTGTTGTGATCACACATTGTTGTCAAGATAATGAAATTGTATGCAACTGTTGTAAAAGTGAAAGGTTAAGCTAGCTATAAAACCAGGTTTTATCCACCATTTTCTACACTAAGAAATACCTGTAGCAAGTTAGGAATATGGCATTTGTTTTCACTTCGTTTTATGGGTTTGATATTTTGATTTAGTCATTTGGAAAAGGACTTCCCGTTTTGAATATACCTTCAGATCAGTATTTTGTTATTTTACTGTTTACCTTTCACATACAAATGAGTTTATGTTTCTGATGCGAAATTTTACAACAAAATGATTTTCTCGATGAATGTGTTGTCAACTGCGTTGAATAACATTTGATTTTATGAAAACAATCAAAATAGTTAAAAATTATTTTAAAAACGATATGGACTTTACTATAATATATCTAATTTCCAATAGGAATTCACAACTTTTAAATTGCAACATTCTGAGTGAACCAAAAACAGGATGAATTATCCCTGCCTCTTTTGTATGGAAAGAACGTCATCGTTTCAAAAAATTGACACATTTGTTGACAAATTTACAAGTTGATGCCAAAATAATGGATGTCTAAATGATAACTGAATAGGTTTATCTTAAAACTTATTTTTAAATGTTTTGTCATAATTCTAAAACGAATTTCAGTGTTAACTGAAAAGGATAAATGTCGTACATCTTAATTACACAGTAACTATATATTTTTCTCACAATGCATTCAACAGTAAGCATTCAATATTCTTTGAAAGATATATTCAAATTAAAGAGTTCATTTTTTTAATTTGGCGTATACATCTTTGCATACGCATAAAGTAATACGGTTTCCTTACATATATATCTCTCGATGAGAAAAAGGGAAGAAAAACAATAATATGTTTACATTTATTAAATACAGAGATGCAATTTTATTGCCATTAATTAACCTTATATTATATAAAGAGAAGCAACACTTGGCGTTATTTGTCGTCCTTTTATATGTGAGTCAACTTCCCCAGTACTAAATATTTAATTTCAATCTTAAAGCTCTCCATTTCGTTTTGAAATCGTTCTAATATTTATGATATTTAAATGTCGTTATTTGAAAAATATAACCAAGAAGTGTGTTTACTGTTTTAGTGGCTCGATCATTTTATCCCAACATATACATAATCTATTAAAAGATAGTGTCGCACCTTTATTTTGAACAAACGTGTTTCAGCTTGGAGCTCTCTAAATATTTACATTTGGTTTTTTTCGACATAAACAAACAGTTATATGTTTAACTTAAAGAGGAAGTTGACATTTTGGATTTTGAAAGCAGTCCATAAATTCATTGGTTTCTCTGTCAACATAAGATTTGTCCTGACATCTAAACGGAGCTATGGTATTATCTGCTAAAAAACTTCTAAAACATGTTAAACCTAAAAGATAAAAAAATGATATATGCAATATATCTTTTACATAATGAACTTTTACAAAGACAATTCCGCGAGATATGACAAAACCCTGAGATAGAAAAATAACTGTTGCAGATTTATAAATGTATGTGTACTCCTTTTGGAAGGCCAGGGATTCGCTCGGTTTCTGTGTGTTACCGATTTATAAATGTATGTGTACTCCTTTTGGAAGGCCAGCGATTCGCTCGGTTTCTGTGTGTTACAGATTTATAAATGTATGTGTACTCCTTTTGGAAGGCCAGGGATTCGCTCGGTTTCTGTGTGTTACAGATTTATAAATGTATGTGTACTCCTTTTGGAAGGCCAGCGATTCGCTCGGTTTCTGTGTGTTACAGATTTATAAATGTATGTGTACTCCTTTCGGAAGGCCAGCGATTCGCTCGGTGTCTGTGTGTTACAGATTTATAAATGTATGTGTACTCCTTTTGGAAGGCCAGCGATTCGCTCGGTGTCTGTGTGTTACAGATTTATAAATGTATGTGTGCTCCTTTCGGAAGGCCAGCGATTCGCTCGGTGTCTGTGTGTTACAGATTTATAAATGTATGTGTACTCCTTTCGGAAGGCCAGCGATTCGCTCGGTGTCTGTGTGTTACAGATTTATAAATGTATGTGTACTCCTTTCGGAAGGCCAGCGATTCGCTCGGTTTCTGTGTGTTACAGATTTATAAATGTATGTGTACTCCTTTCGGAAGGCCAGCGATTCGCTCGGTGTCTGTGTGTTACAGATTTATAAATGTATGTGTACTCCTTTCAGAAGGCCAGCGATTCGCTCGGTTTCTGTGTGTTACAGATTTATAAATGTATGTGTACTCCTTTCGGAAGGCCAGCGATTCGCTCGGTGTCTGTGTGTTACAGATTTATAAATGTATGTGTACTCCTTTTGGAAGGCCAGCGATTCGCTCGGTTTATAAATGTATGTGTACTCCTTTCGGAAGGCCAGCGATTCGCTCGGTTTCTGTGTGTTACAGATTTATAAATGCATGTGTACTCCTTTTGGAAGGCCAGCGATTCGCTCGGTTTATAAATGTATGTGTACTCCTTTCGGAAGGCCAGCGATTCGCTCGGTTTCTGTGTGTTACAGATTTATAAATGTATGTGTACTCCTTTTGGAAGGCCAGCGATTCGCTCGGTTTCTGTGTGTTACAGATTTATAAATGTATGTGTACTCCTTTCGGAAGGCCAGCGATTCGCTCGGTGTCTGTGTGTTACAGATTTATAAATGTATGTGTACTCCTTTTGGAAGGCCAGCGATTCGCTCGGTTTCTGTGTGTTACAGATTTATAAATGTATGTGTACTCCTTTCGGAAGGCCAGCGATTCGCTCGGTGTCTGTGTGTTACAGATTTATAAATGTATGTGTACTCCTTTTGGAAGGCCAGCGATTCGCTCGGTTTCTGTGTGTTACAGATTTATAAATGTATGTGTACTCCTTTCGGAAGGCCAGCGATTCGCTCGGTTTCTGTGTGTTACAGATTTATAAATGTATGTGTACTCCTTTCGGAAGGCCAGCGATTCGCTCGGTTTCTGTGTGTTACCGTTATTTGTCTCTTCTTAACTAATCTGCGAGATTTGAACATCGGAAAGGTACTTTCACCTTTATTCATAATCTGACTTGATTATATATCTGTCTTAAATGTTTACTCTCCAATATAATTTCACATTTAGTTAATATAAGCGAAAATTGACGTAGACGTAACGCATGAAGTGCTTCACATCTTGTATAAGATTGGACTTAGATCTTTGTATGATACGATAGTTGTCGGGTACGACGAAGACAAATCTTTCCCTTGAGATGCTACTATTATAACTCTTAGTTTTGGTGGGAGTTCGTATTGTTATCAAGATGTCTCTGTTACTAAGTGCATATGTTTGTTCGACCTTGATTTATCTCCATCGTATATTGTTTTAGTAATAATTCCTTTTGATGTGGTGGATTAGGTATCATATTACTGTAACTTTATTGATACTATATATGCATAATGTCATATAGTCTTAAAACCACGAGGCGATAAGCGAAAATATCTTTAGTAAAAAGAATTCAAAACTGCTACTCTGCACACCTTCTTTTATTTTTTATGTTATGATGTACCTAATTTGATTGAATTGACTAAAATTAATCTTAAAACGACGTTTCTTTCTGTATACAAATATGAAGTTATGACATAAACATTTTTAAATCACATTTTTCTTTTGCGTTCAATATAATTTTATTAAAACGTTTTATTTACTTCTCCCCAGTGTTCTGCATGTAGCGAATCAGTTTTAATAGTAGTACAGTCTAGAGTACAGTATACGCCCTAACAAATGAAATGCAATTGTAATGTGAAATGGAGAACGCGTGTCGTGAAGTTGTGTCACGTTTAGACGTATATAAACAAAAACAAAGCTAGAATATGCGATACAAGTAATGTGTTTGTATTTTACCTTCTGTTTCGTCACATGCACATGTCTCGCCACACTGTTCGTTATACTGTGCTAATAACGGCACACAGTTGCCTGATGACTGTGGATTGTATGGTCCTAAAATTATATCAGATATATTTTCAGATTGATGTCATTCGGTCATTACGATCTTGCGAACTCAAATATCGTATGACACTATTTGCATAGGAAGTATTTACTGCGAAACTTTATCTTTTATTAATAAAGTAACAGTATGAAATTCAACAAGTTTGGCAATTATCTGACTGCTCCAATAAGTGATTTCAAGGATTATTTAATCATGACTAAGTTCATAACTTGACACCTTTACAAAGTGAACAAACACAATCATTACCATGAATAATATCAACATGTTATACCTTATCTAGATGTTATGTTACATGTTATACCTTATCTAGATGTTATGTTACATGTTATACCTTATCTTGATGTTATGTTACATGTTATACCTTATCTAGATGTTATGTTACATGTTATACCTTATCTAGATGTTATGTTACATGTTATACCTTATCTAGATGTTATGTTACATGTTCTACCTTATCTAGATGTTATGTTACATGTTCTACCTTATCTAGATGTTATGTTACATGTTCTACCTTATCTAGATGTTATGTTACATGTTCTACCTTAACTAGATGTTATGTTACATGTTCTACCTTATCTAGATGTTATGTTACATGTTCTACCTTATCTAGATGTTATGTTACATGTTCTACCTTAACTAGATGTTATGTTACATGTTCTACCTTATCTAGATGTTATGTTACATGTTATACCTTATCTAGATGTTATGTTACATGTGGCTAGTTTTCTATTGTGTTCTTCGTAGTCGTCAAATGTCTATTATGAGGATCTACATATAGCTAAAATCCTGACATATATTAGGAGCTTAAAACATTCTGTGTGTTGCTAGCTGGTAAAATGCTATATTTTATACTGTTGCAAACCAAAGATACCGATTAATTATATTGCGTAAAATTTAAACAAATATAAACAATGATGAAGAAATAGTGTTTTTATGCAAGTTCGATGGAATATGTTAAAATGTTACTTTAGCATTGTGTATATGAATTAGCTGCAGCGTTAAGATTTTACACATTGTAAACTTAGCTATATCATTAATTCTAAAGAGGTTAATTTTTGTTGTATATAATAGAATACCTATGTGGTCGAACACTCCAGAGTATATCAGAAGTGATCCATTAGTATGCCTGCAGCAGGAACCTGTTGGACATTCTGATGACAATGTGCATGTTTGATCATGTTGAATTGCCGCCCCTTCTACCTGTAAATAAATTATATAAGTTATGTATTTAAAAGAGGAACGAAAGATACCAAAGGGACAGTCAAACTCATAAATCTAAAACAAACTGACAACGCCATGGGTAAAAATGAAAAAGACAAACAGAAAAACTATAGTACACATGACACAACATAGAAAACTAAAGAATAAACAACACGAACCTAAGTTGTATCAAATAATATACTCATTATAAAACTGTAATGCATAAGTATTCTATTAACCATCTAAGGTCATGAACGTCAAATACAGCAAGTTCAACAACATTTAAAAGATATGATCCAGTTATCGATCAATCAAACGTGAAATATCGTTAATAAAGGTATAAAACTGACAGTAATTCGAAAGTTAGTAATTATGTGCATTTGTTGTAATGAATTATCACATTAATTTAATAAAATCTATTAGAAGTGTCTACCTAGACTCACTCAGGAATATTTTTGTTATCGTATTTTTGCGTTTTTTTAAAACATTACGATGAGTTTTAAATTTACTTACAAAAGTAAATTATACATAATGACACAAGTTAAAGCACCAAGGTTTGAATGTTATAGCATTGGTTAAGGTCTTTGGGGTATAAAGAATGACAGCATTTTTGTAATTTCATTTATAATCCACTAACTTTAATCCCAATTTGCAACTTAAACAAAATAGGCGAAACATTTTAAATGTCATTTTGTTGGAAACTCGTACGCTAGTATTATGTCAAAAATACTGTTTGAAGATATAAAAATATCATATATTCCAGTTGAAAGTTTGTTAACACTGACACCTGGTTTGTCTCTATTCCATGAACAATGGAAATCATGATCACTTATTCTGTTTTTCTTTAATGTGAATACGCATCTTATTGAAATACACTTTTATCATTAACTCTTAAAATCTTGTATAGAAATCTCATTTTTAACATGTCTCAATTGTCATGCATATATAGAATTGTTACGAAACTAAAAACTCTTAACCCCTGTACAAAAAGTATGAACAAATCAATTGTAATATTTATATCTTATATCTTTAGGACTTGATTTATCTTACATATGTTACGTATTTTTTTATAACGTGTATTTAATACTGTAATATGTAATTTCACATGTTTCATCATGAAAAATAAAAAGAATACACAAAAAAAACCCAATAAAAACTCATTTTCGTTTAAAGCCCGTTTGTGTTGTACACTTTAAAACAATTGATAAATTCATATTCAAATTTCACAACAGGTTGTCTACTATATGTTCGCACTAACAAGACTTTCGAAATGTACGGATGGTACTTGTAATGTTTGCGGGCTTAAACATGAGATATTGGAGTTTGCTCAATAATATGGAAAGAGGGTTTAAAAAACTACTCCAAACTCGTAACCATCACAGAGAATAAGTAACTTTTTATATGAAAATGTGATTGAGAAATTCGGATTTAGTTATTCTCTCTTTTTTTTAATCATGTTCCACGTTGTTTCCTTGCCACGATGGTGGTTGATTATTCATAACTTGGACTAAACCTCTCATGCTATATTAGGGTAACAAGTCACGTGATTATTCATAACTTGGACTAAACCTCTCATGCTATATTAGGGTAACAAGTCACGTGATTATTCATAACTTGGACTAAACCTCTCATGCTATATTAGGGTAACAAGTCACGTGATTATTCATAACTTGGACTAAACCTCTCATGCTATATTAGGGTAACAAGTCACAATGGTGGTTGATTATTCATAACTTGGACTAAACCTCTCATGCTATATTAGGGTAACAAGTCACGTGATTATTCATAACTTGGACTAAACCTCTCGTGCTATATTAGGGTAACAAGTCACGTGATTATTCATAACTTGGACTAAACCTCTCATGCTATATTAGGGTAACAAGTCACGTGATTATTCATAACTTGGACTAAACCTCTCGTGCTATATTAGGGTAACAAGTCACAATGGTGGTTGATTATTCATAACTTGGACTAAACCTCTCATGCTATATTAGGGTAACAAGTCACGTGATTATTCATAACTTGGACTAAACCTCTCGTGCTATATTAGGGTAACAAGTCACGTGATTATTCATAACTTGGACTAAACCTCTCGTGCTATATTAGGGTAAATAGTCACGTGATTATTCATAACTTGGACTAAACCTCTCATGCTATATAAGGGTAACAAGTCACAATGGTGGTTGATTATTCATAACTTGGACTAAACCTCTCATGCTATATTAGGGTAACAAGTCACGTGATTATTCATAACTTGGACTAAACCTCTCGTGCTATATTAGGGTAACAAGTCACGTGATTATTCATAACTTGGACTAAACCTCTCGTGCTATATTAGGGTAACAAGTCACGTGATTATTCATAACTTGGACTAAACCTCTCATGCTATATTAGGGTAACAAGTCACGTGATTATTCATAACTTGGACTAAACCTCTCATGCTATATTAGGGTAACAAGTCACGAATGTGGAGATATTATCACATCTTGGTTTTTCATAAATATTGTGTAAATGATTGACAGCAAAATCATCGTAATCAGTCATGAAATTAATGTGTCTTTATGTCACACATTCTGAATTAATTAGCGCATTCTTCTTTTGTTTTTGTTCTCACCATTTTTTTTGGGGTGAGATTCATGTTGCACAGTCCTGAGTTTTTTGTTTGCAGATTTGTAGATTCTTGTTTGTTTTTAAACGTTTTTTTTTTTTTTGCCATTTCATGGTCGGTCATAATGATAATTCTAATAAAATTAATAGTTATTTGTTTAAAGACACTTTCATTTTTAAAACTTATCGTTATTATAAAATTAAAGTAACCTGTAAAAGAGGGACGAAAGATACCAAAGGGACAGTCAAACTCATCAATCTAAAACAAACTGACAACGCCATGGCTAAAAATGAAAAAGACGAACAAACAACAGCACACATGACAGAACATAGAAAACTAAAGAATAAACAACACGAACCCCACCAAAAAACTAGGGGTGATCTCAGGTGCTTCGGAAGGGTAAGGAGATCCTGCTCCACATGTGGCACCCGTCGTGTTGCTTATGTGATAACAAATCCGGTAAATAGTCTAATTCGGTAGGTCACATTCATGAAAGGGAAAGGGATTGTAGTCACGACGGAAGGAACATATTCGATATCATTTGTGAAACTGTCATTCCATAACGGTCAACCAACTAATGATGGCGTCCGTAAAATTTACGAAGGGATGATTTCAACTTCACCATTTGGAACTCTTGGTTTAATAGCTTCCTTGTGAGCAGCAACCCTCTATCAAGAAAATCATGATAGGAAATGCAAGCACGGGAATATCGTATCAATTGGGAGATATATTCCCCGTATGCAGGTGCTTCTGGAATGTTGCTACTTAGAAATTGAAAGTTCACAATTGGAAAGCTAAAATAATCTCTTTTGTCGTAAAGTTTTGTTTTCAACCGACCCTCATTGTCAATTTCAATTTCTGTAAGACGCTCAAGCTTCGATCCAGTCATTGGTAATGAGTACTACAAAACACATCAATGTTTGATGATTGATATTAGTTATTGTTGAAAATTCTCCTCTGTAAACCATTATTCCTTTTAGTTAGAATCTTCTTAAATTACTGATGAAATCGGGTATGCGGATGTATTATCGGGAGTCAAACTTCAACAGTAGAATTGACCAATTGGTTTTTACAACTCGTCACACATACCTGATTTATGACAACTGTAGTTTACCGATGTTCAAATCTGATCAATCAAAATAAAACAAAAACTGAGGTCATCACATGAGCCCCAAAAAGAAGCTGATCAGATTGCGTCAACAGGGTCAAAAATACCAAACTCCGAGGATAATTCTTAACGGAAAGTCCCTAGGAAGAATTAAAAGCTTAAACACATTAAAAGATTCATGACTTGGTACAGGCATTTTCGTATGTAAATGGTAAAAAATAAAATCACAAAAATACTGAACTCCGAGGAAAATTCAAAATGGAAAGTCCCTTATCAAATGTTAAAATCAAAAGCTCAAACACATCAAACGAATGGATAACAACTGACATATTCCTGACTAGGTACATGCATTTTCTTATGTAGAAAATGGTGGATTGAACCTGGTTTTATAGCTAGCTAAAATAAAACCTCTCACTTGCATGACAGTCGAATCAAACTCTATTATATTGACAACGATGCGTGAAGAAAACAAACAAAAATAGTAGGTAAAATTGTCAAATACACAGCAGTTAACATGGTTATATATTCTTAATCATTAAAAAACTAAAAACAAATGTATGCTACAAAGAAGCACAAAAAAGCATAAATTTGCCTTAGTCAAATAACACAATGACGGGATGTATAAGTACATAGCCACGTCATATATGTAACGAAGAAACATAAAAAGGCATACAGACAAAGCACAAAGCAAAATATGAAAGACACGCAACGAACAAGTTTACAATAGCATAATACTTGTATTTATAAGCACAGAGCCACTCCACATGCATACGAGAATATCACAAACAAAACTGACAGGACATACAAGTACCGAAAGCATCTCCTCCTATGCATGCATCTTCTACCAGGCAAATTTACACTTAATTTAGATGTCCCAAACAGAAACAGTCTTTAAAAAATCAGATTTGACGATGGTTGTAGAATCTAGAGATTAATATATAAGTCCAAAATAAACTCATCATAGATACCAGGATTAACATTTGTATAGACGCCAGGCGCGCGTTTCGTCTGCAAAAGACACATCAGTGACGCTCGAATCCAAAAAGGTTAAAAAGACCAAATAAAGTACAAAGTTGAAGAGCATTGAGGACCAAAATTCCTAAAAAAAAATTGCCAAATACAGCTAAGGTAATCTATGCCTGTGGTAGAAAAGCCTTAATATTTAAAAAATTCAAAATTTGGTAAACAGTTAATTTATAAATATAACCATATCAATGATAATTCATGTCGGCACAAAAAGTGCTGACTACTTGGCTGGTGATACCCATGGGAAAATGAATCTCAACCAGCAGTGGCATCGACCCAGTGGTTGCAACTAAACTCATCATATATAGATACCAGGACTAAATTGTGTATATACGCCAGACGCGCGTTTCGTCTACAGAAGACTCATCAGTGACGCTCGAATCCAAAAAGGTTAAAAAGGCCAAATAAAGTACCAAGTTGGAGAGCATTGAGGACTAACATTCCTAAATAATTTGACAAATACAGCTAAGGTAATCTATGCATGAGGTAGAAAAGCCTAAAATTTTGTAATATAACCATATCAATGATAATTCATGCGGCACAAAAATTGCTGACTACTGGGTTGGTGTGCCCTCGGGGAAATAAATAAAAGTAAGACGGAGTAAGCCGTGTTAGTTGTGTTTGTTTTAATTTCTAGTTTAAAAGAAGATATTAATGGAACCCAATCAAACATTTTCTCAATAAATATTTATAAATATAAAAATATTGGAAAGTACGGGCAGAGGAAGAGGTCAACAAGCACAGTTCGCTCCGGGCTACCGTAGGAATGCTTGCAATTTGTTTCAAAAAGTCTAACTCCAAAATTAACACTGATATTGTCATTAAGAAACTCCAGCATACTGATTTTTTTCCCACTTTGTACCATGGTTTACCTCCTTTTTGTTTACTTTTAACTAATATAGCGTATGCTACCGTTTTTTAAATTGAAAAGCATTGTGGATTATTTCTTTTAGACTATTTTAAATTTAACATGGGTATTTTTAATTTTAAATTTTAAATTGGGGTATACAGGGTTGACAAATTAAAAGTATTGACTTAATTCTATTCAGAGAAAGATCGAGATATAAAATTATTTTAAATATTACATGATTTTGTTTGAACAAACACGTGTAGAATTTGCAGTATCGTTGTCAACAGCACTGCCATCAGCGCCAATTACAATGTCAATTGTTTACAGATATCTATAAGATTTTATAGCATGTAATCAGTATCATATTGTAAAACAATTATAATCTGAATCTGTCATCTCTCTTTTTTATACAATACATGTTTTTACAAGTATAATGAGTCCCTAGTATGTAAGTTATGAAAAACAGCTTACCTTTGCAGCAATGACGATTACCTGTGAAAATAGAAATGTCATTCATTCAAAATTTACGGAGCATATTATTCACACAATCTTAACATTTCACATTACATTTATTGTTGATTTCCAAGCTTGACTTGGATTGTTTATTGGTTAATTCATTTGGTTGAATGCAGCTTGATCAAACTCTATAAGATGAAAATTTGTCTTTTTTCGATCACAAACTGTACTACCCATAAGTCTTAAACCCTCTTGCTATCACTAATCAATATTGTCGAATGTCCCTCGTTGACATGTCTGATACCATAACATTTAACATAAGAAATCGTTCAAAATATGACATCACACCCAAATAACTTTCAATAGAGATCCATAAATAAAGGCAACAGTAGTATACCGCTGTTCAAAACTCATAAATCCAGGGACAAAAAACAAAATCGGGGTAACAAACTAAAACCGAGGGAAACGCATCAAATATAAGAGGAGAACAACGACATAACACCGAAACGTAACACACACAGAAACGGACCAAGCATCAGACAAAACACCACGAGAATAACAAATATAACATGAAAACCAAATACATGAATTTGGGATAGACAAGTACCGTGCCACGTCTGATCTCAATATCTCAAAAAAAAAGAGAAAACACAAACGACTCAACGTTAAAATGCAACACACACAGAAACGAACAATAATATAACAATGGCCATTTTCCTGACTCGGTACAGGACACTTTTAAAGGGGAATAAAAGTGGTGGGTTGAACCTGGTTTTGTGGCATGCCAAACCTCGCACTTTAATGGCAAAGTTAAATATTACATTGAAATGACAACATAATATTACAGGACTACAATTCAAATAAATAGGAGAACGTATTAGACAAAGAAAAACATGATTAATAGATAACAAAAAGCATCAGGTTTAAAATTCAATACGCCAAAAACGCGCCTTGTCCACACAGGACTTACAAGTGACGCCCAGACAAAAAGTACAAAGTTGTACAGCACTGGAGATAAAAAGTTGAAAAGGTTTCGCCAAATACGGCATTGTTTTTATGCCCGGGATAAGAACATTCTTATTATATAGAACAATTCATGTTATTGCAAACAGTAAATTTTATCAAATGAATATGAAAGAGATATACATAAAGAAACTGAAGTATTAACTAATTACAGAAAACTAAACCCGAATACATAACGCCCAGATATAAAAGATCGAAAGTGAAAAAGGTACAAAGTTGTACAGCACTGAAGATCAAAAGTTGAAAAGGTTTTGCCAAATACGGCATTGTTTTTATGCCCGGGACAAGAACATCCTTATTATATAGAACAATTCATGCTATTGCAAACAGTAAATTTTAACAAATGAATATGAAAGAGATATACATAATGAAACTGAAGTATTAACTAATTACAGAAAACTAAACCCGAATACATAATGCTATTAAAGTTTAACACAGAATAGACACACCCGAATCAGTCCAGGCGTTAACGTAATTACAAAAATGTGACGTCACATACGATGGCGAAAAGGTACAAACGTTATGCCACATTTGAATTTATGAAATTTAGAAACAGCATGACGTCACATATGAAAAACTATCAAAGTGAGATAGAATTAGGATTGATTTAAGTTTATATCAGAACTAAATACTGATAATTAATTTAAACAAAATGCATATTGCAATACTTATTAATAGCAATTAACTGTAATATATATATGTCCAGTTTGTTATGAATCCAACTTCAAACGTAAATAATCGTACAAAATTTAATATAATTAATAAAGGCGGTGATTAATTTTTCTATCCGTAACACCTAAATATAATAAAAAGACGTCAACACATTTGACAAAATCCGATGAGAATTACAAATATAACATTAAACATGTAAACTGAATACATGAATTTGGGATAAACAAGTACAGAAACACGTCTTATAGTAATGCGAATTCACATTCAGCAAAACAGTCACAATCGGGAATAAGTCCATAACGACTTTTGAATTTCGGGCACTTTTCCGTACTAGATTGTTTATGTTATTACGTCACAGTAAGAACCGACTTGTCAATGAAGTTATGTATGCTGATCGAACTCGGGTCAACTGATGTAACTCATTCATAAACAAGAATGTGTCCATAGTACACGGATGCCCCACTCGCACTATCACTTTTCATGGGGTCAAAACTCTAGTTTGGCAATAAAATTAGAAAGATCATATTATAGGAAACATATGTACTAATATTCAAGTTGATTGGACTTCAACTTCTTCAACATACTACTTTGATCAAAAGCGTTAACCTCAAGCGGGTGAATGGACAGCCGGACAAACAAACGGACGAACGGACGCTCAGAACTAAAAACATAATGCCCATAAATGGGGTATAAAAAAACTAGAGAATGATGTTTTGAAGAAAAATATTACACTGTATAATAGTCATTGCTTTATTTAAAAGAGATGCAGTAATGAAAAAATGCTGTACATAAAGACGACTTTGACTTTCCCTTAAATTTCTTTTTCATCACAATGATAATGATGTTACGCCACAGTAAAAACTGATTGGTCTATGACCTCGGGTCAACCGGTTTAACTTATTCATAAAAATAACCATCTCAAAATTGGTGTATAGATAAACAAATGTACTCCTTAAACAGCAGGAGGGATAAAAATATTGCGTGGATTCATACATTTATGAAAAAGGAAAGTGGTCTACAAAAAGGAAAATAACAACAACAAAAACGCACTCCGAAAAAAATTCTAAACGGCAAAATCTAAAGCTCAAACACATCAAACGAATGGATAACAACTGTCATATTCCTGATTTGGTAAAGGCATTTTTTAAGGTAGAAAAGGGTGGATTTAAACTAGCTAAACCTACTACTTGTATGACAGTACCATACAAATCCATTACATTTACAACTATACGTGAACAAAACAAAGAGACATATTAGGTAAAAATGTCAAAAAAAAAAAGAGTACAGTAGTCAATATTGTGTTATAATCTTAATCACCATAAAAAAAAATAACAAAGAAAAACAAAAAGGCAAAAATCTTCTTATATTTATATATATATATATACAAATAACATCAGTAAGAACAAAAGACAAGAACACCAAAATTTACCACATCACAACAACACAATGGCGGCTCAAGCAAGTACCGAGCCACGTCAAATTGATATCACTAAAAATAGATTTTTTTTTTATTTCTTGTTCTTGAAAATGTATTAATGGATACCAATTGGATTGTTAATGGAAAGAACATCATCAATACATCTGAATGGAAAATTAAATTATCTGACTTCTTTGATCTTCTTGTTTTTGACAAGAATCTGAAGGAACTCCAACTCATATGAAAATAAGAAAAGGTCTGCAAGAAAAGGCTCATAGTTCGTTCCCATGGGAATGCCGAAAAAAACCGCTAATCAGATATTATAGACTGAGCTACATGAACCCAAATACTGGGGTTATTTGTTTATTGTAACATGGCTGGGCAAAATTAATGACCTGCGTTAAGGGGAAATCGTACAGATGCATTCAGATATCTAATTAGTTATCAAAGGTACCAGGTATAATTTAATACGACAGACGCGCGTTTCGTCTACATAAGACTCATCAGTGACGCTCAAATCGAAAAAAGTTAGAAAGCCAAACAAGTACAAAGTTGAAGAGCATTGATGACCCAAGATTCCAAAAGAGTTGTTCGAAATACGGCTTAGGTTGTCTGTGCCTGGGATAAAACTTGAAGTCAATATTGAGATCATGCATGCAACATGTAAACATTTCGAAGTTTGGAATTAGTATGTGTATGATAGGGTTTGATTAGCTCAACCTTCTGCTTTGGTTATTTATACTCGCTGTTTGTCTATATTGTCTTCCGTGTTGTATGTTGTCAACGATTCATGATTTTAATTGTTGTCTTTAGTATCTTCTATCATTTTTATTACAAAAATAGTAGTTCAGACAAGACATCCCGGGACAGATATAAAATTGTGTGTCAAACATATTGTAGATTTTAGCAAACAAAACAAACTATAGTATATGCTTTTAATTTTCATCAAATCGGGTTTTCCTTGTATTGTTATAATTGTATCTGCATTCTAGAAAATTTGCATAATTTAGAAAAAAACAAAACATAAAGCTTAAAACAAAACCCCAAAACAAGTTCTTTAAACAACAGTTATATGAAATACAATTTGGTTAATTAAAACAGACAAATGCTGATAAAATTCAAAGTGTAATTGTGAAAACTTACCATCATAGTTATAATAAAATGGTAATCCATATCTCAAGGGAGGGAATCACTTTCCCTAACTTAAAATCCAACACACGACCTCTTTACGCTGATTCCTGTAAAATAGTTCCACCCATTAGAGATCTGTTAAAAATGACATTGAATAACTATAAAACATCAAATAAACCATAAAAACCATCATCTGACAATTGTCTAATAAATTCTTGTATGTGCAGTCAAGTGTGTCTACCTTTGTATTACCTATATAAAAATGACAATTTTCTGATTGTTTTACATTGTAATAGCATAACAGCATTACCGCAAAACAAAATTATCATTTATGTCACAATTAATTATTGAAATATATTCTATTGACGCTAAGTATCAACCGTTTTCTGTATAATAATTCATATCATCATTTGTTATTTTTGGGTTTCTCAAACAAGTCTAAACTTTTTGTAATTTTCATTAAAAAAAAAAAAAAATACGGGTGTGATTGATTCATAGTTTATCTTTTCGGGGTCCTTATAACCATCTAAGGGGCTGCGAATTGAAAAAAAAATCAGTAGTGATCTAGTATAGTTCTATATATCCACCTTATTCAAACTCTTTATTTAGTTGTTATTTTCCTTCATGTTTTAGATAATTATTAAAAGTTTTAATCAATTTGACATCGAATGAGAAATGGAAAAAAAATTATTGATCAGTACAATGGTTACCCATTTCTATATGACAGTTATAAATAATAGGGTATTTCTCATTCACACAAAAATCAACAGTCTGGAAGAAAAACTCTTTCAAAAATTTCTTTAAATTAATATTACTAGCGAAGCCTCTTTTTGTGAATGTTTTTGTTACGGTAACATTTTTACTGCACGTACTAAGCCTAAGGCTCGTGGTAAATCGTGAAGACTTGAGATGTATCTTTCACTTTCACACCTACATAATGGATGATTAGGTAATATCTATACAAGTTAAATCATGTTATCATAAATGATTTATCACATGACAAACAGTTTACATGATATTCAAGTTTTTAAGAGAGCACGAAAGTCAATTACATATTAGTATTGACATGCGTTAGGGTTATCCTCTGTCAACTCGATCATCTAAATGGTCACAATGAAAAGTAATGAAGATTTATGAAGAAAAAGATTAAAAAAGTGTTACATATATCATATCTAAATACCTTTTGCTCACTATGTTCATCAGTATACTGCTACAGAAATAAAAGATATATAACCGCATTTGTTATTTATTATGTCTGTTTCCAAATAAGATTTTTTTTTATTGAAGATTATGGGGAAACACCCTAAAAATAAACAAAGATGATTTAACAATGAAGAGTTATTACATATAAATAATGGTATATTCCTTTACATATAAACACCAACGAGACAAGCCACAAGACATACCACAAACCACATTTATTCATCACATTATTCTGACTGATTTCAATTGATTTACAATGAAACAGGAAAAACCCAAACCATTGTTTAATATTTGAAAAAAGCATATAAAAAAACCTTTACCTGGTGCAAGTATTACTTAATGAAATATTTTGAATATATTTGACTACTTAAAGTTATCTTGCAATATGATATTCAAATGACAATATTAAACGCCCAAATACATCAAACGTATGAATTACAACTGTCATATTCCGGACTTGGTACAGACATTTTCTTATGTATAAATTGTTGGACTAAACCTGGTTTTGTAGCTAGCTGAACCTCTCACTTGGATGACAGTCGCATCAAATTCCACAGACATATAGTGTAAAGAGTATACAAATCAAAGTCCTGTTAACCGACATAATATTTTATCATCCCTTTTCCATAAAATTGCGCGAAAATTCCATCAATTATTTTTAGATCTCAGCACCACTTTAAGAGTTCTCGATTGAAATATTTTTGAAGCTTTACATGAACTGCATAAAAGATCACTAAATTATTCTGTTGAATAGTTGAATAAGAGTTAGAGTTTAATTTTTTTTAAGGGAAAATCTATTATTTTTTCTGTATCATATACCCTTTAAAAAAACAAAAGGAAAGTGCTAAATTGATTAGACACATATAAAGTTCTAATGACTTTTCCAATTCTTTGCCTTCGAAAAAGGCCACGCATTTCCACATTAAGTTACAATATATAAGTTTGCATGGCATTTCATTGCAAAAACTGTAAACGTTAAGCTTTAAATGAAAATTATTACATATAAAGACATAAAAAGAAAACATAACGAATGTTCATCATGAAAAGTTACATGCTTTTTTATAATGATTCATTTTAAATAGGACTTTTCTGCCCTAACAACTACTTTAGTACAAGCAATCATCGTGACGCATATACACTATATACTAGTTGAGATGCATATAAACTATACATCAATAAAGCTGAATATAAAATTTAATGTAAATCCGTTATATTGCATTCAAACTCTACATCTGTGAAAATGTCTATAAAATTGACAATGGAAATAGGAAATATGTCAAATAGACAACAACCCGATCAAAGAGCAGATAAACTATATATTTGTAAAGATGTATATACAAATTTGATATACATGTTTACTGACGTATATATGTTCATAAAGTTTATGTGCATCACAACAACTGTATAATTTATATACCTCTTTACAAATGTACAGTATATATGCATCTTAACATTTTATTATTAGTTACATAGTGTGCTATTGACCTAATACGGTATGCATATGGGGTAATTTAATTCCATGTGGGGTGAGAGCGAACCTCGAATCCTTAAAATGGAATTTACTGACCCATACAAATCGTATTACTGTAGGTCACTAGCACACTATGTATCTTTTTATCTTATCGACTACTTAACATGTGCCGATGTGGTATTCAGACTAGTGGCCTATCCAAGTGATTAGGTCTTCAATACTAAGTATAAAGAACCTTATTTCCATATGTCTATACAAAATCAAATGCCAACAAAAACAATTTGTTAGCTTTAAATGTGTATTATGAATTTTATTTTCTCGTTTGATAGTTTTACATTTGGTAATCTTGGTCTTATTATAGCTTTCCTGCGATAATGGTTTTTCGTTGTTGAAAACCTTTCAGTGGCCTATAGCTTTTACGTCATTTAATCTCCGGTGGAATGTAATTTCTCATTGACATTTATACCGCAACTACTCATTCCATTTTGTGTAAATCCTACATAAAATGAGAACAAAAAATAAAAGCCCCTGTTGGTGCTTAACTAGTACAAATTTGAAAACCAACAGTGTGTTGAAATATCGATACACCAAAATCTACAAAAACGTTGTCGACAAAACTTTTTCAATGAGCATTTTGAATGGATCATACTCGTTGTATTTGGGCTTCCCATCGAGCATGACGTATAGTATAGCATCACAACATCAAATGTTTTGATATTTAAAAAAAATATGAATGTCATTGAAAATTTTGTAGTAGATCTTTAGAATTTTAAGAAACCAATTTGGAAGAATGAATCCTAATAAAAGGGGAATTTATAAAGACGGGAGATTTTAATACTCCTTTGATTGTTCAACCCAAAGTAGAGAATAACGGCTTTCTGATTTTCTAGAATTTCCTCTTTTGTGAATGATCTAGGAGTATATATGTGGGATTCTGGGTTTTGCTGTAAATTCTGAGTTCTCCAATAAGAAATGTTAAATAATGATTTTGCATATGAAAAATAGGTGCTTCGTCATATTTCTGGAGAGAGAATAAAGCACCCACAACCTAACTTGACTAATATTAATTTGGCTCGGTTAATTTGTATATATAATTTTGGCAAAATGTTTACTTTGACTCTTTGACAAAAATATAAAAATTTCAAAATATTTGAACCAACCACTTTTTCAGAAAAATGTTGTTGGTTATAGCAGTTTGACAAACACTTATTTTGATAATTGAGAAGCTTAATATTTAATTAACAAAACAACGTGATTTAAAGGTTTAACTGATTTTACAGAGTTATCTCCCTGTAGTGTAAGGTACCACCTTAAACAATGCCGTGTGTTTTGTATAGGTGTCATACCACCAATTACTCCCTCAAATTTAGTGAAAGTAGGCCTACTCGGACAAAAAATAGTGCATTTGATGTCATTGTTCACCTAAACTAACCAACAAATTTGCAGAAATGAAACTTTTGTTGAAAGAGAAATATATTAAGACCATTTGAGCCAAAATTTACCTATCTATGAGTTTGCATTAAAAATTGAGGATTAATGCGCTCCATAGTATACTAATTTAAGATTTCCAGAAAACCAGGGGTTATTTTTAGTGGTACCTCCTTTCGGAAGCTCTCTTCTTTTTTTATATGATTTTGAATGTATGTTGAAAATTGGCATGCAGAAAGGTGACACCTGTACTATTCAGAATATACCTAGTTTCTATGAAGTTAAACTTAAGGTAAAATATTTAGAAAGCTGTGAAAATTGCAAAATTTGGTTGAACAGATAGGGACTTTTAATTGGTGGTATGACACCTATATTGCTCATAAGAATGCATAATAGAACAGTTTTGATCCATTCAGAAAAAAGTGTTCAGTTGTGATTTATAATTGACTTGTAGAATATGCCAGGTTGTATCTTAATGTTTTGACCGGTCAGTAAAAATTTGTGTTCTTGGCAGATCTTTTAGAGTCTGTCTTTATATACATTTTTTATAGATTTGTGGCGATTTAAATCTTGGTACTTTGAGCTTTTGCATCAACTCTTCATAAAATTGCATAAATCACCGACGTTGTATTGCATGAACCGACGTTGATAAAGTTTCACCCAAACTTACAAAGTCATCTTCCGGTTTGTTGGTGGAAAAAGAAAAAAGATTATCAGATGTTTATTTTAAAATAGAAAGGATTGTTGAATTCGTTCGCTGTGTTCACTTTGACATTACGCACGGTGTTCAGTTTAGTAATGGTAACTTGAGTCGACGTCGTTTTTCTATTATTTCAACCTACTTCTGTACCAAACGTTAAAGCTTTGCTGCTTTAAAAAAAAACGGCTTGCATTTTGATGTTTAACCATTTATTTAAAAAACCCAGCATGTTAACATGACTGATTACTAGTATATATGTTTGACATATTCTTAACATAATGATAGTGTATATTTCAAATATGTGTCACTGCCCAAGCATGTCAATTGTTGCAAAATGCACATCCTCTATGATTCTCAGAATTCCGTCATCACAAGTAGCTAGGACTTGGCATTTATATCGATTGGAAACAGCCAGTACCAAAGCTTTTTGTGTTTCAAGAGTATAAATGTTATTTACCCTCCTTCAACTAGTTTTCTAACTACAGTTCGCGAATAATTTCAGGGTCTTTTTATTCGTATTATCAACATCTCAAATATGTGTCTTTCAAGAAGATTATAATGAAAAATAATCCTTGTTCAGGTCAATCGCAGCAACAGCTACTATTTATCCTCTGTTTGCTTGATCTACAATTTTAGTTTCATTCTCAGATTTTGAAATGAAAACGGCAGTTTAGAATTATTGATTTTATTTAAAATTAAAAAGTGATCTACAGTCCTTGAAATATAATGAGTAATTTCATATGCGTCTGTTTGTCGGAAATGACTTTTAGCGATACAACATATACAATCGTACTAGCAGACGCATATATGTTACTAGAATCCAAAAACGAAAGCTTCGGCAAGTTTAAAGCTTGTGCTACATATATATTCATCCGAAAATTTAGAGTAATATTTTGATCACAGAACGTGTCAACTGTTAAAGACACAACATGCTACACTTTCAGTAAATGGGAAATACAATTATATATATAACGTTACATTCACGTTCCGTGCAAAAATCGTTCAATTTGAACGTGGTAACATTTACGGGAGACACGGACAACTTGATGGAAATTGATGAAAAATTTAGCGTGTCCTTAATCTTGAAGGCTTAACCAAATCTTAGAAAAAAACCGCATTTCAGTAATAACATTTGTTTGCATATTTCATTTGTCTGACACAAATTAAAAACACCCTAAATTATCATGGTACTTAAAAATCTTGATAAATGGCTCTATGGTAACATTTACGGGAGACACGGAAAATACTGAAAAAAAATGGGAGAAGCAATGTTAAAAATAAAAATATTTTTGTAAAATTCAATAAAATTACATTTCATGTAGAGGTGGCGAACCTTTCCTATTATTTACGTTAAAATATTGTAATATTGAAGTGTTGGCTTTCATTTTTGTGTACTCGAATTTTCAAATCTTACAGCTATATGGAATTTCGAAAATGGCTGCTAGATTGCAAACTGACAGGATATTTATCGTGACCGTTTCACATAATAAATATGATTATATCATATCCCATCTGTACAAATGTTATCGAAATCCATTCAGTAGTTAGTATTTTTTCTTCGTTTATATTTGAATGGTTGGCGCTTGTTGTTACGTCTTACACGGCAAATTATGAAATATGGCAAATTATATACACAAAATCATTGCTTAATCATATAATGAGACATACCATTAAATTGATTAAAATCAGGTTTTATTTAAGTTCGATTCAAATGAAAAATCAAGAAAAGTTACTATTCAATAATGAATAGATTTGATTTGTTTTTGTCATACTTATGCATCAGGAAATGGTCAAATGAAACATAGACCGAATACCGTGCGTAACGTCTCTACATTGCATGCTATTTTGACTCTCATCTGATATTTTACAAGATTAATATTCATAAAATCTGATAATATGTAAATCTCTTGTTTTTTGTGTTGTTGGGCTGCTGTCTCATTAATAAATCTATTTATTCATAGAGTTTATTAAATTTATTAGATAACTCGTGTAAATAATTTTTACACAAATCTCTTTTTTGTCATATGTTTCTTTTTAAATATTGTAGATTTTTTAGATAACTTTTCCCGACATCTGATTTTGCTTTATACATTGTTAGTATTCTTATGTATCAAACTAAAACACACACCGAGTGTTTTAATAAGTGTTATCGTGAATGACTGGATAAAGGGCAATTCTGTGCTATATATAGTATTCATGTTAGTATTAAAGATGTAAATTAAGACGATTAAGAAAGTGTACTATAGTTCTTGGAAGTTTAATGATTAGTTCTACATTGTCAGAACATCTAGTCATTGCTTTAATGATTAGTTCTACATTGTCAGAACATCTAGTCACTGCTTTGTTAGCACTGCTTTGTAAGTCAAATTTATTCATTTCGTTGAAAATTATCATCATCTCTTATTCTTTCATTTACAATTCATTACTGCCTTTAACTAATATACAACGTACATCATAAAACACATTGAAAATTACTGCCGACATTAATAACAGATTAAACCCAATGTTCGCTAAATCTGAAAAGTATGCTGAAAAGTAGTCCGTACGGTGACCTATGGTTGTTAGTTTCTGTATCATTTGGTGTCTTGTGTGGAGAGTTGTCTCATTGGCAATTATACCACATCGTCTATTTTATATTTGATATCTAGTGAGAATCGATTACAAGAATCTTTAATACTAGTCCGTACATGTATAAGAAGAAGGTGTGAGTAAACTACAATGACAGCAATCCAAACAACAAAAAAAACATGACAAGGGGATAACTGGTTAATGCATAGTTCTTGATGTCAAATAATTTGTCATTATATAACAGTATTAAATACATGAAATACTTGTAGCTAAAGCAGGCTTCTGTGTGCGGGATTTTCTCGCTTTGTTGAGGACCCCATGGTGGCCTTTGGCTGTGTTCTGCTCTTTGGTCGGGATTTTCTCGCTGTGTTGAGGACCCCGTGATAGCCTTTGGCTGTGTCCTGCTCTTTGGTCGGGATTTTCTCGCTGTGTTGAGGACCCAGTGATGGCCTTTGGCTGTGTTCTGCTCTTTAGTCGGGATTTTCTCGCTGTGTTGAGGACCCAGTGATGGCCTTTGGCTGTGTTCTGCTCTTTGGTCGGGATTTTCTCGCTGAGTTGAGGACCCAGTGATGGCTTTTGGCTGTGTTATGCTCTTTGGTCGGGATTTGACACATTCCTCATTTCCATTCGCAATTTTAATTTACAAGACATGTTTTATTCTGCTTATTTCTGGTTTAATTCGATTGTTTTAATTTTTGATGTAAGGGAGCTACCATTTGATTTTTAGGGGGGGGGGGGGCTAGGATGAAAAATTTTGTCCTGCTTTTTTTTTTAGTTGTAATCCCTGTCCTGCCTTTTTAAATTTTACTCTATTTGGTCCTGCCTTTTTTTTTACTAGTTTATCCTGACTTTTTTTTACACAAATTGTCATCCTGCCTTTTTTTTTACCAAGTTGCTCATCCTGCCTTTTTTTTTTTACTCAAAACTCCTGTCCTGCCTCTTTTTTTCAAATTTCATCCTAGCCCCCCCCCCCCCCCCCCCCATAAAAATCAAATGGTAGCTCCCTAACGCGTCTTCTGAATGTCTGACGTCGTTTTGTGTATCATATCATGGACATAATTTTGTAATGTGACCACGACGTCATCAACGTTTTTTCATGATTTACGCCGGTTTAGAATGGAATTTAGAATTAAATTAAAAGAAATAACTGTACTATTTTGTCAGTCTATTCGAAATAACATAAAAAATGTGGTGCACACTGTTAAATAACCAGCTACGCGCGTTATTCAGTGTGCACCACATTTTTTATGTTATTTCTTCATAGACAGAAAACACATTAGTCATTCCTTAATTGTTTAAGAAATAATTGATGCCAGCTATACTTTATTGTAGTTTTAACATGGGTAGGCATTATATTCGTGATTATTTTTGCCAGAGCGATAGCGAGGGCTAAAATAACACGAATATAATGCCTACCCATGTTAAAACTAAAATAAAGTATAGCTGGCATCAATTATTTCGATTCTGATTAGGACAATTACGGTAATTTCTATGTTCGCTGTGTATAAGTGTACGATCTTCGTGTAGGCTCTTCCATCAACCTCGCTGTCGATTTTTATCCAACTAGTTCAAACCAGTTTAATTTCGCAAAGTTGTAGGTTTCTAAAATTCAAAATTGAAACAGAAATTAACAAATTAATTTATCAGCCTAACTAAAACAATATTTGAGTCACAATATATTAAACAGAAAATTTATATTACAACAGTCTTTTCCTTTGAGGTCAATTTCTGACACGCACATTTTCAAGTCAGTTGTCAATGGCGGTGGACGCACAAGGAGAATCGGGTAGGTCTTTATTTTACTAAATTAATCGTAAATATTTCGCCGGTTAATAGTGTAGCATTGGTAAATATGTTTATATTTGATAGAGGATTCCTTGATAAAGTTGTGCTGACATTTGAGACTTGGAAGGAGGGGCCCTTTGACAGAGATCCATTTATACTTGCGGTGGCTACACCTTGTAAAGTTGATCAAAGGGCACGCCTTTGTGCATCTGACGATTTCAAATGCTGTATTACATGATGATTAAAATTAATACTGGGTGACAATCTTGTTGCATTTGTAAAATGGATTGGAAACCTTGGTGGTATATTGGTAATTACGCCTATTTTGTTTTATAGGAGAATGGGGTTCGATTCCCTGCTAGGGTCAATCCATTTTATCAGAAATATATGAAACAATTTTGTCATTTCAGTACAACAGTAATAATAACCTATACTTGATTTTATATTTTATCATCGGAACATATGTTTCAATGAAATTATTCTATACAATGACATGCCTTTTTAAAAGGAGAGATGAAACGTGTTTTTCAGAGGGAGGGGTTTTGAAGTTAGAACAGCCAACATGAACGATGCGGTATCTAGGTCAAATATGTCAATTACGAATTGTAACACATTGTTGTCATTGTAAAAGTATAAGGAACAAAATGTGTATCATTTTAGTGTTTGAAAGTGGTTTAATTTAAGGAAATACATTAAATGCATATCAATTTGACGAAATTGATTTTTCTGCCGTAGTCAATATACGCATGTGCAAACTAATTTTATTGGATAATAAAGTATGGTTTCTTTACAAAGCTTAAGAAGCACGTCATATTAGAATTTTTCATAAATGCTTCGGGTTTTTTTCCCGTATAAATTGTCTAACATTTTGTTGAAGGCCGTACGGTGACCATGGTGGTCAGTTAATTGGAATATAGTGGTCAATTCATGGGATCAGAACTTTTCATCTTTTTGAACATAGTAGTAATTCATCTAAACGGGGTGTTCAAAACATTTGGACAAAGCGTCTTAGACATTGGAACAGGGTATTCAATTCATTTGAACACAGTGGTCAATCAATTTGGAAAAATTGTTCTAGTCATGGGAACAGAGGGGTAAATTTATTGGTATATAGTAGTCATGAAAAGTTTTTTTTATAGATATAGGAAGATGTGGTATGAGTGACAATAAGACAACTCTCCCTCCAAATAACAATTTATAAAAGTAAACCATTATAGGTCAAGGTACGGACTTCAACACGGAGCCTTAGAGTTTGTTTAACAGGTTTTATCCTATTTTCGTTTTTAATGGTGTGTTTCTTGATTCCAGATTTAGTTAAAACTTATTTCAACAAGTTATGCATACTTTTCTCAAAAAACTGCCAAACACCTTGTACGTGGTACATAACTGTCTCCAAGAACACGGGAATAATTAGCCAAGTCGTATAATTAAGTTTTACATATTTTCATTTTCTTGTCTTTTCTTTCTGCTGTCTTTGTATTCAAAACTTAATGGAAAAGTGACTGAATAAATGAATTCTCATTACCGCTTGTTCGGATACAACTGAAAGGCACTCAGCTAGATAAAACAAAACTCACATTTAGCATTATTTTAATTCAGTGTAATCATAAGATGTGAAGGAAGTGAAAATCAAACAAAAGATTTGAAATTCTTGTTCCGAACCTTTTATTATAACAATACATTGACAGTAACACGAAACAATGACATATGACTTCAAAGAAGCAGAATTTAAAGCGAAATCTTAACAAATAGAAACACAGAGGTTGTAAGAGGTAATAATTACACATTTTACTGTATTAATCCCATACATTGAAAAATTACATTTATTATTGCTAAATTTCGCTACAAGTCTGTGCATTTTATTTTGATTAACTTTGATCAAATTTCTTATCAATATACACTTTTCTTCATTATGCCATAATCACTTTCACAGATATTTAATTTATACCTAATGATTCTGTCCAATACATGCAAAATGTATTTAAAAAAGAAAGAAAAACTTAAGTTAAGATTCTTTACCATACTCTAGTTCCCTCAGTTAATAAGCTTCTAATGGAGACACATGCAAAAACAAAATTGTGATTATCAATAAACTTGGGCCCAACTTACGAAATAAAGATATGTTTTAAATTTCTATTTTTATTAAAAAAGTTAAATCGAGGAAAACACGTACACAATTTGTTATAATATCAAAATTAGTTCACCATATTATTCATTATATACTACACATGTATGAAGTAACAGCTTTACGTCCACAAGGGAACTGAGAAGGTACTGACGTTGTTTACTGATAATTTTCATATCTTTGATTACGTAAAATGACTTAACCTTATAACTTTAATGGTAATTCAAATACATAAATTGATAAGCATTCATTTCACCAAAATGGATCATCTTCCTCGCCCGACTTTTTCTTTGACTTCTTTCCGGAAGTCTGCTTTCTAGTTGATTTAGATGTTTCCGATGTGTGTGGTGCCGGTGCTACAACAGTGACAGTTCTCTTTCCTTTTTGGCCCTTCCTATTGTCTCTATTGTGTGTGTTTCTTGATGTCACAGGGCCTGCCTCTTGCATAGCATGGACTTTATTATGTTTTTTCTTACAACATACATGGTAGACAATGATGAATGTGATTATTGTAAATATGATAACGCCGCCTAAAATAGCAATAGTAATCACTGTCAGCTGCCCAAGTCCAAACACGTACCCCAAAAGTTTATCAAAGATAGTACAGCCAGCCTGAAAGTAAACAATTTCTTTTGTTATCTTTAGCATAATTTACGTGATAGGATAGTGAACATATGTGATGTAGTATCAATGTGAAAACTACCAATAAAGACCAAAGGACAAAAACTATCAATAAAGACCAAAGGACAAAAACTACCAATAAAGACCAAAGGACAAAAACTATCAATAAAGACCAAAGGACAAAGGACAAAAACTACCAATAAAGACCAAAGGACAAAAACTATCAATAAAGACCAAAGGACAAAGGACAAAAACTACCAATAAAGACCAAAGGACAAAAACTATCAATAAAGACCAAAGGACAAAAACTATCAATAAAGACCAAAGGACAAAAAGAATAAAGACCAAAGGACAAAAACAATAAAGACCAAAGGACAAAAACTATCAATAAAGACCAAAGGACAAAGGACAAAAACTACCAATAAAGACCAAAGGACAAAAACTATCAATAAAGACCAAAGGACAAAAACTATCAATAAAGACCAAAGGACAAAGGACAAAAACTATCAATAAAGACCAAAGGACAAAAACTATCAATAAAGACCAAAGGACAAAAACTATCAATAAAGACCAAAGGACAAAAACAATAAAGACCAAAGGACAAAAATAATAAAGACCAAAGGACAAAAACTATCAATAAAGACCAAAGGACAAAGGACAAAAACTATCAATAAAGACCAAAGGACAAAAACTACCAATAAAGACCAAAGGACAAAAACTATCAATAAAGACCAAAGGACAAAAACTATCAATAAAGACCAAAGGACAAAAACTATCAATAAAGACCAAAGGACAAAAACTATCAATAAAGACCAAAGTACAAAAACTATCAATAAAGACCAAAGGACAAAAAGAATAAAGACCAAAGGACAAAAACAATAAAGACCAAAGGACAAAAACTATCAATAAAGACCAAAGGACAAAAACTGTCAATAAAGACCAAGGGACAAAAAACTATCAATAAAGACCAAAGGACAACAACTATCAATAAAGACCAAAGGACAAAAACTATCAATAAAGACCAAAGGACAAAAACTACCAATAAAGACCAAAGGACAAAAACTATCAATAAAAACCAAAGGACAAAAACTATCAATAAAGACCAAAGGACAAAAACTATCAATAAAGACCAAAGGACAAAAACTATCAATAAAGACCAAAGGACAAAAACTATCAATAAAGACCAAAGTACAAAAACTATCAATAAAGACCAAAGGACAAAAAGAATAAAGACCAAAGGACAAAAACAATAAAGACCAAAGGACAAAAACTATCAATAAAGACCAAAGGACAAAAACTGTCAATAAAGACCAAGGGACAAAAAACTATCAATAAAGACCAAAGGACAACAACTATCAATAAAGACCAAAGGACAAAAACTATCAATAAAGACCAAAGGACAAAAACTACCAATAAAGACCAAAGGACAAAAACTATCAATAAAAACCAAAGGACAAAAACTATCAATAAAGACCAAAGGACAAAAACTATCAATAAAGACCAAAGGACAAAAACTATCAATAAAGACCAAAGGGCAAAAAGAATAAAGACCAAAGGACAAAAACAATAAAGACCAAAGGACAAAAACTGTCAATAAAGACCAAAGGACAAAAACTATCAATAAAGACCAAAGGACAAAAACTATCAATAAAGACCAAAGGACAAAAACTTATCAATAAAGACCAAAGGACAAAAACTATCAATAAAGACCAAAGGACAAAAACTATCAATAAAGACCAAACGACAAAAACTATCAATAAAGACCAAACGACAAAAACTATCAATAAAGACCAAAGGACAAAGGACAAAAACTATCAATAAAGACCAAAGGACAAAAACTACCAATAAAGACCAAAGGACAAAAACTATCAATAAAGACCAAAGGACAAAAACTATCAATAAAGACCAAAGTACAAAAACTATCAATAAAGACCAAAGGACAAAAAGAATAAAGACCAAAGGACAAAAACAATAAAGACCAAAGGACAAAAACTATCAATAAAGACCAAAGGACAAAAACTGTCAATAAAGACCAAGGGACAAAAAACTATCAATAAAGACCAAAGGACAACAACTATCAATAAAGACCAAAGGACAAAAACTATCAATAAAGACCAAAGGACAAAAACTACCAATAAAGACCAAAGGACAAAAACTATCAATAAAAACCAAAGGACAAAAACTATCAATAAAGACCAAAGGACAAAAACTATCAATAAAGACCAAAGGACAAAAACTATCAATAAAGACCAAAGGGCAAAAAGAATAAAGACCAAAGGACAAAAACAATAAAGACCAAAGGACAAAAACTGTCAATAAAGACCAAAGGACAAAAACTATCAATAAAGACCAAAGGACAAAAACTATCAATAAAGACCAAAGGACAAAAAGAATAAAGACCAAAGGACAAAAACTATCAATAAAGACCAAAGGACAAAAACTATCAATAAAGACCAAACGACAAAAACTATCAATAAAGACCAAACGACAAAAACTATCAATAAAGACCAAAGGACAAAGGACAAAAACTATCAATAAAGACCAAAGGACAAAAACTACCAATAAAGACCAAAGGACAAAAACTATCAATAAAGACCAAAGGACAAAAACTATCAATAAAGACCAAAGGACAAAAACTATCAATAAAGACCAAAGGACAATGATTATAACAAATATAGTTCACAGTTAGGCCTAGACAAAGAACAGAATGTATACCTTATAGTAAGCTCTAAATCTAAAGAGTCACGGATAACAAAATGTGAGGCAATCAAGAAATTCAACAAAAAAAACATAAAAAACCCAACGGTGTGAATTATACTACACAGTACACTAAAGAGCAAAAACTACAAAACTAATATTGAAGACAGCAACAAACGAAAACGAATGAATTATAGGTTTCTGATATATTATAGGCCTGCATATATAGAACTTTGCTATGTTTATCGTGCTTGTGTGAGCTCTAACCTCCCCTAAATGGATAGCGAAATAACAACACAATTAAAGAACACAAACTATATAAAAAAACATCTCAGGATAGGGCCTAATTCGGTTGGTAGTATAAAACACAAATGACTTTTTGATGAGGTTTTTTAAGAATTATTTTTTCGAAACGAAATACTTGATTGATATGTTATGCTGTCATAAATGTTAAAAATTGAAAAAAATGAGGATTTTGTAGCATATTATGTCATAATTAACTTCATGGTTTACACCTTTTCTCAGTGGAAAGAAACGGTGATATAAGTAAATAAAAAAGTCCGTAGTTGTCAGTGTTGATTGTTTTTGCATATTTATTTGGTTGCTAACTTTATTCATTAGTTTCCGATTTTTCAGGACTTTTACGCTTTTCCATACCGTCAGTTTTCTTACACGAATTCGTGTACTGTTTTTTAAACTTGGACAATTCGGCATAGGCAACTTACATAATCGATGAATTACCGTATATTTATCTAGATAGTGTTGTTAGTGCTGCCAATATGTTGTCGCGTTGGTGTTTATACTACGAGTTGATGATACCTTTTGTTGGTGCTGCCAATATGTTGTCGCGTTGGTGTTTATACTACGAGTTGATGATACCTTTTGTTGGTGCTGCCAATATGTTGTCGCGTTGGTGTTTATACTATACAATTATTGACTTTTGATGAGGTTGATACAATGATTTATCAACCCCAGAGATGTGATATTCACCAAGGCCAACGGCCGAGGTGAATATCACATCTGGGGTTGATAAATTATTGTATCAACTGATATCAAAAGTCAACAATTGCTTTATTATATGACTCTTTAGTTCTCAGTGTCATTTTCATATTTTTAGATTGTGAAATATATCCTTGGTTAGATGGTACTTTGCCTAGACTGTTTTTATTTTATGCTTGGGTTTGATTTTTAGGCATATTTAATTCTGCATAATTAAAACTAGAAGAATATTGTATCATTTCAATTTTTAAAGAACAAAACATGAACAATATTGAATACAACAGAATAAAAAACTAGATACATGTAAATGTACGCTAGAATCTGTTGATCGGCGAGTATTTGTAGAATCCTTTTCTATCAAAATCTTCTTAATTTCCTCATTATTTAACGATGGAAAGCGTTTTTCAGTAGCTACTTCTGTTGCTCCAGCCATACTTTGTTGCCGGAAACATGTAACTGTCGTCTGTTAGATCGAAACGATTTTATGTCGAGAGCGCTGATTGGTTGATATTTATTCGGTCGTCCAATTAAAAACCATTTTATTTATACATCCCTTAAATAGCTAACAAGAATTCCCCGTTTCTATATTTAGGTACACGGACGCTGTTCCAAATCTTATATTAACCTCTCGTGATTTTTGACGCGGTGAATATAATGTTTTATCAAAGAGGATTTCCTATGCTTTTAGCCAATGAGAAAACAGAAAATTTATAGTCATATAATAATATACAATTATTGACTTTTGATGAGGTTGATACAATGATTTATCAACCCCAGAGATGTGATATTCACCAAGGCCAATGATGATACCTTTTGTTGGTGCTGCCAATATGTTGTCGCGTTGGTGTTTATACTATGAGTTGATGATATCTTTTGTTGGTGCGGCCAATATGTTATCGCGTTGGTGTTTATACTACGAGTTGATGATATCTTTTGTTGGTGCGGCCAATATGTTGTCGCGTTGGTGTTTATATAACGAGTTGGTGATACCTTTCAAACAATGCAATGACTAACAGACATTAGAAACTAACTTGGCCACTTACGATGTCGTCATTTTCATCTGTACCATCAACACAATGTTGGACTGTATCACACTTTAGATTTGTAGGAATACATCTACAATTTTAAATTATCATAATATATACAGTCATATAGAAAACGAGAAGAAAAAAGGATGTTTAAAAAAGAAAACAAAGAACAAACTTACTTATAGCCTCCTTCAACAACAGAAGTAAGACAAATGAAGTTTTTTTAATTCTAGGAATATCGAAAGGATCATATAAACTAGCGTAGCAGAAAGAACATTTCCTTTGGCTTATTTTTAAATGTTTACCTCGAATTTGACATAGTGGTCATCTCAGTACCATTCTATGACAAACGAGACGAATTAAAACACTGTAGCAGCAATATAAAATTGAGAATAGAAATGGTGAATGCATCAAAAAGACAACAACCAGACCAAAGTTCAGAAAACAGCAAAAGGCCTCTAATAGGTCTTCAATACATATAAATGAACATTATACATCTAAATCATACACGACTAACAAAAGCTTTCGGATTTTGATGATTTTATAAGCAATTTGAACTCGTTGAACTACATCTGAACATCGAAATAATGATCGATCTAGCAAAATGTATGATAATTTCTAGAAAACGATCCATTAAAAATCTGCGAGTAAGGTCTATAATTGTATAGAATGTACGTTAAAAGCGGAAAAAATGGAAATTAACAATATAAAATTGTCAGGGTGAAGGGATTTGTTTTATCCTACAATCAGCTAACTGTTGTACAAATACAGGGTCACAAACAATTTTTTGCTTTATTTGTACATTTACAAATAAAGTCTCCTGTTACTCGCTTCCATGTTGAGCAATCGGTATTAATATGGATATATCTTTTTTGGTAACAGTTCATTTTGGGATCTTTTTCGTTATCCGCGTTTCAACTATATTGATTTCTTTGAAAAATCAGAGGCATTAATTTGGATTTCACTGACAACAAACATTCAAGTATCGGATGTAAATTGCAGGATAAAACAATGTATGTACATTATCAGAGATATAAGATGTATTTGTACGAGCTGTAGAAACAGGACGAAAAGCCAGGCTTTCCGACAATATACATATATTGTATATTTATGGGGTTTTTTTTCTGTTTTTTTTTTTAATATAAAAAATAAAATCACAATAATACTGAACTTAGAGGAAAATCAGTTCGGAAAGTCCATAATCACATGGCAAAATCAAATAACAAAACGCATCAAAACGAATAGAAGAGAACTGTCATATTCCTGACTTGGTACAGGCATTTTCAAATGTAGAAAATGATGGATTAAACCTGGTTATAAGTGATGTTTGAACAATTCGATTTTCCAGTGTGTGTCCGTCACGAGTCGACGTTACTATTATTTTGTCGTATGTGTTCACGTTCTGTTTTTCTAGTACTACTGAAAAACGAATACGCGGGGCTATATTTCCATATCATTAAAACGGAAATAATAAAAATTCTGAGGACGGATTTTGGAGAGAACGTAATTAAAAGGGGAGAAAGTAAATCAGATATTAATGTAAAATAATTGAATGAATACAGAAAAATTACTCCTACCTGTTTGTATCACATTGAAATTCGTTGCTTGAGCAATTATCGGCCTCACGAAATGATGTAACCAGCATCTGGAAACCAGAGAAATGATTTAGACTGTTTGTGTAAAATTTAAACTGCACCTCTGATGAATCGGATACAAATGGACTTGGACCTGTCAGAAATATTGCAATCTTGTTTAATACATTCAAAATAATACAAATTAGCACACGTGGAGGAAGATAAGTTTAGATAAACTATATGATGTGTTAAGCTTTTGAGTGATGAACGAATATAAAGAACGACGGTCTTTCTGTGTCTGTACTGGGTTTTTCACTGATAAAACTACTAGTGACTTATTGGTTTTGGTGTTATTTCAACCAAAACAATATCATCAATTTATCAAAACCTTTCAAATACCGAGTCCAGACATTAAATCAACCAAAATGTTGTTGAAATCATGCTATTAATATCGATCATGTTTGTTTGAAAGTTCTAAAATATCTTAAAAATCTCTTAACTTGAAGGATGTGCGGTGACATAGTTGTTGATTTCAATATGTCATTTGGTTTCTTGTGAAGAGTTGTCCTATTGGTATTCATACCACATCTTTTTATTTTATTATTTATTCTAAATAGACGGAATTTAGCTCGACATTGACGAGACTTTCTTGTTTTTAAAACTCGATATATAGTTATGCCTTCCAATGTTTATATGAACATAGAACATGATAATTATATCGTTTGGAAAAATGTTCGCAGTTACAAAAGCAAGTTCAAAATACCTAATGAATTAAAACAACACTCGATAAACTCCGAATCGCTTTTCAATCTACGCCTTCAGCCTGAAAGCTCAAAATACATTGTATATATATATAAACATAAACAATAACCTGTTGATGTGAAGTCATGCCTACTAGTATATTGCGTTCTAAAATATGTGGGTACCAAAAAAGTAAAAACCACGCGATCTAGAAATAACCATGGATACAAATCAAGGATAGTCATGTTATGTCATGTGAAAAAGTTGAATTTTCAATATATAGCTTTGTGCATTTCCCTCATACTATTAGCAAACAAATCTACAATAGTAATCATGGATTTTTTTTGGGAAAAATTAAATAGCGCCATATTAATCTTCCGACCATATATATCATTAGGCATATGTACAATCAATCATAGAAAACATACTTGAATTCGGCACTGTATATGTGTAGCCATACGGTTTAGAAAGGTGTTTTTTTTACCGGCATTGCCAATTTACTGTTACATATGTATGTGACCTTCATATATGAAAAATAAAATTCTTACCTGCACTTCCGCAAACAGTCAAATCGGCGGTAATTTCGTTGGTCAAGGAAGAAGAGTTTTCCATCGTGCACAGGTTTGTCAGTGTTGTATTCTCAATTGAACAGTTATTAGCTACAGTACAGTTGTCTAGTGAACAGTTGTTTGCCACTGTGCAGTTGTCAATGGTGGCATTATTATTGACTGTACAGTTGTAAGAAACAGTCATGTTGTAAGAATTAGTGGACGTGGTGGTGTTCTGGTGGTCAAATATCTCAAGTCCATCCAAACATTCATTTCCTGCTGCATTTTCCAGTTCAAATTCTAAAAATTTTATCAAGACTTTCTTCCCTGTAAAAAAAATTCATTTACATTAATATGCAAGCTTTTTGTCATAGAAACAAAGAAAGCGATATGATTTTTTTTTGTTACTAATAATTGTCTTATATCACAAAAAAAACCCTACTTAAACGAAAGTATTAACTAGTATCGTGTTCTCGATATAAAATCTGCACCGGGTCAAACCCGGGTTAATTAACCTGAATCAATTACCCCGGTTGGGGATTTTCCCTCTCAACAAAAATAGAAAGGTTAGTGACAAAATGTCAAAATTGAAACCCGCATCTGTCCACTGGTATTTACATTATAGGATTAAACACATTTTTTCTAGAGGTTATTGATGAGTAAACCGGGGCGATTAACTCACAAACTGAATAAAAGTCCGAAATGAACTTTTGTTTTATGTGATTTTTATTTCATATTTTTATTTAAAATATTTGTTATAACAAAGTGTCACAACAAATGGAAGCCCTTGCACGGTCGGAAACAAAGTGGGATTTATGCGCGTCCTTGATATCGTGAATAATTTTGAGTTTCATGATATGGTAAATTTAAATTGATATTTTAAAAGCTCGAATTGATTTATATATAACGATAGCATACCTGTCCCTGCGTTGAATGTTAGGTCACAGTTCTCGTTTGCTCCGTAGTTTATGATACTTCCAAGTTGATAAGCTCCAGTGTGGGACCTGATATACACGTCTTCTTTGTTATTGATAGTTTCACCACAATTACCCAAACCTCCACTGTTCATAAAATAATCCGGAATGATATTCAAACAAAATGAGGAACCAAAAAATGCCGTTAGGACAATGGTAAAAGTGGAAAAACGTCCTAACGACATGTTTTTTCCAAGTTACGTTTTACACCGGAAATAAATGAGGTAAATTATGACGTTTAAATGGCGCGATTAGTATTCTTGACGTTAAGCGCTAATGTAAGACAATTCGTAACGTTAATTATGATTTTTCAATTACAAACATAAGCTCTGTTTAAAACCGACAGAACAAAAGTTGAAACAAACAAAACATATATATATATCAGTTGTGCGCACATACAATTAAACACAGGGGCGGCTGCAGGAATTTTCGAAAGGGGGGGGGGGGGTGCTAACCCAGGGCAAACAGGGCAAAGGGGGGGTGCAAAACATATGTCCCGATACAAATGCATTGATCGGCAAAAATAAAGGGGGGGTGCGCACCCCCGGAACCCCCCCCCCCCCCCTGGATCCGCCACTGAAACATAGAAAGCAAGATATCATATCTATATGAAGGACTCGGAGGTGCGATGGTGACGCTGAAGTGCGATGGTCACCATGAAGTGCGATGGTCTATGCCGAAGTGCGATGGTCCTTTCGCTGAAGTGCGATGGTTTTGTATGGCGTTTGAATATTGCGACGTTTTCAAATACAGCGTTATAACAAAATCTCAAAATGCAGGTAGGAGCATAAGATGATTTGTAGCTGAAAGTTTCATGCGTACAAAGAAATGGAAATAAAATGAAACGAACGATTCAAGTCCCGAACAGTTTTGAACATAGGGGGTTGAGTTAACCAAAATATGTAAATCAATGGGAACAAGGCAGCTAAAGGATAAGGTGATCTTGGTCTCCAGATGAGCTAACCAGTGTTCGGAAGTACAAATGTATGCCGGAAAAGTTTTGTACGACAAGTGAAATGTCTTGATCTTTTTATTAATTTTCACTTTTGTAAAGTATCCTTCACATTATTTTGTGTTGAAAACTATTTTGAAAGATAACCAGGATAACTAATTAAAATAATAAGATAAAATTTATTATAAGCATATTTTTTTCGTTATATAAAGTAGCGATAATTTTGTTTTATTCAGCGGCTTGAGATGAATCCTACTTTGTAAGAAAACACACAGTCTCAGTAATTTTATCGTGCTTACAGTAATAATCTTCTGCAACGGGATAGGCAAAAAATAAACCCGATTGGTCCGAACTTGGTCATGAGTGGAGAAGCAGCTAATTACCCGCTATGAGTCAATTATAAAACTGTTATGATATCAGATAAAATGATGACTGGGTGTTGTGAGCAATTTCTAAAATATGATATAGACAAAAACAGTTTACTAGTGTATTTGATTAAGTTGGATCCTGATTAGTGAACCCAGTTTTTTTTTTATCGCAGTTAAACACGCAATATAAAGCGACTACATTTTTTTTTCGCTTAAAATTCCAAAATAAGTATAATCTATCTTCATGCAAAATTTCAAGGATTTAGTATTAGTAGACTAAGTATAAATAGTGTGAAGTGGGGTATTATCTTTTTTCTGTCCCTACACTGCTGTTTGTTAATATAAGCGGATCATTGGCATATTAAAGATTAAGTATTTGGTTTAAGCTAGGTTCACACTGCCGATCAGATCAACTCGATCAAGCCCGATCAAGATAAATTACGTGATCGGGAGACTGGTCTGACTCAATCGACAAGGATGTTCGGGATACTCTACCCAACTCGTCATCGATCTGACCATCTACCCGAGAGTTTTTGACATGTCAAAAACAATCGAGTAAGGACCGAGAAGCAAGTCACTCGAGAAGAGATCGAGAATTCGTAGAGTAGCGGTCGAATTGATCGGGAAAGGACCGTGTAGAGATCGAGATTGGTCGGAATACAACAAAATTTCCGATCAGTACTCGATCATTTCGACCTTTGCTCGACTTATGTCTGATCATTTCCAGATTAACTCGACCAATGTCCGATCGCTTCAAGATCACTGCGACTACTATATTTATTTTACCCCAGACCAACTCGACCAATACCCTATCCCTTTGCGACAACATTCGACCACTCTGAAATGATCAGAAATTAGTCGAGCAAAGGTAGATGGTCAGATCGATGACGAGTAGGGTAGACTATCCCGAACATCCTTTTCGATTGAGTCAGACCAGTCTCCCGATCACGTAATTTGTCTTGATCGGGCTTGATCGAGTTGATCTGATCGGCAGTGTGAACCTAGCTTTAACCTGAACAGAAATACAAAGCCGATCTCTCAAATATGAGGCTAGCCCGCTAACCACTACACCTCCACATTAAATAGGATTCCAACTTCAGCGTGTTAACCAACGTGTTCAGCGTGGACCATCTCGCACTTTAGAGTGAACATCGTGGTTCGCAGTCCCATCGCGGTCCCGAGTCCTACATATATATAAACATGCAACACAAAAGTTCGTTAATGCATCCCAAAAACATACACTGAAGCAGGCACTTATTGGGTAAAACACAAAAGCAAAAGTAAAAAGGTTTGCAACATATTAACACAAAATAGCAGAAGCACTATAGTAAAGGAAACACAATAATTTTGTCATGCTGAAAACAAAGCATTTACGTAAAATAATAAACAGAATTAACTGGTTTTGCAGGCAAAATATTGGCATGAGCTGCTCGACCAAATATTTATCAAGATCTCTCATTTCAAAGCTTAGCACCCGCATACCTTAATGATCGTAGGCCGTATGCAGTTGTTATCGCATGAGGTAGGTCTGCTGTATTCTGGTATATGCAAGAGTGCATTATATCATGATTTGCTCCGATGAATGTATACTGATACATTGTTTAGTCTGTACATTGGTTTATTTATTAGTAGCAATAGTTATCAAAGGTACCAGGATTATAATTTAGTACGCCAGACGCGCGTTTCGTCTACATAAGACTCATCAGTGACGCTCATATCAAAATATTTATAAAGCCAAACAAGTAAAAAATTGAAGAGCATTGAGGACCCAAAATTCCAAAAAGTAGTGCCAAATACGGCTAAGCTAATCTATGCCTGGGATAAGAAAATCCTTAGTTTTTCGAAAAATTCTAACTTTTGTAAACAGGAAATTTATAAAAATGACCACATTATTGATATTTATGGCCTTGAACTAGTTTTCAGTATTTACGAGTAATCTTATGTCGCTATATGTATACTTTTTTCGTTGTGCGTTGTATCGATCAGGGACTTATACATATAAAGCAACCATTAACAAACGGCCCCGTTTAAAATATCTCTGCTAAGTTGTTTTTTAATTAGTTGTTAGCTTTGAACTACCTGGCAGTAACTAAGAATTCTCTCAGATCTGTACTTAGTGTCTTTTTGTTGTGAGAATGTATACTATAAGTACCCTGAAATGTCCACTCTGTGTCTAGACGTATTTCTACTTTGTATCGATCTGACGAGTTAAGCCCTTTTCAATTGGTTTTTAAAGCTAAATGTTTGTGCTTGTGTTGAACTGTTACACAACTGTCCCAGATTTGAGGGAGGGATGGCGCGACTTGTTTAACCTCGCCACATTCTGTATGTGCCTACCTCAAGTCAGGAGCCTGTAATTCAGTGGTTGTCGTTTTTTGTTGCATATCATATTTGTTTTTCGTTTATTATTTTGTTAAAAAATCAGGCCGATTGTTATTTCTTTTGAATTGCTTTTCATTTGTCATTTCTTGGCCTTTTATAGCTGACAATGGGGTATTGGTTTTGCTCTTTGTTGAAGGTCGTACGGTGACCTATAGTTGTTAATTTCTGTGTTATTTGGTCTCTTGTGGAGAGTTGTCTCATTGGCAATCATACCATATCTTCTTAATATTATGTGGTTTTATCATTAGTATTATAAAGTTCTTAACAATAATGCTTTTACCATTATATTAAGTTCCCTTTATATACCTGGACAATTTTCAAATGGAATTTCATGATGCACTTTTTAAATATTCCTTTAATAAAGTTTTATAGTCTAATTGAAGTGAAAACAATGATGCCATTATAGTCGTACAATAATTATTTTTTAAATGTTAGATGATTTCAAATCAAACAGAATTATAATATGTAAGAAATATGTTACATCACTTAAACGGTTTTAATGACGACTGGCTGTAATAAAACTCTGAACGAATATCATTGAAAACGTGTATTACTGAATTAATGAAACGGAAAACAAAGCAGACAGTTTACAATATTTAGTAAAGAGTAGAAATAAAAATGTTGTTACTTAATTTATCTATATTCCATCCAGTGATCTAGGTCCGGAAAGACATTTTACAAATGAGTTATTGAATAAAATGCAGTATAAAATAAAATTTAGAATGGAGATGAAAATGGGGAATGAGTCAAAGAGATATCAAATCGACTATTTTTAACAAGATTTCGGGACTTTCAGTGAAACACAGTTTTCAAGAGTCGTAGAATCTTCTACACAAATTAAGATTCGTAAATTGCATTATATCAGAGTAATGTGTCAACTTTTTTTTTATCAAAATAAAATAAGTGACAATGGTTGTACGGAATATCAAATAAGTAAATCCCTATGTATTCACTTCAACAACTTTGTTTGTCGTTTATTCATTAAAGTGCGAGTATGTCTGAAAATTAAGAGTGAACCGGAAATCACTTGGGAGAAAATGTAAAAAATTACTATATCGTCTTGAAACTAAAATCCAGATATCTTGTTAATAAAATAGGTTAATGAACGATCATTGTTCGTTTAGAATTATTCACCGAATTATCACTATAATTTACCATTTTGTCATATTAAAATTGAGAAAGGAAATGGGGAATGTGTCAAAGCGACAACAACCCGACCATAGAGCAGACAACAGTCGAAGGCCACCAATGGGTCTTCAATGTAGCGAGAATTCCCGCACCCGTAAGTGTCCTTCAGCTGGCCCCTAAAAATATGTATACTAGTACAGTGATAATGGACGTCATACTAAACTCTGAATTATACACAAGAAACTAAAAATAAAAATCATACAACTTGAAGACTAACAAAGGTCAGAGGCTCCTGACTTGGGACAGGCGCAAAATTGCGGCGGGGTTAAACATGTTTATGAGATCTCAACCCTCCCCCTTATACCTCTAGCCAATGTAGAAAAGTAAAGTCATAACAATACGCACATTAAAATTCAGTTCAAGAGAAGCCCGAGTCCGATGTCAAAAGATGTAACAAAAGAAAATAGATAAAATGACAATAATACATAAATAACAACAGACTACTAGCAGTTAACTGACATGCCAGCTCCAAACCTCAATTAAACTGATTGAAAGATTATGTCTTCATCATATGAAAATCAGGTACAATCCCTCCCGTTAGAGGTTTAGTATCATACTATCATAAAATATATGAGAAGAACATAACCCGTGTCATAGCAATAACTGTTTAAAAAAAATGTGTTTAGTTCCGATGCAAAGACCCTATAAGTGAATCAATATTAAAGCCAAAATATGCAATCTTTAATGACCTGACAACAGTATCGTAACTCTATCCCTTCTTAATAAGTCTGTTTAAAGGTTTTGTAAGCTTTTGAGGTGAATACTGACATTTTTGTGCTTTGTAAAGAATATTACCATAAAAGATTGGATGTGAAATACCTGAACGTATAAGATGTCTGCATGTTGAGTTATATTTACGAATTATTTCCTTATACCGGTGATAAAATTTAGTAAATTTTTTGACCAGTTTGTGATATCGGAAACCCTGGTGTAATAATTTTTCAGTAATACATAAATTCCTCTCGCTAAAATCTAATATACGTTGTTACATACACGAGCGAATCGTACAAGTTGAGATATATAAACACCATAAGATGGTGACAAGGGAACGTCACCATCTAAAAATGGATAATTAACGATAGGAAATGAAAAATCATCTCTTTTATCATAAATTATTGTATTAAGCTTCCCGTTAATGATATAGATATCAAGATCGAGGAGAGGGCAGTGGTCATTGTTAGTATTAGCTTTATTTCAAGTAAGTTCAACAGGATAAATTTCTTTAGTATACATACTGAAATTGTCATTATTGAGAGCCAATATATCATCCAAATATCTAAAAGTATTGTTAAATTTTTGTATCAAATGTTGTTTCGATGGGTCTTTGTTAATTTTAGTCATAAATTGTAATTCATAACAATACAAACATAGGTCCGCAATAAGTGGTGCACAGTAAGTCCCCATTGGAATTCCAACAACTTGACGATATACGGAATCTCCAAAGCGAACAAAAATGTTATCAAGTAAAAATTCAAGTGCATATATCAAAGCATGTCCAATTGACATAGTTCTTTTGTTTATTGCTACTAAAAAATGACCTAAAAGAGTTTGAACATATATACTCGCATTCTGACTTTTTAAATGCCCAGTTAATAAAGGATGTGAATTTTTTCTTAATAAGAATATGAGGCAAAGTGGTATAAAGGGTAGAAAAATCAATACTTTGAACAGATTCAAAATCACCAATATATGCATGCAATTTATCAAGTACTTCCAACGAGTTTTTGACACTCCAAAAGTAATTAATTCGACTATTTTCAAAGGCTTTATTTGAAAAATTTATTATCAGGTTTTTTTATTGTACCAAGTGTACTAGTAAGTAAAACAGACAATTTAGTAGTGGAACAATGGCTTGAAGATGAAATAAATCTATATTTGTAAGGTTTTTTGTGTAGCTTCGGAAGCCAGTACATAGTTGGGACTTTCATTGTAATTGGTTCTGCTTGTAAAGAAGTAGCTAAAAGTTTGTGTTTGTTACAGATGTCGTTTTCTGAAAATAAAGTCAGTTGGAATGTTGGTGAATTTGTGATTTCCTTTTGCAGAACTTCTATATAAAATTTACGTCAAACAATAATGATATTATTAGCAGCTTATCAGCCGGGACAAAAACAAATTCCTTGGCTAGTTCTTTTAGTTTATGTTTGATACGCGAAATAGGGTTTTTAATATAACCTATTATGTCTGTTTGGGTTGCCCACCACATTTTGTCAATACAACACAAATATAAACAACTTTCCTGCCAGTTGGAATGTAGCTAGCTATACATCAGAGTTTAGCCAACATCTATTTTCAGAAATTGCCTGTTCTGTTGCTTGAGGATGTTCTTCGATGAGATTTAGGAATTGGGGTCAAATTTTTGGACTCATCATTGTTCCCCCTCCCCCTCAATACAGAGTAATACATTTTGCCCCATAACACCCTTTTTTTCTTTTCATATAAGACTTCCATAGATTATAAAAGGTTATTTACCAAAATTTAAGCAGATTTTTTATTTCTTTTCATTCGATTTGAGACCTAAAAAGTACAAACGCAAATATAAGGTAAAAGTTCGAGTCAGCCTTTTCTTATGGGGGATTTGCCCTTTATGAATTTACCTTTTAGTTATTTTTTTTTGTCATTGCATTTTTTACGAAATTTTTTCAGGAAATTAATATAAAGGCATATCCCTACAGTGTAAACTAGAGATTCTTATAATTTGTTTGCATTAAAATTGTATACAGTACTGAATAAAGAGAAATAAAATAGAGAATGGAAATGAGGAATGAGTCAAACAGACAACAATCCAACCAAAGACCAGAAAACAGCCGAAGGCCACCAATGGGTCTTCAATGCAGCGAGAAAATCCCGCACCAGGATGCATGCTTCAGCTGGCCATATGTGTTTACTAGAAAGAATATGCGAACATAAACTATATTGTATTGCTACTGTTACTAACTAAAGTGTATGTAATTCATGCATATTCGTGTGTTATGGTTTAATTTTCAATAACGACTGAAATTTGATAAAAGATACAAAATATAAAAAAAGAAGATGTGGTATGATTGCTAATGAGACAACTCTCCACAATAGACACATAAATTAACATTATAGGTAACCGTACGGTCTTCGACAATGAGCAAAGCCCATACCACATAGTCATCTATAAAAGGCCCCGAAATGACAATGTAAAACAATTCAAACGAAAAAACACTTTTAATGCAAATGATCTAAATGAGACGCAAAGTCTTTTTTAATTTGTTATCTTTTGATCTTTTGGAATTTAACTAGAATGAAAAATGTAAAAATTTTAGGTGGAAATAAATGAAAACTATTTTGAGAGATTACCAGTATAACTAATTAAAATTTTAAAAGTACATGAATTTATTTTTGTTAAAAAAAAACACAATCCCACGCGGGAACACCTATAACAAAAAATATGTTTTATTATCGAAATGGAATAAATGAACAACACATAGATCCTGTTCTTTCTATATTATGTCATGTTTGTCTTTTTCCACGAGGCCACAATTAGGACATCAGAGTGAAGAAAGAGATTTGAGCATAATAATTGGATTTTAAACAATGAAAAAATTAGATAAAACGACTGTATCAAAAGAACCAATCCTTCAGCGAAAGTATGAATTAAGGCAACAGTAGTTCATTAATGTTCATAACTCATAAATGTATAAAGACGAAGACAAATCAAAGTTACAAACACAAACTGAAGGAACTGCATGAACTCTAAAATAAGCGAGACCGGATGCGTTCATATGGTAAGGGTTGGCTAATTATAAGAGAACTTCCGTTGTACCATTGCATCGAGTGTAATACGACCGACATTTCTCCTCTCGAATCTTGTAAATGTTCGTATGACATAATTATAAATCGAATAAGAATATATCTTAAAATTACCAGCATAATTCAATATATTTGACAAATGTTTTTAACAAAACAAAATAATATATTTATCATTTATCATTTTGACAATCGATCAAAACAAAAATGTTGATTAAAATTCTGAAAAATAAATATCAAAAGTGAAATGATGAATCTTAAGTGTCATTTGAAAGTATTTGAAATTAAATACTGAACAACACGAACCATGGGTGATCTCAGTTGCCTTGAAAGGGTAAGAAGATTCTGTTGAACATATGGCATCCATTATGTTGGTCATGTTTCTACATAAAAAGTAAAAACACAAAAATACTGAACTCCGAGGAAAATTCAAAAAGGAAAGTCCAAAATCAAAAGGCAAAATCAAAGTCCAATCACATCAAACGAATGGATAACAACTGTCATATTCCTGACTTGGTACAGGGATTTTCTAATGTAGAAAATGGTGGATTGAACCTGGTTTTATAGCTAGCTAAACCTCTCACTTGTATGACAGTCGCATCAAATTCCATCAACGATGCGTGATAAGTGGTGATAAGTCTAATTTAGTAGGTCAAATTTTAAAATTATTTCAAAAAAATTGACTTATTAGTTTTTTTTATTTATTTGGCCAATACAATGGAACTACACAATGAAAAATAAGTGAATGTATAGAAATCACAGATAAACTACACCACAAAGGCAAATGAGTATGTTAAACTACACCATAAAGGCATACACTACAGTTAATGAGTATGTTAAACTACACCATAAAGGCATACACTACAGTTAATGAGTATGATAAACTACACCATAAAGGCATACACTACAGTTAATGAGTATGTTAAACTACACCATAAAGGCATACACTACAGTTAATGAGTATGTTAAACTACACCATAAAGACATACACTACAGTTAATGGGTATGTTAAACTACACCATAAAGACATACACTACAGTTAATGAGTATGTTAAACTACACCATAAAGACATACACTACAGTTAATGAGTATGTTAAACTACACCATAAAGACATACACTACAGCTAATGAGTATGTTAAACTACACCATAAAGACATACACTACAGTTAATGAGTATGTTAAACTACACCATAAAGACATACACTACAGTTAATGAGTATGTTAAACTACACCATAAAGACATACACTACAGTTAATGAGTATGTTAAATGATCACACAGATAAACTACACCATAAAGGCATACACTACAGTTAATGAGAATGTTAAATGATCAAATTAATACATTATAAGCAGGATTAGATCATGTACATAAGAATAAAAGAGTGGTTCAGGTTATGGAAATAATAATGTCTATTTTCACTGAACTATTACATATTTTGTTTAGAGGCCAACTGAAGTCCGCCTCCGTGTGCAGGATTTTCTCGCTTCATTGACGACACATTGGCAGACTTCGGTTGTTTGTTTTTTAATCTTTGGTCGTGTTGTTGTGTCTTTGACACATTCTACTCCTCAATTCTCAATTTTATCAATAATACAAACTACTTGTCTTTTTGTTTACTAAACTAAGGGATAATTGGTATACTTACTATTTGGCAAACCAAGATTTTACTGTTAAGAGCCAATCTGCCAGAAAACCATGCAAAACCGTCCGAATGCCACTTTTGCCAACTGAGTTCATATTTGGCACATTGGTGCACCTTACTAACGTAATTAATCACACAAATTTTGTTTTTGAAATTTTGAACCAATTAAGAGCCAATCTGCCAGAAAACCATGTAAAACCGTCCGAATGCCACTTTTGCCAACTGAGTTCATATTTGGCACATTGATGCACCTTACTAATGTAATTAATCACACAAATTTTGTTTTTGAAATTTTGAACCAATCTTGATTTTTTGGGGGCGCCATCTTTTAACAGCTGAAATTGCTCGAAAACAGCAAAAAGCCTTTTTTTGGCATATTTCGATGGTTTAAATAAAAAAACATGGCAACATTTATAAATTTTTGATAGTTGTTCCTAGTTATACACCACTTTAAGTGTAAAAATACATAGAAATAACAATGTTGTCTATAAAGTGTATGTATAATCTAACCGTTTCAATATGTCTTATTTAGCTTCAAGTCCAAAATGGCTGATGTTGGCCAAAATACTCCAAGACCCGTTTATTATTATAAAACAACATATCTTCTTGCAAAGTATAACTATATATACTCAATCAGAAAAAAATATATAAGTTCGGCAAATAATGTTGGTGTCTAGTATATGCCACAACAAAATCGGGTAGCCTGCATATTCAAATTTTCTCAATTTTGCCGTCTAATTTTTAACATCTGACATATGATAGGATCTGGACTTAAAGATAAGTATAACAACAAATGGAAAAGAATAATTAATATGGAACGCCAACACTGTCTTGTTATGACCATTTTCATTATATGATGTGCATTTACCTTTATATGATGTGCATTTACCTTTATATGATGTGCATTTACCTTTATATGATGTGCATTTACCTTTATATGCTGTGCTTTTACCTTTATATGATGTGCACTTGTCATTATATGATGTGCAAACACCTTTATATGACGTGCAAATATCCTTATATGATGTGCAAATATCCTTATATGATGTGCAAACATCATTATAGTATGTGCAAACATACTTATATGATGTGCATATATACTTATATGATGTGCAAATAAACTTATATGATGTGCAAATATACTTATATGATGTGCAAACATTCTTATATGATGTGCAAACATTCTTATATGATGTGCAAACATTATTACATGATGTGCAAATGTACTTATATCATGTGCAAAGATCCTTATATGATGTGCAAATATACTTATATGATGTGCAAAGATCCTTATATGGTGTGTACATATCCTTATATGATGTGCAGTTTCCCTTATATTACGTGCAAACATCTTTATATGATGTGGTTGTGTCATTATATTATGTGCTTGCAATCTTATATTATGTGGTTAGGTTTACTTCATTATATGATGTCGAAACGTCATTATATGATGTGCTTTCATCGTCGTTATGGTCAATGAACATGATTACGATTAGAATGATTACTGTCTATGTCATAACTGATTCCGATCTGCTTCTGTAAACTATTAACCCGGCTCAAATATGTGTCTATCGCTAGCGAAAGTGCAATTTATAGGGAAAATGATACAAAGAAATTTAACAAAATTAACGTTTCAAACATTTCGGTTGAAGATTAAAATCAGTTAATACAGGAGCTAGTTGAAGAAATCTCCGGCTGTGGAGAAAATGATAACAAATAAGAGCCTTTTATAACTTGCTATTCGGTTTAAGCATAGGCTCCGTGTTGAAGGTCGTTCTATGACCTATAAGTGTTTCCTCTTACAAATAATGACTTGGATGGAGAGTTGTCTCAGTGGCTCTCATACCACATCTGCTTATTTCTATTCATTGCAAAAGACACCATTGAAATCACAGTCTGTTTCAAAATTATTTCATAACAATAGCTATAAAATTATCTACTGATGCATACTATGGCGAGATGGTTTGTTTTATTAAATGTTGTTGAATAATATTAATCTGTAAATGGTAAGATGTATAATGTAGTATTGAATATGTACAATGATATTACATCTAGTATATCATATAATCTATGCTACTAAAGGAGTAGACCGATTTCATTGAGCCGCAACTCCTCTAAAACCATACTAAATCGGAAATATGTGTGATAGGACTTTTAATTTGTCTTTGAACCAATCTTTTTTCCACAGAAAACGCCAATTATGTGAGAAAATACACAATTTCGAAGACTGCAAGCTTAGTCGACGTAGTGCCCACAAAATGCGAAATGGCTATGTGGGAAATTATAAAAAATGAAAAAGTGGTATCTTTGCTAATGAGACAACTCTCCACAACAGACCAAATTACACAGAAACTAATAACTATAGGTCACCATACGGTCTTCAACAATGAGCACATATTGGCATATACAGATTGTTTATTTTCAACTTATTTTAATGGAGATTTTTTTAATTGCTAATAAAATTCTGAAACATTAGTACTAGTATGTCAACAGATTTGGAGTAGCGTCAACGATTTCTGAGATATAAGGGGTTGATTCCTGATGAATTTTTCGTCCGATTAGATCGGATTTTACCTTTGTGGTACTTATTTTGATCCTTTTCGGTAATGGCAACGGATTTTACGTAGACGATATAGTTATTGAGTTAAAAGGGGGAAAAAACCACTGAAAATCACACTCTGCCACACTTTTTCCAATTTAGGGTATTTAATATTTTTATTTTCCAACCGAGATGAATGGGGTGACGCCCGTCTTTTGCATTTTGTTCCTCTTTTTCGTCTCTTTAAAAAAAATAGAATAAAAAGCATTAACTTTGTCATTACTGTGTCCACCTTATTATTGTGTCATCACTCTTTGTTTCAACACTTGCCCACTCGCTGGCGTCTCCTTGTATCATCGGTACAGCGGATATAGATAAATGTACTAACCAAGGGGTCGTGATCGATTTTTCTTCTGACACGGTACGAAAATCTTTGTTTTGTTTACATTATATCAATGTGTACTTCAATCTAAACATATTTGTTGTTTTAAGAAATGATTTGGTCTTAGGTTGGTGATTAGAGAAGTCTCACTATTTGCCTAAAACAAGAATCCTTACTAAAAACATGTGCAAATACTTGTCAAAGAAGTTGGCGCTCGTCTCATCCGATATGATTCTATATTCATTGCAACTCTTTTTCTGATAGAAGGCCACTGTTTGTGCGTAATAAGTATAGCTGTTTCAATAATTGGCATTAAAATATTTTGTACATATGTTATTTTTCGATATTTTATTCCGACAAGAAGCGTTGTGTACAGCTGACCACATGAATCCTTCTGTACGGTGCATAGTTAAATGAATGTACGATATATAGTTTTTCATGCTTCGAAGTACCTACAAAGCTATATCCGCTGTACCGATGATACACGATAGTAATTATAATTCGGAATACTTTGCTTGCTTGTGACAATGGTGTTCGACAAGGAGAAAACTTATCACCTTTCCTATTCTATTTACTTTTGATTGACTAAAATAATTTCTTAGTGACTAGAAATATTACATGACTTAACAGAACTATACCAGAAGATCTGGAAAGAGAATTAGAAATATATCTTAAGTGTTTTGTTATATTGTTTGCAGATGACACGGTGTTGTTGGCTGAAACAGCACAGGACCTGCAGACTCAAGTCAATGCTTTCCATGATTATTGTAAGGCTTGGAACTTGAAAGGAAAGTTGTCAAAATTCAGTCTTAGTGAGGTTTTTTTTTGGACGGAAGCCAAAAAATCTCCGATTTTCTTACAATGATACTAACATTGAGATGATAAAACAATATAACTATTTGGGAATTGTTGTTACTAAAACGGGAAATTTCAATATGACAAAAACATTTATCCTATAAGGCTTTAAGCCATGTACGAAAACTTGAAAACAGGAAGGATGTATAAGATTTCTGTAAAATGTCAACTACAGCTTGTTCGTTTATAAAAAAATATATATAAACACGTGCGTTTGTCCTTCAGCTGGCTTAGTAATTTTGAAACCTCTCTCTTTTGTTTTGTATATACTGTAAATAGTTATTATTTTTATCTCTGTATACTGATGTCATACATTGACGTTGCTATTATATAGATTAAGAGGCCATAAGTATACCGGTATGGATGATTGATTGAGTCATGACTGTTATTTAGCGCCACTTTCAACACTTTCATGCTATTTCGTGGCGGTGAGTTTATATTGTTGGAGAAAGCAGAAGTGCCCGGATAGACCCCCTGACCTTCGTTTGGAAAACATACAATTCTGGTCAATTAAGATTGGAATCAAGCTTACCTGCCACGTGTGGGATTTGAAATCGCACACCTAAGTGTTGACATGCTAGTGATACAGCAGTTCGACTACTTATAAAAAAGAAGAAGTGGTATGACTGCTTAAGAGACAACTCTCCACAAGAGGTCAAATTGACACAGAAATTAACAAGTATAGGTCACCGTACGGCCTAAAACAATGATCAAAGCCCATACCGCATATTCAGCTATAAAAGGCCACGAAATGACAATGTAACCACTCGACCACCGAGCGCCCATCACTTTCACCCGAAATGGATTAAAGGAGATATGGAATGAACCTGAGATCGGTGTATTACATTAACGTGCAGCTTTTTATCATGTTTTTGTGCATATATTTCACAGTGTCAACTATAGATGATTATGGGTGGATTCTTGAGGTCCAGCAGCAAATTGATATATGCATATTCGTACAAGAACATGTTAATGTGGTTTGAATATTAACCCTGTTTTGTACTAGACCGACACCCTGAGCCGGATTTTTTAACATGCTAGTTCAAAAGGTAGCATTCCGAAGGAAGACATGTATATCACCTTACCCGGACACATTTTTCTGATTCCGAGCCGACCAGCTTTTGCTCTTAATCCTTAATCCCGCGTGCTTATATAATTAGCTGGGAAGCAGCATGTAAATAAGAATTTTAAAGTCTTTGGTTTTGACCCGACGGGGTTCGAACCCACGACCTCTCTCACTCAAGGCGAACATGCTACGACGAAAGTACCACCACTAGACATGCAGTAACCCGCAATATAAAAGGTTTCGTGGGAAGCCGCTCATATACTAGTATTCACCTCTAGACTCAATTAAACAGGGCTAACTTACCGACCATTGATATTTTTATGTGAGGGGGGGGGGGGGGGGGGAGGGGGGGCAAGTTGTTTTGTAAATGTTGGATTCTAAATTTCTTGAAAGAGATTTTTATCTATTTCAGAAGGGAAGCGAAATAGTTTGTTTCTATTTAAAATGAGGAAAAAATAAAACAATGATGAAACTTAAAAAAAAAAAAAACATGTTTTTTGTTGGTTTTTTTAATTTCGAAAAAGGAAATACACGTGCTCCTTCCCCCAAACTAGAGTCGGTGTCTAACACATTTATTTATTAATATATAATGTACAGATCATCTGTTTCAGCTTTGGATACAAGAATCTGACAACACGTCATTTTATTTTCTGTCCTTGTATATATTACATCAGCCAATGACATTTCAGCCTTCAAATTTTTGAAGGTGTGTATCAATCCAACAAAACCAGAGAATTGAGCGTTTTTAATCTGGTGTCAAAATGAACTTAAAACACTGCATTTATTTATTTTTTACTGAGACCTGTTGTTCTCTTACATATAGAGAGTGGCGTTTTGAATTTTTCAAAGTGAAGATTTACGGCAGCGGCTTTTAATATTTAGCGTTTATCCTGGAAACATAATAGATTTAAAAAAAACAAATAGTGCAATGTGTCTGAATATACTCTATAGTAAAGGTACTTTTTGGGTAGTTTTGGCTTTTCAGAGTTTTGTTGTTTTATTGGCTATTATCTTGATAACTAATAATAGAGAAACCTTTTCTTGCAAGGTATAGACAAGAACACATATAATCAAAGTACTGAAGTATGAAAATTGTTTGCGACTTCGGGGAACTAATTTATTCTTATGTTGCACTGTTATACCACTGTCCCAGGTTAGGGGGAGGGTTGGGATCCCGCTAACATGTTTAACCCCGCCACATTATTTATGTATGTGCCTGTCCCAAGTCAGGAGCCTGTAATTCAGTGGTTGTCGTTTGTTTTTGTGTTACATATTTGTTTTTCGTTCATTTTTTTTTACATAAATAAGGCCGTTAGTTTTCTCGTTTGAATTGTTTTACATTTTCTTATCGGGGCCTTTTATAGCTGACTATGCGGTATGGGCTTTGCTCATTGTTGAAGGCCGTACGGTGACCTATAGTTGTTAATGTTAGTGTCATTTTGGTCGTTTGTGGATAGTTGTCTCATTGGCAATCATACCACATCTTCTTTTTTTATATTAGTTTGGATTTGCCGTTTGTGGTTTCATTAATATTTACCACACCTTCATTCAATAATAGCATCAGATGAAAAATTCTCTGCTAGAAGAAATTGTTGAAACTAAATTTTCAGGTTTTAGCAATTCAGATGAGCGAAACGAGGCGTAAAGATTGATGCCTACGGTTGACGAAGAATTCGCCATAACATTATACCGCGGCAAATTTATAACTATATAAAATTGAATGCCACTTTTCCTATCCCCTCTTTTTTTTTTGGTTACAAATGACCGGTTCCTTATATGAGCCATTACTCTATCAGAGTCCGATTTATTCCCAATTGTTTGTGTCTATCTTGAGAATATATAAAGAGAAACTCGAACAGATAACATGATTAGAAAGGCAATATTTACATAAATGAAAACACTAATTTCGTGTATTATCTTCTTATAGAAAAATTGCTAACGTTAGGTATACCGAAATTGACAAATATAATGCCTTCCCTCGTTAAAACGATCATATAGCATGACATAAAAGAATTATTTATTCAATTCAATAACCTTAACCGTATTGTAGACTCCGTATGTTTATTATTAAAGATTTGCGATTTAAACAAAACTTTGCAATTCATATATATTTTTACAATTTTCCAACAATATCAGATGTGATTTTTTTGCATCTTAAAACGAGGTACTAACATGACAAGGTTTATCTCAAGTCTCAACCATTTTCCAAACGGTAGCAACATATTTGATCCTAATTAGTAGTAACGGTTACTCCGCAGAAGCAGATCGGAATCAGTTATGACGTAGACAGTAATCATTCTAATCGTAATCATGTTCATTGACCATAATGACGATGAAAGCACATCATATAATGACGTTTCGACATCATATAATGAAGTAAGCCTAACCACATAATATAAGATTACAAGCACATAATATAATGACACAACCACATCATATAAAGATGTTTGCACGTAATATAAGGGAAACTGCACATCATATAAGTATATTTGCACAGCATATAAGTATATTTGCACAGCATATAAGTATATTTGCACATCATATAAGAATCTTTCAACATAATATAAGTATATTTGCACATCATATAAGGATCTTTCAACATAATATAAGTATATTTTCACATCACATAAGAATGTTTACACTTCATATAAGTACATTTGCACATCATATAAGTATATTTGCACATCATATAAGTATATAGGCGCATCATATAAGTATGTTTGCTCATCATATAATGATGTTTGCACATCATATAATGATGTTTGCACATCATATAATGATGTTTGCACATCATATAAGGATATTTGCACATCATATGATGACAAGTGCACATCATATAAAGGTAAATGCACATCATATAAAGGTAAATGCACATCATATAAAGGTAAATGCACATCATATAAAGGTAAATGCACATCATATAAAGGTAAATGCTAAAATGGGCATAATAAGACAGTGTTGGCGTTCCATAAATTAATGTTTCGTCTAATATGGGGACGAAGTCCCCAATAACAGTAGAAAATTCAATAAAAAAAAATACGGGAAAATTTCCCGAATTTTTCATTGTACTAATGAACTGAAAATCGTTCAAATCTTTTTTTGTCGCCTTTTTTAAATCCCGGACCTGCGCAGAAATCTACAATGTTCTTCCCTTTTCCGGTCTCGTTGTTATGAATCTTTGAGTAAAATATATATATTTATCAGTCTACTATAAATAGGATGGAACGCAATACCAATTTCATTTTTAATAATTCCTTGAAATGAAAAAACGTTACCTGATGATAGCGTTTCTTTGTTTACATTGCATGTGACGTCATAACTTGAATAACGTCACAACTAAAATCCCTAACAACAGAACCAAAATCGGAAACGTTACGGTATTTCCGTTTCTTTTTTTAACATTGTTGATTTAAAAAAAAACAAATACTTCGTCCCCATTCACAGGTAATTCCTGCCTCATATTACATTAAGAAAATAATCATACATAAATACAAATTATTCATTACAAATCTAGGGGCTCCCAGGAGCCGAAATAGCTTGTATTGATAAATTGTGCACCTCATAACGATAAAAAACACATATTTCAAAATTTTCATGAATTTGAAATAAGAAGTTAAACAATTCAGAATAAGTTCAAACTGTAAAAAAAAGCTTTTCTGACCAATATTGCAATATGTTCTTATATTAATATGAGGCAGGCATTACCTGTAAATGGGGACGAAGTCTGTATGAATTATTTTTTTGTAACTCTATTATTTGTCAAAATAAAAGACACGGAAATACAGTAACGTTTCCGATTTTGGTTCTGTTGTTAGGGATTTTAGTTGTGACGTTATTTAAATTATGACGTCATATGCAATGTAAACAAGAAACGCTATCATTAGGTAACGTTTTTTCATATCAAGGAATTATTAAAAATGAAATAAGTATTGCGCGTTCCTTCCTATTTTATACTAGACTGATAAATATATATTTTACTGAAAGTTTCATACAAACGAGACCGGAAAAAGGAAGTATATTGTATATTTCTGCGCAGGTCCGGGATTTCAAAACATGACATAAAAAAAATTGAACGATTTTGAGTTCATTAGTACAATGAAAAATTCGGGAAATTTTCCCGAATTTTTTTTTTTATTGAATTTTCTACTGTTATTGGGGACTTCGTCCCCATATTAATTCGTATATTTTAACTAATTTGATTCGTTTAGGGATAGTCACATGTTAAACTATATTTTCGAAGGTAGAGAGAAAACGGCGGATAGCAAAAAGCATATTGACCGGCAAAAAGCATTTTGCACGGTTATTTTTAGAATATCTAAAAACCGATATACTTTGTGACGTCATGTAATGAATTTCAGGATATTGTTTAACGTTTTGAAACAAATGATATCTGTGATCGATTATTTGACGAAAAAAACCTTCAAATACATAAGATGTCCAAAAAAAAAAGTAAATGAAATAACAACTAATATGTTGTTATTGTCAAGGAGAAAATGTAATATCTATATATAAAGTTCCAACAAACCTAAATGACGATTTTGATACAAACATAGTTGGAAATTAATAATATAACAAATATAGCCTTTGTATGAGGTCAATACAGGATATATCGACCTCGGACTTCGTCCTCAGTCAATATACTTCTTTCAGGTCAATATATCCTTGTATCGACCTCATACAAAGGCTATATTTGTATAATATTATATTGATATAGCTGTCAGATATTAGCAATTTGTAAATTTACACACTTCAGGGACAATAGCTCATAGAAGTTACGTCCAATTTTTCAGAAATTTTTTGGGTAGTTAGATCTTGTCATTTTGATAGTTTTTACAATATATATACTTATATATATATATATTGTAAAAACTATCAAAATGACAGAACTGGAACTGTTAACTTCTAACTTATTTCACTAATTATTTCATGAATATATATATCTGCACATGTGAAAATTATTTTTTACGCCTATATATATATAAAATAGATAACTGTAAACAGTTGCAATATAGAGATGATTTTAACAGACACTAAGAGATGGACATTTTTATGGCCCTTTGAGCCTATTATTCCAACAAGGTAATATTTGCCAGGTACCTTTATATCTATGTTGCTGCAAAGTGGTCAATACAAACATAAAAATCATAAATGCGTCTACTGCAATGTGGTCAATACAAACATAAAAATCATAAATGCGTCTACTGCAATATGGTAAATACAAACATGATAATCATAAATGCATCTAAAATATCACATAACTAGACGAAAAGCAAATAACTTAGTCTATATATATACTAGTGCAAAATTTATAAAGAATTTTGAACGAAATTGGATAACTGTTAAGATTACTGTACCTATGAGGCTTTACGTCACATCATGAGAAAAAAGAATTAAAACAAGTCATATGAATCTTCAAATTTCAATAAAGTTAAATATGTTGGTTTTTTTTTTATACTTGAACAGTAAGGTTTTACTATAAAAACATGTGTACATTAATTTTTTTGCAAAAGAAAATCCATAACATTAAAATCTTCATAAATGATGAACTGTTATTTTTTGAGACATCATCCCATGGAAGATTTAAGTGGTGTTTTAAAGATGCAAAGTTTCTGTAGTTTGTTTGGTTGGTTGAAATTGTTTCTGTCAGAAGCATTATCGGTCTCCCAATCTGATGTTGACTGCTATAAAAGTTCAGTTAGCTGTGAGTCTAGCTCTGAAAACCACAAAACATACATATATAAATCAGGCTGTTTATAGCTTTCATATCTTTTCATTTTCTTATTTTTTGCCTTTTTTGGCTGAATAGATATGCAGTATGGGTCTTGCACATTGTTGAACGCCATATGGCATATGAAGACCTATAGCTTTACTCATACCACATTTTTTCTTCATATTTTAATTTTCATTTACATGGATACCACTGACAGGAAATAAAGTTGACAACTTTTTTATTTGCCATCCTTGTTGGCCATCTTGAAAATGTTTGACATCAGATGATCCACATATTCTGCTAATCTTTTCATTAAAGTTTCATTTAAAAAGATAACACCAGTTATCTCAGTAAAGAACACATTTTGTGGAAGATGAAGAAAAAATGCAAGTTTGAACAAAACATTCAAACATGATACAGCTCTGAATTTGTAATGGGATGAAATATTTGAAAAAGAATAGGTTTCTAACACAGAATACATATGGTAATGTATAAAGATACAGTTTAATAGATTCAGCATAAAATCAAATTAAGATTTCAAATTAAGTTAAATTTTGGACCCTTTGAACTTCGATGTAAACTAATTTCATTACATTGCCCAAAAACTAAGTACAGGTTGGATTCAGCACATATAAAATTATTGTTAAAATCAAACACAGTTAACATGGTTAAATTGTGGACGGATTGGCTCTAACATCTTTTGTATATCGGGACTACATTAATAAGACTTAAAATATACCAATTCCGGATATGTACCAATTCCGGATATGATTTAGTAGTATTTAGTTTAAAGTCATCTTTCGTTTTCTTCCATTTATTTGACAACATTTGAATAATTGTTCTTTCGTGTAAAAAAAAATCGAAAAGCATCCCTCCTTTGTGTACTATGTGAAAACAAACTTCGTGCATTTACACTCTCTAAGAATAATAAATTACCTATTTCTATGCCGAAGATAGTCTAATTACTTAGCACGACTAGTGTCTCTTGGGGATCGAATGTTTCCGTGTTTCCGGAAACCTATCGAATTTATCGAAATTCATCCTTCTACGCAATATCATTCAAGTCTATAGCACATTAAGTAAAACCTACGTCTATAATGAACCGGTAAATGGTTTTTTTCTTGTCACCAAAATTACCGGAGTAGTCTTATGGAAAATATAAACAGAGATAAACAAATATATATAAATATAATGTAAACTCATTTTAAACTTAAGTATTGCACCTTAAAAAAGAATAAAATCCCGAAATGAGGAAAAAAATTTATTGAAAATATGATAATACACAGACAAGAATAAATGCGGCGGGATAAACATTCAAGCAGCAAAATAAGACTTATTTCGAGCCTTCTAGTTAGCATGAATACCCAATCAACATTTCATTATCAAACTCCATGCAGTATTCAAGACGAACTGCAGTATATAGTGGATATGATTTATAATGATCGTCTTTGTCAACAGGAATCGGGATTTGCAGCATTAAAATACATTTGGTAATAAACAAGAATATAAAATTATATCATTAAGCGTCGATCAATATTTAAAATATAGAAACAAGAGGACACGCGAACAAAGTGCCCGAGATTTTGATCTTGTACACCCTTTTACAATGGGACTGTATAATCATTGTATCAACAATAACTGCATATCGGCTCATAAGAGATACCAGGCATAAAACTGTGTACGCCAGACGCAAGGTTTGGCGCCAAAAGACTGTGATTAAAGAAATTCGAAACAATAAAATGACCAAACGAAGTAAGAGACAATTGAAAACCCGAAACCTCTAATTTGTTTTTCCAAATAAAGCTAAGGTAATATAATATATTTGTGGGGATAGAAAATCCTTAGTATTTCGAAAATTGCAAAGGTTTGTAAACCGGGTTACATTTTTTTCTGTTGTTCTTTAATTACCTCATGTTAGTCCAATGATAGAAGCAACAAGCATACATATATATAAATCTAACATGAAATTCAAATTCGTTCGATATAAAGAATCACATAAATGTTCCTAGAAAATATTGAATCACTCATTGTCAACATCACGGGACACAAAGGAAACTTGACTTCATTTATTTCTTCCCTCGAGAATTAAATTAATAACAAACGATTTCTATATTAAATCAGAATCTTCATGACAGTTGACTGAAGCACACACTACAACAATAAAGACATTTATATCGAGTCAAAGACGTTGTTCGGCTTCCGTACTAGACCCTTGGCAATGTTTATAATTGAAAGATGTATTCGACAGTTTATAAACAAGTTTGTATGCAATAAAGAAATAACTGACATGATATTATAAAAGTTGGAATATAGACTGAAAGATAGTCTTGTACTGTTTTTCCAGTTTTAGGATCTTCCATATAATGGTATGTGCTGTTTAATACATTTGTATGCGATATATACAGTAACGTCAACAAAACCAAAAGTAGAAACAAACTGAACGCTGGCAGGAATTATGTAGAAATTTGATGCAGTATATTATTGATATAAAAAAAGAGATGTGTTATGATTACTAATCTAATAATATGCGAACAAGGAAATATCATTACCCCCTTACATTCAATTGTTCAAACTAGCCACTTTTAACAGAAAAAACAAACGAACCTCACGTTATTCATGACACAACAAGCAACCTTTAATTGAATACATAAACTTAGACAAAAGTATTTTATCAAGGTTCAAATCACATCAATGGATAACGAATATATAGAATAAAAATAGCAAAACAAGAACTGATAGAATAGCATAAACATCGACATGGAAAAACATTTACATAGAGTAAGAGTAGTATTGTCTCACCACTGTATCCACTGTGATATGATATTTATGTAGACTTGTGCCCCCTAGAAATCAAAGTACAACACAATATCTCATGCTAAATGGACAAGATATTATTTTACCATTTGGCAGGCTGACACTGACTTCCAAATAGTTTATCCTATCCACAATGAACTTTGGAATAATCCGAACATGTCAGTTCGAAATGTAGACTCGTTACCAAAATTCAAAGTAGAATTTAAAAACCACGACATTGAAAATGGAAATCAATCTCAACATTATGTATATGGACCAAGAAAATTTAATATAGTCTTAACCAAATTCAGATGTTCGGCATCCGCCTTGAAATGAGACTTGTTTGGAGCTAACATTATGTCTGATCCAACATGTAAATATGGTTTAGATATTGAAGACATGCACCATATTTTCTTTGTCCTTTTTTTTTTATCTAAATGAAAGGGCTATTCAGTTAAATAGTCTCAGCTGGCTTTCCAAAGGCTGCGATTTGAACTTAACACAATTGTTTTTTTGTTTGGAATAGAAACTCTTTCAAATGATCAAAATATGCAAATTGTTAAACAAGTATTACATTTTATAAGAGATGAAAACGATTCCTCGTAGTATAGTATCGATAGATTCGAGACAAAACCAATTTTGGTTTCATATGAATACTTATACCAGTCAGGGTTTAAATGAAAAAAAATTACTAAATAATTATATGGGATCAAATGTTTCCAGGTTTCTGGAAACCTTTAAACATATCATTGTTTTCAACGTTTTTGAAGTCTACATAGCGATGAGCAAAATTTGCGTTTAAGATATAACTCCTTAGCGTGACTATTACAATGACTTGAAAAAGTTTACATGCATAACACATCATTAGAGTTAATTGATAGCAATACTCTCTGAAATACAGAATTAAAAATATGAATACATAGAACTGCATCGTAAACGTCGCCGAAACAGCACCATACATACATTCGCTTTACCTGAATTTGTATTATTTAATTAATCCAAGCTACGCTTACTTACGTATTTCTCTGTATGCAACAGAACACATACATACCTTACTTGCGAAAAAAAGTAAAATAATAAAAATACCGAACTCCGAGGAAAATTCAAAACGGGAAGTCCGTAATCTAGTGCAAATCGCGATAGACTTCTTGTATATATGAGCAACCAACCAACTTTAAATTACAGAACTCCAATCAGTCCTATAATGGTATAAGCTATATTGAAAATACTCAGCCAAAGAAGACACGAAATATGGTCATCATAAAAAAGAAATAGAACCAGTGTCCTTTAACTAAGTTAAGCTGTTCTTTTATTTACCGCTGATTAGTACAATGGTCGAGATTAGCAGCAAATGGAGCTAGCACGAAATTCGAATTCTTTCAATATTCAGTACATCATATGTGTTGCTTTAAATACTATTTTTAAACCACTCAACGTCAACAAGACTGGACACGGAGGCTTACATGACTTTACCTTGTTTCTTTCCTCTTGAAATAGATTAATAAATCAAATAAGAAACTACACGACACTTGACTGTAGAAGACAATATAACAATAAAGACTTTCAAAATAGAGTACAAAACTTTGTTCGGCTTCCTTACTAGGGCTCTCTGCAATGTTTTTAATTGAATGAAGTATGATATAGTTCATAAAAAAAGTTTGTATTCAGTAGAGAAAGAATTGACATGATACGGTAGATTATTTCCCTCCTTAATTTTACTGTTTATTATCATTATGCCTTAAAAAGTCATTAAACAATTCTACATATTTTCATAACAGCTTATCTACAATTAATTCAATCTTCATGCCTCAAATATCATTTACTGCAGTACAACTCTAGATTCTGCTGACGAGGAAAGGTAACACTAGGCCACCAAAAGCTGCAATTTACTTCAGTCTAGGTGAAAGAATTGTCTAGAGTACTTGACACTGTGCAGACGGTGGTATATCGATAACATAATGGCATGAGTTCATTACCAGCGAGGGAAGAACAAATATTTGCTTCCGCAATTTTGCTGATTTCACATTTATGTTCTTTTATATTGAGTAATAATAAATAAAAAAGATTTAAGATGGCCGCCCAGGTAGTCAACTGAGTTTTGGGCTCTGCAGTTTTTTGGCAATTTTATATGATTTTTGACAGACCAAATGCATGATATTCGTATGAGGATGTTCAGTATAATTATCTCTACACAATGATGTAACTTTTGTTGAGAACATTTGGATTTTCAACCTTGGAAGTTTTGAAGAAAGATTTTTTTCAAAAGTGTAGTGAGAACATTTCAATAAAACTGTTTAAATTTGAAGTCCTCTATTTACTTGTCTGGAGAATTTTTGGGATTAGATTTGTGAGTACTATTTTAGTTTAATAATACTAGGTGGAAAATCTAAAAACAGTGATAAAAAAAAGGTGACAAAAAGAATGTACAAACTATACAAACATTGCTTGCAGCTAAAAAAAGGTAGTGAAAAAGGAAATCCATCTAAAAGAACTCACACAGTTGTTTCAATGGAAAGTAGTGTAGATATGACAATTGAATTATCAAATCTCCACCATGATTTAGATAGTATAAATGAAAGCCTGGAGGGTGTTGTTAAACGAACAGACCTTGACAAAGCACTGAACAACATTGTAAAAAAAGATCATTTGGAAACAATAGTGACCTCAATTGTCACTAAATTGGTTGATAGCATGATAAAAGAAATAGAAGATAACTTAAAAGATAAGTCAAATAAGCAGACAAAAGCTGTCAAATGTCTAACTATAATCAGCAGTATAGCAGAAAGTTCAACATAAAAGTGATGAATTTCCCAGAAAACAATGATGAAAATTTAAGAGAGATCTTTAAAACTATAATTGTTAAAGACACTTTGAAGGTAAACACTCGACCTGATGAAATCCAAGCTATTCATATGATACCAGGTAAACAAGGACAACATAGACCAGTTATTGTAAAACTCCTCAACTCTGAAGTGAAATACCGCATTATGAGAGAAAAGAAAAACATGCCTAAGCAATGCACTTTTAGACTAGTTGATGATGTTACAAAATCCAACATGGAACTGATTACTAGACTTCGCGATAGTGATCAACTTGATAGTGCTTGGTACTTTAATTGTGCTGTATATTGAAAAAAACTGAAGCAGGTAGACGTTTGAAATTTGATATTTTTGATGACATTGCGAAGCGATTGAAATATTTGTTAACTAATTGAGGAACATATTTTTCTATGACAGATACATTTCAACTGAAATTTAATTGTTTTAATACATAATATCTTACTTACCCTCAAAATATACTAGTATTTATGGGAACTATCCACCAAAATTTTCATTATTTTAATGATTAATATTATCATTATTTATGTACTAGTAATCTTATCATTGTTTTTTTTTTGTTTTGTTTTTTTGGTGCATTTTTTTTCAGACTTGAAATTTTCATTTTAATGTTTTTTCAAAGTGAAATTTATGATTAATAATGACCTATCAATTATTATCTTTTGACAAGCAGTCAATTCCTTGTTTCAACATATTCACTTAGTTAAGCTTTTTGTTTATCTCTTGTACAAAACTTTGAATTATTCGTAAAACTAAGGATTTTCTTATCCCAGGCATAGATTACCTTAGCCGTATTTGGCACAACTTTTTGGAATTTTGGATCCTCAATGCTCTTCAACTTTGTACTTGTTTGGCTTTATAAATATTTTGATATGAGCGTCACTGATGAGTCTTATGTAGACGAATCGCGCGTCTGGCGTACTAAATTATAATCCTGGTACTTTTGATAACTATTGTACATTGTGTATATAAGAGTTTCTGTTTTTGTTTTGTTTTTTTCAAATCAGTTAAAATAGAAGGTCATTGTTGTTAGTGAAAATAACATGCATTTCAGAATTGTAGTATTTAATGCCATAAAAGCTGCAACACATCTAAGAGAACATCTATATGGATGTGGGTTATCTTAACAGTATAAATGTGAGAGAAAATGATTGTGTAAATGATTGTGCTAATGTAGTTTATTTAAGTTTATTTCGTTGTATTACATTGTTTTGCTTGCTCTTGTGTATAGACAAAAATATTGTATCTTAAGTCAATATAACATAATGGATAATCTTATAAAAAAATTGTCAATGAATGTTAGGGGTCTTTTCTCTAGTGCTAAGAAAAGATCTGATGAATTGGGGGAAAATCAAAAAATAGTTCGATTGTGTGTTTTCAAGAGACATGTGCACACAGTACAAGAGATATTGAAACTTTATGGGGGATGAATGGGGTCATCGGTGTTACTTCAGTCATGGTGATAGTAGAAGTGCTTGAGTTTTACATCATATTAGACTTGACTCTATACGATCAAAGGTTAACTTTGGTATGTTTATATGGTTATAACACAGATAAACCAGATTTTTTCTGTGATATCCTACAGACAACTATGAGATTTTCGAATACAAGTTTCATCTTCTTGGGTGACTGGAATGTAGTGCAGGATAAGAATGAAGATACTTATAATGTAATACATGACAGAAACATTAACTCCAGGAGAAAGATTGATGAAATTAAGGACACACTTTTGCTATTAGACCCTTGGAGGACTTGTTATCCTAGTGATATAAAATTTACATGGCGTCAGAAATCTCCCATTAAATAGAGCCGTCTTGATTATAATCTTGTATCTGAGGACATTGATGGAATCAACAAAAACTATTCCTGGATACAGGACAGATCACCCTGCCATTATATTTACTTTTACAGCATCCTTAGTTAAGCGGGGCAAAGGATACTGGAAATTTAATTCTGAGCTTTTAAGAGAACCTGCATATGGAGATTTAGTTATAAACTGCATCAGAGACACTGTTTCTGAGTATTTATTTGGGGTCGATTTTGAACAAAAATTTCATGTTCAGTTTTCTTGCAGTGATCAGCTATTTGTAGAGGTTCTAATAATGAAGAATCGTAATCATACTATCTCCTACTGTATTAAAAAATCAAGGGTTAGAAATCCAGTCTTTAGAAAACAGTGTAAATTTAAACCCTAGCGAAATTGATGTGACGTCATTCAATCAGAAAAAGTGTGAATTAGAGAAGCGACGACAGACATTAGTTGAGGGCCTCATTCTCCGTTCTCGTGAAAATTGGCATGAGAATGGAGAAAGATACACTAACTATTTTTGTAAGTTAGAAAAGAAAGCCTTCTTAAATAAAACCATGACTGAACTCATTGATGACCAAGGAAATCAAATTTCTGATCAATCTAAAATATTGTGTGAACAGGAGCAGTTTTATAGGACACTTTATACATCTAAGTCATTCAGTAATGATGACAATCTATTTTTTAAACATGACATAACACTCAGTGCAGAACAAAACCTTCTTTGTGAGGGAAACTTATCTTTTAGGGAATGTGGGGGAGCTTTAAAACAGATGCAAAATGGCAAGTCTCCAGGATCTGATGGATTTACAGTGGATTTTTTTGGAAAGATATTGGTCCATTTGTCTTTAGATCTCTGCAATTTGGATATAAGTTGGGCCATTTTTCAAATTTTCAATACCAAAGTATTATTACTTGTATTCCCAAGGAAGGAAAAGATCGGAGGTATATGGGTAACTGGCGACCGATCAGCTAGATGAACACAGATATGAAAATTGCATCTGCAGTTCTTGCTGGTAGAGCTAAAAAGATACTGTTCGCCATTATTAGTGACACACAAAAGGGCTTTATGAAAGGGAGATTCATAGGAGAGAACTCTAGACTTCTATATGATTTAATGCACTATCTAGAAAAAAATGATATAGATGGATTGTTATTACTAGAAGATTTTGAAAAAGCTTTGATTGTATAGAATGGGATTTTTTTAAAACAGGCTTTGATTAGTTTTAATTTTGGTCCTTCATGGTTTGATGTGCTTTATGCAGATGCTAAGAGCTGTGTCATTAATAATGGTAATATGTCCCAATTTTTCAACCTTGAAAGAGGCTGTCGCCAGGGGGACACGTTATCTCCCTATTTGTTTATTATTGGGGTGGAATTACTTGCCATACAGCTAAAAGGGAATCCAAAAATAAAAGGGGTGAATATAAATGGGAATCTGCCACTCATTAGTCAGTATGCAGATGATAAGTTTCTTACACTGGATGGAAGTGAAGATTCATTAAAATAGACCCTTTCTTGTTATGAAAAATTTCACAAAGTCTGATTAAAGATAAATACAACTAAAACAAAAGTTGTTTGGATTGGAAGTTAGAGATATTCTGATTTGGTTTTATGTCCTGAAACAAATCTAAGCTGGTCCTGTTCTAACTTTAAGGTTTTAGGATTTAATTTCTCTTTAGATCTAGAGTGTAATACTATGCCCAGTTTGAATTTCAGAGCAAAAATCATTGATATTTCAAAATTGTTGAAAAGTTGACAGCATAGAAAGCTAACACTACTGGGCAAGTTTACTGTTATTAAGACTCTTGCACTTCCGAAATTGATTCATTTGCTTACATCTTTACCTAATATATGTCAATCCATGTTGAATGAAATCAACAGATTATTCCTTAATTTTATATGGGATGGAAAAACAGAAAAAATCAAACGTGATACACTGATTCCAGATAAAAAGGAGGGAGGTTTGAAAATGGTTCATTTACAATTTTTCAACTTTTGTCTTAAAGTCGGTTGGGTGAGGCGATTTTTTCCAATTTGAACGGGGAATGGCAAAATATTCCTAAGTTGATATTAAAAAAATGGAGGTGCAAGATCTTTTTCTTTAAAAAACTTCAAATTTTTGAAGATTGGAAATCAACTCAGCAATCCTTTTTGGAAAGATGTTTTGCAAGCTTTACACTCATCTAAACACATGTTAAAACTGATTTCAAGGAGTGTCTCTCGCTAGATATCTTGAATTTTGTGAAAACAGAAGATTTCCAATTATATAACAGATGGGGAGTTGCAAATCCTCTGTCACATTTTTGACCATCAAAGAAGAGATTTTTTTTTCACATTTGATCAGATTAAACAAAAAGTTCAGACAAATAATTATATGCACTATTACAGTTTAATATCAAATATCCCTATTGAGGTAAAACAGTGTATTAGGGAAACACTGATACTGACTTAGAAAATTTTACTCCGCAGGAAAATTTTTGGAGAAAATTACTAGCAGTAATAAATATCAATTTCATATATAATAATCTTATTGTAAAATTTGCATATCCTCCAGTTGTAAAATTTTCAAAATGGGAGGATGAGCTGCATTCTAACATTTAAGACTAGAAGAAATACTTTTGAATACTTCAGAAAGGTTGTAGAGACACATATTTGTATAATTTCCAATATATGTTTTTACATAGGACTATTCCTACAAATACATTTTTATATAAGATTAAAATCAAAGATACAAAGTTATGTTCTTTTTGTAGATGTGAAGATGAAACTATTGGACATTTATTTCATGATTGTCAAGTGAAATCAAATTTTTTATATTTGTTTTGTGCTTGTCTGAAAAATTTCTATGTTAAAATTGATTTTAACAAAAAAACTTGTTTTTTTTTGTTTTGTAAGAGAAAGCTTATTTTTAAATTTTCTTGTAATTTTTGCCAAAAAATACATATATAAATGCAAGCTAGAAGAAAAACTTCCAAATGCAATTGAATTAAAAAATAGTCTGAAAAACTTTTATAACTTAGAGTTATATACAGCAAGAAAATACAACAAAGTTGAAGAACTTGAAAAACTTTGGGCCCTTATGCTAATTATTTATCCTGAATGGTAATCTAACAACCAAATTTATATCAATATATATCTTTTTGACCTATTTATGGAACAGAGCAAACAACATGTAATATAGGAATAGCACATGTAAACCTTTTTTTTCCTTCTATTAAATAATCTATAGATATTTCTAAATGAAGAGATTGTGAAAAGAGAGAGAGAGAGAGAGAGTGAGAAAGAAAGAGAGAGAGAGAGAGTGAAAGAGAGAGAGATAAAAATATATTTTAGTTTGTGTAAATCTTGATAAAACAATAGTCTTTTGTTGTTATATAGTTGGAACCCTGTAACACCTTGGTCAGGTGGTACTGTAAGGGTGGTGTTAAATCCTGACTATTACCCCCCCCCCAAAAAAAAACAACCAAACCAACAACAAATAATGAATAAAAAATATTTCAGCCGTGTATGACCTTCACTGGTGATCCAATGGATGGACCTGTCATAGAGTTGATACTTGTTTAGACGTACTCATATAAAACATATATATAAAGTCAGGTGTGGTTGGAAAAATTGAAACCTCCATGACCGGTCAAACGAGGACCTATCATCAAGACTAGTGAGATGCAAGCCTTGTCACCGTTGGTCTCGGGTAGATCCGTCACCAGGACCAAGACAAGCAGACATGTCCACAATTTTTATCTGACCTGTTTTTTTAGGGTAGGTTGGGGAGGGGTCAATGAGGTTAGAAATAACAGTTGTAGGTCTTATCTGCCAACAATAAAGTTAACAACAAGCAATATACAAAGCTTTGAAACATTTCTGTTCAAATTTAACTTTTGTACAGATTATAGATAAGCTAATGTATTACTTTTTTTGATGAACTTGACATAGTTAGGAAGGATTGATGAAATCAAAAATGTATGCAGTTAAAGACTCGAAATACAGATTCTTGTCGAATCTTTGCTTTTGATATACTGATTAATATCAAAATGCAATATTTCTAATAAACAGAGAAGTCTTTTGATTTGAAATAAACTTTGATAAAATTCTTGATCAATTTAAATAACACTCCAGTGTAGCTGTAATCGATGTAAGGACAAACGGAATCATAACTTAGAATTTAATCTCAGCAGACGTCATTTAATTCTAAAGTGCAAAGGATATCAAGTTATATCGCTAATTTCCGTAAATAAACTAACATTAAAGCTGTTTGTTAACTTCATCTGTCTGTCATTCACATTTTACAATCTGCTCAATTAATCCTGATTCTACTCGTAGATAATAATGTCCAGAGCCATGACAAGGAAATCCGGATTTTACATAGGGGTATTATATCCATAACGGAACAAGTCTATGTCGTATCATACTAATTGGGATTCAAATCATGGTATGGATTTATATAAGGATAAATGACCATCAGTTGACTAAATCTTTTCCGTTGTATTGACAAACATTGTTTTGTAAGCCACTTCCAAAAACAAAATCTGTTTTAAACATATTTTAATTGACTACAGTATCTACAAATGCATCTGAATCAAGACGTCAGTTGACTTGATAATACATATAGCATTTAATCCAAATTCCTTGATTAGACCATCTCTGCATGAAGTATTCCTGACACTATAAATGCCAATAAATAACACATGTCAGTGACATGCTCCGCCAGCCATCTTGAATGACAATTCTCTCTCAGATATAAACTAAACTCCTCATAATGGAGAATGTATAATGCTACCACTTTTTGCCCTTTATTTCAATTGCATTCTAAATTAGAAAAGCCATTAAAATGCTTCTAACATACAAATTGGCTTCTTAGTCCACATGAAAAGTTTTGAAAATGTTTTTTTGTGTAGACCATCGAACTAAGCCTTTACCACCTTCACACTTCGGCCTAACAATCAACAAGAAAGCGTCCCAATACCACCGTCTGCGTGATCTTGAACGCATTTCAGCGTCAGGTCATCAATTTCAGCGTAACCATCGCGGTTCAAAGTCCTACATAGATATTTGTGAAGGACTTATCTGGAAAAATCTTCTTAGGCATGCTTAAACCAATGAAAACCAAGATGTGTAAAAACTTAAATATGTGGAAATAAGTTTGACCAACATTGATATATGAAAAAGACAAAGCCAAATCCATATTGATTCTACTTTGCCCATGGATGTTCTCTAATTCTCTAACAGAAGAATACATCTCTGGCTAACTATCTTTCTTAAATCTTAAATAGTAAAAATGCAGCTATATCACAAAACAAATGCTTACAAAAACAAAACAAAAAAAAACAGACAGACAGAAAAACCAGCAGCATAAAAACAGTTACACCTTAAAAAACACCAATAAAAATTATAGTATTCAATACACAATTGATTAGATAGATAGATAGCAGGTAATCCGACTGAACCATATTTTTCTGTTTGTTGTTTTTGTGGTATTTTATTACACTTAAATAGTTTCCATTACATTCATACAGAATCAATAATTAATATCTTTATCATGTGAATATAGCTGACTATGCGATATGGCTTTACTCATTGTTGAAGGCCATACGGTGACCTATAGTTGTTATTTTCTGTGTCATTAGAAAGTAGAGAGTTGTCTCATTGGCGTACATACCACATCTACTTTTTTTTTATACCAAATTGGTAACTTCCTTTTCACATTAAGTCAGAATGGTTTGTTTTATCAATTACTAAATATTTCTGTATTCGTATCATTTTGTCTCAAAAAAATAGGTTTTGAAGATCAACTTTGTAAGGTTTGAGGTTCTGTAGAAATTTTTCAATAATTACTAAAACATATGAATGTCATTCTTTACTAGATTGATCATGTTTACCATATAAACAGGAACAAATGTCATGAAAATACTGCCTTATCGAATTATAGGAATGAACAATGTAATAGTTGACAATTTTACAATATCCATAATTAGAAAAAAATGCTTATCTTTAGTTATATATAGGACTGCTATTGTATGCTTTATTTGATATAACCTAACAAAAGTAAAATAATAAAAATATGAAGAAGGAAGTAAGATTTCTTTAATTCTATATGTCATTAAGGCTTACGTCAGAGTAATGGAATGGACGCATCTTATCTTGAATTATCAATAGATGAGTTGATTATCCTTGAAAATTAATGTTTTCTCATAGGCTATGTTCCCACGGATTTTTCCTAGCTAAACATTTCCAGCTCCCATTTTGACCTTATCCGAAAGTCCAAGCATGTCAGACAATACGGTGTGAAATCACTCCAAAGATAGTCACATTCTAACAATGTCAAATAGTGTGACTATGTTAAAATATGCACAAACAGCAGAATAGAATAAGATATGAAAATAGCATTACAACAGCATGGTGCAAATCTAATGCAAATATCTCATAACATACTCGCTGACTATTTCATAAATACCAACGCGTAATTCTGATTCTATGCCTAAAATAGATTTAGTGTCGATAATAGACGTGTATTATTATATTTCTATAATTAACAAAATTAGGTTAACGATTGTATTTATTCAATCAATAATTGATGAGAGATTTTGAATGATGAAGGAAATTAAACCTAGTTTGACAATTTAGTTTGCTAATTGTGCTAAGTTTATGGCAAAGGTAGTGTAAATTACTCGACACACTCGATAATCTTGGTTTTATGTTTCATTTGAAATGCATGTTCAGAAACACAGAATTCATATTTAATCATTGAACCTCATGAGCTTTAAATCTCGAATTAATATATCACACAAATCATATTTTATCAAAGTTATTCCTAAGTTGTAATTCGTAATTTATGATGATTATTTTGATGGGTTGGTATTTAACATCAATGTGCAAAGATTACATGACTTTGTATGTTCAAGACGAGAATACATAAGAAATGTGGTCAAACCAGGAGGATGTTGGGAAAAAATAAGACCAGAAAATAAAGGCTGTATAAGAAATTTGAGGTGATTCAATATTTTAAACAAGAATAAATGTCTTCTGAGCGCTATATTTGGTGTGTTATTTTTTAATACCAATCTTAAGAACGAAATAGCATTTGAGTGTAATAACGTGTCTTTAAAGAAATCGTTGCAATTCTCTAGAAACTATTTTTCAAGTAAGGAATATATGTAACGGAGGTATTATTAGGTTAGGTAAGAAGGTAGCTTCACAAATCCTGATTTATAGTTGCATTCAGATAAAAGGTAAAATAACAAAATTACCGAAAAAATGCAAAATCCTAAAGTCCTTATCAAATGGCAAAATCAAAAGCTGAAACAGTCCATCATATTGACACCATTATGTGAATAAAACAAATACAGACATGAATAGTCAAAATGTCAAAATATGGTTACAGCTTAGAGCTAAAGAGATTTTGTTCGTCGTAAAAAAAATATGATTCTTTCCATGCAGTCATTTCAATTGTTATTTAAAACTATAATAGCTTGCTTTTTTCAACTTCGGTGGTTAACAAAGAAAACAATTGCACTAAATGGTCTTCCCTGTATTGTTAATTACTGACAAAACCAGGGAATTTCATTGGCAAACTTTTTATAACTCTACATAGTATTACGTGTTAGTTATAATTTACAGAGTAATAGCTGTCTACTAGCAGGTATACATTATTTTACTTTACAATGAATAGAAAACGGAACTTTGACCGTCTTTTGTTTAGATTTTAGTTTCGGAAAAAAGTTTCGCGAAAGTAAAGGGAAAACGGTACTATTTATTCTGCAATAGGCGACAATATTAACATTTTCTAAATTTACCACTTAATAAGATAAAAACCTGGATAAAACAGATATATGTTGTGTTAGTACTTTATTATTGTGTTTTAAGAATTAAAGCCAAATAGTATCATGACCAACTTCCAACGGAGTTTGTTTACGTTATCCATGCCCACTGTCATTTTGCACCAAATTTATGAAATTTTGCAAGTCTTTTCGAATAATTCTCTAGAAATTATTTCAATAGGTTTCAAAGTTTATATTGTAAATATACACACTGCAGTTATTCATAGATAAATTAAAAATATATTGTACCCTTACATTCAATCACATCGCTCCTACACCTGTCTCGGGTACACAAAAGGACAACCTAATGCTGGGAAAATTAAATACTACCGTTTTCCCTATAAGAGCATGGTTTCTGATCGGATCAAGAGGTCAGTATAATTGAATTACGATTGTTTTTTTTAGATTAAACAAAAATTTAAACAAAACATAAGGAGCAATTTTGTTTAGAAATTTTTCTTCTTTTTATATTTTTGTGATTCTTGGTCAATCAAATTCAAACATAACAGACAGAGAATCCGGGTGATATCAAATTTGTGTATCAGTTCCATTTTTTAGGACTGACATCATATTCACATATTTAGTTCTCTTTTCTGATAAATAAAAGCATTTATAAATAACAAAGCAAACAATTGTTATACTATGATTAAGTCCATAATATTCAACATCTTCAAACTGTGTATCCTATTACAAGATTTTTAAGACAAAAAACAGGTTGACCAATATAAAGATACATAAATATTGCGTGTAGTAATGTCCATTAATTTTATTTTTACCAATGTGCATTCAAGCTATCAGATTTGAAACATAGCTCACAGTTTTCACTACTTACTACTTTCCAGCGGTTCAGATAATAGTTGATAGCTAAAATATTATGCAATAGTTTCCATCTGAACATTTTTCATCTATTATCTTTTTAAAAAAGAAAGGTAAAAGATAGAGTTTTATTAATGAAATAAATAATATTTTCGCATATTATAGCAAACATTCTCCATTCTGATTGTTATATAGGTCCCTGACTAGACGAATGTAAAAATGTGTACGACTTCAAAAACTTATTCCATTAGATATATCATACATGTGTATTCAAAGTGATTATAAAGTAACGACGTTAAAACCCTTTGACTATTTTCGATGAGTAGTCTATGAATCTGTGAATGTCACTGTCATACAAGTGAGAAGTTTAGCTAGCTATAAATATAGATTCAATCTACCATTTTCTACATAAGAATATGCAGGTGCAAAGTAAGGAATATGACAGTTGTTATCCATTCGTTTTCAATTTTTCTCGGAGTTTAGTAGTTTTTTTATTTGACATTTAAGGATTATAATTTGATAAAATTTGCCAAAAATTGATTACAGTGTGATCCAGTTATTTGTTTCGGGTGTCGCTGGTTAGGCGTTTATAGACGAAACGCGCGTCTTCAGTATCAAATTGTTATATTGGTATATATATATATGAATACTGTTCATTTAATTTCTATTACTGATTTGGTTATATTTCATATGTATTTGAAATAGTTACACAAATGAAGGTGTTAATCATATGTTCACCATGCTGTTATTAGATAAAGGCAGATGTGGTGTGAGTGCCAATGAGACAACTCTCCATCCAAATAACAATTTAAAAAAGTAAACCATTATAGGTTAAAGTACGGCCTTCAACACGGAGCCTTGGCTCACACCGAACAACAAGCTATAAAGGGCCCCAAAATTACTAGTATAAAACCATTCAAACGGGAAAACCAACGGTCTAATCTATATAAACAAAACGAGAAACGTGAAACACGTATTTATTACATAAACAAACGACAACTACTGTATATCAGATTCCTGACTGTTTATTTTAATACAAAATGCAATATTTCAATAATTAAGAAGGTTGCTTTGATGTTTAGGCGTATTTTATAGAGAAGCATAATAAATACTGAAAGTCAAATTACCATGAACTGCCTCCTGTATTAAAGACAAAAGTAATAGAGTCATTAACTTTCTTCAGACGTGATTAATGTTTTCAGTATCCCAGCTGTATTATTAATAATTACAAACTACTCATGCAGTATTCCCAATTCAACTAAGTAAGATCAATACCTACATGTACATTACTTGTCACGTGATAAAAGACACTGAAGAAAATACCGAATACTTTAATGTTGCAATATAATTTAAATCTTTATGAATTTCAATGCCTAACAAAGATTTACACTTTCTACAATTTCTATCAATCCAAGTTATTATGAAGACGGATATTAAATGCAATTATAAAATCCCAGGTGATGCTTATAGGCACTCCAAAATAATGAATTTTAAATCGGATTTTCGCTTTTTGTTGACATTTTGTTATATATAGGATCTCATAATTTTCATATGTTTTCCTAATCCTTATAAAGTTTAAGTGTGAATAGAATTTGTAATAAGATTTAACAAATTGTATTGTCTAAATCAAAAGAAGGATTGGATATAATATGATACACTTTATAAAATTGTGAGTGTAAAAATGCAAAATGAAAAAGAATACACAAAGATAAGATTTAGGCTATTAAAAATTAAAACAATATAAAGCAAGGAATCGTTTTGACAAGAGTACAATGTAAATAATTGTGTTCCTCTTTTGTTAAGGAGTATTTTGTCCATCACTAGTTTTCCTGTCAAACGTTTCAAGCATTTCGATTTGCAATACATTGGTCTATGTGCATTCCACTTTTTTTTTGATTTTGAAGAAGCATGTTATCCTTGTAATTCATAATAGCTTTCCACTCATTTCACTTCTCATCTTAAAAAAGCGCAAACTGTCATACATTCTAAAAGCTTACCAAACCTTAAATAGACTTATTCACAAAGGATGTAGTTACGATACTGTTGTCATTAGTTATCAAAGGTACCAGGATTATAATTTAGTACGCCAGACGTGCGTTTAGTCTACATAAGACTCATCAGTAAGTAAACAGGAAATTTATAAATTGACCACATTATTGATATTCATGTCAACACCGAAATGTTGACTACTGGGCTGGTGAAACGTCCAACAGCAGTGGCATAGACCCAGTGGTGTAAATAGTTATCAAAGGTGCCAGGATTATAATTTAGTACGCCAGACGCGCGTTTCGTCTACATAAGACTCATCAGTGACGCTCATATCAAAATATTTATAAACCAAACCAGTACAAAGTTGAAGAGCATTGAGGATCCAAAATTCCAAAAAGTTGTGCCAAATACGGCTAAGGTAATCTATGCCTGGGATAAGAAAATTCTTAGTCTTTCGAAAAATTCAAAATTTTGTTAACAGGAAATTTATAAAAATGACCACATTATTTATATTTATTTCAACACCGAAATGTTGACTACTGGGCTGGTGATACCCTCGGGGACGAAACGTCCACCAGCAGTGGCATCGACCCAGTGGTGTAAATAGTTATCAAAGGTACCAGGATTACAATTTAGTACGCTAGACGTTCGTTTCGTCTACATAAGACTCATTAGTGACGCTCATATCAAAATATTTATAAAACCAAACAAGTACAAAGTCGAAGAGCATTGAGGATCCTTAATTCCAAAAGGTTGTGCCAAATACGGCTAAGGTTATCTATGCCTGGGATAAGAAAATCGACCCAGTGGTGTAAAAAGGTATACATCAAATTTAAAAACTTTATTCCTTGCTTTTTTTTATACAATTTTATTCTTCTATATAAAACCCACAAATAAAAGATTTAAAGAATTACTGGAACTGAATCATTACCCTGACAGATACCTGGTTATATTAACATTAACTATGACGTGGAATCGCGCGTTTGACATCATACAGGTAGATCAAGTATCAAGAAACACAAAAGGGCATATTAACAAAGAATTAGCAAATATGAAAGACAATAATACAAAAATTATCACATAAACAATAACAGTATGAATCATTACCCTGACAGATACCTGGTTATATTAAAATTAACTCTGACGTGGAATCGCGCGTTTGACATCACACAGGTAGATCAAGTATCAAAAAACACAAAAGGGCATATTAACAAAGAATTAGCAAATATGAAAGACAATAATACAAAAATTGTCACATAAACAATAACAGTATGGCTGGATGTATAAATACCGAGCCACGTCATTTGTATCAAAGAAACACGAAAAGTCATATAGACAAGGCACATTAACAAAAATAAAAGATACAAAAAAATAGAACAATAAAACAATGAAAAAGTAAAATCACCAAAAATACTGAACTCCGGAGAAAATTCAATCGGAAAGTCCCTAATCACATGGCAAAATCAAATGACAAAACACATCAAACGAATGGACAACAACTGTCATGTTCCTGGCTTGTGCAGGCATTTTTAAATGTAGAAAATTGTGGATTGGAACTGGTTTAATAGCGCAAAACCTCTCACTTGTACGACAGTTTCATCAAATTCCGTTGTATTTACAACGATGCGTGAACAAAACCGACATAATAAACAGAATAGTCAAAATATGGGTACAGCAATCACTGTATTACAATCTTAAAACAAACAATTTTACAAAAATCACAAAAACATCTATCAAATTAAAAACACATACATTGCGTCGGGTATCTGTCTGACGTCACAAAATTTGTACGTCACACAAGAAGGAAATTTGTCGTTCAATGTTTATACAAAACAATTCTATAATTTCACAGGGAATGCTCTCTGAAACTGACACTATCAAGATGCTTGCTTTTTTTATTGACAACATATTTTTAACGTTCGGAGGACGTGTTTTTCAAAAAGACTGTCGGCATTCCAATGGGAACCAATTGTGCCCCTCCTTTTGTAGACTTGTTTCTTTATTATTATGAAGCTGACTTCATACAGTTGAAATCATCCCTTCGTAAATTTTGCGGACGCCATCACGAGTTGGTTGACCGTTATGAATTAACCGTTTCACAAATGCTATCGGATATGTTCCTTACTTCGTAAATACAATCCCCTTCCCTTTCATGAATGTAACCTACCTAATTAGACTGTTTACCGGATTTGTTATAACATAAGCAACACAAAGGGTGTCACATGTTGAGCAGGATCTGCTTACTCTTCCGGAGCACCTGAGATCATCCCTAGTTTTTGGTAGGGTTGGTGTTGGTTATTTTTTTATTTTTCTATGTTGGGTGGTGTGTTTTATTGTTTGTCTGTTTGTCTTCTGTCATTTTTAGCCAGGCGCTGTCAGTTCATTTTCGATTTATGAGTTTGACTGTCTCTCTGATATCTTTCGTCCCTCTCTTTGGCATACAGGGTTTAAAAAGCAAAAGTATGTAAGAATTAATTTCAGAAATAGACCGAGATTTAATTGTTCAGAAGTTCTTTGGAATTTCTAAGAATCCTCAAATGGTTAATACTACTACGCGATTAAAATAATATTGTCATTTGTCGTTCAAAGTATTTTCTAATTTATAATAGAACTATAACATAATGACATATAATAGAACAATAACATAATGACGGGATCTTGGATTTTAATAAAGACAAATAAAAGAATATTATAACACTTCATTACGACAATAAATAACGTCAGTGCGCAGGATCTATACTTCAAGACCATTGTGTATTATTTGTGAATTTGAAATATCTATCAACAAGGTCTTGGTACATTCCGATGAATCTTTTTAGAAAAAAGGACGAGACGGTTTTTGGATTACTCCTTGTTAATCAAATTTCTGCTCAAACACTGGCGACGTATAACAATACAACAATAAGGACCAGCTGAAGCCCCTCTCCGGTCGAGGGATTTACACGAACCGATGGTGACATATTTGTGGTTTTATTCTGTTTTTACTCCCTAGTTGGTCTGTTGTCTCTATGCCACATTCCCTATTTCCAGAAATGATGTCAACACAAAGGTTGCAATAAGGAATTTGAATTAAACCTTAGGAACTTATTTATGACTATAGCTGTAATGTATAATAAATGCAGGGACATAAATTAATTATTTGATATACAAAACTGGTATATACATTTTTTTTTAAATTCATTACGGTATATTTACAAATCAAGGGTAACAGTTCAAGGAACGATGTTATTTTCAGCATTTCATTCATCGTCATATTAAAAAAAAAAACGATGAAACAAATCAGTATTTATTGATGTGAGAGCAAATGGTCTTAACTACTTGATTGCAAGTAATATGTCCACAACAATTCTAAGCACGATGCCTATTGTTTCTTAGACTTAATCCTAAAGATCTTTTAAAAATTATTTCGCACACAAACATAAGGAGTCTATTTATTTATATCATGGTCAAATTAGTATATGTATAAATATCTACTGTTGTAACAATTGAGGGACATAACACCTAGATAGTAAAGAATGGAAACGCCTAGATAGTATAGAACGTAATTGATGATAATTAACAATTGTCACATTGTGCTTTATAAATATATGCAATCAATATATTTGCGATTGTCGCTTGAGAAGCCAACATATGAAAAGGTATATGGTATGTTCAATAGTTATTTGTTAATCAGTGCTGAAAAGTAGCTGCTTATAAATTGTTTCATTTGTGTATATGAATAAAAGGAGTTGTGTCAATACTTAGAAAAACAAATCAAAGAGGACCAATTAAACAACTGAATAGTGGAATAGTTATTATCTAATATTGCATCTTTGAAAATAACGACTTGTTTGTTATCAGTACAAATAGACAATTTTCAACAATTACGACATTATTTTAATGCATAGAAGTGATGTTTTGTGTTTAACAAAATAGAAAACTGTAATATTCAAATTGATTCAATAAAAAAATCAACATCCAGAACAGAAATATTGGTTGTATATAGTGCTTATCAAGGATAAAAAGAATAATGCTGTCTGTTAACTTATCAATGACAGAAGTCACAACTGACGCTAACTTCAGCTTTGGACTTGAAGGAGTTTTTACCGGACGCCCGGAATATGCCGTAATCGTTCCAACAATCTGGGCTCTACTCGTTATTCTCGGGGTGATTGGAAACGGTTTGGTAATATACACACTGAGTAAAAATGGAGAAACAACAGCCACAAATTGCTATATTGTTAATCTAGCTATCGCTGATCTAACATTTCTAGTAGTTGTAATTCCATTCACTGCTTCATTTTACGCAACACCAGTCTGGATTTTTGGAGATTTCATGTGCAAATTTGCCATGTATATGATTTACGTAAGTATTATTTTGTTATAATACCTGTTATACACCTGATTATATCATAAAAGAATAAGTGTTAAGACCCATGTTTGTTCCGTCTACTAGAAAATTCAAAGGTATTTCGAATCAGATATTGTCAAACATAAACCTGTCGGACATCTGTATTTGTAGTTTTTAATTTTGTCTTACATACATGTTTTTGCATTTGGGTATCTTTTATAATTATGCTAAAGATTAAAAAAAATGTTAAAGAGTAAAAAATATCTTTTTGAGATAAATCCTTCGTTAAATATTTATTTTTTCCAAAAATGAAGCATAAAATGACTACTTAAAAAAAAGTTCAAATATGTCATTTTCGACATATTCATGACATCATAATGACATTATTAAGACGTCATAAGTTATTGTCATGCTCTAAAGTGTCCGAATATATCAACCTGTACATTTGACCATACAATTAAAAGTCTGAATGATTTCCCATATTTTGCAGTTTTGCAGACAAATGTATTCACCTATTAGATTCAATGATAGTTAGATACACTGTATCATACGTTATCATTCGAGATCGAATCATGCTAGTCGTGTTACATTTCAGTATTTCTTGTGCATTTTAACCGCTTAATAGTTAATGTCTGTCGTCTTTCGAAATACGCTACATTTGTACGGTGAATTTTGAACTGATGCGATATTGGAACAACTTGCTTGACCGACTTACTGACCTAAAGATCTATATATATACTATGAGTGTATCTAAAATGTTTAATGTTTCCTCACATATTTGGAACACTCAAATACAGATAGCTATGCCTACAGGGTAAACACAGATAATATTAATAAACGGAGTCATTTCGTGCTTTTTCAGGGTGTATGTCTGAAATGAATATGATTTATGAATATTCTGTTGAAATTCTTTATGGTCATATCACACTTACCATTGCAGCGTAATCACGCACCCTTGACATTTAAAAATGTACTTTTGAACGTTCGCGGGGAAGGTTAATCCAGAATACCGCTTCGGACGAACGAAATATTGCATGTTTTCAGTTTAACCAAAGCAATCATAAAGTTTTAACCAAGGCTTACCGTTCTTCGATTATTATTTATATAATTTAGATGTATCTGATCTGCTTACGGTATTCGTCTGTACTGTCCTTGATAAATATATACATATTCTAGATGAACCTGATTTCAAATCGTGATGTCAGAATTAGCCATTGCATGGGCTGTTAACGTAGAGAATTTGGTACGAGGAACGCTATGAAAGTCCCCCTAACATCGACTGGGCATTGCGATGCACTCAGGTAGCACTTCCATATATGAAACGTATTGTGCAATTAAATTATAGTATAAATAAAATGTAAACATTAAGTAATACAGCCTTTAAATAGATATATATGGAAAAAAAAGGATACGTTAGGACTTTTCTGTTTGATAGTCCATGTGTGCATATTCATACCAGTTCAGAAATATATATGAAAAAAGGATACGTTAAAACTTTTCTGTTTGATAGTCCATGTGCGCATATTCATACCAGTTCAGAAATTATTGAGATATTTCTTATGCACGCATTCTTTGCGCCGACAACTTTGTGAAGCAGTTTTACTGAAACATTGTGCAAAAGGCCACCATTATTAATCTTTGTTAAATAGATATTAATGATTTCTGAAAATATATCGCTTAAACTGAATGACTTTCTTTCTTTTTCACGCAAACCGCTGACTCATTGTCAGGATTTGGAAATGCGCAATTTGTTTATTACAAATGCTACCATTAATGTTGTTACTACTTTATACCATATTTTGGTGGTAACTGCATGGCATTTTTCGGATATGTTATGGGAATAAGTTTACAATGTTGCCTTGTGTATACATATAACACATCCTATTTCTCTTGTACAACTATTAAAAATCAAATGGAAGAGATATTGAATACACACATTTTCACATTTGTATATACAAGGTTTATTTGTTACCCAACCAGGAAACGGAGAACGCTTTAAAGAAATGAAAGAAACGCATCTGAGTTAATGTTTAAATATATATGTAGAGTGCTACATTATGATTCCCGCACAACAAAACCTACTTGAGTAATAGATATTATATATATCTTATTTGTCTCTGTAAATTATTTACTTTTACTGTCTTGTCCATTTTTTGAAATATCCTTCTGGCGTGTAATGGTACTTTACATTCCACCATTGTGTTATTGTGGTGTTTTTGTTTTTGTTTTTAAGGTAATTAAGATTATAACACAATGTTGCCAGCTGTACCCCACATTTTTGTCAATATAATTGAATTATATACGACTGTTATACAAGTGAGAGGTTACGCTAGCTATAATACTACATTTATGTTGAATCCACTATTTTTGACATTAGGGAAAACAAGTAAGAAATATGACAGTTATTCTATGCGTTTGATAAATTTTAGCTATACTATTGCCATCTGATAAGGAACTTTCCGCATTTTTGTTATTTTACTTTTTATTGTTAGTCGGAAAAGGAATGACCATATTTCTATAACGTTTAGATCAATATAAACAGGATTTTTTTGTAATTGATTGACGTCGTGAAATGACGTAAAGGACAAACAAGCATGTTGCAAATGCAGCAAATTGTTCAAAATAGGTTGTATTTATTATTTCAATCGATGTCCTCTGTTAATACTAGAACCCAATCAGTTCATTATATTTTCACACATGTCCGACAAATTTATTGATATGTTATGTCATGAGTAGATAACGATTTATGTAAATCTTTGTGGATTGAAAAAAAACACAATTGATCTAGAAATGGTGATTTCTTACATATGAACCGGGTAATTTACCAGATAAGGTTATAATAACATCGATGTTAAACCATGATATGCAACCACTTACGGGAGGTAATTTTCTAAATAGTATAAAATTTGAAAAAGAATAAGAATTATACTTTGTAAATTTATGCCTCGGAAGGACTGCTTTTGAATTTACCTTATTATTTTAGTTGATATATTGTTTTAAGCCCCAGTCCCACTAGACCACGATCGCACCAAAATAAATTTAGATTGCGGTGAGATCGCACTATGAGCGGCATGAAAAAGAAAATTTTCGTTTCAATCACGTTGCTACTACGTCCTCATTACGCTTCTACAACGATCCGGCTACGATTATTCCATGTTCTCACAACGCTTAGCCTGTGACTTCACTACGATCATCACGATATTTCTACATTCATCGAGTCTTCACTACGACCATATCACGATATATCCGATTGTAACACGATCTTACCACGCTTCTACTGCGATTATAGCACGCTCTTACCACGACCATACTACGATCATATCACGTTCATACCGCAATCTTACAACGCTCCGTACAAAAACGTCAACATTGTGTTCCATATAAATACTGTATCATTCCTTCTATTTTTCATTAATATGTAGAGCGTCTCGGAAACAACGCACTCATGCAGCCAAAATCTATGTAAGGATAAGAGTAGAGGTAGAGGCAGAGGGAAATCTGATACTAAAGAATCACGATCCAGTAGATATATTTCAGACCGACCAATCCAACCTCAATCACAACTTTTTGCTGGTGCATCAAGATCAAATGACGATGCTTTAATGAACGTTAATGGGGATGAAACAGATGTGTCAATCATGGCTATGTCGTTGACGACAAAGGACAAGAGGTCGAAACTACATACAGACATATAAAAGCTGCAGAGCTTTTATAAATTTTATAATTTTACAATGACAATTTGCATGATAATCGTAGTATGAACGTAGTCAGGTCGTAAGATAAGCGTGATGTGGACGACATGGGCGTGCTAAACTCGTACTATGGTCTTGCACAGCGTGGTGTAATCGTGGTATAAACGTAGTATAGATGTAGTGGAAGCGTGTTTGAGTCGCTATAAGAACGGGATGGTCGTATTGAGGTAGTAAAGTCGCTGTTAGATTATAGCGCAGGCTACCCGACTAGAATCTTACTGCGCTCTCACTACGCTTCTACTACGACCTGATTTCGCCACGACCATACCACCCTGTTTTGAACATGTTCAAAATTGGCCACGCTCAGCACGATCACGAAGATCTCACAACGTCCGTACAACGACCTTACTGAGATCTGCACGATCCCACTACGATTGTCCAAATTTTATTTTTTATGACAGATCGTAGTGCGATTGGGCCTAGTGGGACTGCGGTATTAGATTAGTCTTCCTTAGAAACGATATACATCCATCACTTGAAAACACGTGGTGTAAGAATTATAAGCACAAGATTCTTAAAAACTAATGACAAATACTATGTGAATTAGATATCATCGTTGACTGAGAGAGTTTGAACCTTAGTTTCTGTATACTTTTTTTTTAGTTAAAGATTAATGAATAATTGCATTGGTCGGTAACTCGTATACTATTTTACTACATTTGTATACCTCGGTAACTTTTTTATAAATTATTATATATGGTATCATAAAGCCATTTTCTTCTATTGTTCAAATTTTAAAGAACACGGCACGTTATTGTATTTCAAAGTTTTGGCTTTGCTAAACGTACGACAATATTCCACAATACCCGTTAGCATATTGATATCAGGAGCAGCCGTCTTTACAAATTAAAAATTCGGTAGCAAGCGTTAAAGAACCATACCCAGTATTCAAACCCTTCCCACTTAACAAATGGAAAAATAACACGATATCAAGATTATTTGAATGAAAAGAACTACAGCATGTTTCTTAAACCGATATTCAGGACTGTTTATTGTTTAGTCTATCTTTTTATTCAATTTTTTTGTCGTATTTTATAAATAAACTTTAAGAAAAAGGACAAAGTCCTTGAAATATTGATAAATGATTAAAAACAGACATTTTAATGATCTAAGAAATTTACTGAGAAAATATCTTTTGGAAAAAATAAAGACCTATGAAGTACAAAGATCACAGTGGTTTTTAACGACATTGTCGTAATTACAAGAGATTATTATGAAAACATCTTTGTGCGATAGAACCTGCACTGTAGGTGATGTTAGCAAATAAATTGTTCAAGCACAGTTTAGACTGACATCTTTGTCGATAAAACAAGAGCAGTTTAATTTTTCTGAAATGCCATGCTGTTTAAATAGGGAACTGACCGTGTACTAATTTTAAAATGCGATCAGCTCTTATAGATGTCATTTCATCAACCCGCAACATTATTGTTAACTAAAATACAAAAACTGGCATGCGCTTACGATTTTCTGAATACAACTTTTTAAAAGAAAAGCACATTATTTGCCTGACCCACACCAGGAACATTCAAATGAAAATAAAACCACGGGATCTGAAGTAAATAATTTAAACTCTTTTGTAATAGAAACTAACTAAAGATACAGTCAACTTTGCATTTGCATGGTTTCAATTTTTGCACTTTATATGTAAAATAGCATTTGCAAAACATCACATACAATGATATAAATAGATGCATTTAAAATTATAATAAAATGTATAAGACACATTGGTGAGATACCAATAAACATGAAAGAGCTTTCTCTGATCTAAATATAGGATATCATTTGATAGTAAATCGAAAGCTATTTAAATCGTAATCAATATAATATGATGCAGTTGTACAGTATGACACAAATATTAAATAAAAGAATTTTGTAGTACTATGAGAACGTTGCGTAACTTCATTTCGCTCTTACAAGCCATACTGTGTGTTCGTCAATAGCAAATTAAGATAAATAATATCATCTAAGACAAAGAGAGGCAAAGATACCAAAGAAACATCCAAAAACACAATTCCAACAGAAATGACAAAAACCGACAAACGACCAAAAGATAAACGATAGTTAAAACATACAACATATATTAACAATATAACCGGGATTTTATCGGGATAATCAATAAGAGAATATTTTCTCTATCATAGTTTTTTTCTGCATTATTTGACAATTATGCCGCTTGGGTCATTTGTCAACTTCATACAATTATACGACATAAATGAATTTTCTAGTAATTAATTAGAAATGAATTCAATAAATGTTGATCCTGGTCAAATATGTATTGTTCAAAATAAATGGAAATCAAATACGAATACGATTAATGAAATTGTAAATGAACGGGATTGTAGGTGAATTTTTCTTCTCATACAGTTATTATATCATATAACTGAAAGTGAATAAAATTATTATGTATTAATGAAGTTCCATCTAATCTTTTTATTTCACTGAGTTCTAGTGATTAAGTGGGAAAAGCTAAAAACACCAAAGGGAAATAAAAAAATGCTAATCGAAAATAAAAAAAGTTAAAGAGCATTGAGGACCACAAATTCCAAAAAGGTTATGCCAAATACGGTTACGGTAATCTAAGCTTGGGATAAGAAAATCCTCAGTATTTCGAAAAAATCATAATCACCTGCTTGTATATTCACACTGTTCAGACTTCATTAACAGAAGTGTGTGTCTGACTTCAAAAACTTACAAGAAAACAGATTAACGAAGAAAAACCACCGAAGATTCATATGTTTATCTTGGTCTGCTGTTTAATTACAACGGAAATTTCTTTCAAGCTCGAAAAAACTGGTAGACCAAGCTCAATAAGCATTTTATGCTCTTTACAAGAAGATACAAAATATCTCACTCCCGATTGATCTACAGCTAAAATTATTTGATGCATTGGTTGTTCCTATTTTGACCTATTCTCCGGAAATATGGGGGTTTGAAAATAAAAATAATATTGAAAAATTACATCTACAGTTTTGTAAGCGCATTTTGGGGGTGCGATCCTCTACGCCAAATTTTATGGTGTATAGAGAACTTGGAAGATTTCCACTTGAATTGCAGATCAAGTTAAAAATGGTATGTTTTTTGGCACAAGCTTGCAACAAACGATAAAAAATTATCGGGTAAACTGTAAAAGTTACTTTGGTACATGCATGAGCTTAAAGGTTATAATTTCAAATGGTTTAACTATGTAAAATCTGTGTTTAATGACTGTGACTTTTGTGAAATATATAATATCCCGGAGCAAGTTGATTATAATTATAATAAAACTAATGTGAGGCAGCGTCTCAAGGACCAGTTTAATCAAAAATGGTTCTCTGATATAAATAACTTATCAAGGGGGGGATCTTATTTACACTTTAAAGAAGAGTTTTGCTTAGAACCATATCTGTTAATAGTTATCAAAGGTACCAGGATTATAATTTAATACGCCAGACGCGCGTTTCGTCTACATAAGACTCATCAGTGACGCTCAGATGAAAACAGTTAAAATGCCAAACAAATACAAAGTTGAAGAGCATTGAGGACCCAAAAATTCCTAAAAGTTGTGCCAAATACGGCTAAGGTAATCTTAAGGCGGTGTCATAGAGTAAATATATGTAAATTAATGGTATGTAATACAAAGCTTCCCATTGAAACAGGAAGATGGAGAAATGTATCACGAAATAAGAGAAATTGTCCACTTTGTAAAGCTGGTCTTGGGGATGTGTACCACTATATATGGATATGTACCAATTATGAAGTTAAAGATTTAAGGGGGGAAGTTCATACCTCCATATTATTTAAAATATCTAAATGTTAAAAAAGTACTGGGCATGCTTAAATATTGTAATAATAATGTGCTGTCTAAGCTGTCAATTTTTATTCAAAAGGTAGAAAAGATGCTTGTCTGATTTAAAATTGCAATAAACAAAGATTTATTTCTGAAGATGTATAATTTAAAAATGTATACTGTATGTATTATGAAATATGTTGTGATTTATATTGTGTATAATATGCTCCTGTTACGCAGTCTTTTGCGGCTGATTTTTCTTTAATAAACTATGAACTATGGAATTCGACATAATTTTAATGGTCACCATCACTTATACAGTGTGTCTGTGTCTAAACTAGATAGCGACATGTTTTTGTGGTCTTCACATACCAGAAGAATCGTTGGATCTGTTTATTTAACATGTTTAACGATAGTGTCATATTTCAGATTGTGTGATATTTGGAGTAAAATTTGAATTTAAATTACTGGTGATTTATGCAAAGTAGCAGCTACTCAAAGTCTTACTTTCTCTTGAGGAACATACAATTCCACAGTATGTTAATCTAATTGATTTGTCTCTAATAAAGGCAACAGTAGTATATCGCTGTTCTAAACCCATAAATCCATGGACAAAAAACAAAATCGTGGTAACAAACTTAAACTGAGGGATACGCATTAAATGTAAGAGGAGAACAACGACATAACATTAAAATGTAACACACACAGAAACGGACTAAGCATAAGACCAAATCCCATGAAAATAACAAATATAACATCAAAACCAAATACATGAATTTGGGATAGATAATTACCGTGACACGTCTTATAGTAATGTGAATTCACACTCAAAAATAAGAGAAAACAAACGACACAACGGAAACACAACGTTAAAGTGTAACACACACAGAAACGAACTATAATATAACAATGGCCATGTTCCTGACTTAGTACAGGACATTTTTAAAAGTAAAAATGGTGGGTTGGACCTGGTTTGTGGCATGCCACACCTCGCACTTTAATGGCAATGTTAAATATAACATTAAAATGACAACATAATATTACAGGACTACAATACAAATAAATAGGAGAACGTATTATGCAAAGAAACACATGAATAATAGATAACAAAAGGCATCAGGTTTAACATTCAATACGCCAAAAGCGCCCCTCGTCCACACAAGACTTACCAGTCATGCCCATATATAAAAGTTCGAAAGTCAAAAAAAGTAAGATGTTGTACAGCACTGAGGATCAAAAGTTGATAAAGGTTGTGCTAAAGACGGCTAGGGTTTTTTGCTTGTGATAAGAACATCCTTATTATTTAGAACAATTTATGCTATTGCAAACAGAAAATTTTACAAATGAATATCAAAGATATACATGATAAAACTGAAGTCTTAACTAATTACAGAAAACAAAACCTACGCTCATATGACTAATATTTTTACTTTTTTTTTTGTTCAACTTTTAATCAGTTTAATTATTTGTCAATACTGTTTATGTTTTCCAACGGGAATTTTCAATATAAGTATTATGAGTCTTTATCAATAAAATGGTCGTATCAGTATTTGCACAAAATTTAAGATATGCATGTTTCTGATTTAATATCCCTTTGACGTTGAAACTAAGACAGAGATTTGTCCAGAAACACATTTGTTTTTTGTCGTATATGATTTAAAGCGTTATTTTTTGTCGGAGCTTCGTTGTTACAGACCTATACATATACGACGTGTTTAAATGGTATACATATAAACATAGTATAACAAATCTGTACATATTAAGAATTAGTTCGAATAGCAACTATAAATATCTTATTTAACAAGGGTGCAAATAACCTATTATTTGAAAATAAATTGTTCTGGAAGAATGTGATATTCTTATATATGATAAACCAGATTATTTCTATCATTATTAGTGTTATTATAATAGTCACAACATCCAGACCATTCAGATGGGAATTTAAAACTTAAAACGTTTCGATGAGAACCGGCTAGACATCGCAGAGTTTAATTTTTAAAGGAGCTATGTTTTTCCTTAGAACTCCCACTGATACAAGGTCTCTCGAGTGATCAATCAATGCTGGAAAACTGCTAGTTTTTATTGTCTCTGATTGTTCGAAGAGTGAATAGATATTAGTTTCGTATAATAACATTACTTAATCCACAAATATTGCCTGAAGTATAAGTATATGTGATTATTAATGAATTGCACCCAAGTGAATATATTGCATATAACTATTATTTAAACAAAAGTAATAATAGTTTGATAATTGCAGCTACTTGGCCCATCAGGAATTAGTTATAAATGGTAACAGAAACAAAAAAATCACTTTATTAAATTTGTTAAACTGTAATGATTATAATAACCGATCGACCTGTAAAATGTATAGGAGTGAATTGCATAACGATAGATTTTGCCATGATTATAAAGATTTGTTCTAATGGTAAACATGTGCTTTTTATTCGTGTACAAAGAAAGGAACATTGCAATAAAATAAGAAAATCAGGAAACCTATAAGCTACATACAAAGTTGTGAATATACATAACACTTAACATTTTTCAAAATGAATCTCTTACTTATTTTTATATGATTTTAGTTTTATTAAGATTTTTATGGAGTAAACAAAGAAAAACTTTAGGTTTATTGATGGCTTACGAGACGTATTGATGGCTTATAAGACGTGTCATGGTTCTTTTCTATCCCAAATTTATGTCTTAAGTTTTGATGTTATATTTGTTATTCTCATCGGATTTTGTCTAATGCTTAGTTCGTTTCTGTGTGTATTACATTTTAATGTTGTGTGGCTGTTCTCTTGTATTTAATGCGTTTCCCTCAGTTTTAGTTTGTAACTAAGATTTGGTTTTTTTCTATCGATTTATGAATTTCGAACAGCGGTAAACTACTGTTGCCTTTATTTACGAAGCAAATACAAAACTCGTTTGAAATCATGTAAATACACTTGCAATTGCTTGGCCTGTTATAGAATATAATGAAATCTAGTTTGCAAAATAATCTATTGAAATAAATATTTGATATTTTTGAAAACATTCAATTCTTTCGATCTGATGCCCATTGCATATATACCAAAGTTATTTTCGATTTATACCTATATTATGTGTGTCTTTTGGTGTAGCTTTTGTGACTTAGATTGCAAAAGTGTTAGTCTTTGTTGTAAATGCTTTTTTTCGTGAGTAATTTTGCGCTCACTGCATCATATACACATGTTTTATGTGATCCCGTTTCATGTTTAATTAAATAACATGGAGTAAATTTTATATTTTTGTATGCTCATTTTGTGACACAAAACAGCATATTGACTAATGTCATCTTTGCCTTTGGAAAGTTGAACCTTAGTGTTTCAAATGTCTTAACAATATTAACAGTTAACATGTAATAAATACAATGTTTAAAATGTTTAATATTATAGAATGTACTTATTAATTGTAATAGTTATTATACTTATTATTGTAGTTAAAGTGAGTGTTAAATCATATTACTAAGATTGTGGATAACTTGCGAGGCACTAAAGAGTTCAGATTAAAAGGGAGATAATGAACTTTTGTATAAAACCAAAAGGTGTTAGTTCTTAAAATGTGAATACTGCTAGTTTATAGTACCTGTTGATGTATTCTATTCTAATATATCGATTGTTTCTTGTATAGCTGCATACAGAATTTTTTTTATCAGAAGCTTATGTATATATAAGCGATTCATAGATAACTATCTGTATTGATATTAATTGGAATATGCGTTTCCCTTCCGAAATAGTAATTTGGTATAACATATATGAAACGCACTTATTCCGATTATAAAATGTATTTTGATTGATGTATATACAACGATATTTAAGTAATTTATTAAACATGCAAACCAAATGAACCATAAATGAAAATGTAACATTTTATTTTATACTTCTACCGTTATAGACGTATGTTATATAATCTATCGATTATGACGTGTTTTTGTCCTTCAAACAAATGAATCGAAAACATACAAAAGTCAATAGTTTGGTGTACTAATTACGTATAGTGATGACTGAAACATATTTCGTATCCGTGATCAATTAAAAAGTCACTTGGTGAAAATGACTTGTCAAATTATTTTAACATGTTAACTACACAAATGAAAAAAGGTGGAAAGAGTATCGATTCATCGAACAATTAGAAGGCTAATCTTTTATCTGAATATGTTGACATTTACAAAGAGTTTTTGTTGGTGTTCGTGTTACTTAAAAATGTTTGTCTTTTTGTATTCTTAGTTTGACTCATGAGTTTTGAATGCTCCCTTGGTATCTTCAGCCTTTCTATATTACGTAAATACTGGAAATGATTCTTTTCTAGTTTCATCTGATAATGCACTGGTAACAAACGATGTTTCAGTGTATGCCAATTTTTTGTACGTACTCATTATATACAGTGCAAAAGAGTTATATTATTTGAAAATAAGGGAAGGGAACGTATGGTAAATCAAATCATGCCCGTTAGCCGTCTGAAGATTATGAAATTTTTTATCAAATCTAAGTTGTTTTTTTTATATAAAACTAGTCTTTTCTTTTACTCCTAAACGCTAAGTGCTTATAAAAAAGTACCAAATACACATTTTCCCCTCAGTTTAAGTTTGCAACCCGGATTTATTTTCTCTCAATCGATTATGACTTTCGAACAGCGGTATACTACTGTTGCCTTCGTTATTTTTTCAAATATCAACCATCTATGTAATACACGTAGCTAGTGCATTTGTTATTCAGATCTCGTAAGATAAAATAATGCAAACTAACAAATACTCCCTTCAAAAAAAAAAATTTGCCAGCACACATTTTTCTAAAGAAAAACAACAATGTTTTCTACATTAAAAAAAGTGCTTGTTCAAAGTTAGGAATACGATAGTTGTTATCCATTTGTTTGATGTTTTGGAGTTTTTTTATTTTTGCCATTTAATTAGAGACTTTCCGCTTTGAATTTTCCTCGGACTTCGGTATTTTTGGTATATTACATCGTTTAGCTTCATATCTAATTTACCCTAGATTTAGGATACAAACATGTTTTCCTGAGAGAAAAAAAACTAATAGCAAAACTACTCAATAACGGTATAAAGATATTTTAACGGCGATTTTGTTATCATTATATGTCTGATTCATTGATGGCTATAAACATTGATTGTTAGAGAATTGCCTTATTCATAGATTTTCGTATGTGCTTTAATATATATTTGGACAGTTTTAACAAAATATTCCAAAAACACTTTTAAAAATATTATCCATTTTCTTTAAAATTATATTTCTGATTGTTTGTATACATTGTCAACCAAAAGACATTTACATCAACAGTTATAAATAATAAATAACAAACAACCACTAAAAACCGGGAGTGAAATCAGGTGCTTCGGAAGGGTAAGCATTTCCTGCACTGTAAACGACACCCGTCGTGTCATTTCTTTGTTCAGTTCGGTAATGATGGAAGGTTATTATGACTGAGGAAGAATACCAGATATGATTTCTGACAAAAAGGCAACAGTAGGATATCGCTGTTCGATAAAACATTTTCACGATATTCTTCTCTTTTAAATATAAAAAAAAGTAAATGTACAAAATCATAAAATAAAATGATAGCCAAGCCACATGTCTTAAGAATACAACAACTCTTTCGACAAAAGAAAATGATTGTACCAAGTTATGAATACGACAGTTATTACCCATTCGTTTGATGAGTTTGAGCTTTTGATTTTGCCATATTATTAGGGACTTTTCTTTGAGATATTTTAATGGCGATGTTGTATTATTGTAATGCTGCTGATTCAGCGATGGGTATAAACCTTTTAAGTTAAAGAATTATTCTGTTCGTAGAATTTCATATGTCTTTAAATATATTGAGACAATTTTAACAAAATATCACAATAAACACTCTAAATCATATTTTTGATTGTTTCGATGCATTCATCATTGTGTTTCTACTATATCTTATATACACAACTGTTCACTATTATCATAACTATAGAAAAAAGTTGCGGAAGTCATTTGAATCATTTATCAATAACAATCTAAATAAGAAAGTATAATTTTTATTACCACTTTTACCTGTTTAGAAAGGAGATCCTGATAATTCCTCTCTGTTCCTTTCTTAATTAATTTATAATTAGAAATATAACAGGGAAGTCCGGTGTTTTCTGTATATGACCGACAGACAATTATAATTTCCTTCGCGTAATTACTATATTTGGTAAGCACAGTATAATAGAATAAGGAAAAGCGAAATTTCCGATAATGAAATAATAATAGAGTTCTAGATATTCATTTCATTTGTTCAAATGAAAGTTCGCTCGTTATCTCCACTGCTGGTGAAGATTTATTTCCCCTAGTGTATCACCAGCCCAGTAGTCAGCACTTTTTGTGCTGACATGAATAATCATTGATATGGTTATATTTATAAATTAACTGTTTACAAAATTTAGAATTTTTGAAATACTAAGGCTTTTCTACCTCATGCATAAATTACCTTAGCTGGATTTGGCAAAACTTTTAGGAATTTTGTTCCTCAATGCTCTTCAACTTCGTACTTTATTTGGCCTTTTAAACTTTTTTGGATTCGAGCGTCACTGATGAGTCTTTTGTAGACGAAACGCGCGTCTGATGTATATACAAAATTTAGTCCTGGTATCTATGATGAGTTTATTTCCCTTTCAGTCCTCAATTATATCATTTTGTTTTATTCTGGATAAAGGGTTTAGTAAATTTTTAATTTGAAGGCCAGCTTGTGTTTTTTTTTTTGTATTGATATACTTTTTATTATTCTCTCATGTTTTATGTATTTTGTAATTGATTCTTGGTATTCTTCTGGTATAATTACTATGATACGGTTTGATCAGTCACCAATCAAAACACTAATTACATAAATTTACAAGAATTAATATCTTTATAAATACTGTATCCAGATTATTCAGTTCTGTCTCTTTCATTAGGTTGCTAAAAAACAAAATCAGTAAGAACTCGTGCTTTTTGTCATGTAGGTGAAAAGCAATAGAAACATATATAGTTTTTTAGTTCAAACTTACCTACAATTTATTTTTTGATATTGGGAAGGAAGACGACAGTTTTGACTACAAAAGCTTGCATCTGTGTTTCTGTATTCTGTATTTAAGACAAATCATAGAATAGCGGGAATTGACTTGAGCGAAAAACAGTAACAAATGTAATCTAGATATTTTAAGGATCGAGCGGATGTGGATGATTACTCGATTGGGTTAAAACAAAAAGCTAAAAAAAATGCTTTTTATTATTGAATTTTTAAACAAGAATATTACCATCGTGGTATTTAAAATTTATGTGTTTCAATACATTTTGATTACAATAATGTAACTCTTTGTGTATCAATACCATCTTCGTCACAATAATTTAGCTCTTTGTACAATAAATAATGTAGCTCCTTGTGTTTCTATATATCTTTTGCACAATAATGTAGCTTCTTGAGTATCTACACATCTTCAGCTTTGCAATATATTGCTTCCAGTTGATATACTTCGAATGCACCATATGCAGATTTCGAAATGATTTCCTATTTAATTGTTCATTACGTTTAAGCTGTGAATGCTTTGCTATTAATTAAGTGTGAGTTATATGTAACCAAGCAAGGCCCTTAATTACATTCAATCAGATCCAACCTTTTCGGTTATGCATTTCGAAGCGCATACAAAAACAACACGTCCAATAAGCATATATGTATTCCTAACCACGAAAAGGCCAGATGTTGTGGATGCTTTATCCTTTTTTGACGCCAAATATGTTATGGCGCAGGTAAACAAAGCATCAAACAATATTATTTTATATGCAAAAATGCAAATTACAGAAAAAATGGGAATTAACAGCATATCTAGAAAGCCTGCATGTACCCATACATCATTCCCGAAATGGAAGATTTTAGAAAACAGGTATTTTCTTATGTAGAAAATTGTGAATTAAACATGATTGTATACCTTGTACTTGAATGACAGTCGCATATGCAGTGAGCGGTTAAACTTCACGTAAATCAATGAGATATGAACACAACTAATCATATAGTTATCAAAGGTACAAGGATTATAATTCAGTACGCTAGACGCGCGTTTCGTCTACATAAGACTCATCAGTGACGCTCATATCAAAATAGTTATAAAGCCAAACAAATACAAAGTTGAACTGGAAGATTCTTTTCGTGTATTCATTGTTTCCTTTGTATCGACTCGGACTTCTCGTGAACTGAATTTTAATGTGCGTATTGTTATGCGTTTACTTTTCTACATTGGCTAGAGGTATAAAGGGAGGGTTGAGTTCTCATAAACATGTTTAAACTCGCCGCATTTTGCGAATGTCCCAAGTCAGAAGCCTCTGGCTTTTGTTAGTCTTGTATGATTCTTGATTTTAGTTTCTTGTGTATAATTCGCAGTTTAGTATGACGTCCATTATCACTGTACTAGTATACATATTTTTTAAGGGGTAAGCTAAAGGACGCCTACGGGTGCGGGAGTTTTTCGCTACATTGAAGACTCATTGGTGGTCTGCTCTATGGTCGGTTTGTTTTCGCTTTGACACATTCACCATTTCCTTTCTCAATTTTATACATAAAAAACTTCAAACTAGAATCTTATTTATTCATTTATACCATTTGCCTAATTGTATGATGTTTCATATCTCTATCAATACATTCCAGTTTCGAAAATTTTTATCAAACTAGCAAAAATCAGTAAACTCATAATGTATACTAATATTATTTAATTAGATGGCAATGAGTATGCTCCGTACGCAACGTATAGAACTATACTAATCTAAATGTAAACGGGGTCAAAAACTATTAACCATGAATGCATTTATGTGTTTGACGTTGATAATATACGATATGCTGAGAAACTTGTGATCTGTTAATTATTTACCCTCTGAGTAAAAGGTTTGATCTTTGATTCGCTCGGAATCATCCTCTAAAAGAGTAAAATCAAAATATTTATCACAAAGATTAATGAATTTTTCTTATCAAAGTTTTTTGACGTCATAAAGAGATGATATAGAAAACATGCACGACAATCATATCAAAAATCAATGTATTTGGACGTTAATATAATTCGATAAAATGGTATTCGAAATGATCACTCGGAAGTCATTTAGTAATATTCATTAAACGTTATGAAGTGAGATGTCCAGATAGCTATAAAACCAGGTTTAATTTTCTACCATCTTCTACATAAGGAAATCCCCTGTACCTTATCACAATTATGACACTTAGTTTTAATTCGTTTGATGTGTATGAGCTTTTGATTTTCAATTTAATAAAGGACTTTTCGCTTTCAATTTTCCCTAGAGTTTGGTATTTTTATATATTTTATTTTAGGTACATTGAGTTATATTTTTTTTTTATCGTGACAAACTGGATATATATTAATGACCTATAGACAGTAAATTTTATTGATAAAATATCTTATATTTTAGCGATTTGTTGGCGGGTTTAAATTATAACACCTATGATTGATGAAATAATTTGAACTTTTGTGAAAAATGTTGGACATGCTTCGATTAGCGCTCTCCGGTAAATTGACAACAAAGCCACACTTTAATGACAATGATAACCTCTTACAGTGCTTCACCTGCTACATGTATACGAAATTAATGGATAGAGCAATTATCTCTGCCAGCAAAATCATATATTATCTGATGAATGTTTGGTCTTAATTGAAATGGGGAAATAACAACATATAAAGACAAATGACTTAAACACAAACTGCAAGAAAAACACCACCTGCCGGATTCTGGTTTTCCTTTGAAATTCTAGTGTGCACATTTTAATTTTATACTTAAACAGTATATGGTTGTATATAGTTTCGCTAATCAATAAAATTGTCATTATAATAACATTACATCACTGTGATGTGTAAATTTCAATTGCTAGATGAAGAAAGCATATATTTTATATTAGGATATAGCTTCATATGCTCTACACAAGCACATAATTTCTTAAACGGAAAATAGTTTTATTTATATTAAACATGACCCTTTCAGCAAAGAGTCTCATAAATCTTTTTTGTTTCTTATAAACAGTTACCAGGTCAATCCACCATTTTCTACATTTGAAAATGCCTGTACCAAGTCAGGAATATGACAGCTGTTGTCCATTCCTTTGATGGGTTCTGTCATTTGATTTTGCCATTTGATTTGGGACTTTCCGTTTTGAATTTCCTCGGAGTTCAATATTTTTGTGATTTTACTTTTTTCAGCTTTTTAACTAATATGTCATTTTGTAACGACACACTGTACAACAAGAAGGAAATGATATTGATACCTTGTTTCGTATGTGTCTTTAAGGAGGAAAATTCTTTATATTGTTAGATCATGATTAAAAATATCAAAATAAACTTTTAAATTTGTTTTTTGCATTTACGTTGTAAATACTAGTAAGCAAGAAAATTATTTCAAAGAACCACTCGCATTATCATCATTCCTCCAAAACGATCCCTTTGGTTCAAATTATTATGTTCAAGTGAACTTCAGTTGAAGCTAACTTTGTTAGCTGCCAGCAATTTCGAGCAAATTGAAACCCCCTTTAAATGTCTGTGCCGACCGTTTTGTAAATTTGTGTTTGTATCAGTTCATTCTGTTGGTACATGTAGCTGCATAGTAAAGAAATAAATCAATATGGAGGTTAATGTGGATGTAAAACTGTTTTAATCCAATTTAACCGTGAATGCATTTATGTGTTTGACGTTGATAATATACGATATGCTGACAAACTTAAGATCTGTTAATTATTTACCCTCTGAGTAAAAGGATTGTTTTTTGATTCGCTCGGAATCATCCTCTAAAAGAGTAAAATCAAAATATTTATCACAAAGATTAATGAATTTTTCTTATCAAAGTTTTTTGACGTCATAAAGAGATGATATATAAAACATGCACGACAATCATATCAAAAATCAATGTATTTGGACGTTAATATAATTCGATAAAATGGTATTCGAAATGATCACTCGGAAGTCATTTAAAAATATTCTTAAACGTTATTAAGTGAGATGTCCAGATAGCTATAAAACCAGGTTTAATTTTCTACCATCTTCTACATAAGGAAATCCCCTGTACCTTATCACAATTATGACACTTAGTTTTCATTCGTTTGATGTGTATGAGCTTTTGATTTTCAATTTGATAAAGGACTTTTCGCTTTCAATTTTCCCTAGAGTTTGGTATTTTTATATATTTTATTTTAGGTACATTGAGTTATATTTTTTTTTATCGTGACAAACTGGATATATATTAATGACCTATAGACAGTAAAGTTTATTGATAAAATATCTTATATTTTAGCGATTCGATTTGTTGGCGGGTTTAAACTATAACACCTATGATTGATGAAATAATTTGAACTTTTTTGAAAAATGTTGGAAATGCTTCGATTAGCGCTCTCCGGTAAATTGACAACAAAGACACACTTTAATGACAATGATAACCTCTTACAGTGCTTCACCTGCTACATGTATACGAAATCAATGGATAGGGCAATTATCTCTGCCAGCAAAATCATATATTATCTGGTTAATGTTTGGTCTTAATTGAAATGGGGAAATAACAACATATAAAGACAAATGACTTAAACACAAACTGCAAGAAAAACGCCACCTGCCGGATTCTGGTTTTCCTTTGAAGTTCTAGTGTGCACATTTTAATTTTATATGTGTATATGGTTGTATATAGTTTCGCTAATCAATAAAATTGTCATTATAATAACAATACATCACTGTGATGTGTAAATTTCAATTGCAAGATGAAGAAAGCATATATTTTATAGCAGGATACAGCTTCATATGCTCTACACAAGCACATCATTTCTTAAACGGAAAATAGTTTTATTTATATTAAACATGACCCTTTCAGCAAAGAGTCTCATACATCTTTTATGTTTCTTATAAACAGTTACCAGGTCAATCCACCATTTTCTACATTTGAAAATGCCTGTACCAAGTCAGGAATATGACAGCTGTTGTCCATTCCTTTGATGGGTTCTGTCATTTGAGTTTGCCATTTGATTTGGGACTTTCCTTTTTGAATTTCCTCGAAGTTCAATATTTTTGTGATTTTACTTTTTTTCAGCTTTTTAACTAATACGTCATTTTGTAACGACACACTGTACAGCAAGAAGGAAATGATATTGATACCTTATTTCGTATGTGTCTTTAAGGAGGACAATCCTTTATATCGTTAGATCATGATTAAAAATATCAAAATAAACTTTAAATTTGTTTTTTGCATTTACGTTGTAAATACTAGTAAGCAAGAAAATTCTTTCAAAGAACCACTCGCATTATCATCATTCCTCCAAAACGATCCCTTTGGTTCAAATTATTATGTTCAAGTGAACTTCAGTTGAAGCTATTTCGAGCAAATTGAAACCCCCTTCAAATGTCTGTGCCGACCGTTTTGTAAATTTGTGTTTGTATCAGTTCATTCTGTTGGTACATGTAGCTGCATAGTAAAAAGATAAATCAATATGGAGGTTAATGTGGATGTAAAACTTTTAATCCAATTTCATTGTATTTATGCAAAAAGTCTGGCTATGTTTGCAAAGAGTTGTATGGTTGTTTTTTTAGTCGGATGGTGTTTCGGTGTACGTGGACTGTCGTTCAGTCTGTTATGTTAAATTGATTGTTGTTATCCTTTAATGAATTATAAGGGGGATTTGGAATAATAAATGCCATTACTTTACGTTTAAAACTCTTCTGAGCGTATTTCCATTGCAATGAAGAAGTGGACAGTGGATAAAATAGACGGCATGATTTGTTTTGTACCTCAATACATATATGTTGTAGGAAAAGATTGTCTGCAAAATAAACCCAATATGCTACCTTGAATCTTTACACATTTCGTTTTCAATGTTTGATGATTTTATTGACAACAACACTTTGAAAGAAATTATTAAATCGGTTACTTGTAATCAAATCAACCGATCTCACTTGACCCAAATATGTTAAAGTTTTTCTCAAATGGTGAATTCTATCAATATCAGAGTTAAGTCTGATAAATAAAAATAATGGAACCTGTTTCTATAAGTTTTTATATATTAAAATGATAAAAAGGGTGTTTCAAAATAATATAATAAATTTTGAGGCTGCGTCTTCAAGATTAAAATTTCCTTTTCATTAGTTGTTAAAGAAGTATAGAAAAAGTCGTCGTGTGTTCATAAATGTAATTGCTCACATTAATATTGTTTATTTGACGTATTTGCGATTGAAATCTTACCATATATCACTTGATGATACCTTGAGGTCATTTTGTAGACAATTCTATGCTAGAAAATTCTAACCAAAGAGACCGTAGTCTCCCATCTCCCCTCATTGAAATTTAATTAGATAGTTTTAAAAGTATTGGAATACATAGTTAACCTCCACAACGTATTTAACCAAAAAAATTTTGTTGGCAAAACACTGTCCCATTAGGTACGTACGTAATTTGTCATTTTAGAAGTGATCTCTGTGATAACATGGTATACGCTAAGTTTCAGTCTTTACACTACCATATTTAATTAATAAAACACATTGTATATACATTTTTGGGATACAATATGTTAATCTGTTAGCAAAAAAAATTAAACGAAATAATTACTACCAACACTTAAATTCCCCTGTACATCTATAATGCATAATTCAAATGAGAAATCAAGAGCACACAACGAAAAAAAAAGTTTCATAAACCATCCTTTTCTTTCCTGTATTCAAATAAGGCTGGATAGGAATAAACACCATCACCTATCCACTGAAGGCAAAAAGTGTAAGAAGCTACAACCTCCATCAATCATCAAAAGTGTAAGTTCATGTTTCCATAGGAATGTCATTTTTATATTACAGGAATATCGTAAAAAAAATCTGAAATACAAATTGAACAGCATTACCGCATTACCCCTTTTTCATTTAACACATCCAGTCAATAGATTCTTCCAATTAAAGTGTACAGAGTAATGTATGAGTTTGTGTTACAACCCTTAAATGCATCACACTTTCCAATACACTTGTAGAGTGTGTTGGTGTTGTTTTTTGTGTTATTGGAAATCGTTTGTTGTGCAAGGGGGAATAGTGTTTTATGTAAGATGAAATAGTGTGTTGTATTAAGAAGAATAGTCATTTGTTTTATTTTGGAAGTAAAATAACAAAAAATACCGAAATCAAAGAAAAATTAAAAACAAAATAGTGTGTTGTGTAAGATGCAATAGTCTTTTATGTATTTTTTTAAAGCGTAAAATGTTAACTTTCTGTACCAATTTATCTTATCTTAATTGTATTCTGCATTGATTGATCGTGATGGTTGAAGTATGAAGCTTCAGATAACAAAAGATTGTCAATGCTTTATGAGGAATTATATGAATATTTGGTCGAACGTTTTTGCTTTGAAGATTTTGTTTTTGCGTTTACTGTTCTACCAGGCCTATAGTATACTTTTCTTCAACTTTTATAAAGACTTCATTTGTATGGTGTTGATTATAAGCTCAATAATAAATATTTCGTGTGAAATACTTATAGAAACCCTTTGAAATATTTTTGTTTTTGACTCATACAACTGTGCCAGGTTAGGGGAGGATTTGGATCGCGCTAACATATTAAAACCCGCCACATTATTTATGTATGTGCCTGTTCCAAGTCAGGAGCCTGTAATTCAGTGGTTGTCGTTTGATTATGTGTTACATATTTGTTTTTCGTTCATTTTTTTTTATATAAATAAGGCCGTTAGTTGGCTCGTTTGATTTGTTTTACATTGTCTTATCGGGGCCTTTTATAGCTGACTATGCGGTATGGGCTTTGCTCATTGTTGAAGGCCGTACGGTGACATATAGTTGTTAATGTCTGTGTCCTTTTGGTCTCTTGTGGACAGTTGTCTCATTGGGAATCATACCACATCTTCTTTTTTTATATACTTATCAACGTAAGATGACCCGATTCAATTCCGCAAAATCGTCTTCACAATGTTCAATTAAACAGCCTACCATTCAATGTATCATTATCTTACAATAGCTTGATAATTTGAAACAAGAAGTCAATCGACCTGATTAATAGTAAATCTTTTGACATGTTTTGACATTTTGTAAAATTTAATATCAGATTAAATCTGTCATATAGCTCATGAAAAAATTGCATAACACGGACGACTTTTTAATTCGGTCTCTTGTGGATAGTTGTCTCATTGGCAATCATACAACATCTTCGTTTTTATACTTTCAATAGTAATATATAATAAAATGTCGTATAAATTGCACAAAACGATCTAACCTTTCTACACATCACGGTATAGTCAATTAGCTCTTCAGTAGAGATCTGTCTGATATATTTTTGAATCCTTTTAAGTTTAAAAATATCTCCGATATTATCAAATGTTCTATTAAGATTTTTCAGATTTATTTATTTTTCAATTTCTAATAGAAAGGACGATATTTTTCTGAAAAAGAAGGTATTAATCAATGCAATTTTATTGACAATGACAAATAACGTTAATTCAACATGATTTATTAAAAATATATGTGTTTACAAACTATACTGAACTCGGAGATCAAGCGAATTCGGATCTAGTTGCTATATATGATTTTTTTTTTGGGAGGGGGGATCGTGATATATATCTAACCATTTTTATCAAAGCGTCTTGTTTAGAAGAAACGCGCGTCTGGCGTATCAAATTATAAGCCTGGTACCTTTGATAACTATTTTCGTCTTCAAGAAATGGACTCAATTCAAGACAATAATTTTTTTATGGTCAAACCAATAACAAATAAATAAAAAACGAAGCCCAGGTTCTATCCTGGTTTAATCAGAAATTGTACAATGCAAAATACCACCAAGCGGATTAAGTAACGATGTCGCGACATATAAAAAGGGATGAACGAGGATGCTAAACGCGATTGCACAATAAAGGATCAGTATTTATGGACGAAATTAATAAGAATTTCCTCTCGACTTGATCTTTACAATATATGTCAATTAATATCATCAATATGTTGTCATAAGCTAAGCCATTTCAATTGAAACATTCGTTTGTATGACAACAGTTCGTATGAACGTAGAAATGTAATGCATATAAATGATTTGATAGTTTAGTGACTTACAAAGACATATTGGATATTGTATCATGAAAACATAATGGTAGATTGTTTTCTTTGTGAAATAAAAAAGTTAATGCAACAGTTAAAAAAATGTTTACGTTTAGAATGACAGCTAATTAAATAATATTAAGTAGCATATTTTGACTGTGTGACAATATTAATATTTGTCAAATAATTTGTTTAAATGAAGAATGTGTTGCATGAATGTAAGGAATGTAAGAAACATTGATCATCCATCTTTTGTTGAGATAATGCTGCAAAAACAGAAAACAAAACATGCCACTTTGTTGTATAATTACAAGATTTAACTTTTCAAGTTATCGGCAAGAATGCTTTCTCCATTGGAACAACTGATTTTATATTATTCAATACTCTGAAATAGCAAGTTCAAAAGATATACGTATAATATAACATAACCCAATACTGTAATTACTGTCACACATCTAATGGTTTCTCTACAATTTAGTGTGATGTTCCAAGTATTGTATTATCAGGCGGCAGACCCTTTTATCACTTTTATAGTTCAAGCAGAATAAATCATTACACTCCGAGATGCATTTGCTGAAAATGGTGGAATCTTAAATACATTTATGAAAGAGAATATGAAATCATAAGAAATGAATATATATATTTAACAATAAAGTGTTATCATAATCTTTCAATTAGTTTAATTGACGTCTGGAGCTGGCATGTCAGTTAACTGCTAGTAGTCTGTTGTTATTTATGTATTATTGTCATTTTGTTTATTTTCTTTGGTTACATCTTCTGACATCAGAATCTGACTTCTCTTGAACTGAATTTTAATGTGCGTATTGTTATGCGTTTACTTTTCTACATTGGCTAGAGGTATATGGGAGGGTTGAGATCTCAAAAACATGTTTAACCCCGCCGCATTTTTGCGCCTGTCCCAAGTCAGGAGCCTCTGGCCTTTGTTAGTCTTGTATTATTTTAATTTTAGTTTCTTGTGTACAATTTGGAAATCATTATGGCGTTCATTATCACTGAACTAGTATATATTTGTTTAGGGGCCAGCTGAAGGACGCCTCCGGGTGCGGGAATTTCTCGCTACATTGAAGACCTGTTGGTGATCTTCTGATGTTGTTTTTTTTATGGTCGGGTTGTTGTCGCTTTGACATATTCCCCATTTCCATTCTCAATTTTGTTATAATTGTTTTCATCATTTTAGAAAATGTAGCGTTTGCAAATGGATTAACATACAATAGATTGTTTAAAATATTCAATTCATTTAATAAGGTATATAGTTGTAATCAACTTCTCATATTGATCCCACATTCCAGAATGCAATTAAAAATAGAAATTAACATCTAGCCTTTTATGTCAATTTAATTTCTAAGTAAATGGAGCATCAGAATTATCTCTTTTAACTTATTGATAAATATTATGATTGTCAAAGTTGTGTGATACCAATTCGCGCAAAAGTGATATTCACATGGCTAAAGCGTTTATTTTATTCTACTTTACGTGTTTAAATTCGCAACTGGAATTAACTGCTTTCTGAAATGAATTTACTTTGAAGTACAGTGATTAGTTACTACAAGAATGATCGATTTCTTTATTATCGGCAGATTTTAAAATACATTAAGATTTTTTTCAAAATAACTGTTCTCATGATTTTTCGCTCACCCTTCTGTATGGTTCATCCTCCTTAGGTACCCCTTATTTATTTTACTCCTGTATCAATGGATTGTATATAAATTGGCATATAGTTATCAAAGGTACCAGGATTATAATTAAGTACGCCAGACGCGCGTTTCGTTTACATAAGACTCATCAGTGACGCTCATATCAAAATATTTATAAAGCCAAACAAGTACAAAGTTGAAGAGCATATAATTAATATGAGTTAAATGTTGTCACAATAATACCACTTCTTTATATTCTAATAATAAAAAGACGTCGGCGACGCAGTCAATTCAATGTTGTTCTTTGGATCATGTTTGCAAAAAATCAACCTCATTTAACTGAAGCATATTTACTTAGCAAGTATATACGTTTCTTTAAAATGTCAGTCATAACAATATTCCAGATCAATTGCTTATATCGATATTTAGATTATTAATTGGTAACATGTCATCCCGTTGTCGCTTTATATTTGCTAAAAGCAATGCATATCAAAATGAAAGAGCTTTTTGATTATAGTATGAAACTAATTAATGTCACATATAAACTGTATACGAAAACATAAATGAAATCAAAAAAGGCGAGACTAAAATCCATATATTCTAGAATAATAAATATAATGCATAATTTTACTATTTGATAATAAGAATATTGTGTACTAGACTGGGCAAATTACATTCACCAAATATCTCAACTTAACTTAAATCATTATACGACGTTTATCAGTTTTGATGAATAATCATTTGTTTACAACATGCATGGTGACTTTTCGAAAAAAGAAATTATTTTATTCAATCTCAGTTTCAAACGCTGTGCAAAGATACTGTTGACTTGTGTGCAGCATTTTCTCTAAAAATAATAAAATAAAACGTAACTGGTTTTCGCAAGAACAGATTGCATTTGCAGCTTAAGAATAGAAACTCTGAGTAAAAAGTGACGTCTGATCTTCGCAACTTATTATGCTGCTATGCTTTCCATTCCGAATAACAATCACAATATAGCACAGACTTACTGCCATATAAACCGTCAAGACTAAGTCGACATCTTTTAAGAAACAAAAGATTAGTTCTAACATTTGCAGCTCAGACATATTGAATTAGTTTTTGTCAAATCTGTCACAAGAGAACACAAATCTCTCAGAAAGAAATAAAATAATGAGAAGTTCTGACAGCAAACAAGACATCTACAATTTAGCCGATCACCTATTGTTATTACGGGATAGATAATTCGATGTTATGTCACATTGGAAAACTATAAAAAATAAAATGTAGGCCTAATATTTTTTTCAAGTACACAAACTGTTTGGTTTTCATTAACAAATGTCTTGAATTTTATACAATCTAAGTATTGGTCCAGTACAAATATCTAACTACAAATTTCCAGAATGGGAAAGAGAAAATTAATTTCTTGAACACACGATTCGTTCAGAATATCACGACATAGTAATATGACATAAGACAATAAGACATTTGGTGATTGCATTGTTTTTCAATGGTAAAGATAGCATGAAACATCCATTAACCTATGCATAATGACGCAATTCTGATTTAGGTTTGTTGTCATTGATCTAGCCATCATTCAACTATTTCAAATATAAGAAAATTCATGTATCATGTGTCTATTTATCATATGACTGCTCAATGAGCTATCATGTGACCTCCTGGTTTCGAATATCCTTTTGTCACAAGTTTTGCCGCTCTATATCAATATACATCCTATTAACCTCTCCTCTGTTTTCGGATTATTTTATCGTCATGACGTCTCCGTCAGGAAATAAACAATATAATAACAATAGCAGAGCAATTACTCGTGTATTAAAATGGTTAAACTATGTGGGATACACGATAAAGAATCTGGCACGAAGGAAACAGATTTCTTGGATCAATTTCCAACCAGTACCTAAAACAGCTGCCTTTAATTATTCTTTTGGTTGTGTCTAATCTGGAATACTTAACATTTTGGTATCGAGATAAAAAGAGGCATTATAATCCATGGGAAATAAAGTGATCCGTATATACCATGACCTTTTATAATCCTCGTGTGGTAGATTTCTATTCTGACATATATTCCATGATCTTTTATAATCCTCGTGTGGTGGATTTCTATTCTGACATATATTCCATGATCTTTTATTCACAGTACTGTTGATGATCACAGTAATTGGTTGATTAAATTTCAACAATTAAATTGAAATATCAATTTGAAAACAAATTAGATTCTAATTTGTTTTACGCTTTGTAATCATACATGATTAGTGAGACCAAAGTTACTTTATTTACATCTAGTCTTTAATCATTCTCATGTCTTTGATGAATGGTTCCCTTTAATCATATCATCAAAGTAAGAGTCCTTTAAGATAAGCTGATTTTCAATGAAGTTTCAATAGTTAGACGGAAACCATTCATCACCGTGTGTTTCTTAATTACATTCTTTACTAATAAGATAAAAGATAGAATCTCATTCTTAAAAGTATGTTGACTATCAAAGATGTTGCCGCATATGTAACTTGAGCACATAAAATGTTTAACTTAAAATTAAATTAATTAAGAATGTTTATGGAGGTGTGATAATCCAGGAACACATTGCAGCCCTTTTCATACCTTTATATAAATCTTACATTCTTCAATGAAATGTAAGTGATATCCCTTTCTCCCTTCTGTCATGAATATATCTATAAAAAAACACCAACTAGGTTCAGGGATTAATAACAACATAATGAGTTTGTTTTTTTAACAACCGGAGTTTATATTACGATAATCGAAAGCAAAAACTGCAGTATCGGGCTTATATACTTTAAGAACAAAACAAATAAATGCATTATCTGCTTTTAATTTTGATTCAAACTTGATTCAAATAAAAGAGCTCAAATAAAAATAATTGTCTACAAGGACATTTTAAAACTACACAGAAAGGACTATTTTCGAGAAAAAAAACCTTTAAAAAAATTTTAGGTTTGGAAACAACTTATCAAAGATGTCAGGACTTTGAACTCGAAAAGCAATATAAAGCAATATTAGAAAAATCTTATTTGTTAAACAAAAACAAGGCTATATCAATCTATTGCTGGGTAGGAAAAACAGTATATATCAGCTTTTCAAAAAGTAGTGTTAAAGTAAACGTTTGACTGTTTTCTGACTTAATATCAACAAATGGAGACTCTAAGTAAACGCCAATAATTAAGTACCAGCACAACAACATTTAACCATTCAACAAATAACAGTTTCCTTGTCGGTTGCATGATTTTTATAATTATCTTTTGAGGATGATTAGATAAATAAATCTTGGCATGTTCATTCAATCTAGGAAGTAAACAAGAATAGTCTTGCAACCATGCTTATTTCTTTAACAATTTGATTTTAAAATACAGACATAAATACAATACTAATGAAACATTTTGAACATTTTATGAACATCCCTGAAAGTTACTTTTTGTCAAAGAAACAGAACCGAAGGTGTATAACTTTGGTGATTTAGGCGAAAACATTAAAAAAAACACCGATTTATTATATGAAGAAAGTGTTTTTTCAATCGTCTTTGTTCTATTATTAATATTACTTTTACTGTTGGATTGTTTTCTGTGATATCCATTTAACGTGGCTCGGTACTTAAACATTTCGTCAATGTGTTTGTATTATCTTTCATTTTTGCTAGTGTGTGTTTGTATATGCGACTTTTTGTGTTTCGTTGGTTCTTATAACGTGACTCTGTAAAATATCCTGTCAGTGTGTTATTGTTCTATTATATATCATTATGTTATATTTCTATTATAAATAAGCAAATACGTGGAACCACAAACGTCAAACTTATTTAATTACGTAGTGGAATGAACCATTTATGGATTCTTATAAATTCTATAGAACTTTTGGACTATTTTAAATCTCGGTCTATTTCTGAAACTAATTTTTACTTTTGATTGTTTAACACTGTATGCTAACAGTGCCCATGTGAAATTTTAGATTTGTTTGTATAAACATTGAACGACAAACACATGTGACGTATACATTTTCTGGCGTCAGACACGCGAAATTATTTCTTTTAAAATTGTAACACGATGATGACTGCTGTACCCATATTTTGACTATTTTATTTATTATACCTGTTTAGTTCACGCATCATTGTAAATATAACGGAATTTGATGACACTGTCGTAGAAAACGAGAGGTTTAGCGCTATAAAACCAGGTTTAATCAACCATTTTCTACATTTGAAAATGCCTGTACCGAGTCAGGAATATGACAGTTGTTGTCCATTTGTTTTTGATGTGTTTTGTCATTTGATTTTGCCATGTGATTAGGGACTTTGCGGATTTGATTTTCCCCTGAGCTTAGTATTTTTGTGATTTTACTTTTTAAGCACCTGGTGGAAAAATAAAGCTGAAATTGCAAACGTTTTCGAAACAATTGATTTTGCTCCGGTTATAAGGGATTCAATTTTTCAATTTTTATTAACAGTTATCAACATAAAACAAGAAACAAAAATAGAATTGGATTTACATTTGTACTAAACAAATCAAGTTCTCAATAATATACATTTAAAGAAATTAAATTGTCGGTTGTCTTTAAGATTTATTAAAATTCAAGTGTAAAGTGAATTGATATTACCGAAAATAGACATTTGTTTAAATTGTTTTGTGAGCGAGATTGAAAATCAATATATTATGGATTACAATTTCGCGTTAAATGTTTAAATCATTTTGGTTTCCCTATATATTACAATTTACCACTCTCACTTTTGCACCAGCGACAGGTTCACCATATCAATAACATATACGAATGTCAATATAAGAATAATTTATATTTTGTGTCAAGTTGTATTTATTGCTCAGGTCACCACAGCCATCTGTAATAAGTAAAATCACAAAAGTACTGAACTTAGAGGAAAATTAAATCGGGAAGTCCCTAATCACATGGCAAAATTAAATGACAAAACACATCAAACAAATGGATAACAACTTTCATATTCCTGACTTCCTAAAAATAGTGTCATATGAATCTAAAGAGTTGAATGCATTTGAATTTTTGACATGCTGTGTATGTACTACTAAAAAAGGTTACAACATTGGTCTCACGTTAAAACGTCCTCGTAATAAAGCGTAGATCACATTCCTCATCAGAATTACAAATACCTCCTCCAAAGGGTAGAAGTCATATCTTCTTGAACTTGAAGTTAAAATTGCCTTACAAAAAGTAAGTTGAGTTCCAACTGATTGGAGGGAGAAGAGCAAATAGCATTTGTGGTCTTAGCTTTCTCTTTCCAACGACTAACGGCACTTGATACCCTCATTTGAAAATGGAATCTTCCATCTATTGATAGAGAATCCAAAGGACAAAGCTGTCTACATGTATATGAAATATTTAATGATTTTATGATCTGTTATCACCATATTCGTACTTTTTAATTGTTTGAATCTTTGGTCATGGGCTCTGGTCTTCATTGCAGTCACCTCATTAGCGATATTCTGATTGGTCATTTAGTCTGTTCTGGCTCATTGATACTGAGAGAAAACAAAGAAATCTACAGATAATATAACAATCAAGCTAACAATTAATTACAACGCGATCTGACTTGTTGTTTGAAATGCATGGCTTTTGACGTAAACACCAGAGGTTAATAAGAAGATACACATTTTCTACTTTAGTTTGAAAATGTAACGTCAGCTCTCGTTCCGATTTGAGCCTTGGGTTTTGGCCGTCAACTGAAGTCAAGATGTCAATCAGAGTCTCAGTCCGAAATTTTTTCTGCAATTGTTTACGATATGAATGGCAGAATTATATGATTGAGAAAAAAAAGTAATTTATTTTCTGTCTATGAAGAAATAACAAACAAAATATGGTGTACACTGATTAAACCACGTAGCAGGTTATTTAAAAGTGCACCATATGTTTGAGGTTATTTCAAAAAGACAGAATGCAATTTAATTCTAAGTAGTAAATCATAGAGAAAATGTTGATATGGTCACACTCAAATGACTTGCCCTTAAGCTGGAGACAAAACACTTTCAACCACCAGAAGACGTGTTACATCCTAAATCAAATAAACAAACTACAATTACAAGTGCTAATTTTGATTCTTCAGATATGTTTGCCGACGAATTGTAAAAAATGTTTCACATGATTAATGTAGATATAACTAGAAATAGTTTCTATTTGTGCACAATAGCAAATTTCTTTCAGAAAAGTGTAGACATAACAATTTGTTTATATTAGATGGTTAAAAATGTGTAGGTGTTTTCAACGCTCTAGTGGGTAATAAATTTAAATGTTTCAAACTTCTATTTTCATCCTCTTTTACGGAGCAAATATCTTTCAAAGTTAAGATTAAATGAACTGAATTTAGAAGAGATAATTTTTGTAATTTTTTTTTTCATTTAAAAAAATCTTACATCCCTTCTGTTCAACAAAAAATGAAAATATCACGTTTGCATACAAGTGCTCTTCTATAGTTACCTTCATCAAGAACTCACATGCCCCAAAAACTTGAAAGTCAAATACATATATTAGTGTGACGTTCTTTTTCACTAAACTAGTACACAATTGTATTTAGGGGCCAGCTGAGGACCACCTTCGAGTGCGAGATTTTCTCGCTGCGTTAAAGGGTCCTCGGCTGTTGTTTGCTCTTTGCTCGGGTTGTTTTCTTTTACAAAGTAACAAAATCCATACCAGCTAAACAAATTGGTAGTTTGACACAGAGCAGTTTTGACACCCGAGACGTTTGATCACAAAACGTTAACACAATGGCTTATGTTGTTTCCATATGCTGAATTGTCCATTTCAAGTAGAATATTATGAATGTCTGCCCAAGTGAAGCACGGTCTTTTCATGTCAAAGATTGGTGAGCAACAAATGTCAGATTCTAATTTAATTATAAGAATCAACGTTTTGTAAAATGTGAAAGATAAGATATCGTCCCATTTAACTAATTGCCTGCGCATGTCTAACCAGCAATGATTTTACATTATCTGTATTTAACTATCCGCTTTACTTTACATCTGATTCTTTCTCTACAATTAAAAGAAGATTTCCCAGTGCACTTTTGCCGTTTTTACCACATAGACAAGTCGTTTCCTTACTGGAAGTTAATAAAAATCACAATAAAATGTCTATGTCAGCCAGGGTTGCTCTTTACGAAAAGGAAGTAAAACATGTTGTAGACTTCAAGGTATTTTTAACAAAGATCAATGTCCAAATATATTGACTTGTTTTATGGAATATATAGAACCGATCTTCAATGGAACAGTTGGCGATAGTTATAAAGAAATATCTGTTTTCAGTTTATTTAATTGCTTCTAACGAACAACCCTTTAATGTATTCAAAAGAAAACATCAAATTGTCTGACATCATAAAAAAAATCGTAAGGGTTCCGCGGAGCCCAGTGTTTCGCCTACTTTTGCTGTTTATCGTAGACTCAACAAAAATGAGGAAAAATATTAATAAAAAATTGCCTCTCGATACTGTCTTTTGATTGAAAAAAGCTTCCAAGTTTGGTAAAAATCCAGGATAGTTTATGAATATAATGAATGTTTTATAAACTTTAACTGCAGACTGAATGTAATGTTAACTTGAAGAAAAACTAAGTCCATTTATAAGTAAAATACGGAAAAAGTGGATTTTTTTGTTACAAAATTTACTTCTGAATAATATCTTATGATCAGAAACAAGCTTTTGTCCAAGTTTGGTAGAAATCCAGGATAGTTTAAGAACATTATAAAAATTTTAAAAACTTAAACCACAGAGTGAATGTTTTGTTTCTGGCAAAAAAAACTACGTCCATTTATAAGTAAAAAACGGAAAAGTGGAAATTTATTTTTACAAAATTTTCATCTTGATACTATCTTATGATCATAAACAAGCTTCTGTCCAAGTTTGGTACAAATCAAGGATAATTTATGAAAGTTATTAAAAACTTTAAAATGTTAACCACAGAGTGAATGTAATGTTTCCTCGCAGAAAAACTAAGTTCATTTATAAGTAAAAAACGGAAAAAATGGGAATTTTATTTTTACAAAATTTACTTCTTGATACTTTCTTATGATCATAAACAAGCTTCTGTCCAAGTTTGGTAGAAACCCAGTATAGTTTAAGAAAGTTATCAAAATTTCAAAAACTTTAACCACAAAGTGAATATTTGTGGACACCGCCGACGACGGAATGTAGGATCGCTTAGTTGCTTTTTCGACTAAAGTCGAAGGCTTGACAAAAAGCTCTAAATACAATTTTGATTGTAAACAACACGTCCAAGCAAAGTGGTTTGGTTATTTTATTAGGTACTTTAGCTCATACAATTGTAAAGTTGTTCTACGTACTTATAATTAAAAATATTTCATGTATGTGCTTTTTGGTGAAAGCTTTTCTAGGTGTTCTTCGAACGCAACAACTTTATTAAATGTTATTTTGATTTTCCAGTGTTGTGTGGATAATGTCAACTTAGTAGCCAATGCTACTTGAATGACGTTATATTTTACATAACACCAGGAAACAAACTTGGATCCGAAATCGCTATTTTGGTATAAACATCAAACCTAAAAACTGCATGAAAGACTGAAAATAATTTGATAACATTTTGGCCAGCGCAGTCTTGCATAAATATAATATACGGTACCTATTAAGATCAACATGACTGTTTCAGATCAAAATTCGTGTACTGGTGTACCATACCAAGCTCCACCAGGATTTTTTTTTTTATCTGATTTGAATTTGGAAGTTCTTTGTCTTTACCTGCTGATCAAATAACAGTAACTCCTTTCGTTTACAAGATTCTTGATTGACTGATATGGGTAAATAAATCATGAAAGTGCTTCGAATCTACTTAACATATAATTCGTAAAAACATCTTCATCTTGCTTCATTTCAATCACGTGACCTATTAAAGAAAGAAAAAAGAGAAGTTATTCGTATTTTGCATACCTATCAGTTTAGTTAAAATTATAACAACTTTCATAGTCATGCAAATAAAAATCCAAGTAAACAACAAAGACATATGAACTTTTTTTTAAGTGTCATTCGTGATTTTTGGCTTTCAAAAGTTATTAATAGGAGATACCATGTGTACTAGATTTTACGATTCTATAATTTGGCTGCACTGAAAACACGGATTCGCATATCAATATGTATGCACACAAGTAACTGAGCAGACTAACATTCAGACTGAAACGAGGGAATACAAATGTAAATTATAAAGGAATCACTATCTCATGTTCTTTCTTATGAAGAGCGTATGTTGTTTTGTATCAACAGCACCGGAGAACATATTCACTTATGAACAAGTACATTTATAAGTCGCTTTGTAATGTCGGATTGGAAATGGGACAGCATTTCAAGTGTATCGATGGTATGATATATAACTCAAAGTCATATGAAGGTGTAATACCATCATTGATTTCCCCTATTAGTCTTTGTTAAATTTGCACTTTTCAAAAAAATTTACAGAATTCATCTTTGTTTCAAATAAAGAAATACTTGGCATGAGTAAAGTTTTATCCTGACCAGTACTATAGAAAAAAATTCACATAACATTTCATTGCATATAAGAAAATAACCATCATTGGAAGTTAACCAATCAAATGTCTCCCCTTATTTTATCTTTATACAAGGTTTAGTCACCATGTAACCTCAAGATTACAAAATTTTCTATAGAAATCCAAAATAAAAAATAATGGTGTTTTGAAATACCAAAGACATATGTTTATGACACAGAAATGTTTTTACTGCAATAAAATGTAGGATTAACTACCTACAACTGTCAAATTCAAGGGAATATTTTTTTTAAAACCTACTTTCGTATACAACCGGATGTGACGTACCATGATTTGGTGGTATTACACCTATGAAACGAGTGACCGGTGAAAAAGAATGTTATTCCAATTCTTGAACCAATGCATACATTCATTATAAACTTAGTCTTCTGTGCACGATTTTATCAATTTATTTTCGCATAAACTTTGCATAATCGTCATTCGTTTTTCAATCGATCAGTGTTGTTGCGAAAATATGCAGCTCATTAAAGTTCGTGTTTTGAAGCCGAAGTTTAACGATCGTCATCCGTTTGTCAACAATCAACAATACATGGACACTGAGCACGTGTTTAACAGCTTATTTCAGTGACAGATCCATGCGTTTTGCGAACACCGGATTTTTACGAGGCGGGTCACGCTAAGGTCAATCTGCATACGGACAATATGTCCGGCGAATTGCTTCCTTGAAGCAAGCAATTAATAAAAAAAGTAAACTTGTTCTGAATGTGGACAAATTAAAGAACTTTCGTCAGAAAAAAGTATATGTACATAAGTTTAATAATGAAAACTATTCATTTCGTTTAAAACATATGCTTCATTTGTTTAGCTCACCTGGCCCAAAGGGCCAATTGAGCTTTTCCCATCACTTGGCGTCCGTCGTCCATCGTCCGTCGTCGTTAACTTTTACAAAAATCTTCTTCTCTGAAACTACTGGGCCAAATTAAACCAAACTTGGCCACAATCATCATTGGGGTATCTAGTTTTAAAAATGTGTCGCGTGTCCCGGCCAACCAACCAAGATGGCCGCCATGGCTAAAAAAAGAACATAGGGGAAAATGGAGTTTTTGGCTTATACCTCAAAAACCAAAGCATTTGGAACGGGGACCCAAGTATTTGCCCCGTTGGAACGCATTGAAAATCATAGTAAATACATAGGGTCTTATTCAATAAATAATTTTGATAGCCACCTTGGGACTTCTGGTTCATGTTAGGCATTCATTTTGAAGTGTCTAAGTACAATATCAGTGCCTCATGACCGGCATTCCGTTGCAAAATTTTGTTTTTATTGACAACAGGGTCAGTCTGTCTACTTCCGGGGAAGAATAAAGGCTAGAATTTAGGCAATTTACTCTATGTACCGACGCCAGATTACATTTAAATCAATCAAAATTTTTACAGAAATTCAAACTAGAAAGCCTACCCTTTCAAATAAATCCACATTCAATACAGAACTAGTGAAATAATAACACTACACAATTTATAACAAAAGTTATATATTTTTTTAAGAACTACATTCGTGGATACCTGACTGGTTGCCCTAACTGGGATCCTATTCCATTTAGAGCAAATCTGACATGGGGTAAAATTGTTTATCAGGTCAAGATCTATCTGCCCTCATATTTTCAGATGAATCCGACAACCCGTAGTTGGGTTGCTGCCCCTGAATTGGTAATTTTAGGGAATTTTTGCTGTTTTTGGTTATTATCTTGAATATTAATATGAGGCAGGCATAACCTGTGAATGGGGATGAAGTCTGTATGTATTTTTTTTTTACTTCAAACATGTTTAAAATAAAGGATACGGAAATACCGTAACGTTCCCGATTTTGGTTCTGTTGTTAGGGATTTAGCTGTGACGTTCTTTAAGTTATGACGTCATATTCAATGTAAACAAAAGAAACGCTTCCATCAGGTAACGTTTTTTTCAAATCAAACAATTATTAAAAATGAAACTGTATTGAGTTCCAATCTTATAGTTTACTAGACTGATAAATATAAATTTTTTTTCAAAGTCTCATGCAAACAAGACAGATTTCTGCGCAAATGCGGGGAAAACCGGAACAGGAACTAGATCTGAAAAAAAAAGTTAACGATTTTGAGTTCATTAGCAGAATGAAAAATTCGGGAAATTTTTTTTTTTTTTTTTTTTTATTGATTTTTCTACCGTAATTGGGGACTTCGTCCCCATATTATATGGGGACGGATCCCCAATAACAGTAGAAAATTCAATAAAAAAAAAAATCGGGAAAATTTCCCGAATTTTTCATTGTATACTAATGAACTCAAAATCGTTCAATTTTATTTTTGTCGTGTTTTGAAATCCCGGACCTGCGCAGAAATGTACAATGTACTTCCTTTTTCCGGTCTCGTTTGTATGAAACTTTGAGTAAAATATATATAAGTCTAGTATAAAATAGGAAGGAACGCGCAATACCAATTTCATTTTTAATAATTCCTTGATACGAAAAAACGTTACCTGATGATAGCGTTTCTTTGTTTACATTGCATATGACGTCATAATTTAAACAACGTCACAACTAAAATCCCTAACAACAGAACCAAAATCGGAAACGTTCCGGTATTTCCGTTTCTTGTTTTTAACAAATATTTAAGTTACAAAAAAATAATTCATACAGACTTCGTCCCCATTTACAGGTAATGCCTGCCTCATATTAGATAGAGATAAACTTTAAACAGCAATAATGTTCAGCAAAGTAAGATTTACAAAAAAGTCAATATGACCAAAATGGTCAGTTGACCCCTTTAGGAGTTATAATTGACCTTTATAGTAAATTTTTAACCATTTTTCGTAAATCTTCGTAATCTTTTACAAAAATCTTCTCCTCTGAAACCACTGGGCCAAATTAATCCAAACTTGGCCACAATCATCAGTGGGGTATCTAGTTTTAAAAAATGTGTGACGTGACCCTGCCAACCAACCAAGATGGCCGCCATGGCTAAAAATAGAACATATGGGGTAAAATGTAGATTTTGGCTTATAACTCTAAAACCAAAACATGTAGAGCAAATCTGACATGGGGTAAATTTAATCTATTAGGTCAAAATCTATCTGCCCTGAAATTTTCAGATAAAACAGACAACCTGTTGTTGGGTTGCTGCCCCAGAATTAGTAATTTTAAATTAGTTTTGAAGTTTTGGGTTATTATCTTGAATATTATAATAGTTAGAGATAAACTGTAAACAGCAATAATGTTCAACAAAGTAAGATCTACAAATAAGTCAAACATGACCAAAATCGTCAGTTCACCCCTTAAGGAGTTATTGCCCTTTATAGTCATTTTTTTAACAATTTTCATAAATTTTGGTAAATTTTAGAAATTTTTGGAATATATTTTCCACTATGATTACTGGGCCAAGTTCATTATAGATAGAGATAATTGTAGCAAGAAGAATGTCCAGTAAAGTAAGATCTACAAACACATCATGATCACCAAAACACAATTTTGTCATGCATTTATCTGTGTACATTGTTTAATATGCACATAGACCAAGGTGAGCGACACAGGCTCTTGAGAGCCTCTAGTTTTTTTCTAATTTGAGGTTTCATATGACTTTAAGATAGTCGTAGAACATATTCAATTAAAATAATATGGCACTTTAATAGCCAAGTTTCTTTACAAATTTATATTAAATGCGTGTTGTTTTGTCACAATGTTCTTTCTAGCTTCGCGTGCAGTCATTTATATATTAATGAACTAAGCGTGTAGACTGTTCGTAATATCATTAAACGTAAATCAAATGTTTATGTCTTCGTCAAATAGAGCTTTCTTACAAATTGATGAAAGGTACGAACGAACGTAAAGGGAACACGTATTTCATTTCCACAATAACAATTTAGAGTCTTTGCTTTATCCGGTAAAACAGCATTCTTTTCTAAATAAAATTTAACTTTAAAAAATAAGCATATCGGAAATAATACACGCTTTTACTATCAGAAAATAAAGGAAAATAGTGTCATATGCACTTACGTCCGATACGTTACTTACGTGAACCACGAGTACACACATTTCCGCGGGAATGGTTTAAGAACGAGTTTCACGATTAAAATTTTAATGGCATTGTTGAAGTTCGTTAGTACAAATTTAACGACAAGATTCACATTTATTTTTATTTCATGTAGTACATTAACAGCAAATTTTGAACGTGGAATATCGATGTTTGTAAAACAATGATGCTACAATGTTTTGAAAAAGTAATTTCAAATAAATCTAGAAAAACACTTTTTTGTATTAATGGTATGTTAAATGTTAAAAAAGGTAATGTAACTCTTGTGATCGCAGACGACAAATGTGAAACTATAAATTTAATTGCAAATTCAGGTTAATATGAACGTTACAAAGTTCACACTGTTAAACAAGTATAAAATGCGGTGGAGGGGGGTGGATAAAAACAAACGAGTTATGAGAGCAACCATTGAACTTCCAAAGAGAAGGGGGTTATGGGTTTTTCTTTTCTTAGTTTTTAGAAGCTATCAATCAATTTATTTATTTTTCAGGTACAATCTGGATTAAGAATTTTTTGTTTGTAATCTGCTTGTTGACCACAATACTTTTTAGGGTGAAATTGCGAATCAGAATATTTTAAAAGGAAAAAAGCATAACCTTCTTGAAGTTAATTACTTGTTCCTCTACCCATCAAAGCAAAAACGAAACAAATGGCTGTTTTGGAAAATTAAACCGTCTTTCTCTCTCTATATGACTTAATTGTATATAAAAGATTAATAGATTAAGGCAAAAATCTATAATTTGAGGCTAGGAATGTGTCTTTTGAGTAGAGGCGAATCCCTCCTAAATCTGCCCTTGAGCAATGCATATGACCCAGGGAGAGGCGATGATTCACAAGTTATTAAACGAGCACAAACATATTACATATTATGAAGATCATCTTTTTTTCTTCGTTTTATTATTTTGGGCGTTGCAAATATTGAATCAAGGAAGTATTTTATTTTTTTATTTTTTTATTTTTTTTCTGTAAGGGAAGGAGACAATGAATTTGCTTTGATATTTTCTAAGGTTAAACAATGCAATATTGAAATTTGGGAAAGAGTAGGGGGAGGGAGGTTGGAGCACTTTTTTGTTTAGTTTTTAGGGGCATTTTTTTTCTATCGGACTACCCTATATTTAAGATATGTTTTAGAGTTATCTCCTTCCACCTGGTCGTATGTCCCGAAATCCTATAGATCTCAAGAAAAATCTAATTTAATAAGTGTCGTTGCATGTAGGTAAATGGTCCGAAGTTCATTGACTATTATTTAAATATGTCAAAATAAAGGATCCCTAAATGAGTCTTACGTATGATTCGTCAAGCGTACGTACCTTTCGTCAATTTGTAAGAAAGCTCTATTAAGAAGCCTTTAATAGCATTAGGTAATTTACGTTTCACATGCGTTCACAAGTTAAAATGATAGTAACAGTGTGTGTGCATTGGTGTTGCCTGATACGTTATCATCTCCTGTATCTCCAGCGGGACATCAATAAACTGCTACCACTTTCAAATTATGTGACTATAAAACTCAAACTATAGTCTGCAAACTACTTTTATATTTATATATTTGTTTCGCCATGGCTTGTCAATTTGATTTTGTCTTTTGAGTTTTAATGTCCTTTAGTTTTTTTCGTCTCTCTTTTTCATTGTTTCGAAAAAGTGTTCACAATTCAAATGAATTCATTTGGTTTTTGTTTGAACACATTTAACAATGTATTGGTTCTGAATTTGTTTTATTTTTCCTTAAACAGTCGTGAAGATTTTGTTCACATTTGTTTCGCATTTTTAAACAATAAATCATATATGATATAATGTTATTGGTTGCCCTTATGAAGTTATTGCTAATAATGTCTTGGTGCGATCTTTTTAATTGTAGTCTTTGTCCATTTTCTCTAGAGGCAACCTATCACGTATAACACCGTCAGCTGTTCTTTAATCCTTGTTACACAATCAGACTTTTATTGAATTCCAAAGTAGTTCCGTATATCTTGTATAACTGTAATATTTTCATCTTTAACTATAAATGAATCATATTCATACACCCATATGATTTATTAAAGAAACTGGTAATTAGTCATAACGTTCAAAACTGGTTCGTTCTGTCTAGCCTAAGCTGTAAGCTATATATTGGTCAGTTTGATGTCGGAAACGCTGGGTTTTACAAATTTTAGTTCATCAGTACTGTATTTGTTAAGTAAAGGCTTATATTTTCGTTACTGTCATCGTGGTTCTGTATCAAGTACCCATATCTATCTGACTTTAAATGTATATAGAACAGATTGTTAAGAGACCACTTTTTGGTAGAAAGGGGGTTCAAAGCGATTAATAGTATACTGAATATTATGAATACCATATTCAATCACTAGCTGTTAGTGTCGATCCTGACTTTGAACATACTTTTATAATAGAGAGGCGAAAGATACCACAGTGAAAGTCATACTCATAGTTAGAAAATAAACTAACAACGCCAGGGCTAAAAAGCAGAAGACAAACCGACAAACAACGATGCACAAAACAAAACAGAGAAAATTCTAAGCAAAACGAACACCTACAATAACTTTTAGTGATCTCAGATGCTCTCGAAGGGTACACAGATCCTGCTTCACATGTGGTACCTGCCGTGTTGATCAGGTTATTATATCGTATATGAGTTATTGGTCCATTCTATTCAAACGATAAAGATTATTGTAATTGATAAATGGAGTTTAGTATGGCCTTCATTATCACTGAACTAGTATATACATTTGTTTAGGGGCAGCTGAAGGACGCCTTCGGGTGCCGGAATTTCTCGCTGCATTGAAATCTGTTGTTTACCTTCTGCTGTTGTCTGTTCTTTGGTCGGGTTGTTGTCTCTTTGACACATTCCCCATTTATTCTCAATTTTATTTATATCGTCCCACCGTTTCCCCTCGTTTTGTCTAGTTTATATGATCGGAATGTCAAGAACAATTCTAGTCATCGGGAAAACATAGCATTGAAACAAACTATCAAATAATTTTAAGTGGTGGTTTAATCTTGCAGTTCAAATAACTGATCATTATGCCCTCTGCTAGTACTATAAACTTCACTTGAACTTCTACTCTACCAGAGTATGGTTGGTAAAGAGATTAGTTAAAAATGTTATTTCATCTGTTGTGAGAAGTAAATAATAATATTTAGTCAGATATAAATAATGAAAATGTAATATTATGAACGAAGATCTTCTTCTAACGTTACAAATTATTATCTTTGGTTTGTTAAGCTCTTCAATGTTTGTATTAAACTTTGGACCTTTGAGATAAATTGGCCTTGAGAATCACAGAAGAGAGATTGATTGTCGAAATGCGCATCTAATTGGGTAAACTTTGTACCATTCATGTTATATACTGGTCTGTTGTTTTTTTTTTGTTGCTTCGAATTTTCAATAGCAATAACATCATGTATCGTCGAGTTTCAGAAATGAGTGAAATGAAGAACAAGTCAAGTGTTTTAAACATGACGTCTTTGTTAGTTATAAAATGATAACGTCTTTTCTTCAATAAAATAATATACGTTTATTCGCACAAGTACACAAGTACGAAGTTACTGTGTCGTTAACACTATCTCCATGTCTCCCCTGTGTACCATTCATTGAAACCTATGTTAGATACTTGAATCTGAAATAAGTGTACTATTCATGCATTGAAGCCTGGCAATCTATTCCTCGTTGATTTTTTTAATTTATCTTTAATTTGTATAAATATAATGAATGCCTTACTATTAAAAAAGTTAACTGTTAAGAGGAGCTTATACAAAATACATTAAGGTACAAATCGGTTTCAACAAATTTGCAGTTATATAACATTTGAAATTCAAAAGGTTATGTATTCAAGTTGTGATATTTTAATGTTTGATACTACCTTATATATTCGTGTTGTTTATTATTTAGTTTTCTATGTTGTGTCATGTGTACTACTGTTTGTCTGTTTGTCTTTTTCATTTTTAGCCATGGCGTTGTCAGTTTATTTTAGATTTATGAGTTTGACTGTCCCTTTGGTATCTTTCTTCCCTCTTTTATATAAACTCTTCTTCGATATCTGTTACTTCATGATAATAAAATTGATAAAGGAAATGGGGAATGTGTCACAAATGACTCTTTTTTTATCATTAATGTAGAAGTAAATCAGATATCCCCCTAAAGTGTTTATGTTTATGTGACTACAAGACACCCTTCGTCACTGACATATCAATTTGACATGTTTAAGGATATGGTTAAATGTATAAATATTGATAAAAGAATCTTAAAGTCAGATTTCATTTATTAATCATGCTTTTATGATTTTAAACTCTTGAGCTATTGTGATTTGGGGCAAATAAAGATAGTACTTGGACAATAGAATACACATTAAATAGACATACAGTTTGCTATAATAGTTCATTATATTCTAAATGGGAAAATTGTATATGGAATAAAAAGTTAACATTCCTGTTAAAATCTATAATATGACCAAAATAGGTTTACATTAAAACATAAGATTCGGTTTTTATTCTATCCATTAACATAAAGGAAACTATTGAAGGCCATACATTGACCTATAATGGTTTACTTTTATAAATTGTTATTTGGATGAAGAGTTGTCTTATTGGCACTCATACCACATCTTCCTATATCTATGTAGAAATAGTTATATTTCGAGGTGGAAGATGTTTTATATGAGAGTAAAACAGCAGAAACGGAACTCAAAGGTATACTCAAAATATAAAAGTCAATAAAAACCGATTAATACGCGTGTTTGAGCTTTTGATTTTGCCAATTGATTAGGGACTTGCCTTTTTTAATTTTCAAACTAATTATATTGAATAGATGCTGTTTAAATGGTTGCAACTATTATCCAATGAAACATGAACCTCATTTTTTGCCACATTTTTCTTTCATATTCATTTTGTCATATCAACAAAATGATAAAAAAGGAAAATATGGCAAATAAGCGATCATATCGGTCACAATATCATAAAGATTAAAGACAAACTGATTTATATGGCATTGAAACATCACTTTCACATTACTGTGAGTAAAAACGATAGTTTAGTTACAGATAATAATTTTGTTTATTACATTTGTACATCTACCTTACAAGGGTATTTATTGATCAAGGAGATATAAGATGTAATTTAGCTTTTGATAATAATATTTAATAAGAGACTTTCCGTTTTCAATTTTCAATATACATGTCATTTTTCGTTTGTTTGTTATTTTACATTGGATTTGTCTTTGTGTATTTTTATACTTTACTGTTTAGTTAATTATGTAGCATCCTTTTGGTATGGCTGGGTATTTAAACATTCCGCCGTTGTGTCATTGTGCTTTGGTCACGTTTGGTATTCCTTTCTATCATTTTCGCTAATGTGTATATGACATCTGGGTTTCTCACTACAAAGTTGTTTAATAATAGTTATCAAAGGTACCAGGATTATAATTTACTACGCCAGACGCGCGTTTCGTCTACATAAGACTCATCAGTGACGCTCATATCAAAATATTTATTAAGCCAAACAAGTAAAAAGTTGAAGAGCATTGAGGATCCAAAATTCCAAAAAGTTGTGCCAAATACGGCTAAGGTAATCTATGCCTGGGATAAGAAAATCCTTAGTTTTCGAAAAATTCAAAGTTTTGTTAACAGGAAATTTGTAAAAATGACCACATTATTGATATCCATGTCAACACCGAAGTGTTGACTACTGGGCTGGTGATACCCTCGGGGACGAAACGTCCACCAGCAGTGGTATCGACCCAGTGGTGTAAATAGTTATCAAAGGTACCAGGATTATAATTTACTACGCCAGACGCGCGTTTCGTCTACATAAGACTCATCAGTGACGCTCATATCAAAATATTTATTAAGCCAAACAAGTAAAAGTTGAAGAGCATTGAGGATCCAAAATTCCAAAAAGTTGTGCCAAATACGGCTAAGGTAATCTATGCCTGGGGTAAGAAAATCCTTAGTTTTCGAAAAATTCAAAGTTTTGTTAACAGGAAATTTGTAAAAATGACCACATTATTCATATTCATGTCAACACCGAATAATGTTTTTTCTATGTTTTTATATGTTGACTGCTGAAATCTAATGTGCAACATGTTTTCCTATTTCGTCCCTTTGTTTTACTGACACTTTGTTAACAATATAAATGAACTAAATGCGACGGTAATACACCTGTTTGAGAGTTTTATTTATGGAAATGTCTGTAAAAGATCAGGAATATGACAGTTGTTTTCCATTCGTTTTTTATGTTTGAACTTTTGATTTCGCCATTTGATGAGGGACTACACTATTTGAAACCGAAATGGAAATCGTGATTGAGTATTTGGTATAATTTATTGTGTAAAGAATTTGTGAAGTTATTGTGTATTGTGTGTGGAGTTATTGTGTATTGTGTGTGGAATAATGATGAATGATATAAATGGGAAGTTTAAAGTAAAACTCAAATTCTGTCCTTATTCATTAGATATTTTCTGGTGGTGGTGCAAAATGTCATTGACACATTAGTATTTTCTTTAAATGACCAAAGATTGCATAGTAAGTATTTTGGATGTAACGCACCTTCTTAAAATGAAAAAAAAAAAGAAATCGTTCATGTATTGAACTTTGCTTAATTTTGAAAGGAAAGTAGTTATGTTCATATAATCTTGTCCATTCATTTGTCTTTATTGTTCAAACCAGTTACCCAACACTGTAGTGACAATTTATCATACAGGCATCACTGTCTTTTAATCCTGTAATTTACTTCCTTCGTGATTGATGCTGATGTATTTTTTATCACTACCATTCAAGTCAATTACAACACAAATCAGTTTTAGGTGTCAATATTCCCACAATTATACATCTATTCACTTCGTTAAACTTAATTTGAAGATATGCACTGTGAAGTTGCTTTATAAAATGACACTCAATCAGAAAATTTGCTGCTGCTTGTTAAACAAAATTAGAATGATTGACAATGAAGAGATATTTACTTCTAGAACAAGGATGTCTTGAAAATAAATCCAATTAATCGTTTAATCACTTTTATAAAAGACTATGTTCTCAAAAAACTACTTCATCTATTTGTTTGTACTTAAATTTGATTTTTTTTTCTAGCATAGGCTAGGTTTTAATATACAAATAATGCATTGGTTTAAATTTGTTTCACATCAATGGTATTGCGTCTTTGACATAGTTATCCATCAAATATATTTATTTCTGCTTAGACTATTTAAAAGAGTTATAAAATGAAGACATTTAAAGTTACAATAATTCGTAATTATAATTATTACTTTTATATACGCATACGAAAGCACATATTACGCAATTTTATGTTACATAATATGGTAAATTGTTTAATGGAACAATGTATTTGGCATTGAAATGCATTTATTTAAAGTCACTTACCCAGCTTTGACTTCACTTCAAGCATTGCTGTAAATCAGGGTGTAGGCGACACATGCAATTGAAATCTAGTTAACGAAATAAGCAGTATCTTTATTGACATTAATTCGTTTTACTAATATAATTTAATCATTTTGGTGAAGATGAATTCATGTAATTAAGAAAATACAGTTGGATAAAACGCAACATATTTGAATAAATAATAGTTATTGACTTCAGAGGCATATGTCCATATTTATTATTTCCCAGCATGCCAGACGTCTGATGAAGGTAATGGTAATATGTGAAAAATAACGTATCAATAAAAAACGTTGGTATTTTTTGTACGTAGTTTACGATAAGGAAAAATCCGGGGGGTGGGGGGGGGGGGGAAATTCACTTCTTGCTATACAGAAAATACAAAAGATACATATCAGTCGACCTAAAATAAGATTTACAAAAAAATATATATCATTAGCAATCATAATCACAACTAGGGTAGGGTTTGTGTTGATCAGTCTTTAATTTTCTATGTTGAGTTTTGTGTACTATTGTTTGTCTGGTTTTCTTACATGTATAACCCTTTCTAACTGACTATACGGTATGTGTTTTCCATTGTCGAAGGCTGTACGGTTGTCTATATTTTGTTACTACGACTTCATTTCTACCCTGGTGAAAAGTTGTTTCATTGGCATTCATACCCCATTTCGTCCTTTTTATATGGATATACTGTACTTATTTTGCTTAGCGCATATGACTTAATCAAGTCAGGGATATGACAGTTGTTTACCATTCGTTTGATGTGTTTGATCTTTTGATTTTGCCATTGATAAAAGATTCCCTGTGTGAATTTTTCTTGGAGTTCGGTATTTTTGTAATTTTATTGTTTTGTAGAAAAACTATAATTTCTCTAACAATATGAAAAAGATGCTTGTACACGCCAACAGAATGACCTTCATTGTTTCCGACTATAGGCATAGCCGGATGAGCTTGCAATCAGTGTATTAAATAACAGGCAGTGTAAATATCTAAATAATTATTAAGTCTATCATTCATATGCAGTACATCTATTACAAACAAGATTTCTGTATCAAGTATCGTAATTAATAGTTTATAATTGAGAAATCAAATTATTCTAGTTATCACCATAACACGTACGTTATAGTGCATATATTTACACATGGATTTCAACCAGATTCTTATTTTATACGACTATCAATTGAAAAAAATCCTCACATAATATCATTTATGTGCAATAGTCTTTTAAAATTTATCAATACGAAAATGAATAGATACATATATCCATATAGTAACATTTGAGAAAGTAATACATGACGTATGACTATAAGCAATTAATCTTTAAACTATAATTATCGATCAGGAAGAGACAAATAAAGGTAAAAAGTAAAAACATAGTTATTGATGTGGTTCATAACTATTTCTCGATTCTTGTGTTTTTGCATAGATTTGACCGTTGGTTTTCCCGTTTGAATGGTTTTACATTAGTAACTTTTGGTGCCCTTTATAGCTTGCTGTTCTGTGTGAGCCAAGGCGCCGTATTGAAGACCATACTTTGACCTATAATGATTTTTAAATAAATTGTGACTTGGATAGAGAGTTGTCTCATTGGCACTCGTACCACAACTTCTGATGTCTTCTCAGGAAAACGAGAGCGAGACTAGATGTATCTTCAGGATAAGAGTTTTTTTTTGCGTTTTCACATCTTGGCAAAATGTCACTCAAGAATAGGAAAAAATCAGTACAAGTACAGCTTAACGCAGAAACGCATACCTTTACTATACGAAAGCTAAATAGACATTGTATACCCGTGATAAATAATGGTTTAGAAAATGATCTCTTTGATATATGTTGTAATATTATGTTGTCATTTTAATGTTATATTTAACATTGCCATTAAAGTGCGAGGTTTGGCATGCCACAAAACCAGGTTCAACCCACCATTTTTTTCTTTAAAAATGTCTTGTACCAAGTCATATATATGATTGTTATATTATAGTTCGTTTCTGTGTGTGTTACATTTTAACGTTGTGTTTCCGTTGTGTCGTTTGTTTTTCTTTTATATTTGAGTGTGAATTCACATTACTATAAGACGTGTCACGGTACTTATCTATCCCAAATTCATGTATTTGGTTTTGGTGTTATATTTGTTATTCTCATCAGATTTTGTCTAATGCTTAGTCCGTTTCTGTGCGTGTTACATTTAATTGTTGTGTCGTTGTTCTCCTCTTATATTTAATGCGTTTCCCTCGGTTTTAGTTTGTTACCTCTATTTTGTTTTTTGTCCATGGATTGACGCGTTTTGAACAGCGGTATACTACTGTTGCCTTTATTGAGGAGTAATATAGCATTTTGAACATAGACATAGTATAAAGGAATTTGATGCGACTGTCATACAAGTGAGAGGTTTAGATTACCTTAACACCAGTTCAATCCACTAATATCTACATAAGAAAATGCCAACCCCAAGACAGAAATTGGCTAGTTGTTATCCATTCGTTTGATGTGTTTGAGGTTTTCATTTTGCCATTTGATAAGGGACTTTCTATTTTGAATGATCTTCGGAGTTCAGTATTTTTTTTTATTTTACTTTTTTTTTTATAGAAGTAGAGTTACATTTGAATTTCTGTCATTTTGTAGATTCAATGACAACATTGAGAATTCAAACATTTGAGTCACCAATAGAAAAACTATATTGTGACTTTAGTCTAATCAAACCTAAGTAATAATATATAAGTTAACAATAATAATTTTACATTTAATTGAAGTCTATTAGATCTGAAACGTTTTAATAAAATAAACTACAAAATATTTAAGTTCAATAGTGAACATTACTGATACAGAGTGCGGTTTTAAAAACGAACCCGTATAGAGTTAGATGGTTGCTCATGCTTTGCCAGGAGCCTGTTCAGATTACATTTTCGTACAGACTTCTAATTATTTATCCATCCTTAGGAAAGATGTTCTTTAAGACATTAGCACCTCATGTCTTTACTACATGAACAACTATGATATATGTCTATAAATGTCTAAATGGTATTAAAAAGCTGCAACAAGTATGAATTGCCTTACTTAAAATGGGGATTTATCTAAAACTTTCCCCTTATAATGTTTTTAAAACAATATTTCATTGCTGTAGGCGACACTAACTATTCGATATATTTCATTGTTTTCGAACTAAATCCGACGAAAGTTTTTTTTATGTAAGTAAAGTACTTTAAACTACAAGGAATGCAGTAGCATTAATTTAAATATCAGAACGTTTTTTTACATAATTCACATCCAATTGTCGGAAAGCTACGAAGTATATTACATTCACTTATAATTTATTTCTGAAGATCGTTAAGCTGCATAGCAATAAGAAAGTAAATGCTAATAATATCTCGCCACCAGTGTTTATATGTGACAGTCTCTGTATTTCTCCCAATTTAGAACAAATTACCTGATTTATAACAAATTACCTGATTTAGAACAAATTACCTGATTTATTTCTAATACAAAATGTCAATTTTATCCATACTGGTACTTCTTTTTCTTATCAGATCTTTGATTTCATATGTGTGTATGTGTATGTGTCTGTTTGTGGTTGGTTAGTTAAGGCGATGTCTTTCCGACATCTCCATTGTTTAGGATGTGAGATGATTCATTAACAAAAGAGAGAAAATCTTCTTGTATTAATTGTTTACTGATTCAAGTATAACTTCTTAAAACAAATCAAATTCTTCAACTTCTTGAACTTTAAATAATTGAATGCATCCTGATTTATTTATTCTGTTGACATAATAAAAGAAATCAAAAATCACACTTGCAACCAATACATCTTCAACTAAAGCATTTATTGAGTGTCTGACTATGCTCTCGCTTTAGAAGACAATAACAATCAAAACCAAGGAGTAAACAAAGACTCACAAAACCAAAGGACATTTACATCAACAGTTATGAATGATAATTAAGGAACAACACGAACTCCACTAAAAACCGGGAGTGAAACTAGAGGGCCTTATTATCATTTGCTCTAATAACTGAATGACAAAAGAGATATTACCATTTGAACGTAACTTGTAGTTATAAATTTATAATAATTAGATTCAAGAAATGTTTTCAAAAAAAGTTAAATTGAAGTAATTAATGATAAAACAAACTTGTTTTTCTGATAAAAAGAAACTTTGTAATTTAGAACAAGTTTCAGGCAGTTTTAGTGGTATCCCAATATGATCTAACTGTACCCTTCTGAATTATATATTCATACTGTTTATTCCTCTGTTCTATTGATTGCATTTAACCATTTTATTTTTACATACTTCTGTCCTTTCTAGAGTTACTTATACTATAGTATATGATATGATATGGTTTTAGTTGGCTTGAGATAGGGTGATTATTGGATACTTGATTTTAAAATTATTCACATTTCCTTATATCCAAAACGTATGCTAGTCATTTTTGCAAGGTTTGAAAGTTTTCTTTTTTAATTGTTGATTTGTTTTCCTGTTTCCTGTTTATTTCATAATTGACGAATCATGCACTTACCCATGCTTGCATTGGCGTCGTCTCATAATCAGCTACACATTAAATTGTTATAAACAAAGGCTAAGTTATAACCATACGACAACAGTACGTCTAACAATCAGCTACACATTAAATTGTTATAAACAAAAGCTATGATATTACCATACGACAACAGTACGTCTAACAATCAGCTACACATTAAATTGTTATAAACAAAGTCTATGATATTACAATACGACAACAGAACGTCTAATAATCAGCTACACATTAAATTGTTATAAACAAAGTCTATGATATTACCATACGACGTCAGTACGTCTAACAATCAGCTACACATTAAATTGTTATAAACAAAGTCTATGATATTACAATACGACAACAGAACGTCTAATAATCAGCTACACATTAAATTGTTATAAACAAAGTCTATGATATTACCATACGACGTCAGTACGTCTAACAATCAGCTACACATTAAATTGTTATAAACAAAGTCTATGATATTACAATACGACAACAGAACGTCTAATAATCAGCTACACATTAAATTGTTATAAACAAAGTCTATGATATTACCATACGACAACAGTACGTCTAATAATCAGCTACACATTAAGTTGTTATAAACAAAGTCTATGATATTACAATACGACAACAGAACGTCTAATAATCAGCTACACATTAAATTGTTATAAACAAAGTCTATGATATTACAATACGACAACAGAACGTCTAATAATCAGCTACACATTAAATTGTTATAAACAAAGTCTATGATATAACAATACGACAACAGAACGTCTAATAATCAGCTACACATTAAATTGTTATAAACAAAGTCTATGATATTACAATACGACAACAGAACGTCTAATAATTAGCTACACATTAAATTGTTATAAACAAAGTCTATGATATTACAATACGAAAACAGAACGTCTAATAATCAGGTACACATTAAATTGTTATAAACAAAGTCTATGATATTACAATACGACAACAGAACGTCTAATAATCAGCTACACATTAAATTGTTATAAACAAAGTCTATGATATTACAATACGACAACAGAACGTCTAATAATCAGCTACACATTAAATTGTTATAAACAAAGTCTATGATATTACAATACGGCAACAGAACGTCTAATAATCAGCTACACATTAAATGGTTATAAACAAAGTCTATGATATTACAATACGACAACAGAACGTCTAATAATCAGCTACACATTAAATTGTTATATACAAAGTCTATGATATTACAATACGACAACAGAACGTCTAATAATCAGCTACACATTAAATTGTTATATACAAAGTCTATGATATTACAATACGACAACAGAACGTCTAATAATCAGCTACACATTAATTTGTTATATACAAAGTGTATGATATTACAATACGACAACAGAACGTCTAATAATCAGCTACACATTAAATGGTTATATACAAAGTCTATGATATTACAATACGACAACAGAACGTCTAATAATCAGCTACACATTAAATGGTTATATACAAAGTCTATGATATTACAATACGACAACAGAACGTCTAATAATCAGCTACACATTAAATGGTTATATACAAAGTCTATGATATTACAATACGACAACAGAACGTCTTATAATCAGCTACACATTAAATGGTTATATACAAAGTCTATGATATTACAATACGAAAACAGAACGGCTAATAGACAGCTACACATTAAATTGTTATATACAAAGTCTATGATATTACAAAACGACAACAGAACGTCTAATAATCAGCTACACATTAAATGGTTATATACAAAGTCTATGATATTACAATACGACAACAGAACGTCTAATAGACAGCTACACATTAAATGGTTATATACAAAGTCTATGATATTACAATACGACAACAGAACGTCTAATAATCAGCTACACATTAAATGGTTATATACAAAGTCTATGATATTACAATACGAAAACAGAACGGCTAATAGACAGCTACACATTAAATTGTTATATACAAAGTCTATGATATTACAAAACGACAACAGAACGTCTAATAATCAGCTACACATTAAATGGTTATATACAAAGTCTATGATATTACAATACGACAACAGAACGTCTAATAATCAGCTACACATTAAATGGTTATATACAAAGTCTATGATATTACAATACGAAAACAGAACGTCTAATAGACAGCTACACATTAAATTGTTATAAACAAAGTCTATGATATTACAATACGAAAACAGTATAGTGTCGATGGTCAGAACTAATAAGTCGATTAAGAAGACAAATCACGATATAAAGCTATGCATGCATCACCGGCCATTCGAATACACACTCAGTCAAAATGTCACAAATGGTTAAAGGAGAAATCGGTTAATAGACATATTAGACGACTGTTGTGGTAGCAATAGTTCTTAGTTAGAAAAAAACATGTCACGAGTTATTTGTAGTAAAAGACGTATAGTATCGGTCAACCTATTCCCAGAGTTTTACATTGATATGGTTATATTTATAAATTTACTTTTTACAAATTTTTGAATTTTTTTAAATACTAAGGCTTTTCTACCTCAAACATAGATGACCTTAGCTGTATTTGGCAAAACTTTTAGAAATTTTGGTCCTCAATGCTCTTCAACTTCGTACTTTATTTGGCCTTTTTAACTTTTTTTGGATTCGAGCGTCACTGATGAGTCTTTTGTAGACGAAACGCGCGTCTTGCGAATATACTAAGTTTAGTCCTGGTATCTATGATGATTTTTTTTTACCATTCAACTTATATCGTGCCACCCGTTATACCAGACGGAGACGACTTTATGTACACAACATAGACTGTAAATACTTACATAACATAAGCTATTTTACGACGTAAAGTCTACTCTTCATAACAATAGTATATTACAGCACACATTAAACGGCCAATGAAGAGACAATAACCCTTTCTTAAGTAGGAATACATTGTTATCAAATACTATAATTCATACAAACTTTTCTCTGCATCTATCATTATGAAAATGTCTGATTTCTTGATTGGCAATATATACGTAACTTTTGGAGGACATATTTTCAAAAACCAATCGACATTTTCAATTATTATCTTTCTGCCGACTGGTCCTTATACCTAATTGAAGCTGACTTCATACAAGAGTATCTTTGGAAGAATAAAAAAGAAGCTAGCCATCTTCATTATGTGTATGTTATATAGGTGATTTAACCTTAAAACTTGATTCAAACTAATAGTATGACGAATGCAACCTGGAATAAATTAAATAAATAAAACAATGGATGCAGATATGTCGGACTCATAATGTTGAATCACATTTAGAATTGATAGAAAAAGTCGGTTGAGAACAAAACTTTTCGATAAAAGACATGTTTGCCAATTGCCAACTGTGAACTTTTTTCTTTTTATTTAGCAACATTCCAGTAGCGCCTGTATACGGAGTTGATATATTCAGATACAATTATCTAGGGTTTGTCTTTCTTATTACGATTTTCTTGAATGAGGGTTGCATACAAGGAAGCTGTTATACAAGGAGTTTTTCAGAAGTGAAGCTGCAATCATACGTTCGAATATTTTACAAAAGACATCATGAATTGGTTAACTGTTGGGGAGCATGTTTTACACAAATGTATGTGCACTACCGAATAAGACTTATCACCGGGTTTCTATACGAGTGTCGTAATGTTTGACACATACACATGTGGAGCAGTCTGTTTTCACTTTATGAGCACCTGAAATCTTTGCCGGATTTTAGCACAGCTCGTGTTGCTTAGTCTGCATTTTTCTCTGTTTATGCAATGGCATTGTCGTTTTTTATATTTCAACCTTTGTTTGAATATTCCTTTGGGATCTTCTGCCTCTCTTTGACTACTGTTTTCAAAGCACATGATAGTATACGACAGTTTGACAACTTTTGATATAACTTATGTCACTTTTCGGTGTTTACATAGCATATGATATAAACTCAACATTAATAATCGTTTCCTAGAATTGAAATAACTGTGCAAAAAACTTCATACTAATAATAATATTTATACTTGACAGAGAGCGTCACTAGTGAGTCTTTTGTAGACAAATTGTGCGTCTGGTGTAAATACAAAATTTTATCCTGGTATCTGTGATGAGATAATGTACAACCACTAGGTCGATGCCACTGCTGGTGGAGTTTAAGTCCCCGATAGTATCACCAGCCCAGTAGTCAGTACTTATGTGCTGACATAAGTTATCATTGATATGGTCATATTTACAAAACATTTTAGGCTTTTCTACCTCATGAATAGATTACTGTAACTGTATTTGGCTAAACTTTTAAGAATTTTTGTTATCAATGCTTTTTTACTTCGTACTTTATTTTTTTTTTTTTTTTTTTACATTTGTTCGATTCGAGGTCAATGATGAGTCAATTGTAGTCGAAACGCGCGTCTTGCGTGAGTACATCCTGGCATCTATGATAAGTTTATTTTCATAAATCACAAACATAATCAATATATCAGAGACTTTTGATTCTTTAAATAAACTCATCATAGATACCAGGACTAAATTTAGTATATACGCCAGACGCGCGTTTCGTCTACAAAAGGCTCATCAGTGACGCTCGAATCCAAAAAAGTTAAAAAGGCCAAATAAAGTACGAAGTTGAAGAGCATTGAGGACCAATGATGACATACATGTAAGAATGAAAAACGACTTTCAAATGTTGATGTTGATAACAACTATGTGTGAACGATAATCGTTACCCAAAGTAATACCACATTGACTAAACACTGCTGATATAAGTACATTATTTAAACAAAGAATTTAATAAATGGGTGATATGCAATTAGACCCAAAAGTGAAATATATGAGCTAGCTTACATACAATTGACGATATGGATATATTGTATTTATATGAAAGCATACGTTCAAGTTGTCCTATATATGTTATTTGTATGAAAGCATAAAAAACTAGGTGTAATTTGTACTTTTCCTGCTTTCATCATTTAATAACGATTTAATAATTTCTCGCTATGGTTACCATCTGATTAAGCATACCAGCAATTACTGCTTTTAAAGGTTACCAACATATGTATGGCAAGAATGACAGGCATACAATGGCCTGTCTGACAGATACTGAAACTGTAACAATATCTTATACTGCAATTTGTTCTACATGAAATACCGATAAAAGGTCAGCCCACAATAAAAAAAAATTAATGTGATATTCTATAACTGACTAGAATTCTCCATTAAGTGTTGTTAATAAGAGTTCACAATTGAGAGATAAAATAAACTAGTTATCACTATAAAATGGTAGTTCGTGTTTACTTGATTGCACTTTGCATTTTGTCACTATTATTTTTTGCGACAACCTTCATATGTTAAATGCATGGAGAAGTATCGAATACAATTAAATAATTAACATATAAATGATTAATCACGGATTTATTATTTATTTTTAAGTACATCGTTATGAGCGATGGTAGAAAAATTGCTATTGCATACATGAACAGTTAATGAAAAAAAAAAAAATCATCATATATACCTGTCTTAAAATGCTATACGCTTATAAAAGACTCATATGTGACGATCGAATCCTGAAATTGAAAAAGGCCAAACAAATTACGGAGTCAAAGACTATTTAGGTCTTCAAATTCCATCATGTTTGCCAAATACAGCGAATCTAATGTTTAATAGCGTGATGCTGACGAGTCATTCATCGAGATTCATTCTGTTTTGAACAGTAAATTTTCATCATTTATCATTTATCGTTTGTCCACAAGTCATGCTGGCAACAGTAATACCTGAGTTTTTCATCTGTCTATAAGTCCAACTGAAAACGTCAGGCCCCGGGGTTATCGTCAAATCATTTGCTTGTGATTTAGATTTTACAATATGCTAATGTGTCAGTACATTATTATCAATTGGGTTCGTTTCGTCGTGTCAATAGATTTCGTTTGCAGTACACAAGTTTTGGTTTCAATTTTTGTTAAGGTTCCTCAACTTATTGATTTTGTTTTCATCAACTATTAACCTAATAAAATCATTACGAAATACCAGTCGTATGCATAATAATAATCTTAATACGTTCTTATGTCACGACAACAATGTATAGCCTTAGCTATGTCATTAATCGAGTATGAAGCTGTTATCGCATTTAAGATTTTGAAATCTCATTGTAATTATATGCTTTTAGTAATTGAAATCTTATCAAACTCGATGACACTTGTCAAAACTCTGGTAAATAAGTATGCAGTTGCATTGATAAGATGCAACAGAATACCATAATTGGCACTCCGTAATGAAGCGTACTAAAACAATGATTGTACTGATGTGACGATATTTGTCGAGAAAACTTAACAATACAATAAACATTTCTATAACTTAGTCAGCGTTACAACTTTGCATCAGATTGAAATCTCATTAAAAAGATAAAAATGAAAGTATAAATCAATTATGGAAAAATGTCTGAAGATTAATAGATAAATTGTTGGTTAAGGACCATTAATGACGTAACTTTCAATTTCACATCTTGATTTGTGCTGGAAGTGTAGCCAAATAGTCATTATCAGTATGAAGACAGAATAAATCGGTCTACCAAAACATTAGTATGACGAAAAATTATAGATGAACGGATCTCGAAGCACTTTCAATTTATAGTATTAATCACACTGACTGTCATTTATGTAGTTAAGATATGAAGCGACATCACAACTTGCTGTTAGCTACGATGTAAATACCTTGTCTCCCAACAGTCAATCGAAACATTTAATTCAAACTTATCTATGAAAACCTCATATCATCTTAAAAAACTATTCCTGCATTTTGGTAATTACATATAATTCCCCGATTAATAAAAATTAGTATCAATAAAAACACACAACTTCATGGTAAATTCAATCATACCACATCTTCTTTTTTTTTAATTACAAGTTGAAAAACACTATGTCACTTATTATATACTGTTTTCTATCGCGTTTTTTGTTTGTTTGATATATGGCCTGCAAATATAAGTAAGGGTTTTCATGAGTAACGTCCGAAAAAAAACTATAAAAAAATAGATTGAGTTTTGCAAGATGAGGTATACATATCATTTGGAACATGATATACAGACGGAGAGATAAGATGGAAGATTTTGGTTAGTTTTGTTCTATCTTACAATATGACCTGGATTGTTGTTTGACTGTGGAATTCTTGGTTGTTTAAAGTACCCAATATGGTGCATGGTTTTCTTTGACTCATGAAATGTTATAGTCCCAAATGCAACACATCCCTTCTTTTTTGCTTTCAATGTCAACTAGAACACACCCGCGAAATCGCGGACATTCAGAGCGTAGTTGAAATATTGTAAAGTGTTGAAGGAAGAATTTTGTAAAAGATTTAATGACTGGAGAATTTCAGGAAAAGTATCAAAAGTCATAGGCACTTGAGGACAGGAAAATGTTTTTTTTATCCTTCCTTTATTTCCAAAATTCTATTTTTTTTTGTTTTCCATTAATTTCAATATGAACATACATTTAGTATATCATGAACATTCAGTCAAGTCGGGAGCCTGTTATTCAGTGGTTGTCGTTTGTTTATATGTTGCATATTTTTTTTTTCGTTCTATTTTTTTGTACATAAATAAAGCCGTTAGTTTTCTCGTTTCGAAAAGAACTGTTTTACCTTGCATTTCGGGGCCTTTTATAGCTGACTATGCGGTATGGGCTTTGCTCATTGTTGAAGGCTGTAGGATGACCTATAATTGTTAATCTGTGTCATTTTGGTCTCTTGTGAAGAGTTGTCGCATTGGCAATCATACCACATCTTCTTCTTTTTTTTGTAACCAATGACTTTTTGCAAAAGAAATAATTGATGGAGAATTTCAGAAAAGATATCAAAAGTCATAGGTGCTTTGAGACAGGACAATTGTTTTTATTCGTAGTATATGTATGTTCAAAGAATACAGAAAAACGCAAACCGGAAGCCTAATATGACTTAAAATTTCACCCAACGACGGAATCAATATCCGGATGCATTTTTCTTGTTGTTCTCCCAAAATAATTCAATCTGAATAATCATAAAAATGGATGACAAATGCGACTATGCACTGTACCTATAGGACACAGAGGCATGATGATTACTTTATTGTGGAAAGAAGAGAAGCGACACACAAAATGAGGTCTTCTCGTTTAATAGTATAGAGACACACAAAATGAGGTCTTCTCGTTTAATAGTATAGATACATGCATTTTAAAATAACCTTTGTTTTACAGGTGACCTTACATGCCACATCTTTCACTCTGACAGCAATGACGATTGATCGATACCATGCTATCGTGCATCCATTAAGTTCGATGAATTGGAGAAACAGAAAGATATCTACAATTACATGTATCTTTGTATGGACAGGTACGTTTTACTACAATTACATGTATTGTATCTTTGTATGGGCAGGTACGATTACTACAATTACTTGTATCTTTGTATGGGCAGGTACGTTATACTACAGTTACATGTATCTTTGTATGGGCAGGTACGTTTTACTACAATTACATGTATCTTTGTATGGGCAGGTACGTTTCACTACAATTACTTGTATCTTTGTATGGGTAGGTACGTTTTACTACAATTACATGTATCTTTGTATGGGCAGGTACGTTTTACTACAATTACATGTATCTTTGTATGGGCAGGTACGATTTACTACAATTACTTGTATCTTTGTATGGGCAGGTACGTTATACTACAATTACATGTATCTTTGTATGGGTAGGTACGTTTTACTACAATTACATGTATCTTTGTATGGGCAGGTACGTTTTACGACAATTACATGTATCTTTGTATGGGCAGGTACGTTTTACTACAAGTACATGTATCTTTTTATGGGCAGGTACGTTTTACTACAATTACATGTATCTTTGTATGGGCAGGTACGTTATACTACAATTACATGTATCTTTGTATGGGCAGGTACGTTTTACTACAATTACATGTATCTTTGTATGGGCAGGTACGATTTACTACAATTACATTTATCTTTGTATGGGCAGGTACGATTTACTACAATTACATGTATCTTTGTATGGGCAGGTACGTTTTACTACACTTACTTGTATCTTTGTATGGGCAAGTACGTTTTACTACAATTACATGTATCTTTGTATGGGCAGGTACGTTTTACTACAATTACATGTATCTTTGTATGGGCAGGTACGTTTTACTACAATTACATGTATCTTTGTATGGGCAGGTACGTTATACTACAACTACATGTATCTTTGTATAGGTAGGTACGTTTTACTACAATTGCATGTATCTTTGTATGGGCAGGTACGTTATACCACAATTACATGTATCTTTGTATGGGCAGGTAGGTTTTACTACAATTACTTGTATCCTTGTATGGGTAGGTACGTTTTACTGCAATTGCATGTATCTTCTTATACGTTCAGGTATTTCACATCCAATTTGTTATGGAAATATTCTTTATAAAGCACAAAGGTGTCAGTATTCACCTCAAAAACTAACAAAACCTTTGAATAGACTTATTAAGAAGGGATATAGTTACGATACTGTTGTCAGGTCATTAAAGATTGCATATTTTGGCGTTAATATGGATTCACTTATAGGGTCTTTGCATCGGAACTAAACACATTTATTCAAAAACCAGTTGTTGGCATGACACGGGTTATGTTCTTCTCATATATGTTATGATGGTATGATACTGAACCCCTAACGGGAAGGATTGTGCCTGATGTTCATATAATGAAATCATAATCTTTCAGTCAGTTTAACTGAAGTCTGAAGCTGGTATGTCAGTTAACTGCTAGTATTCTGTTGTTATTTATGTATTATTGTCATTTTGTTTATTTTCTTTGGTTACATCTTCTGACATCAGACTCGGACTTCTCTTGAACTGAATTTAAATGTGCGTATTGTTATGCGTTTACTTTTCTACATTGGCTAGAGGTATAGGGGGAGGGTTGAGATCTCACAAACATGTTTAACCCCGCCGCATTTTTGCGCCTGTCCTAAGTCAGGAGCCTCTGGCCTTTGTTAGTCTTGTATTATTTTAATTTTAGTTTCTTGTGTACAATTTGGAAATTAGTATGGCGTTCATTATCACTGAACTAGTATATATTTGTTTAGGTGCCAGTTGAAGGACGCCTCCGGGTGCGGGAATTTCTCGCTACATTGAAGACCTGTTGGTGACCTTCTGTTGTTGTTTTTTTCTATGGTCGGGTTGTTGTCTCTTTGGCACATTCCCCATTTCCATTCTCAATTTTATCTTTGTATGGGCAGGTACGTTATACTACAATTACATGCATCTTTGTATGGGCAGGTACGTTATACTACAATTACATGTATCTTTGTATGGGCAGGTACGTTATACTACAATTACATGTATCTTTGTATGGGCAGGTACGTTTTACTACACTTACTTGTATCTTTGTATGGGCAGGTACGTTTTACTACAATTACATGCATCTTTGTATGAGCAGGTACGATTTACTACAATTACATGTATCTTTGTATGGGCAGGTACGTTTTACTACAATTACATGTATCTTTGTATGGGTAGGTACGTTTTACGACAATTACATGTATCTTTGTATGGGCAGGTACGTTTTACTACAATTACATGTATCTTTGTATGGGCAGGTACGTTATACTACAATTACATGCATCTTTGTATGAGCAGGTACGTTTTACTACAATTACATGTATCTTTGTATGGGCAGGTACGTTATACTACAATTACATGCATCTTTGTATGAGCAGGTACGTTTTACTACAATTACATGTATCTTTGTATGGGCAGGTACGTTATACTACAATTACATGTATCTTTGTATGGGTAGGTACGTTTTACGACAATTACATGTATCTTTGTATGGGCAGGTACGTTATACTACAATTACATGTATCTTTGTATGGGTAGGTACGTTTTACGACAATTACATGTATCTTTGTATGGGCAGGTACGTTTTACGACAATTACATGTATCTTTGTATGGGCAGGTACGTTATACTACAATTACATGTATCTTTGTATGGGCAGGTACGTTATACTACAGTTACATGTATCTTTGTATGGGCAGGTACGTTTTACTACAAGTACATGTATCTTTTTATGGGCAGGTACGTTTTACTACAATTACATGTATCTTTGTATGGGCAGGTACGTTATACTACAATTACATGTATCTTTGTATGGGCAGGTACGTTTTACTACAATTACATGTATCTTTGTATGGGCAGGTACGATTTACTACAATTACATTTATCTTTGTATGGGCAGGTACGATTTACTACAATTACATGTATCTTTGTATGGGCAGGTACGTTTTACTACAATTACATGTATCTTTGTATGGGCAGGTACGTTATACTACAATTACATGTATCTTTGTATGGGCAGGTACGTTTTACTACAATTACATGTATCTTTGTATGGGCAGGTACGTTATACTACAATTACATGTATCTTTGTATGGGCAGGTACGTTTTACTACAATTACATGTATCTTTGTATGGGCAGGTACGTTTTACTACAATTACATGTATCTTTGTATGGGCAGGTACGTTTTTCTACAATTACATGTATCTTTGTATGGGTAGGTACGTTTTACTACAATTACATGTATCTTTGTATGGGCAGGTACGTTTTACTACAATTACTTCATTTACCTATATCTTTGTACGGGCAGGTAAGTGTAATTAAAAGGATATCCCTGCATAGTCCTATCTCTTTGCATGGGCTTGTTCAGGGAAATAAAAGGATATGGTCACAATTCTTGTATATCTGTATGAACAGAATGGTATAATTGATGGTATATATATATATTGTCGATAGTTGCTGTCTGTCATATTTGTTGTTCGTTTGTTACATATGACTAAAATCTGTACTTGTACATCCCGTCTTAGTGTAAGTTTTGGTCATTTTTTTGTATTTTTGTCTTTCACTTTTGATAATGTGCTTTTTCTATATGCCTTTTTGTTACATATTTCTTTGTTTTAAACTGTTTGCAAAATTTTGAATTATTTTGAATTTTAGGTCGTCAATGCTCTTTAACTTGATACCTGTTTGGCGTTATAACTATTTTGACCTCAGCGCCACTGATGAGTCTTGTTTAGATGAAACGCGCGACTAGTGTATCGAATTATAATATAAAAAAGAAGATGTGGTATGATTGCCAATGAGACTACTCTCCACATGAGACCAAATGACACAAAATTAACAACTATATGTCCACGTACAGCATTTAACACTGAGCAAAGCCCATAACGCATAGTCAGCTATAAAAGACCCCGAAATGACAAATGTAAAAATGATTTAAACGAGAAATCTAACAGCCTTATCTATGTACCAAAAAAAAGCGAAAAACAAATATGAAACACATCAACAAACAACAACCTCTGAATTGGAGTATCCAGATTTGGGACAGGCACATACATACAGAATGTGGCGGGGTTAAACATGTCAGCGGAATCCCAACCCTCCTGGGACAGGGGTGTAACAGTACAACATAAGAACGTACTATAAAAATCAGTTGAAAAAATGTCATCAGATGGATACAAATACTACACAGAGTGGACGTGGCCGGGTACTTGTACACCCCAACTACAAAAAGACACTAAGTACAAATCAGAGATTACTCGCAGTTACTGACACCTAGTTAAAAGCCACTAACAACTTATAATAAATCATGCATCTAATATAAGCCAGGTACCTTTGACAACTATTTACTGTCCGAAATATGACAGTTGTTATCCATTCGTTTGATGTGTTTTAGGCTTTTGATTTTGACATTGGATTATGGACTTTCAGTTTTGAATTTTCCTCGGAGTTCAGTATTTTTGTGATTTTTCTTTGTGCAGTAAATATGCACCATTATTTTTACTAGTTGAGTATTTATGTAGATATTTATCTATCAGACAGTATATTTGTCTACACTTGTACAATATGAAATTTTATAAATATAACCATAAAAAAAACTATTTAAATGACAACATTCGCATACATGGCTTTTTATGCTACCACAAAAACAAAATAATAGCATATTAATAACATCAACAGCATAAATAGGTACTTACTAACGCCATAAAGTAACACTCAGTATTGTATTTGTAGTTGCCTTTTTTATATCTGTTCCATTTGCTCTATACCATAAAACCGTCACCGACGAGGAAGATCATACATACTGTCAGGAAGCATGGCCAGACGAGACACTTGGGAAAGTTATACTCATAACAGTCACAGGCACTAACTACGTCTTACCATTAACCATCATTGTTGTATGCTATTATCAGATTCTTCGTAATTTATGGAAAGGCTACAGACGAAAGGTTTGTACAGTACATCAAACAATATCACTTTTATCTTCTTTTCTAAGTGAAAATATGTGTCTGCTACATAATTTGTACTTCGAAGCTACATTTTTCCTCGAGAATACTTTGTGGATAAACATGTAATCTTCCATCAATATTTATTAAAAAAAACATATTAATACGATAGGAAAAAAAAGCTGTGTTTTCCAGTCGATCAATTTACGACGTTGTATTTTCACATGGTAACTCTAATGATAGCGTACGATTGCCTATAAATGGCATCCTCTACAAAACAATATTCTGTCTCGGAGACAACTAGTCTGATCTTTAACCCGTTTTAAGCGGAGAAACGTAATTCCATTTTTTAGTTATTTGTTATTATTAGACCGGTGATTGAGCCTATATACCGTTCCTCAACAGTCTAGATGAGCGCATGTTGATGACATATTGAAAAACACATGCATTATGATATGTGTGTACTAAGTGTATATTTGAGGTTAGTGATTATTAAGTTTTGAAGAAAAAAATTTGATGTCTATAAAAGGGTTAAGAAAATACTCAAAACAAATGTTGTATATGACCATTACCTAAATCACATGTGATTCGTATATTTGACCTTTACCAATAACAACTATTCCAGTAGAATATCGATAAACATGCAATTTTTACCATTTAAAAAATATAATTAACTCTATTTTAATATAATAAATATTGTTGTTTCAGACCGGAAGATCCATAAACTCTGCAGTTACAAGTGAAACACAAACAAGAAGAAAGAAGCGTATGACGCGTATGGTAGCAATTATAATATTGTTGTTTGCTACATTCTGGTTTCCTATTCACGTAATCAATATTTATACCAAGCTTTATCCCGAATTTCCTAAAACCGAACCTATGTTTATTATCAAATTCTTAGCACACACATTATCATATGCAAATTCCTGTGTAAATCCATTTATTTATGCGTTTTTAAATGACCGCTTTAAAAAATCGTTCGTGAAAACATTCCCGTCACTTAGTTACTGGTTTCCATGTATGCGAAATATTATTGAAGAAATGGAACATACCCGGATTACCAACATGGTGGATCAAGCAATTCAAGCAGGAGCAGATGACAACGATAATGACCACGTTGAGGAAAACTGTAACCACATTCAACTTCAGAAATTACAGGAAACCAGTTTGCTTTAAGAGATATGAGAATATTGGTGCTACACACATTCAGTGGGATATTTAGACGGGTGTAAACTGGAAAAGATACGTGTTCAAACTACAAATGTTTATATATATATAAATTTTGTATAATTTGCAAACAATCAAATATGTTAGCTTTTTCCTTAGTTTCAAACCGGTATACCATGTTTTAACAAAAAAACACTTCTGAATAGAATAATCGGATTTCAAGAAAGTTTAACTTGAGAGAAACACATCACTGTAAAAATTATAGAAATTTGGCACAGTTTTTGCTCAAATAGACTCTCAATTTGTGAGTTAATCAGCTCAAACTGTAAATTGATAATCTCTTATTTCTTTAAATAAAAAGAAGATTTAAGTGCTAGGGTACAGTCAAATATTTTCATTTAAACTATAAAAAAAACCATTATTCATGACGCCAGACGATAAATGTTAAATGATTTTTTCTTTTGCTTTAGTGTTTTGTTTTGCTAGTAGGATAATGCTTTCAGGAATCATCTAATGATTGAAATCTCTGGGAAATCGACTTAATGTTTTCACAATGTGATATGTGTATCGGTGAAACTCTATGGGTAAATTGAGAATTTTGTATGAGACATAAGTATGTTTTTTTTCAGTCAGAGCACATTTAATATACTTTGTTAAAGGTCTTACATTAAAATGTTGAAAAATTTGACATTTTATATTAATGTTTTCTGTCTTTGCGTGTGTTTTATGAAATAAAAATCTTTGAAAAGCTTTGATTGAGATTTGTCTCATTTATACTCATACCACAACTTCTTATTTGTGATTGAAAGTCAAGTAAAATACTTCAACTTTTTACTCTTCAATTGCCTCGGTTATTATACATTTAAATAACTCTCTATGAGCGTTCCTGGTGAAGTTAAATCTAACAAAACCACCTCGAACTCAGGAAATTTGTAAATGAAATCATCATAGATAACAGGATTAAATTTGTGTTTACATAAGACGCGCGTTTCGTCTACAAAAGAATCATCAGTGACGCTCGACTCCAAAAAAGTTTTAAAAGTCAAATAAAGTACGAAGTTGAAGAGCATTGAGGACCAAAATTCCAAAAAGTTTTGCCAAATACAGCTATGATAATCTATTCCTCAGGTCGAAAGTAACTTGTTGTTTTAATTTTTTTTCTCTACAGGTATATAGGTGGATTCAGAGTTTTTATATTCAAAACCGTAATTTTCAGACATTATCACAATGTGTTCGTTTTCGTGACTTAGACTCTGTCTATACATATAGATGATATCCTTTATATCCATATAACTCTATTATACTAATCTCTTGTTCTTTGGTATATCATTTTTAGTTTTCTAGTACATTTGTAACGAAATATGCCGAATCATATCCAAAACATTATCTTTGTAGCTTCTTGTACAATTTGTATGGATTTAATCAGTGCAAATTATTAATTTTGTTTTGTTGTGTAAAGGATGAAACTAGGAGGTTTCGAACGAATTTATTCCAGTGAATAATCGTTAGGTTTGGGTTAGTTTTGGACCGAGAATGACTGAACACTGTCTCCTTCTGTCCTCTGCTTTGAATATATGTCTTAAAAAACATAACATATATTCAGTATAAAAGAATAATGGCAAAATTGCTATTGAGACAACAATTCACAAGTGACCAAATAACACTAGAATTAACAACTAGAGGTCACCATACGATATTCAACAATGAGCAAAGCCCATACCACATAGTCAGCTATTAAATATCAGTATATCGATAACATAATATATCTATGTCTTTCTTTAGTTCTTAACTAATCGGTTGATTATCTTTTTACAATGAATGTGTGGTTTGTTTGATCTCAGTTCTTCACTGGTCAAATTCAAGAATGGCGTCAAATGGTTTTTGCTATTCTCTGACGATCGTGTTGCGGCGTCATAAAAAAAATTGAACATACCTGATGATGTCACATATAAAGAACACGCCTTTTTACAGCTCAGTTAATATATTGTCACCATATCGTTTAAAAATCTTTCGAAAACACATGCTAACTCCAAACGTCGTGCACTAACATATTTCTGCAATATTCAAAACAGCAAAACTCCCGTTTCAATATCATATCACACTTGCTTCAGTGATAGCATCTGTTTATCTGTATTAATATTTAGTGTAAATGCACCATATATTAGCAACTGAGATCACCCCCTAGTTTTGTTTGGGTTCGTGTTGCTTAGTCTTTAGTTTTCTATGTTGTGTTTCTGTAATATTATTTGTATGTTTGTCTTTTTATTTTTAGCCATGGCTTTTTCAGTTATATTCAATATATGAGTTTGACTGTCATTCATATGCCTACATTGCTAGCAAGCCAAATTAAGGCAACAGTAGTATGCCACTTTAAGAAAACGCAAATCCGGGAATAAAAATACCCGTGGGAAACACATTAACTATAAGATAACAACAGAAACACTGAACTACAACTAAATCAAACGTCAACATACTAGTATATAGGAACGGACTGACGATAACAACTCCCAAATTCCTGATTTGAGATTTTAACACATTAATGATGGATTCAACCTGGTTTTCTGGCAAGTCAAGGTCAAGGTAAAAAGTAAGCTAGACTTCATCCGTTTGGTTGATTGTACGGAAACAAAAGACATACGACGTATAAGATTAGTAATCAAAATAAGATACAGATAGTAAATTATATACTTAGAGCTGGCAATATGATATTATATAAACTCATCAATATACAAGGCTTATAATTTGTTGACCATACTGAAATAACTAGATATTTAATGTCACTTTTGTCCATTCCTTTGATGTGTTTGAGCTTTTTTTTTTGTCATTTGATAAGAGAATTTCCTTTTGAATTTCCTCGGATTTCAGTATTTTTGTGATTTTACTTTTGTCTTTTGTGAAAAAAACATTCAATTTACTACACAAAGCTTAAAGCATGACAAAAACGTCAATTTGATAACCAAAACGGATGCTAAACTTTGAAATAATATTGTTTTGACTGTTTGATATTCAAAATTTTGTTCAATATGTTTTTTAAAATCAACACTCCAGAAAGTATTTACGTCTTCCTGTTATTCAACATCAGATTTCTTGTTACATCATCATATAAATCTAAAACTCATGTCAAACTGTGAAGTATGTATAAAAATAGAAAAATAGGAGATACGGTATGTTCGTCAATAAGTTAACTATCCACTTAAGACTTAATGACGTAGATTTTACGAATTTTTTAGACGAATGCACCTGTTACAAAGCTGTATGCATGTTATGTATGTGCTAAAACAGTCGAAACTAATAGTACGTCTGAAAATGATTGACAGAAGCGATATGTATGTGTCTCATCTTGAACATGTTGCTGTCGTCTTTGACTTTTGAAAACCATTTGTTATTTAACAGATTGTGTCCTTTTACTGATTGTGACATTTTGATTAAGTGTCCATTTGAATGGAATGTGAAGTGTACATAGCATGTGACGCACCTGGTATCGCTCCTTTTAACGTATGATGTCATCCTGAGATTGTTTTTGTTTTGTTACTTTGTTTGCATTCTTGGTCGGTGAAACGCACCTGGTATCGCTCCATTTAAAGTATGATGTCATCCTAAGGTTGTTTTTGTTTTGTTACTTTGTTTGTATTCTTGGTCGGTGTGACGCATCTGGTATCGCTCCTTTAAAAGTTTTGTGTCATCCTGAAGTTGATTTTGTTTTGTTACTTTGTTTGTATTCTTGGTCGGTGTGACACACCAGGTATCGCTCCTTTTAAGAGTTTGGTGTCATCCTGAGGTTGTTTTTGTTACTTTGTTTGTATTCTTTGGTCGATGTTTGAGAATTGAGCATCGGTAAACCACTGTTGTCTTCATAAAAAGGTTATCATGTTTGAATCCTGAATGGCTGGTAAATACTTCACTTCTATGAATAAGAACTCCTACAAAACATTATCATAGACAAAACATATTGTTTCTATTTACTTACATTTTCACATTTATTAGCGATATCTTGTTGTTCAATATCTCATCAGTACACATAGACTTGATACAAAATCTTTGCTTCTGTTATAAATTTATGAACAACAAATATTTATATCTAACATTTTCATTCATAACCTTATATATTTGAATAATAGACCTGCCATTCAACTTAACATATTCGTTTTGGCTTACTTATTCACATTTAAATACCACATATCTTCTGATTACATCTGCCATCTATTTTTTATTTCAACGAATTTTCATAATTTTTAAAACATATCTTTGATATCTGGGCGTCAATGGTGAGTCTTGTGTGGACGAGGCGCGTTTTTGGCGTATTAAATTTTAAACCTGATGCTTTTTGTTATTCATTAATCATGTGTTTCTTTGTCTAATACGTTTTCCTATTTATTTGTATTTAGTCCTGTAATATTATGTTGTCATTTCTATGTTATATTTAACATTGCCATTAAAGTGCGAGGTTTGGCATGCCACAAAACCAGGTTCAACCCACCATTTTTTCCGTCAAAAATGTCCTGTAACAAGTCAGGAATATGGCCATTGTTATATTATAGTTCGTTTCTGTGTGTGTTACAATTTAACGTTGCGCCGTTTGTTTTCTCTTATTTTTGAGTGTAAATTGACATTGCGATAAGACGTGTCACGGTACTTGTCTATCCCAAATTCATGTATTTGGGTTTGATGTTATATTTGTTATTCTCGTGGGATTTTGTCTGATGCTTGGTCCGTTTCTGTGTGTGTTAGTTATATTGTAGTGTTGTGTCGTTGTTCTCCTCTTATATTTATGCGTTTACGTCAGTTTTAGTTTGTTACCCCGATTTTGTTTTTTGTCCATGGATTTATGAGTTTGAACAGCGGTATACTACTGTTGTCTTTATTTGAAAGGGAAATAGGAGGCTCTTTATTTGAATATAATTTCATGAGCTCCGAATTAAAACTTAAAAACAGATGAATGTTGCTTAATGGGATCCCTATACTGCATTTCTAAGATTCACAATGCTTAAAACATAACCCGAATTCACTCCAAATAAAAAGAGACAGGTTGCGTCCAATGGATATAGGGCTCGTGCTTTTATTATGGACTGTTTTGAATTTTTCACCGAGTTTTGGTCTATTGTTATTTTACTTTTCGCAAGCATCATTCGCAATTCCACACTCAATCAAGGATAAAAGTAGCCATAATAATTTCTTAGATTTATAATAACATTAACGGTACCAATTTTCTTGCACCAGATGCGCATTTCGACAATTCATGTCTCTTCAGTGATGCTCGTGGCCAAAATATTTGCAATCCAAAGTTTATATAAAAGATGAAGAGCTATAATCCAAAAGGTCCAAAAAGTATAGCCAAATCCGTGAAAGGAATCAGAGCTTTGCATGAGGGAGATACATTCCTTAATTTAAAATAATTTTTAATATTTTAATATAACATGTTTTATAATTGACTTCGTTCCTCCAAAATAAACTACGCATTTTTCTTTACAATCGAGTCATATGGCCAAAATCTTTGGAAAAAAAATATGAAATAATATGTTATGAAATAAATATCAGTTTTACATTTGGAATTGTTCAAACTAATCTGCAATTCATAGACAATCTTAAAGTGTAATGGGAATTATGCCCCTTAGGAATGTTCGTGAAATAATTTGATAGTTCTTGTTTTATGCTGTTAGATTACGCTATATCAATCTTGGTTATCATGAATTGACCGTGCAAGTCACTAATGAAAAATATTGTTTGTTGCATCCAAATACTTTTGGGCCTTGTCACAAATTTAAATCATCAATACATAAGCATTTCGTGTAACCGGTAATTTGTGTTTCTCTAATCAAGGCACCCTCAAAGAATTCCAAACTACATTTGTTATTTATCTATGAAGTTCAAATAACAGTTTTGTTTGTTTGTCAATCGTCAATTTATAAAATAAGGCATACGGAGACGACAATTAACTGCATCATACGACTTCAATCAAACATACTATTATTAACCTAAACTTGACTGTTTCATGATAGGTTCCCTGGACGTATCATGAATTACTAAAAGCAAACTGTTATTTGCGTTATGAATGACCATCCTTGAACTGAACTAATCGAAATTAATGACTTCTACCTGTCTGATCCTTTGATCTCGTGACTAGGGATAATAGCCATGTAACTAAGTGGTTATAGTGTTTTTAATTTGATTATAAATTGATATGTTGCATTATTTTCTTTTTCATAAGAAGTTTATCACGCTTTGACTATTTGTGTCGAATCGTCTTGGTCTTTATAGCTGAAATTTACTTTAGTAGAAAATTTGTAGACAAATGCATCTTATTTTTAAAAAAATCAATTAAATTAGATACATAAATATTTTGCAGGGGATATGACAAAACATCTTAGATCTGTTGGCTATTTATTATTCTACAATCAAACATGGCTTTTCTGTGATTCCACGTTTTAAATTGTGTTCAATAAGTTATCATATGTATACGGTTTCAGGAAGGCTTTTAATTCATCAATATTATAAATGAAAATTTTAGAGTGCAGATACTTTTGAACATAACAAGGCAAATTACACTAAGTATTTGTTTTATTCTTCATTGGCTAGATGTATAGAGGAGGTTTGAGATCTCACTTAACATGTTTAAACCCGCCAAATTGTTGCGCCTATCCCAAGTCAGGAGCCTTTGGTCTTTGTAAATCTTTTAATTCTAGTTCATTTATATATATGTTTTGTAGTTAAGTGTGACTCTATTTTCCCTACACTTGTACACATTTGTGTTGATGGGCCAGCTGAAACCCGCCATCGGGTGCGTTTTTTTCATCGCTGTGTTTTAGACCCATTGTTGGACTACGGCAGTTTTTTGCTATTTGGTCGAGTTTTTGTCTCTTTGACACATCCCTCATTTCCATTTCATGTAATATTTAAACGGTTAAATGTGTTTCTTTGCATAATACGTTCACCTATTTATTTGTATTGTAGTCCTGTAATATTATGTTGTCATTTTAATGTTATATTTAACATTGCCATTAAAGTGCGAGGCTTGGCATTCCACAAAACCAGGTTCAACCCACCATTTTTGTTCCTTTAAAAATGTCCTGTACCAAGTCAGGAATATGGCCATTGTTACATTATAGTTCGTTTCTGTGTGTGTTACATTTTAACGTTGTGTTTCCGTTGTGTCGTTTGTTTTCTCTTATTTTGAGGTTGAATTCACATTACTATAATACGTGTCACGGTACTTATCTATCCCAAATTCATGTATTCGGTTTTGATGTTATATTTGTTTTTTTCATAGGATTTTGTCTAATGCTTAGTCCGTTTCTGTTTGTGTTACATTTTAATTTTGTGTAGTTGTTCTCCTCTTATAATTAATGCGTTTCCTCAGTTTTAGTTTGTTACCCCAATTTTGTTTTTTGTCCATGGATTTATGAGTTTTGAACAGCAGTATACTACTGTTGCCTTTATTTAACATTATAGAATAAGGAGATGAGGTAGGATTGCTGTAAGTTTTACTTACATAAACATTCAAACATTAGAGTAACCAATGTATTGTGTTCTACTTTTGTAAGGTCCTTTAAGAAATCCGAACTACCTGTGTTGTGAATATATGACATTTCAAATTCCATATTTCTCTCTTTTTTGTCGTTAAATCAATTTTTAGACAAACTTTAGAAGTATAAATGGAGAAGACAACTTACGGCAACATACAATCTAATAAAGCTTACGTTAATTAATCTAACCGACAAGTGCATATCAGGTTTCCTAGAGAGACAATGATTGAAAAAAGGCAAAGTATAATATGAGTAATAAATGACCATCCTAGAGCTGCCAACAAAATAAAATTCCTTTTACCTGTTTAGTCCTTTGATTTCATGACTTCAGATAATAGTGATAAAGTTACTGTTGATTGGATTGTATGTTATTGCTTCTAGAAAAAAGTTTACCACGATTTAAATACTTTATATCGAGACCTCTAGTTTTCTGTTGTTGACATAACTCTTCATGTAAAATTTTATAAGCATATAACTTACTTCTAGATTGAAGCGACAGTGGTTTACTGATGTTCATATCTCGTAAATCGATAAAGAAGAGGCAACTGGAGGTAACAAATATAAACAGAGGGAAACAAAATAACCCCAATCATCGGAATCATCCGTAGCAGGTGTATAAAGGAATATAGGAAAAATAATTCTGAGACAAGTGCCTTAGCTTAAAATGAAAAAAGACCAACAGACAAACAGATAAAAAATAGTACACATGACAAAACAAAGAAAACTCAAGAATAAACAACACGAACCCCACCAAAAACTAGGGGTGATCTCAGGTGCTCTGGAGGGGTAAGCAGATCCTGCTCCACATGTGACACCCGTTGTGTTGATTATGTAATAACAGATCCAGTAAATAGTCTAATTCTGTAGGTCGCATTCATGAAAGGGATAGGGATTGTAGTTACGACGTAAGGAACATATCCGATATCATTTGTGAAACGGTTATTCCATTACGGTCAACCAACTCGTGATGGCGTCAGTAAAATCTACGAAGGGATGATTTCAATTTCACCATTTGGAACTCTTGGTTTAATAGCTTCCTTGTGAGCAGCAACCCTTTATCAAGAAAATTATGATAGGAAATGCAAGCACGGGAATATCGTATCAATTGGGAGATTTATGCAGGTCCTGCTGGAATGTTGCTACTTAGAAATGGAAAGTTCACAATTGGAAAATTGGAAAGCTGAAAGCATCTCTTTTGTCGTAAAGTTTTGTTTTCATCCGACCCTCATTGTCCCGCCAAATTTTTGCGCCTATCCCAAGTCAGGAGCCTTTGGTCTTTGTAAGTCTTTTAATTCTAGTTCATTTATATATATGTTTTGTAGTTAAGTGTGACGTCTATTTTCCCTACACTTGTACACATTTGTGTTAATGGGCCAGCTGAAACCCGCCATCGGGTGCGTTTTTTGCATCGCTGTGTTTCAGACCCATTGTTGGACTACGGCAGTTTTTTGCTATTTGGTCGACTTTTTGTCTCTTTGACACATCCCTCATTTCCATTTCATGTAATATTTAAACGGTTAAATGTGTTTTTTTGCATAATACGTTCACCTATTTATTTGTATTGTAGTCCTGTAATATTATGTTGTCATTTTAATGTTATTTTTAACATTGCCATTAAAGTGCGAGGTTTGGCATGCCACAAAACCAGGTTCAACCCACCATTTTTTTCCTTTAAAAATGTCCTGTACCAAGTCAGGAATATGGCCAATGTTACATTATAGTTCGTTTCTGTGTGTGTTACATTTCAACGTTGTGTTTCCGTTGTGTCGTTTGTTTTCTCTTATTTTGAGTGTGAATTCACATTACTATCAGACGTGTCACGGTACTTATCTATCCCAAATTCATGTATTCGGTTTTGATGTTATATTTGTTATTTTCATAGGATTTTGTCTAATGCTTAGTCCGTTTCTGTTTGTGTTACATTTTAATTTTGTGTCGTTGTTCTCCTCTTATAATTAATGCGTTTCCCTCAGTTTTAGTTTGTTACCCCTATTTTGTTTTTTGTCCATGGATTTATGAGTTTTGAACAGCAGTTTACTACTCTTGCCTTTATTTAACATTAAAGAATAAGGAGATGATGTGGGATTGCTGTAAGTTTTACTTACATAAACATTCAAACATTAGAGTAACCAATGTATTGTGTTCTACTTTTGTAAGTTCCTTTAAGAAATCCGAGCTACCTGTGTTGTGAATATATGACATTTCAAATTCCATATTTCTCCCTATTTTGTCGTTAAAACAACTTTTAGACAAACTTTAGAAGTATAAATGGAGAAGACAACTTACGGCAACATACAATCTAATAAAGCTTACGTTAATTAATCTAACCGACAAGTGCATATCAGGTTTCCTAGAGAGACAATGATTGAAAAAAGGCAAAGTATAATATGAGTAATAAATGACCATCCTAGAGCTGCCAACAAAATAAAATTCCTTTTACCTGTTTAGTCCTTTGATTTCATGACTTCAGATAATAGTGATAAAGTTACTGTTGATTGGATTGTATGTTATTGCTTCTAGAAAAAAGTTTACCACGATTTAAATACTTTATATCGAGACCTCTAGTTTTCTGTTGTTGACATAACTCTTTATATGTAAAATTTTAAAGGCATTTAACTTACTTCTAGATTAAAGCGACAGTGGTTTACTGATGTTCATATCTCGTAAATCGATAAAGAAGAGGCAACTGGAGGTAACAAATATAAACAGAGGAAAACTAAATAACCCCAATCATCGGAATCATCAGGCGTATAAAGGAATATAGGAAAAACAATTCTGAGACAAGTGCCTGAGCTAAAAATGAAAAAGACCAACAGACAAACAGACAAACAATAGTACACATGACACAACAAAGAAAACTCAAGAACAAACAACACGAACCCAACCAAAAACTAGGGGTGATCTCAGGTGCTCTGGAGGGGTAAGCAGATCCTGCTCCACATGTGACACCCGTTGTGTTGATTATGTAATAACAAATCCAGTAAATAGTAAATAATTCGGTAGGTCGCATTCATGAAAGGGATAGGGATTGTAGTTACGACGTAAGGAACATATCCGATATCATTTGTGAAACGGCTATTCCATTACGGTCAATCAACTCGTGATTGCGTCCGTAAAATCTACGAAGGGATGATTTCAATTTCACCATTTGGAACTCTTGGTTTAATAGCTTCCTTGTGAGCAGCAACCCTCTTTCAAGAAAATTGTGATAGGAAATGCAAGCACGGGAATATCGTATCAATTGGGAGATATATGCAGGTCCTGCTGGAATGTTGCTACTTAGAAATGGAAGTTCACAATTGGAAAATTGGAAAGCTGAAAGCATCCCTTTTGTCGTAAAGTTTTGTTTTCATCCGACCCTCATTGTCCATTTCTAGATGTAAGTCAAGATACGAGGCTGACTTAATAAGATTGAGAATGGAAATGGGGAATGTGTCAAAGAGACAACAACCCGACCAAATAAAAAACAACAGCAGAGGGTCACCAACAGGTCTTCAATGTAGCGAGAAATTCCCGCACCCGGAGGCGTCCTTCAGCTTGCCCCTAAACAAATATATACTAGTCCAGTGATAATGAACGCCATACTAATTTCCAAATTGTACACAAGAAACTAAAATTAAAATAATACAAGACTAAAAAAGGCCAGAGGCTCCTGACTCAGTTCAAGAGAAGTCCGAGTCTGATGTCAGAAGATGTAACCAAAGAAAATAAACAAAATGACAATAATACATAAATAACAACAGACTACTAGCAGTTAACTGACATGCCAGCTCCAGACTTCAATTAAACTGACTGAAAGATTATGATTTCATCATATGAACATCAGGCACAATCCTTCCCGTTAGGGGTTTAGTATCATACCATCATAACATATATGAGAAGAACATAACCCGTGTCATGCCAACAACTGTTTTTAGAATAAATGTGTTTAGTTCCGATGCAAAGACCTTATCAGTGACTCAATATTAACGCCAAAATATGCAATCTTTAATGACTTGACAACAGTATCGTAATTATATCCCTTCTTAATAAGTCTATTCAAAGGTTTTGTAAGTTTCTGAGGTGAATACTGACACCTTTGTGCTTTATAAAGAATATTTCCATAAAAAATTGGATTTGAAATACCTGAACGTATTAGAAGTCTGCATGTTGAGCTATATTTACGAATGATGTCTTTATACCGATGATAAAATTTAGTAAATGTTTTGACTAGTTTGTGATATCGAAAACCCTGGTGTACTAATTTTTCAGTAATACATAAATTTCTCTCGATAAAATCTTATTGGGTCTTTTAAAACGATACAGATGTTCTTGAGTGCGTTAAAATAAATATCGTCCAGTTTCTCCTACGTACTGAATACCACACCCCGGTTTGTTTCATGTGAGTAAATAAATAATACTGTTTGTTTTTCAAGTTATATCAGTTTCAAAATTTAAAGAAAATGTGCGACCATTAAACGTGGACCTTACCGTATTGTTGGTGGAAAGACGGGGACATGTAAGTCAGTTTTTGGCATGACACTTATCGATAGAAGGGTAACCACGATCTGTAACTGTATCTGTAGTATCCTTTATCTCTAGTTCGATGGGATAGATTCGCTCCACATAGTCACCAAATTTTGAATTATTTAGTGAAAGAACATCATTTATATAGCGGAAAGTAGAGTTAAAGGATATCGCTAACTTCTTTTCTTTCTTCCTAAGAAGTTCCTGTATGGATCAGCCTCATAATAATAAAGAAACAAGTCGGCAAGAAGAGGGGCACACATTTTTCCAATTGGAATGCCGACAGTCTGTTGCAAAACACGTCCTTCGAACGTAACACATATATTGTCAATCAAGAAATCAATCATCTTGATAATGTCACTTTCAGAGAATTTTTTGTTTGAATCACAAACTTGTATCTACGTTGGCCATTCTTTTTTATGAAACAAAGCAATAAAATATTGAACAAATGAAATAAATTATTGAAAGAATACATTATTAATCGTGATAGTCTGTTTTAGTTTTCCCTCATTCGTTTTAAATATTTAAATATTTTGGTATATATGATACGTGTTTACCAAAATCTTTATGAGAATCATTTATTAAAATACTAAGATCATCTTCAAATTTTCTGTCTTTTCGGTATAAGTAAACCAAATATGATAATATATAAACATAGCTTTAAAGGTATATCATAAACTGTTTCTCTATATAGCATGTGCTATGTTATAACCCTTGTTTTAAAATTATTATTTTTATTATTTTCCATGAACTGTCAGAACAAAAATAAGGTTTCATTTCTTTACTAGTAGGTTAATAGTCAGCCAGTCGATCACTCTTGACAGGTCCATTAAAATATGCTTTATAAATTTTCTTTCATATTTTTTTTCTTCAATTACTTTCAATTAAACCGATTGATTAGCAGAACCATAGCTGATATCAGACAGAAATGAATTATAACACTGTGTTTTAATCCATCAACCGTTTTTGTATGGCTTTTTCAAACATTTTTTAATGCAGGATAATACATTAACCAGCGTATGGTTTCTAATCAAGAGTCGATCCTTTTTTTTTATAAAAAGGTTACTACCTGAGCGGGATTGAATTTATTTTTGAAAATTATAACTTTGACTTATTTTATTTATTAGAATTTGTAAATGATCTTGTATTGCAGGCTGTGAAACTTTTACAATTTTGGGAGATATGCACGCATACTTTTTCTTTATTTTAAACTCAAACTTTAAACAAATCATGAAATGATTTTTACAAATGTATATGCTACTTGTTTAAATGTAGGTTCATCCTCATTACTTGTATTTTCTTGATTTTCAATGCTTGGTGGTATTAAGTAACGTTTACGTTTTATCTACACGATCATTCGAAACATTTATTGAAGCTATCAAATATTTTTGTATCCTCATATGAATCATGCATGAAATTTTATGATATTATTATAAAACAAAAGAAAGATAAAAACACAACATTGCATGAACTAGGAACAACAGTATTTTCCAAAAACTCAAATATAAATTCAATTTCAAAAAGGGTGAAAAGGACAATCACAAAAATGATGAACTCCGAAGAAAATTCAAAACAAAAAGTCCCTTATTACATCGCAAAATCAAAAAAGCTCAAACACATCAAACGAATTGAATAAACTTTCATATCCCTGACTTGTTACATGCATTTTTAGAAGAACACCTGTTCTATAGCTAGCTTAACCGACCTCTTGTATGTTAAAACGAGCTGGAACAGATTAGATGACAGGGGAGGTGGCTCTTGATATGTATCTGTAATCCGCCATTCAAATTCGTAATCATTCAAAATGTCACAAGCGCTTGTATGATACGGTTGACAAAATTGAGGATCAAACAACTATACTTTAAACTAAAAGTCTAAGACCGCAAATACCAAGAACAAGTGTAAAAACGACATTATAGATTGCATGCACTATCGTTCGCGTTTAGTTAACTAGTAAACTATTGAATTGTGTTCACATCATCATAAACATATGTGAAAATCTTCAAAAATATGAACAGATTTTACAATGCAATGTTTCCATGTTCAGTGATCGTGCAACCTTATGTATATATATCTCTACGATATTCTTGGGCTTGTATTTCCTATCATGATTTCCTTGATAGATAGTTGCTGTTCACAAGGAAGCTTTAAAAACCAAGAGTTCCAAATGGAGAAGTTAGAATCATCCATTCGTTAAATTTACAGACGCCATCGCGAGTTGGTTGACCGGTATGGAATTACCGTTTCACAGATGATATCGGATATGTTCCTTATGTATTAACTACAATCCACTTCCGTTTTCACCACGAATGTGACATACCCAATTAGACTATTACCGGGTCTGCAATAAAATGAGCAGTACGACGGGTGCAACATGTAAATCAGGATCTGCCTACCTTTCCGGAGCACTTGAGATAACCCTAAGTTTATAGAGGGGTTTTGGTTGCTCAGTCTTCAGTTTTCTATGTTGTGGCTCGTGTACTGTTATTTGTCCGTTCGTCTTTTTATGTTTTAACCATGGCGTTGTCAGTTTATTTTGTATCTATGAGTGTGACTGTCCCACTGGTATCTTTCGCCTCTTTTTAAATCTTTATCATTATTCAACATGTAATCAAATATGCTCACAACATTGTTAATGTGTGCATTAAGATAAAAAGGTTGACCGAGAACTTAAATATCATACAGGACGGACGAAAATAATTTCTAAAGGACTGACAGACGCAGAGAGCTGTACACATAATGCTCCAGTACCATTTTATGCGGGGAGCAATATATATCAATAATGAGACAGTAAAGACTAGTTATGTTTTGGCATGAATTTGGTGTTCCTGTTTCAATCATGTATGTCATCATGGTAACTGCTTTTCTCGTAAATCAGGAAAAATTTCAATCAAGTTAATGAGAATCAAAACATCAATTATTAAACAGAAACATTGCCAATCAACAAAAGTCGTCAATACATAAAAAAAAAAAAAAGCTTCAGATATCATAAATACTATTTTATATATTTACTATCTTTAAAGATAAGTTCAGTTAATATTGAGTTAATATGTTGGCATTTCATAGCTCTTTTTATCCGGCCGAGTTCACACTTACAAAACCCTCACTTATCGTTCTGTCTTTTCTCCATTATATGTTTTTATTAATCTCAATATTTAAACTACGCCCTATCAGTAGCTAAAGATTTAAAGCACAATTGTGATGTTATGCTATTGGTCATTAAGGAAGTACAGGGTTAGGAATTTTGATTGTTATATTAAATAACATATATCTCACGGAAAATGATACTTTCATAGTTTCAAAGAAATGTCAAATATAAGCAAATAGTTTATTTAAGAGTTGTCAAGCTCCCAAAATATAACGGGCAAATCTTCAATTAAATGTCTTTTCTTATCTATTTTCTGATCATCACTTATTATTCCCGAGGCTACAGCCAAACCAATAATCATTAAAAATGTTCTATCTGTCCTCTTACCAATAGTATAAGGTAATATGTACACTTTTATTGTTCGATCTGAATGAGCACTCCGAACGCTTGACATTTTTAGTGCTGTTTTCATTTTATACCCACTAGTTTTAATTTCTTAATCACAAATGTGTTAATAGTTAATTATATTTCACTAAATTATTTATACTTTCAATTGTACAGCTATGACATATGTCTTTGTACAATAATATGTATCACTTTAAATTCCAACACATTCCATTCCAAGAACTGTAAGTACGAGTATGTAGGAATTTAGATAAACAATGTATGAAGCATAACAATATCAGCTAAAGATTTAGAAACTGTAAATTATAAAATCGAAATTAAGAAAATCAAAAACTTCATATTTGACAGCAAACTTTCTTGATAATTTTAATCTCAAACCGACACAGTGTTAATGGTACCATTCACTGAAATATAAATGATAAAACAAATAACGAAGTGTACTCTTATGATATTCAAATTAAATTGAAAACAATCGTGAACAGAACACCTGTTTCGTTTCTCGCAATTTAATTCATTCACTCTATTACAAGCTATCTATTCCGTCGGCGAAGTTTATAATATTAAGTCAAATAAGCAACATTTATCACTTTCTGGTATCATCAATTAGTATTTAAACAAATAAATATCCTCATAAAATGCTGCTAAAATTTGTACTACTCAAAATCAGATGCCGAAATGCTATCAGTTAAGTGTATCTTCTGTTTTGTATAGTACAGAATGCAAAACACAATATTAAAATCTAAAAAACGGATATACACAAACACCGCAAAAAATCGGAGATAATCTCAGTTGCTCCAGAAAGGGTAAGCAGATCCTGCTTCACAAGGGGTATTCATCGCGTTCCTCCTATAAGTACAAGCCCGTGTCAAACGTAATTTGCAATTGGTAGGTTAAATTGTCGGATTTCGTTTCCAGCATAGTATTTCTAACTGTATCAAAGATGCAATGAATTGAACTCCCTAAGAAAATTTAAAGTTAAAACTTAATCACGCTACACAGAACATATCTTTGAAAATTGGCAAATTGTGCCTTTTCAATAACACTGGATTTACTGGAAATCGTATATATGCAGAGGAAAAAATAAATTCCATCAGAGAAAATCTGGTGCCTTTATAAAATTTATGAAGAACCCCCTTGTGATGATACATTTTGTTTTTGTAGTTTAAACATGGTGTACAGTATAAACATATAATATGGAGCAATATATTATATTTGATAAATTGACATTTTTTTATTTAGGTGAAATACCAGCATTAATTGTCCCCTATTAGTCTTTTTTAGATTTGCACTTGCACAAAAATGTGCAGAATTTATCTTTTTTTCAAATAAGGAAATACTTGGCAGGAGTAAAAATTTATCCTGTCCAGTACTATAGAAAAAAAATCACATCACATGTCATTGCATATAAGAAAATAATCATAATTGGAAGTTAACAAATCAAATGTCTTCCCTTATTTTATCTGTATACAAGGTTTAGTCACCATACAACCTCAAGATTACAAAATATTCTATAGAAATCTCAAATAAAAAATAATGGTGTTTTGAAATACCCAAGACATATGTTTATGACACAGAAATGTTTTACTGCAATAAAATGTAAGATTAATTACCTACAACTGTTAAATTCAAAGGAATATTTTTTTTCGACCTACTTTCGTAACCGGATGTGACATACCATGATTTGGTGGTATTACACATTTACTCGAAGTTTATACTATAAGTTGTGTCTAAAACTGATCCAACACTATGTATTTGTTTTATGCATAGATTCTTGTAAGATATCACACATTATTTATGCTGCTTTTTGACTATATTTTATCTTTTCTTGGTTTATACCGAGAGATTGAACATAATTAACTCTTCAAGTAAAGTATTTAATTGAAGTTTATAAATCTAATTACTTTTTCTATCTGTAACAATGGCAAAATATGGTTCTCATATCTGTCATACAAACAGGGAATGTTCAACTTTGTCGTTCGAAAGGGGTATTGAAAGTAGACAAATTACCTTTAAATACAGCAGGCCTTTAATTGTAGACAACTTTTAGACGTACATGCTTCATTAAATCGCATGTTGTTGTTTAAAAAAGCAGACTTTATAAAGGGTACAATCAAAACTCGATGTCGACAAAGAGGCAATGGTACAAACACAAGAGACTGACCAACACGAAAACCACCAAAAACCTATGATGATCACATATTCTCCAGAACAAAAAGCAATGCAGACATATTTTGTTATCTCCAACAGTTCAAAAGAATGTCAACTGGTCTGGAGACAATAGAACGAGAAGACACCTTCACTGTAACATAATATAACTGATGTGTTCAATGTGTCAATAATGTTAGACAGTTTCTTGGTGTATTTTGACATTTCTCGTATAAAGTCTTTTCGATACAATAGCAAGGATGACGTCTGTCTTCAAACTTACAAAATTAAGGCTGAGAGATCCTTTCACAAATTGATTTTATTTAAAGAAATGAATTGAAAACTGTGACCTTCTGGGATAAAAAGTGTTCAAAATAACGATTTCCTCAAACTACATTCTATTTCATCTACTGAGGAAAGGCTAATGCATTTCCCTTGTCATCGACGTTGTCCTTAAAGGCCAAATGCGGCAATCAGAGAATGACTTATCGTCTAGATGGAAAGTTACAAAAACAAATGTAATATTTAAATTAAATAGGTGTGACACTCTGTATCATTTGAAAATAGGAAGCATAATTTATTAAGATTGATTGTACGGAATGAAAGTATACAGTAAAGTCTGTTCAGATTGAGGAATTGTACTATTTAAACACCAATAATTGTTTGCATTGTTAGTTTCAAACGGAGCGGACAACTGTTTCGGATATATCTATATGTGAGGAATGTAAGGGAAGAAATAATACTCTTCAATACCTATATTTAACAAATATTTACGATTTAACTGAACAACTGAAGTACTGAATAAAAAGTGTAAACATAATTTGTTTTTTAAATAGCGGTCAAATATTAATATTATCGAAAAAGAATAAGTTGTTTTTATAGTTAAAAGACATAAAATAATAATTTGTATGCTAAAAAGAGGATTAAGATGACAAAGAATGATAGGGACTGAAAAACAGAATTTATAAATACGATTGCTGCGCGTGATTGCATTTATATCAATTTAAGATGAGCTATCTATGATCAGAATTCCATATATACAGCTTCACTTATGCTTGGTAAATCATTAATTGATGCTGCATTTGGCACCATCAATCGGTTCTACGGAAGTTGATAAACATCTTCTTATCAATGAAAAAAGGAATAATTAAATAATTGATGCAATCAATGCCTTATCAAATCTCAACAACGATTTGCATTAAAGGCACCCAAACCTGCATACGCCAGTTGTTGATATAGCTTCACGTTTGAATTTGTCAAGTTTTATCGATTTTTTTCCAAAGTATTAACAAAAACGTTTTAGTAAAAATACAAATATAAGTCCGTAAAAATTCACACAATGAAATAATTTGATTTCGCATACACTACTTTTTTTGTGTATTATATTGAAAGACAGACACCATCGTCTTATAGAACAAGAACTTTAACCCTTCAAAAAGTGCTGGTTTCTAGTTGTTTTCAATTCGATTAGATTGGTTGATATAGCCTGACATTTGACATTGCCAAGTTTTATTGACTCTCCAAAATATATTAACAAAAACATTTTAGTGAACAGAATATTGAATGGTCCGTTAAAACTTACCAAATCAAAGGTTAGACTTTATCAACCAACGAACGATACAAATGGAATACTGTCATATTCCGTCTTGATAGTATTTGAGTGAATGCTTGCATCTTATTTTTCAAAATGGTCTAGTTTTGTATAATTTTCTTTTGTGACATTTTATTTTATTTTTTATCAACCTGTTTACCTGAATATTATACTGTTATAGCTATAAGAATAAAACAAAATTCAATTTCTAGATGTTGTTGCTCCTTTATTCGAGTGAAAAGTGCGTGTTTATAAGTGATCGTAGGAATAAAAGAATATTAAAGAAACCACATTTATTTAAAGTTAAGTAGAAACAAGAATGTGTCCATAGTACACGAATACCCCACTCGCACTATCATTTTATATGTTCAGTGGACCGTGAAATTTGGGTTAAAACTTTAATTTGAATTAAAATTAGAAAGATCATATCATAGGGAACATGTGTACTAAGTTTCAAGTTGATGTAACTTTAACTTCATCAAATTCTACCTTGACCAAAAACTTTAACCTGAACTTCACATTATTATTTTCTATGTTCAGTGGACCATGAAATTGAGGTCAAACTATAATTTGGCATTAAAATTAGAAAGATCATATCATGGGGAACATGTGTACTAAGTTTCAAGTCGATTGGACTTCAACTTCTTCAAAAACTACCTTGACCAAAAACTTTAACCTGAAGCGAACGAACAAACGGACGAACGAACGAACGGACGGATGAACGAACGGACGAACGGACGAACCAACGAACGGACGAACCGAGGCACAGACCAGAAAACATAATGCCCCTCTACTATCGTAGGTGGGGCATAAAAAGAAAGAAAAAACTTCACAGAACTGTCAATTTTCCTAGAAAACGATTACAGCTTATCCAATTTACCGGAAATAAAGGTTAACAATGTGTTTATTGCGAGTACTAAGCTGTGTTCATTACGTTTTCGTTCTGATATATGATTAACATATGAACATATTTGTGCATTGGTTGACTGATTTATTATTTTTTATTTTTATGGTGTTATGAGTTAAGCAGTATATGAGATAACCTGGTGAAGTTCCATGGCTAATTCAGCCTTAAATTCAAGTCAAAGAATTCCTAATAACCACCATTTTTATATTATATAACAATTGAATTCTGCAACTTAAAGCATATGCAAATATATAAAGACTAATCAAAAAGCCGTAACAAGAATGGAAATTAGTTGTACTAAATTTGAGAGGTTTCGTCACTAATAACACTGGTTCATCCGTATTTGAGTAGTCGAGTGAGATTTACTATGTGACACTGTCTTGAATGTCTAAACGAGAGAAAAAAATGTCAAATGCTAGAAAATCCTAAATTAATGTCATGATCTAGTAATTCATCTAAATTGCCAGACGAAATTTCTTCATTCAAATTATGTCAGAATTGATTTAGAACTGATATCAATTTTTGAAAGATTTGTTGTATACACTGTCAGTAAAATTGAATTGAACTGAGATTAAACCTAAATAAACTTCTACATTCTATTTTTTAAATCTAATTCCAAGCAAATTGCTGATTAGCATCGAACTCTTGAATTCACAATTAACTAGAGAGACGGAGGTTGCCAAATTGATATTTAAACAGATTACATTTAAAACTTAAACTTTTGTCACTTAGAATTAAAGTATTCGTCATGATGATTCAACGTATTGTATACATGAATGGTACTGTGAACGATAATTTAAATAATTGGTATAGACAAATATTGTTATACATATAAACAGAGACGAGAGGGATATTCAATACTCATAAGTCAGAGATAAACTAACAACTCCATAGCCAAAAATAAGAAACGACGAGTAGAAAATTTCAAATCCAGTGATGTCACAGGCGATGAACAGAAGACAATATTGTGATTACGACAATTTCAAACTATCCATGAAACAGCCAATACATAAACTATATAAAAAAAAGAGCAAACTAACGACTTCAAGATTTTTATAATAGGGAAATTTCATAAACCGTTCAACACGGTAGTTATAGCATAAATCAACACGACGGGTGCCACATGTGGAGCAGGATCTGCTTACCCTTCCGGAGCACCTGAGGTCACCCCTAGTATTTGGTGGGGTTCGTGTTGTTTATTCTCAAGTTTTCTATGTTGTGTCATGTGTACTATTGTTTGTCTGTTTGTCCTTTTCATTTTTAGCCATGGCGTTGTCAGTTTATTTTCGATTTATGAGTTTGACTGTCCCTCTGGTATCTTTATCCCTCTTTCAACGATCGACTGTTATTCGTAAGTAGATGTTCCTATTCTTTAATATTAATGTAGCACAATACTACAGGACTCACAGGTAAACTCAGAAAGGGAGAGATGCATACAAATTAGCAAAATCTAACTTTATCAACCAACGGAACGAGTAAAAACTTTATGTCATCTTCCTGACTTGGAACAGGAATTTTCTTCAATTTTGGTTTTATAGGTAGCTATACCTTCCACTTTTATGACAGTTGTCCATAGTTATGTTAGTATGACAAAACTCTGTGAACAATCAAATTGTCAATGTGAAAATAATTAGATCAAGCAGGTAAAACTGTATAAACATATATCACACAAATACAAGATGTATAACTGTTTATTTTTTATTACAAATAAGGCCGTTAGTTTTCTCGTTTGAATTGTTTTACATTGTCATATCGGGGCCTTTTATAGCTGACTATGCGGTATGGGCTTTGCTCATTGTTTAAGGCCGTACGGTGACCTATAGTTGTTAATGTCTGTGTAATTTTTGGTCTCTTGTGGATAGTTGTGTCATTGGCAATCATAGCACATCTTCTTTTTTATATTAATTGTTAGAACTGTTTGAACATGAGGGAACTATATTTATCAAAATCTTGCAAGTTTCCAAATCTATACTCCTGCCTGATTATGTACCCCAAAAAAAGTTGAGATATACACTTTTACCTTGAGTTGTTTCTATGTGGACAAGCGCCTTCCTCAGATCATAATTATTTTTGGGATTTGGTTCTGTACAAAATCAATAAGCCGAAAGTCAACCTAATTCCACACAATTACATAAAATATAGTGATTTTTTTAATTGTAAAAAAAAAGTTCCTTTACGTTTAATTAACCAATCTGCTGAGATTCAAGATTTTCCTATCTTTATTTGTGTTCTGATATCTTTTCTATTTGGAGGCTTTATTTTTTTTAACAGGTCAAAAGGGAAAAATCTTATTCAACACAATTAGATATAGGATGTGGTATGAATGCCAATTAGACAACACTCCATCCAAGTCACAATTTATTAAAGTAAACCATATTAAAGACGAAGGTACGGTCTTCAACACGGAGCCAAGGGGTGCTATAAACAGTTTCGTATATAAAAAAAACTAGGGGTTATTCCACGACTTAAAATAACCATGGAGGGAAACCCCTGTTTATTTACTTAATTGGTGAAAAAGTATCATGTTTTTTGTATTTGATTGTAAAAATTAGTTAATTAGATTTCAATTAAAACAGGTGGAATGATTGAAATAATTTAAAAAATTATATTAAATATACATGTTTTGAGGGGAGACAACACTGTAAACATCCTGTTTTTTTGGCTGTGAAAATTTATTTGCAGCCACTGTAGCTCTTTTCGGAGCAGGTAACCGTACCCTGAAACAAGATTTTTTTGAAAGGCCAGGTAAATAAAGGCAACAGTAGTATACCGCTGTTCAAACTCATAAATCCATGGACAAAAAACGAAATCGGGGTAACAAACTAAAACTGAGGGAAACGCATAAATATAAGAGGAAAACAACGACACAACACTACAATGTAACCAACACACACAGAAACGGACAAAGCATCAGACAAAATCCCACAAGAATAACAAATATAACATCAAAACCAATTACATGAATTTGGGATAGACAAGTACCGTGACACGTCTTATCGCGATGTCAATTTACACTCAAAAATAAGAGAAAATAAACGACGCAACGTTAAATTGTAACACACACAGAAACGAACTATAATATAACAATTGCCATATTCCTGAATTGGTACAGGACATTTTTAAAGGAAAAAATGGTGGGTTGAACCTGGTTTTGTGGCATGCCAAACCTCGCACTTTAATGGCAATGTTAAATATAACATAGAAATGACAACATAATATTACAGGACTACAATACTAATAAATAGGAAAACGTATTAGACAAACAAACACATGATTAATGAATAACAAAAAGCATCAGGTTTAAAATTTAATACGTCAAAAACACGCCTCGTCCACACAAGACTCACCAGTGACGCCCAGATATAAAAGATTGAAAGCGAAAAAAAGTACAAAGTTGTACAGCACTGAAGATCAAAAGTTGAAAAGGTTGTGTCAAATACGGCTAAGATTTTATGCACCCTATTTATTCTATTCAGGGAACTAGACATCGGTTTGAAATATTTGACGACATAAACAAAAAACTGAAAAAATAAAATGTGTGTATAAAATAACTTGAACATGCTTTTCAAATTTGTTTGATATTGTCAAGTACCATATGTATTTTTATATAATTCCTGTTCATCTATAATTATTTTGTTGTCTACAACACCAACTTGAACCTTGGGATGAGATTTGTCTCTTTGTCTCTTATACCAATCAACTATTTTTATTTTGTAACTATTTTCCGGAAAATATACGTTTCCTACGTATTTGGTTTAATTTTGAAAATACTCATATTTCCATATTTCCGGTTAGCTGTAAACATACAAATTTAATTATTTACTTCCAGAGTTAACTCGTTTTTACACATGAGATTTACACTCAAGCAACTGGATAATGGTTGCAATTGTGAAGGATGTTACATACATCAATATCCCTCAATATACAGTATTACCATAATCTATAACATAGATAATCCTAATCATTTGACAAATTGTGTTTCTCACTTCTGTCTGCACTCGTAAATTGAAAATTAAGTCAAGCCTGTAAACTTCTGTCAAGCATATTCTATAGATTAGTCTAGTCAATTTTACTGCGGCTCATTCAACTTTTGTCTGAAATTCAGGCCAAGTGTTATCCTACTTTTGCTTATTTATTTTGCCTTTGTTTTGTTTTCTACATTTCACATTATAATTACTGCCATACATCTTTGTAATTCAAATTCACAGATTATTGCATGATCACAGACCTTGCTCATTTTTTCAATAGTATTACAGTATCACAAGATAAGTGATATCTGATATCATCAACATCTGTTATTTATTAATGTTTCCCTTTTGTATATATGTTCTGTACATGTATGTTTTGTTTTGTACTTTATCTCGTCTATGTTTGAGTGTCCTGTTAATTAATGTATACGTCAGCTTTCGGTTTCAAGGATCTGTCCAAAGTGTACATCATGTGCTTATGTTTCACTATATATTCATTATAAGTTTTGATAGTTTTGACTGATCAATGTTTTCAACATTAATCTATAAATTTGTAAACTATACTATTATTCATAACATAATCCTCCCTATAATCATAAAAAATGTTTTTGTCCTCAGTAGTATAATACAGTTTTTATTACTGGTTGCTGGAATTGAGCAAAATCCAGGTCCAGATCAGAGTAACAAAAAGAATTTGAAAATAGTACACAATAATGTGTGTAGTTTACTTTCTAAGTTAGATCTCATTAACAATGAACTACACAATTATGACATTATTTGTATATCAGAATCTCATCTTGACAAGTCAATTACTGATGACCAAATTAAATTAAATGGGTTTCATAAACCTATTAGGTTAGATAGAAATAGACATGGTGGAGGTGTGACCATTTATATAAAAAATAGCTTACATTTTATTGTACGGAATGACATATCTGTAAGTAATCTTGAATTACTTTGGGTTGAAGTGAGGAATTGTAGTAATGAAAAATTTTTAGTTGGTGTTTTATACTGTCCTCCTAACTCAAATTCTAATTTATGGGACTTATTTAGTGAGTCAGTAGATAAAGCACTTGATTGTAATTTGCCAATTTTCCTTTGTGGTGATTTCAATTGTGATATGATGTCAAACTCAAGTAACTCTTTTAAAAAGTTACTTAACCGGTTAAACTTGGAAAATGTTGTTTGGGAGTCTACCAACTTTACAACCCAAACTGGAACTTGTATTGATTTATTTGTGACTAATCGCAAAAACTTAATTAAATCAGTGACTGTACTTACACCGATATGCAGTTCTCATTCTCCTGTTTCAGTCGAAATTTCATTTAAAACTTTTAAACAACACTCGTTTAAAAGACAAATTCGAGATTTTAAGCGTGCAGATTATGAAGGTCTTAAAAACCAGTTGAATGATACTGACTGGGATGATGTTGTTTTTAATTCAAATAATATAAATGATGTTTATATGAACTTTGTCAAAACATTCGAAAGTACTGTCAATAGATACATACCTACTAAAACTATTACAGTTAGACCAAATGATAAACCATTTATGAACAACTTGACTAGAAACAAGACAAGACATCGTAATAGAATTCACCACAAAGCGAAAACTTCAAATAATCCAGATCACTGGAAAAAATTTAGAGAAATTCGTAATGAAATTATCAGTTTAGTTAGAAAGGCAAAGGATGATTATAAGTGCAAACTGACATCACAACTTATTGACAAAAATATTCCTCCTGGTAAATGGTGGCGCATTGCCAAGTCTGTTTCAAATTTTACTAAAAACAGAGATTCCCCCCCTTTTTTGGAACATGATGGCCAAATTTTTATTCATCCATTGGACAAATCAGAGATCCTGAACAATCATTTTGCTGATATAGCTAATATTGATATAGAACCAGAAATTCCTGATAATAATGAGCCTCCTCCATGTCATTTAAACAAATTTGTCATCACTGAGAAAGAAATTTTAGACCAGTTAAAAATTTTGAATGTTAATAAACCAGCTGGACCTGATAGTATCAGTCCTAGAATTTTAAAAGAGGTTGCTAGCTTTATTTCTAAACCATTAACTAAGTTATTTAATATGTCTCTATCAGTTAAACAGGTTCCACTGTTATGGAAAATTGCACATGTTAATCCTATTTTTAAAGGGAAAGGTAGCCCACATTCAGCTCTAAACTATCGTCCAATATCTGTTACTAGTATTGTTTGTAAGATTATGGAAAAAGTTTTATTTAAACATTTGTATAATTATATGAGGAGTAATAACCTTTTGTCAAAGTTTCAATCTGGATTCCAACCAGGTGATTCTACTGTTAATCAGTTAATTGAAATATATCATAAAATTATTAGTAATATGGATAGTGGTAGGGATGTAAGGTTTGTATTTTGTGATGTATCTAGAGCTTTCGATAAAGTTTGGCATAAAGGACTTTTATTTAAACTTAAACAATCTGGCTTAAATGACCAGCTTTTATCTTGGATAGAAAGTTATCTTTCGGATCGTCAACAAAAGGTAGTTTCAGAAGGCTTTTCGTCAACTCTAAGAAGTATACATGCAGGTGTCCCCCAGGGATCAGTTTTGGGACCCTTTCTGTTTCTTATTTATATAAATGATATAGTAAATGACATTGCTAATGATATTAGACTTTTTGTAGATGACACCTCTTTATTTGTCATAGTAGATGATTATCATGCTGTAGCGGCTGCTTCTTTGACTGATGACTTGGATGTTATCTCAAATTGGGCAAAATCATGGGCTGTTCAATTTAATTCTAAGAAAACTAAAAATATTGTATTTACTAGAAGGGAAAGGGAGCATTCACCTGTATTTTTTGGGATAAATGGTGAAGAGGTTGAGAAAATAAATATTCACTGTCATCTTGGGATAACATTTCAGTCATCAGCTTCATGGCACACGCATATTGATATTATTTATAAAAAAGCATGCTCTCGTCTTTCTGTGCTTCGTCAAGTTAAACACTTATTAGATAGGAGTTCACTTATACGTATTTATTATGCTTTTATTAGACCTATATTAGAATATGGTGATGTTATTTGGGGCAATTGCTCCCAGCATGAGACTGAGCTTCTTGAAAATATTCAGATAGAAGCTGCTAGAATTATTACAGGATTACGACGAAATTCCTCCAGACAAAAACTTTATATTGAATTAGGTTTAGAAACTCTGGAGAATAGACGTAATAAACATAAGCTTATACTATTCTACAAAATATTAAATGGGATGACACCTGCATACTTATATGAGTTAGTTCAGCCATATCTTCCCAGACAAACCCCTTATACTTTGAGGAATGAAAATAACACTTTTCACCCGCCTCTTGCTAGAACTAGCTCTTATTTTAATAGTTTCATTCCTTCCACTATAAGACTTTGGAATAGTCTTCCTTTGAGTTTACAAAAATCACCAAGTTTGGGTATATTTAGAAGTGGACTAGATAAGTTTTATAGGACTGATGATATATTTAAACCTTTCAACTATGGGATAAGGAAACTAAATATAAGTCATTGTCAACTCAGAAATAATGCTAGCAACCTTAAATCTCATTTGTTTAATCAGTTCTTATCCGAGAACACTTTTTGCACAAACTGTAACCAACCTGTTGAGGATAACCAACATTTCTTTTTTATTTGCCCTAAGTATAATGATGTAAGACAGATCCTTCTTGATTCCATTTACTCCATTGTTGATAATGTTGACATAAATATTGAATTACTACTTTTTGGAAACAGATTATTTTCATATGATATGAATATTGCTATTTTTAAATCTGTTCAGAAATACATCAGTGACACTCAACGTTTTGTTTGAAACTTACTTTAATTTTTGTTTCATCTATTTTTATTTTTTATTTTTTTCTACACTCCAACATTAATTCATTTATTCCACTAAGCAAGCTTAGTGTCTCTTTCAAGCCATATATATATTTCAAATGACTTATAAAGGATATTTGCATGTTTCAAGGTACTTTAAATAACTGATGATTAATTGCCTATATATTTAAATATATTTTGCATTTAGTAAGTAACACTGTTAACATATATTTGCTCGTGTGTGCTCACAAGTAGCATGCATGTTCCACTATATTGCATTATTTTAAATACAGTTGTTGTGATTGAATTATACCTTGTACATGTAATATGGAGAGAGCTTTTATAGGCTGTGCCTGTTGCTCAATCCTTTTCATATCTTAATGAATAAAATATGTTTAAAATCAAAAATAAGGACTGAAAAAAAGAATTTAGAAATACGATTGCTGCGCGTGATTGCATTTATATCAATTTAAGATGAGCTATCTATGATCAGAATTCCATATATACAGCTTCATTTATGCTTGGTAAATCATTAATTGATGCTGCATTTGGCACCATCAATCGGTTCTACGGAAGTTGATAAACATCTTCTTACCAATAAAAAAAGAATAGTTAAATAATTGATACAATCAATGCGTTAACAAATCTGAACAACGATTTGCATTAAAGGTACCCAAACCTGCATACGCCAGTTGTTGATATAGCTTCACGTTTGACTTTGTCAAGTTTTATCGTTTTTTTCCAAAGTATTAACAAAAACGTTTTAGTGAAAATACAAATATAAGTCCGTAAACATTCACACAATGAAATGTTAAACGTTTAATTTGATTTCGCATACACTACTTTTTTGTGTATTCTATTGAAAGACAAACACCATCGTCTTATAGAACAAGAATTTACACCCTTCAAAAAATGCTGGTTCATAGATGGGCATGCCACAGTTGTTTTCAATTCGATTAGATTGGTTGATATAGCCTGACGTTTGACTTTGTTAAGTTTTATTGACTTTCAAAAATATATTAACAATGACATTTTAGTGAACGGAATATTGATAAGTCCGTTAAAACTTACCATATCAAATAATAGACTTTGTCAACCAATGAACGATACAAATGGATTACTGTCATAATCCGTCTTGATAGTATTTGAGTGAATGCTTGCATCTTATTTTTCAAAATGGTCTACTTTTGTATAATTTTCTTTTGTGACATTTCATTTTATTTTTTATCATAAACACTTCATCTTGCAACCTGTTTACCTGAATATTATACTGTTACAGCTTAAAGAATAAAACAAAAGTCTAGATGTGGTTGCTCCTTTATTCGAGTGCAAAGTGTGTGTTTATAAGTGATCGTAGGAATAAAAGAATATAAAAGAAACCACATTTAACTCAAATATACGCTTCTTGGAATGTATTTATGTTTTGAAAAATCTATAATTGGATCTTGGAGTTCAGTTAAGTAGAAAAAAAAAACAAAGAAAAAACTTCACAGAACTGTCAAGTTTCATAGACAACTATTACAGTGTATCCAATTTAACGGAAATAAAGGTAGGTTAACAAAGTCTTTATTGCGAGTAATACGCTGTGTTCATTACGTTTTCCTTCTGATATATAATAAACATTATATGTTATTTAGGTCTCAGACAGGGTATATACTGTGACATTCCCGGCATAGAGTTTATATCCCCTGAGCCGAAGGCGAAGGCGATATAAGCCCTAAGCCGGGAATGTCACAGTATATACTCTTTCTGAGAGCTGAATTACACATATATTACGGATTACCCCTGACTTAATGTTATTTTCCAGTGCAGGTATTTGTTGACAACACATATATATTGAAAAACCCAATCTGATATGTTCGGCATACGTGAAGGATTTGTTTAATTTTCTGTGAACATAATTTTATCGTGTATGTGAAAAATTATAATAAGACTTTAAACATTAAATTTAAGTATTAAAAGTGTAAATTGCGTGATTTTGTATCAAAAATGTATTATTGACTGAATCACGTCATTTTTTTCTTCTCTGTGAGCCTCTGACAGTCTGATAACTTTTGACTACGTCACATAGTAACCGGTGTTATGATGACGTTTTTGAGGTTCCATTTGGTGATAAAAACGTCGTATATACCCCGGCAGTTTCCTGAATATATACTGACATCTCTGTGTTGCTATCCAATCACAAACCTCGACACATTTGTCATCCGTAATATATGAATATATTTGTGCATTGGTTGACTGATTTTTTTATTTTTTTATTTTTATGATGTTACGAGTTTAGCAGTATATGAGATAACCTGGTGAAGTTCCATGGCTAATTCAGCCTGAAATTCCAGTCAAAGAATTCCTAAATACCACCATTTTCATATTATATAACAATTGAATTCTTCAACTTATAGCATATGCAAATATATAAAAACTAATTTTAATCGGTATAGTGTACAGATTCAGAAAATATAAATGTTTGGAAAAAATACAATAAATGTTATGCATACCTGTTTTAAGAAAATCTTCAGTATCTTGTAAAAACTCAACGTTAGGTCAACAGTTGGTTTATGTTTTGGATCATAAGATTGACAATTCTGGCCAACACTGAAGTGCTGAGTACTGAAAGAGGTACGAAAAATACCAGAGGGACAGTCAAACTCAAAGATCGAAAATAAACTGACAACGCCATGGCTAAAAATAAAAAAAAAAGACAAACCGACAAATAGTAGTCCAGAAGACACAACATAGAAAATTGAAGAATAAGCAACACGAACCCCACCAAAAACTAAGACGTTTTCCTTCTAATATCTTATAAACATATGAATATATTTGTGCATTGATTGACTGATTTATTTTTTTTATTTTTATAATATAACATGTATTGCAAGTATGTTATGAGTTTAGCTGTATATCAGATAACCTTGTTGAGTTTCATGGCTAATTCAGCCTTCGATTCCAGTCAAACAATTCCTTGATTCAACCATTTTCATATTATATAACAATTAAATTCTGCAACTAAAAGAATATGCAAATATATAAAAACTAATTAAAAAGCAGTAACAAGAATGGAAATTAGTTGTACTAGATTTGAGAGGTTTCATCACTAATAACACTGGTTCATCCGTATTTGAGTAGTCGAGTGAGATTTATCATGTGACACTGTCTTGAATGTCTAAACCAGAGAAAAAATGTCAAATGCTAGAAAATCCTAAATTAATGTCATGATCTAGTAATTCATCTAAATTGCCAGACGAAATTTGTTCATTCAAATTATGTCAGAATTGATTTAGAACTGATATCTATTTTTGAAAGATTTGTTGTATACACTGTGAGTAAAATTGAATTAAATTGAGATTAAACCTAAATGAACTTCAACATTCTATCTTTTTAATCTAATTCCAGGCAAATTAATGATTAGCATCGAACTCTTGAATTCACAGTTAACTAGAGAGACGGAGGTTGCCAAATTGATATTTAAACAGATCACATTTAATACTTAAACTTTTGTCACTTAGAATTAAAGTATCTGTCATCATGATTCAACGTATTGCATACATGAATGGTACTGTGAACGATAATTTAAATAATTGGTATAGACAAATATTGTTATATATATACACAGAGACAGAAGATACGAGAGGGATATTCAATACTCATAAGTCGGAGATAAACTTGCAACTCCACAGCCAAAAACGAGAAACGCACGGTGGGTATGGTTGTCCTGCGAGAGAACGTACTGTGCTGGTGATTTGGTCCTGTCAGGTGCTGGTGGGTCCTGATTCTGTGCTGGTGGGTTTGTTTACATTGTATCAGAACGGCAATAAAACGACTGTTTTGTTGCTTAATTTTTCTCTGAAGCGTCATAAGTACTATGCAAAGTATATTACAACAATATTATATTGCAAAAGTCGTACAAGTTCGTTAAACGGAATTGTCCTGACGCTGTGCTGGTGATAAGAAAAACGGTCCTGGTACTGTGCTCCAATGTCCTGGTTCTGTGCCTTTATATTTTAGTTAAAAGAAGCATATATTCAAGATCATTGATGCTGCATTGTTATTGACTAATTAACTGTTGTCTGCTTTCTTGAAATTGACATTGTTGTGAATCTGTTTACTGTTATTATGAGAGAAAAAATACACCTATTTTTTTTTTTTTTTTTTTTTTAAATTAACTGTAATTTTATGTATTGGCCTGTTGATGGAACCCTTCTTGTCCCTTTTAAGATAAGAAAATGTGTTAACGATTTTCGGGATTACGATCATTTTGCAAGATTACCAAAATACGTTGTAATTTATACAATACTTATATAATGCAGATGATGTGGTATGTTTGTTGTCAATGGAAAAAATTCCGTAATGCCCGTGTCACACTGTCCCGATTTTTATATACGATGGACACCCGAATGCGAAAATTGTAAGTTCGTACGAAGTTGGTCCCGATCTCGTTAAAATACCAAAAAGTGACCGAAGCAAGTACGATGAATAACAAAGTCTATACGATGGTGCCGAAATTATATACGATAGCAAAAGATGGACATACGAATGTTAACCGAAGACGGGTATTTAAGCTTCATATCTCAGCCGAAGCCTACCAATGGACCACGAAGGCTACACGATGGATTACGAAGGCTACACGATGGATTACGATGATGGCGCGATGGCCATACGATGTCTAAACGGCGTGTACAGCTTACGATGCATTTAAATTATATGTCGAAGGCATCATGCGTTTTAAATTGTTTGATCAATATTGAATATATAGTATATTGTACATTTAATTTCTGGTTTAATCATAAGACGGAAGACCGTGGGCTTGAAGGGTAAAACTTAAATATGTTACATACGAGGGGATGCCACGCTCGGCATTGCCTTGTTTGAACTGTAAAATGTGTGCTCTAGTCTGAATAATCACCCATAATTATGCCCATGTTTACTGATCTATCTTAAAGGTAAGGTAATGGGTTCGTTGATCCCTTTTATTAAAAAAAGCTCTTTCCAGGAGAATATCATAATAATATAGACAAAAGGAAGGATGTGGGGAAAGCAACAAATGCGGCAAAATATGACATATAGAAAACAAAATGGTTATGGAGTAAACATTCGTGTGACAACAACCCAGACGATACATAAAAAATCAGAATAATGAAGAAAAAGTTGGTTTCCCTATATACGTGTACCTGCAGTGTTGGTGTACGAGGCGCGTTTATTATTTTCATTATGTTACTTGATATGAAAAATTGACAAAACATAATATTTTACTTGTAAAAGTAAATCCTGAGCCTGTAATAGCTGCTCTTCTTGTTCCATTTGAATAAATAGAAACAACGATGTTGCCTTTCTTGTTCTCATAGAATCATATGATATGAGCTTTAAGTTTTGTGAACGTCTTTCTTAACTGTCGTTTTAGACTGACCAGTGCATATCGCGCATGGCACTTTAAATGTATTTTAGCGCGAAAATTAACTTACATTTAGCTGGATTTATTGCCGTCGTAGTTCCATCTTGTCGCCTTCGTACTTTTATTCGATGGCAACACAACGGGATTACGAGGTCTTCACGAAGTCGTGTTGCCATCGAAAGACCTTCGCGTAGCTTCGTGATTCATTCGTGTAGACATCGTAATGTCAAAACTGCCCGATGGAAACGATGGAAACACGAATGCAATACGATGTTCAAAGATGCATTCCCGGTGACATTACGATGGTGAGGATGGTGATACGAACTAAATACGAACCCTCAACATCGGACGCACCTTCGGGGATTTTTTAACATGTTAAAAAATTTAGAACCCTTCCCGAAGTTGTCCCCAAAGGCTAGAAAAAGTGGCCGATGGTTCTACGATGGTTCAAGATGGCACTACGAATAGCCCGATCTGGATACGATCAGTCCCGATTTTGAAAATTTCCATAATCGTGTTGCCATCGGCGTAAAAATCGGGACAGTGTGACGCGGGCATAAGAAACCAAAGAAAGTATGTGTTAACAACCATACGTCATCGTACGACCTTCAACAATAACCGATAAAATAAAAATGTAAAAGGTTTTGCATAAAAATGGAGAGCAAAAATATAGAACAAAGGACTTACTGAGCGTTTGAATCATATGTCTTTAGCAGCTTTAAACACATTTGTTTGTGAACAATTGAGTGCTGACTATAAGAAAGACAATAGTATTGCGGGTTTGCTTGTTTTGGGGTTTTTGTCGGAGGGGGGGGGGGGGGGGGATGGGGGATAAGTTAAAGCGAGGTTACAGTGAAAGTTTTAAGCTTGGAATAGTTTCCCGTAAGATTTAAAAGTTGTATTTTAAAAGAAAAATGTATCTTATAGCTATTAAGAATCACTTGCTGTATCTGTAAGATATTTTCAACATTTTTTTTTTGTCTGAAGGGTTATCAGGTATTTTTTTTCGAAAACCTCGTACACACTAACAAAACTAAGATTTCTTAGCTTTTTCATTTCAAAATTCCAAAATAGCTTGTTAGCTAAACCGTGAGGTCATTTTTAGGTAAGGTAAAGTACCCTCCTTTCGAAGTAGCCTGGTCCTACAGACAGAAAGATGTGTCATTTGTCGGACTAGTCTACTCTTAAAGTAGGGTAGTTTACATAACTTACAATGACTTTTCTGTTGAGCAAGCAAGATAACCAAAGTTATCCCGTTGTCTACACACTCATTGAAATTGGCTGTAATATTGCAAAAGTTCAAGCGATAGGGGCAAACTTACCGAGTAAAAAAAATCAAAATGTCTATCTCCCTTGCACATTTTAGAAAATTCAGATCAGATAACGAAACTGGGTCCAGCAACATTTATAAGCAATTAAAGATTTTGACCCTCACAGTTTCCATTCACCACAAATATTCTCGTTACAACGAATCATTTTAAATACAAAAATACAAGTTGCAGCCTTTGGTTATCTATTTTAAAATAAGTGTATACGGATAAAGATATGAAAGGCAGCAGGGTCACCTGGGTGAGGAGTCCATGTCATCTGAAATAAATGCTAAGCATATATCTAGATAGCGACAGATAACCATGACATTAAAAAACTCTCTTCTTTTCGATTTTTTTCGAACAAATTGACACATAAAATGAATTATATAGTATTGTGGAATTTTTAACTTGTGTTCAATTCATTGGTTACACCTTTTACTAGAATAACAATCCTGTCAAGTATGAGCTGGGTAAAATATTTCAGAAAAAAAGATGGAAATGTGAAAGTTTCGGTGCGTCAGGTGCAACAGCATACGGACAGCTAACATGCCTCGTCAGGGTGGAAGCTAAAAAGTCCACGAAAATTTGATTTAAAACCTTTATTCGTTCCAACAAAGTAAATGATATTTTGTTGAGGATTTAACCATATACGACAACAAGATTTTTTTTTTTTAGAATTTACAGCTCTTCTATAAATACATGCAAAGCAAACCTTGTTTAAATTGCTTGCTATGATTGTTTGGATGGTTGTAAACGAAAGGTAAGTAGTATGTTTACTATATACTAGAATTTGTTTGGACAATAAACATTAACTTCAATTCCTGTCAGTTTGTATTTGTCCAATCAAATCCCAGTATGTATTGAAACTCCGCCTACCTATTGTTTGAAAATATCCTTGGAGCAAACATAGCAAGCAAGTCAATCAAAGTTATTTTTGCATGCTTTTAAAGAAGAGTTTTACTATATAAGCAAAGAAGCGTTTAAGTCTTCGCCAAAAAATACTATCAATTTCTTTTTGTCCTATGTAAACTTCCGTACCATTTCCTTCCATTCATGATCATTAAATTGAACTGTAAAATATTTCTTGGTACCTTCTTAATTCCTTTATAAGTCTTATGTAAACATAATTATGACAATAACTTTTGTGAGCACAAGATTCACTGCACACTTTTAATTAAAGTTCTGCTTAATCAAACATTAAAATGTGAACTTAAGTTTTGAGACTTTTTTAATCGACACGATTGGGATTTTTGCATATGAGAACATGTTTTATCTATTAGTTGAAAATGCGGCTTTGAACTAGCTTTCAGTACCTGTGAGCATTTGTTGTTCAATAATGTGTGTCTTTGTGTTATTATTTTTGTGATAAATTGTTGTGTTGCTACACCACTGTAACAATGAAGGAGGAAAAAGGGGGGGGGGTTGAGTAAGTGGGGAAGGGTATACGGAGCGCTAACAAACATGTCTATGCAGCATGGGCTTTGATCATTGTTGAAGCATCAATGTAAGGGGCATTTAATATCTTAATAAAACTATTTTTATTTCAGATAGTATATATTGTTATCTGATATTGGACGAAAGAGGTTGCCCTGTTATGTAATTGTGTAATATAAGTAACGATCATTTGAAAACACATATTAAACAGCCAAATGGATGCACAAGAGCTAAAATAGGAGTCATAGATCCTATTGACAATAATTATCTGCCCAATTTTATTGATTTTGTAACATTTGTTTCAAATATGAGCAACTTCTTATCCAAAATCACCAGCACCGTATCAGGACCCACCAGCACAATGACAGGACCCACCAGCACAGTATCAGGACATGAATAAATTGAAATAATGCTAAATTTTTTCACAAAATAGTTTTGTCGTGTGGATTGCGGTATAGAAAGCGGACTCTATGAGCATTTTTGTGTTACGCTTACTGAAACAGTTTAGAGGGTCAACTTTTTAATGCTTTACATATGAACCCATAAGAAACAAAATTGAAAAATCTCAACTGTTTTTTTCAATTTTTTATGAGTGAAAACGTCAAAAATCATCATTTTCGTCTTTGTTTACATTTTTTCATTGATCACCAGCACCCGTCAGGACCGAATCACCAGCACAGAACATTCTCTCGCAGGACAACCATACCCACCGTGAAACGACAAGTAGAAAATTTCAAATTCAGTGATGTCACAGGTGATGAACAGAAGACAATGTTGTGATTACGACAATTTCTAGCTATCCATGAATCAGCCAATACATAACTAAATAAAAAAAAGAGCAAACACGGTAGTTATAGCATAAATCAACACGACGGGTGCCACATGTGGAGCAGGATCTGCTTACCCTTCCGGAGCACCTGAGATCACCCCTAGTTTTTGGTGGGGTTCGTGTTGTTTATTCTCTAGTTTTCTATGTTGTGTCATGTGTACTATTGTTTGTCTGTTTGTCCTTTTCATTTTTAGCCATGGCGTTGTCAGTTTATTTTCGATTTATGAGTTTGACTGTCCCTCTGGTATCTTTATCCCTCTTTCAACGATCGACTGTTATTCGTAAGTAGATGTTCCTATTCTTTAATATTAATGTAGCACAATACTTCAGGACTCACAGGTAAACTCAGAAAGGGAGAGATGCATACAAATTAGCAAAATCTAAGTTTATTAACCAACGGAACGAGTAAAAACTATATGTCATCTTCCTGACTTGGAACAGGAATTTTCTTCAATTTTGGTTTTATAGGTAGCTATACCTTCCACTTTTATGACAGTTGTCCATAGTTATGTTAGTATGACAAAACTCTGTGAACAATCAAATTGTCAATGTGAAAATAATTAGATCAAGCAGGTAAAACTGTATAAACATATATCACACAAATACAAGATGTATGACTGTTCATTTTTTATTACAAATAAAGCCGTTAGTTTTCTCGATTGAATTGTTCTACATTGTCATATCGGGGCCTTTCATAGCTGACTATGCGATATGGGCATTGCTTATTGTTGAAGGCCGTACGGTGACTTATAGTTGTTAATGTCTGTGTCATTTAGGTCTCTTGTGGATAGTTGTCTCATTGGCAATCATACCACTTCTTCTTTTTTATATTGATTGTTAGAACTGTTTGAACATAAGGGAACTATATTTATCAAAATCTTGCTAGTTTCCAATTCTATACTCCTGCCTGATTATGTATTCCAAAAAATGTTGAGATATACACTTTTACCTTCAGTTGTTTCTATGTGGACAAGCGCTTTTATCAAATTATTATTGTTTTTCGGATTTGGTTCTGTACAAAATTAACAAGCCAAAAGACAAAAAATCTAAATCAACACAAATAGATATAGGAAGATTTGGTATGAATGCCAATTAGACAATTCTCAATCTAATTCACAATTTATAAAAGTTAACCATTAATGATCAACACGGAGCCTAGGCTCACACCGAATAGCAAGCTATAAAAGGCAAAAAACTTATTAGTGTAAAACCATTCAAACGGGAAAACAAATGGTCTAATCTATATAGAAACGAGAAATGAGAAACACGTTTGAACAGACGACAAACACTGAATATCAGATTCCTGACTAAGTACAGGTGCAAACAATTGCAGCGGGATTAAACTTTTTAATGGTACCAAACCTTCTCCCTTTCCTGAAACATTAGTATAACATCACAACATAGAAAGACACACTATAAAATATTAATTAGAATGACGTTACTCAATCAAAAAACGAAGTGACTCAAATAAACACACAATGAACGAATAAATGTGATCTCTGATACAATGTTAGTACAGAGTTTACAAAAATAAGGAATGCATGATTAAAGAAACAGTATATAACTGATCACTTTGAAATATTAAACAATTTAGAAAATCACCAACTTTGCAAAAAATACGTTATATATTACGCAGATAAAATGCATTAAAAATAATGATTTATTTAATTTGGGGGAAATAGTCCCTTACGTTTAATATACCACTATGCTGAGATTCAAGATTTTACTATCTTCGTTTGTTTTCTGTCATGATGTTGTCAGTTTAATTTTTGCTATGAGTTTAAATGTCCCTTAGGTATTGTTTGCCTCTCTTTTCTATAAGTCCGTTAAAAGTTACAAAATCAATTTTAAACTGTGTCAACCAACAAAACAAATGGAAAAAATAGTCATATTCCATCTTGAGTATTTGAGTGAATGCTTGCATCAGATATATCAAAATGGTCCATTTTTGTATAATTTCCTTTTGTGACATTTTCTTAATTTTTTTTATTACAAACTCTTCTTCTTGCAACCTGTTTTCCTGAATATTTTATTGTTGCAGCTAAAAGAATTTAATTTCTAGATGTTTTCCTCCTTTATTCGAGTGCAAAGTGTGTTTTTATTAAGTTATCTTAGGAATAACAGAATATAAAAGAAACACCATTTAACTCAAATATGCGCTTGAAGGAATGTATTTATGTTTTGAATAAATCTATAATAAGATCTTGGAGTTCAGTTAAGCTGGGGTCACACATACACGATTTTTACTGCCGTCCTTGACAGGACCATTCCCGATTAAAATTTGTCAAAAGTCTGATCAAGATCTTGTGAATCGTGGATGGAAATTCAAACTTTAATTAAAGTTTCTAAAACAAATAATTTAATCACGACAACAATCAGATATTCTTCAGGAAGCGTCGATATTCAACCGTTTCAAAGCGAATGTATCCGGATAATCCCGTTCTCAACCCGATTTTACCGAATGATATCAGACAGTGACCAGACAGTGACCAGACAGTTAACTGACGCTGACGGAAGTTATCCGTTCGAATAGTTATCAAAGGTACCAGGATTATAATCTAGTACGCCAGACGCGCGTTTCATCTACATAAGACTCATCAGTGACGCTCATATCAAAATATGTATAAAGCCAAACAATTACAAAGTTGAAGAGCATTGAGGATCCAAAATTCCAAAACGTTGTGCCAAATACGGCTAAGGTAATCTATGCCTGGGATAGAAAATCCTTAGTTTTTCGAAAAAATAAAATTTTTGTAAACAGGAAATTTATAAAAATGACCATATAATTGATATTCATGTCAACACCGAAATGTTGACTACTGGGCTGGTTATACCCTCGGGGACGAAACGTCCACCAGCAGTGGCATCGACCCAGTGGTGTAAATAGTTATCAAAGGTACCAGGATTATAATTTAGTACGCCAGCCTAGGGGTGCTATAAACAGTTTCGTATAAGAAACTAGGGTTATTCCCCGACTAAAAATAACTAAGGAGGGAAACCCCTGTTTATTTACTAAATTGGTGAAAAGGTATCATGTTTTTTGTATTTGATTGTAAAAATTAGTAAATTAGCTTTCAATTTACACAGGTGGAATGATTGAAATAATTATAAAAATTATATTAAATATTCATGTTTTGAGGGGAGACAACACTGTAAACATCCTGTGTTTTTGGCTGTGAAAATTGAAAACCTATTTGCAGCCACTGTACCTCTTTTCGGAGCAGGTAACCGTACCCTGAAACAAGTTTTTTTTTAAAGGAAAGGTAAAAACCTATAAATTTCATACAGTTTTAATTATGTAAAATGTGCATGGATCATGTCTTCATGGGTGTGTACATGACCTGATTTCAGTTTTTTTATGTTCAAATTAGGCCTTTGTTTCCCCATGTTCTTTGGATGGATTTTTTGTAATATATCAAAAGTTCACTTTATTTTTATTTCATTATAAACTAGAGAATATTCTGATTCCAGTGATATCTAGTTTTATAAAAGTATCTTTATTAACCAGTCCACCACTAAGGGTCACTTATGCATGATCCCTCAAAATATGACGTCATAGAAAAAAAACTGTTGATTGCACCCTTAAAACATATAATATAGTGATGTGTAAGCATAGAAATAATTCTGAAAAATATTATACGGCATGTATTCATTTATTTAAAAACATCAGTTTGGTAAATTTAATGCAAATATTACAGATTAGTACATAGCAACAAGATATAAGAAAAACCAGACTCTGTGCGAATATTAAAGTTTTTTCAGCTTTTTGTGACGTCATGATATTTTTATTCAATCTCTCATATATTTGGTAACACAAGCTGCACATGAAAAGTGTAGATTTTTTCTTCTTTGACCTTTACTACTGATCAGTGCAACATAGGTTTTTATTCATTATATTATACATTTGGTACTTTTTATAGTCAAAAAGGTACGAGTACCATTCCTAAGAAAAACACAATTTCAATATTTATCTCAACTCAGCTGTAACTGAGTTCATATAATACTAGGGACAAATTATATTTTAAGTAACTTTATTCATGCTTATTTAATAGTTTTTATTCTATTTATTCAAAAGAAACCCTATTCTATGATTTATTTTATTTGTAAAATTGATTAAAATGTGATACAGGAAATGTTTGGAATTTGCCAGTTAAACTGTTTGCCACTGGCCAAAATGCCACTACTACGCGACTTAAAAAAGAGCTGTAGTTTCACTATTCATGGTCACAATCCTTAATGCCCGCGTCACACTGTCCCGATTTTTATATACGATGGACACCCGAATGCGAAAATTTTAAGTTCGTACGAAGTTGGTCCCGATCTCGTTAAAATACCAAAAAGTGACCGAAGCAAGTACGATGAATAAAGTAGTCTATACGATGGTGCCGAAATTATATACGATAGCAAAAGATGGACATACGAAGGTTAATCGAAAACGGGTATTTAAGCTTCATATCTCAGCCGAAGCCTTCACGATGGATCACGAAGGCTACACGATGGATTACGATGATGGCCCGATGGCCATACGATGTCTAAAAGACGTCGTGTACAGCTTACGATGCATTTAAATAATATGCCGAAGGCATCGCGCGTTTTGAATTGTTTGATCAATATTGAATATATATTATATTTGACTTTAAAGTTCAAAGGTCAAGGTCACAGTGGCAGTTGTAATACTAGGCAATATCACCCTTGTAGACACTCTAAAACCAATATGCTTCAAAAGATTTGAACCACATTTGGTATATTGTTCCTCCTTGTAATGATCTGACATTTTTTACGTTCAAGGCCAAAGGTCAAGGTCATGCAGATGGACTTGTTTTTTCTCCTTGAAATAGCATAATACACAGGAAATTGGTTGCTCATTTTTTTACCTGCTGGTTCTAAAGACAATATTAAAGGTATTTCCAGTTACTGAATGTTTTGGTTGATTTAAAAAAAAATAGTTTATGTATCAAATATGCATATTCAATTTACCATTTTCTGCATGTGTCATATACAAATATAGTGTTCATATTTGTCCTCAATATGTTACAAACGAGGGGATGCCACGCTCGGTATTGCCTTGTTTGAACTGTAAAATGTGTGCACTAGTCTGAATAATCACCCATAATTATGCCCATGTTTACTGATCTATCTTAAAGGTAAGGTAATGGAATGGGTTCGTTGATCCCTTTTATTCAAAAAGAGCTCTTTCCAGGAGAATATCATAATAATATAGACAAAAGGAAGGATGTGGGGAAAGCAACAAATGCGGCAAAATATGACATATAGAAAACAAAATGGTTATGGAGTAAACATTCGTGTGACAATAACTCAGACGATACATAAAAAATCAGAATAATGAAGAAAAAGTTGATTTCCCTATATACGTGTACCTGCAGTGTTGGTGTACGAGGCGCGTTTATGATTTTCATTATGTTACTTGATATGAAAAATTGACAAAAAATAATATTTTACTTGTAAAAGTAAATCCTGAGCCTGTAATACATGTAGCTGCTCTTCTTGTTACATTTAAATTAATAGAAACAACGCTGTCGCCTTTCTTGTTCTCATAGAATCATATGATATGAGCTCCATGTTTTGTGGACGTCTTTCTTAACTTTCGTATTAGACTGACCAGTGCATATCGCGCATGGCACTTTAAATGTATTTTAGCGCGAAAATTAACTTACATTTAGCTGGATTTATTGGCGTCGTAGTTCCATCTTGTCGCCTTCGTACTTTTATTCGATGGCAACACGACGGGATTACGAGGTCTTCACGAAGTCGTGTTGCCATCGTAAGACCTTCGGGTAGCTTCGTGATTCATTCGTGTAGACATCGTAATGTCAAAACTGCCCGATGGAAACGATGGAAACACGAATGCAATACGATGTTCAAAGATGCATTCCCGGTGACATTACGATGGTGAGGATGGTGATACGAACTCAATACGAACCCTCAACATCGGACGCACTTTCGGGGATTTTTTAACATGTTAAAAAATTTAGAACCCTTCCCGAAGTTGTCCCCGAAGGCTAGAAAAAGTGGCCGATTGTTCTACGATGGTTAAAGATGGCACTACGAATAGCCCGATCTTGATACGATCAGTCCCGATTTTGAACATTTCCATAATCGTGTTGCCATCGGCGTAAAAATCGGGACAGTGTGACGCGGGCATTAAGAAAGGCATTATTTTAATCGGTATAGTGTACAGATTCAGAAAAGCTGAGAAATTTTAATATATCGCATACAAAGTTTTGCTTTAAGGGTGCTATAAACAGTTTCGTACAAAAAAAACTAGGGGTTGTTCCCGACTAAAAATAACCATGGAGGGAAACCCCTGTTTACTTACTAAATTGGTGAAAAAGTATCATGTTTTTTGTATTTGATTGTTAAATTAGTTAATTAGATTTGAATTAAAACAGTTGTATGATTGAACACTGTAAACATCCTGTTTTTTAGCAGTGAAAATTGAAATCTTATTTGCAGCCACTGTAGCTCTTTTCGGAGCAGGTAACCGTACCCTGAAACAAGATTTTTTTTAAAGGCCAGGTAAAAACCTAAAAATTTCATGCAGTTTTGATTATGTAAAATGTGCATGGATCATGTCTACATGGGTGTGCACATGACCTGGTTTCAGTTTTTTTATGTTCAAATTATGCCTTTTTTTCCCTATGTTCTTTGGATGGATTTTTTTTAATACATTAAGTACACTTTATTTTTATTAAATTATAAACAAGAGAACATGCTGATTCCAGTGATATCTATTTTTATACAAGTATCTTTATTAATCTGTCCACCACTACGGGTCATTTATGCATGGTCCCTCAAAATATGACATCATAGAAAAAACTGTTGATTGCACCCTAGACCCATACCGAACAGCAAGCTATAAAGGGCTCCAAAATTACTAGTGTAAAACCATTCACACGGGAAAACAAACGGTCTAATATATATAAAAACAAGAAACGAGAAACAATTATAAACCATATAAACAGACGACAACCACTGAACGTCAGTACAGGTGCAAACAATTGCAGCAGGATTAAACTTTTTAATGGTACCAAACCTTCTCCCTTTTCTGAAACAGTAGTATAACATCACAACATAGAAAGACACACTATAACATATTAACTAGAATGACTTTACTCAATCAAAAACTGAAGTGACTCAAATAAAAACACAATGAACGAATAAATTTTATCTGTGACACAATGTAAATACAGAGTTATTAAAAATAAGGGATGCATTATTAAAGTAAAAGTATAAAATTGATCACTGTGAAATGTTAAACAATTTAGAAAATCACCAACTTTGACAAATTACGTCATATATTACGGAGGTAAAATGCATGAAATATAATGATTGATTTAATTGGGGAAAAATAGTCCCTTACGTTAGCACTCTGCTGAAATTCAAGATTTTACTATCTTCGTTTGTTTTCTGTCATGGCGTTGCCAGTTTAATGTTTGCTATGAGTTTGAATTACCCTTTCTTTTCTATAAGTCCGTTTAAACCAACGATACAAATGGAAAAAATAGTCATATTCCATCTTGAGTATTTGAGTGAATGCTTGCATCAGATATATCAAAATGGTCCATTTTTGTATAATTTCCTTTTGTGACATTTTTTTTTTTTTTTTTTTACCAAAAACTCTTCTTCTTGCAACCTGTTTTCTTGAATATTATATTGTGTTAGCTAAAAGAATAAACACAATTCAATTTCTAGGTGTTTTCCTCCTTTATTCGAGTGCTAGGTGTGTTTTTATAAGTTATCTTAGGAATAACAGAATATAAAAATAAACCTCATTTAACTCACATATGCGCTTCAAGGAATGTATTTATGTTTTGAATAAATCTATAATAAATCTTGAAGTTCAGTTAAGTAGAACAAACAACAAAGACACTTCCTAGAAAACCATTACAGTGTATCCTATTTACCGGAAACAAAAGGTAGGTTAACAATGTATTTATTTTATGAAAGTACCAAATACCAAATGTTTAACCCGAATTTCTGAATTAACCTTCAGTTAAGAAATATATGTTGATCACATGTAGTGCACTTTGTGCTGTTCAGCAATATCCGTCAAATAACTTAATAAACTCATTATAGAGACAAGAATTAAAATGTTGTACGCAAATCGCGAGTTTCTTCTACAAATAACAAATACAAATGTTTGGCAAAATACAATAAATGTAATGCAAACCTGTTTTAACAAAATCTTCAGTATCTTGTAAAAATCAAAGTTAGGTCAACAGTTCATTTATATTTTTGATCATAAGATTGATAATGCTGGTCAACACTGAAGTGCTGAGTACTGAAAGAGATACGAAAAATACCAAAAGGACAGTCAAACTAAAAGATCGAAAATAAACTGACAACGCCATGGCTAAAAATAAAAAAGACAAACAGACAAATAATAGTCCAGAAGACACAACATAGAAAACAAAAGACTAAGCAACACGAACCCCACCAAAAACTAAGACGTTTTCCTTCTGATATCTAATAAACATATGAATATATTTGTGCATTGGTTGACTGATTTTTTTTTTTCATTTTTATGATATAACATGTATTGCATGTATGTTATGATTTTAGCAGTATATCAGATAACCTTGTTGAGTTCCATGGCTAATTCAGCCTGAGATTCTAGTCAACAATTCCTTGATACTACCATTTTCATATTATATAACAATTAAATTCTGCAACTGAAAGCATATGCAAATATATAAAAACTAATTAAAAAGCAGTAACAAGAATGGAAATTAGTTGTACTAGATTTGAGATGTTTCGTCAATAATAACACTAGTTCATCCGTATTTGAGTAGTCGAGTGAGATTTATCATGAAACACTGTCTTGAATGTCTAAACGAGAGAAAAAATGTCAAATGCTAGAAAATCTTAAATTAGTGTCATGATCTAGTAATTCATCTAAATTGCCAGACGAAATTTCTATATTCAAATTATGTCAGCATTGATTTAGAACTGATATCTATTTTTGAAAGATTTTTTGTATACACTGTCAGTAAAACTGCATTGAACTGAGAAAAAACCTAAATCAACTTCTACATTCAATTTTTTTAAATCAATTTCCTCGCAAATTGCTGATTAGCATCGAACTCTTGAATTCACAATTAACTAGAGAGACGGAGGTTGCCAAATTGATATTTAAACAGATTACATTTAAAACTTAAACTTTTGTCACTTAGAATTAAAGTATGTGTCATGATGATTCAATGTAGTGCTCACATGAATGGTACTGTGGACGATAATTTAAATAATTGGTATAGACAAATATTAATATTCATATAAACAGGGTCAGAAGATACGAGAGGGATATTCAATACTCATAAGTCGGAAACAAACTGGTAGCCTCATAGCAAAAACCAAGAAACGACAAAAAGACACTTTCAAATTTCAATTCAGTGATGTCACAGTCGAGGAAGACCTATCAATAACACAGCTTTTAGATATAATAAGAAGAAAAAAAGCATGCAGAGACTTAGAACAAACTTATAACTAAATCAAAAGATTTATGAATGTGAAACTGTTAAACACGATAGTTAAGGCACACATCAACGACCGACTGTTATCCGTTAGTACATGTTTCTATTCAAGAAACATCTTATATTAAGGTAACACGATACTACATGACTCAAAGGTAAATTTGAAATAAGAGAAATGCATACAAACTTGCAAAATACTGTCATATTCCTGACTTGGTACAAGAATATTTTAGTTAAAACTGGTTGTACAGATAGCTATACCATTCATCTGTATGACAGTTTTTCATAGTTATGTTATTATGACAAAACTCGGTGAGCAATCCAATTGTTAATGTGACAATAATTAGGATCAAGCAGGTAAAACTGTATAAAAATACATCACAGAAATACAAGATGTATGAGTTATGTAAAAGAAAACTTAGTTGTTAGTCCTCTTATATTTGATGTGTTTCCCTCAATTTAAGTTTGTAACCCGGATTTGTTTTTTCTCAATCGATTTATTAATTTTGAACAGCGGTATACTACTGTTGCCTTTATTTAGAATTGTTTGAACATGAGGGAACTATATTAATCAAACTCTTGCTATTTTCCAATTTCATACTCCTGCCTGATTATGTATCCCAAAAAATGTTGAGATATACACCTTTACCTTCAGGTGTTTCTATGTGGACAAGCACTTTCTTAAAATTATTATTATTTTCTGGGTTTGTTTCTGTACAAAATCAATAAGCCGAAAGTCAACCTAATTCCACACAATTACATAAAATATAGTGATTTTTTTAATTGTAAAAAAAAAGTTCCTTTACGTTTAATTAACCAATCTGCTGAGATTCAAGATTTTCCTATCTTTATTTGTGTTCTGATATCTTTTCTATTTGGAGGCTTTATTTTTAAACCTGGTAATTTTTACTGAATGTTCCTTATTATAAGTCTAAACACAAGAAACACAAAATAGAAGTTGAAATGTACCTGTAGCTCAGATTTGAAGTTTCTTTGAAAGAAAATTGGTCCTAAATGAACCAATCAAAATAAATCAATATATGAAAGCTGAACCTTTCGACGATTGTGTGTGTATGTCCCACGTATGTCGTTCACATCTTTTTGATATGTTTATGTGAATAATGTGAATAACAAATACATATACAAAATGTCATTACGTTCTTGAATACCAGGAATTTTAGTGTCTGCCATTAGGTAAAATGATATCCAGGTTTAAAGCATTTTCGAAATCCATTGTGACGTTATTTTGGAGGCAATTTGCATTTTAATTAGATTCCGAATGAATGAATATTACGTCGACCTTACACTGAGTGACAACATTAATCTTACAATTTGCATCACTTTATTTTGGTTAGTTTAGTTCGAACAACTTTAAGGAATATAACGTTCCTTTATAATAAGTACATATCGCCGCCGTTTTAGAACTAAATGGAAACAATTCAATAAACGCTAATACTTTTGAGGCAGACATTTTTATATTACATTATTATACAGAACTACTTAACCTTTAAAGATTCTGCAATGTTAACTTGCATACATAAATATAGACTCGGTACATTTTCAATTCAAGTGCACTACACTAGGTTGACTAACTGTAAACATCAAAACATCATATGTAAGTATGTAGTTTATATAAGACCCTTATCATTAATATGCATCAAATACCTACCACTGCACGTTACAAAATTAACAATATATCAGTTACTTATTGGTCTATATGTATATGTAACCTCATCATAGATATTAAGATTAAAACTATGTTCAATGTTATCAAAAGCCTTAAAGATAAGAAGTTAGCAATATCCTTTAACTTTACGTTCCGCTATATCGATGATGTTCTCGCACTAAATAATACAAAATTTGGTGACTATGTTGAACGAATCTATTCCATCGAACTAGAGATAAAGGATACTACAGATACAGCTAAGTCTGCCACATATCTTGACTTACATCCAGAAATTGACAATGAGGTCGGTTGAAAACAAACATTACGACAAAAGAGATGATTTCAACTTCCCAATTGTGAACTTTCCATTTCTATGTAGCAACATTCCCGCATCGCCTGCATACGGAGTATATATCTCCCAATTGATACGACATGTCCGGTCTTGTATTTCATGCCATGGTTTCCTTAGTAGAGGATTGCTACTCACAAGCAAGCTATTAAACCAAGGGTTCCAAATGGTGAAGTTGAAATCATTCTTTCGTACATTTTATGGATACCATCACGAGTTGGTTGACCGTTATGGAAAAACCGTTTCACAAATGATATCGGATATGTTCCTTACGTCGTAACTACAATCCCCTTCCCTTTTCACAAATGTGATCTACTGAATTAGACTATTCTTTTACCGGATTTGTAACATAAGCAACACGACAGGTGCCACATGTGGAGCAGGATCTGCTTAACCTTCCGGAGCACATAAGATCACCCCAAGTTTTTTGGTGGGGTTTGTGTTACTTAGTCTTTAGTTTTCTATATTGTGTCTTCTGTACTATTATTTGTCTGTTTGTCTTTTTATTTTTAGCCATGGCATTGTCAGTTTAGCAATTAGGACCCTAAATTCAAAATTCGGAACGGTTTGACAAATGCCCGTTTTGGCTATTTTATCATAAAAAATACATTTGTATGGAATGAAAATATGAAGATATTTCAAAACGTAATCATGAAGTTTTCTCAGTGCTATTGAACAATTGACCTAGTTGATAGTTTTCATATTTCTCTTCAACGTGTTTCTTACAAATTAAAATATTAAGATGTAATCAATTGACATAAAAAAGACAACATTTTCAAATTCCACGATTGCATTTTTGTGCCATTTTTTTCTTCCTCAATAATGTGTTCATCCGTGATTTAATTGCTGATTAAAGAGAATGTACAAGTTTGCATTTTCAGTCGTCCCAATTAACAAACACTAAGTGATAGATAAAGATTAGTCACAACGAGATTCAGTTCATTTTAAATTATATTCCTCAAAGAGATATAGGTTATATACAAAAGGGGCAAATAAATCAATATTAAACTTTAAATATTCTAATAATTTAACATCAGGTTTAATAAATGGAAAGGTAGGAATAATATTTACATGTTAATACTATAAAAATTTCAAATATATCGTAAAATATAATAATTTTACACATCATTTTCTTAAAAAATTAAATATGGGCCAATAAATAATCCATAAATAATTATTAAAACATATTAACATTTGGTTTGAGAACATTTTTAGTCAAATGCTTTTTTTCATAGACAGCTCTTGGTCTAAATTTATATCAAAAGATATCATAATAAGTCTGTTTTGTCAAATAGCAATTGTTACTGTATGCGTTCAAAGCGCTTTTTCTGGATTTGCCTTCATTATTAACGCTCAAATCCAAATTTTTGTATGTCATGGATGTACAAGACCAGAAAACATTTATATGGCCTTTCCAGAACAAAAAAGATGGGTAAAATCCATCTGAAATCAACGTTCTCTACGTTAGTTTGAAGCCTTAAAAATGCCAAACGTAATTCACAATTGATTACGCATATCTGAACTACTAATGTTTTATAATTATTTACTTACATATTATTCATTGTTTGATATGTCAAATGTATCAGAGACAAATTTTTTAACTAACTAAAGTCTTGTCTAAGTTGTAAACATCTGACGCACGTTGTTATAAAGATACATGTACTTTTTTTTTAATTTTAAAAGGAGAAACAGTTGCCTTATCCTACCGTCGCCTGTGACAGCTCTTATGGGAATATATAAGTGTTATGATACAGATTGTTTTAAATTATTTAAGGGAAACAAATTGATTAAAATCATATTTTTGTAGAACGACTCTGCCTAAAGATAACAGTAAAGCTAAACTATAATTTCAAACACACCGATAAATATTCCATCTTAAACATAGTTGTTAAAAATAACATATTTGTATGTAAGATGTCTATACGTAAATGTTATCATTATGACTATCAAATAAAGTCAGACACATCAATATATATACATTGATGAAAATATCTCTAGGTATTTGAGGATTAACCGTAAAACTAACCTTTATGTTCAAACAAAACAAAATATATTTGTGTAGGCAATCTTAACAAGGTAGACGTTTAACTATTTGCAAATTACAAAATCAAACATTAAACAAATATATTTTTATGTAGGAAGGATATATGAAAAAGGCAAACAAATATCAAAGGGATATGCAATCAAACTAGACAAAAACATCTTGACAATGGCATGGCACAAAAGATAAAAGACCAAAAGATAATCAAAAGGACATATTTTAACTGAGTGATTTCCAATCTCTCGTGATTTTTGTTAACATCAGAGAATAAGCAAAACATATTTGAATTGTCCATGCTATATCTGTCTTCATCTAATGCAAAGTAAAACTCCAAAGTGTATATCCCTTTCCTTTAGTGGACATCTATCCCAGACGCGCGTTTCGTCTTCAAAGACTCATCAGTGACACTCGAATCCAAAGAACGTTATAGGCCAAATAAAGTACGAAGTTAAAGAGCATTAAGGACAAAAATTCTTTAAAAAAATGCCAAATAAAGCTAAGGTAATCTATTCCTGAGGTAGAAAAGCCTTAGTATTTTAAAAATTGAAAGGTTTTGTAAACAGTAAGTTTATAAATATGACCATATCAATGATAATTTATGTTAGCACAGAAATGTTGACTACTTGACTTGTGATACCCTCGGGGAAATAAAACTCCACCAGCAGTGGCATCGACCCAGTGGTTGTTAACCATGGTGACCTCGGTTACCTTAAGAAAACCCGTCTTCTTCTTTAAAATGAACCACATTGAAAAAATAAAAAAAAACAAGACTATTTTGTAAACATTTTGTGTATTATTAGTTTTTTTTAAGTATAACATTCAAGGTGATGAAGATAGGCAAATCCTATAATATCACTTTGAAAATATTGATTTTATTTAGAGTCAGTTTCCTAATACATTCAGAATTGAATAAGAGTTTGGATGACTTGCTTGCCATGCTTACGTTGTTCGTTTTAATGTTTGATCAGGCAGTGTGGTTTAGATTGACATCTGCAAACAATATAAGTAGGCGGGGTTAAACCTGTATATAGGTAATTTGATAATTTCCTATCAAATTTAAGTATATGGATACAAGTTTATCGGCACCTTTTAATAATGTTTTCAGATGTCAATCAGTAGGAAATTGACTCTATCTAAATGTCCTTCTTAGACTTATTGCATCCTATCTGATCACTGCGATCAGTTTTTACAATACATATGGATATTAATTTTAAGTTAATTCTATCTTTAAGTTTACAACTTTCTGTTCATATACGTAGGATAGAAATATTTACGCAGACACAGTTTTGCAGGTATGTTATAGTTAACCTCCCATTCGAAAGAAGTTTATTCTGCCCCGTATTTCAATTTACACGGTCAAATCAAGATTGAGTGTATGGTATTAGATCTAAACAAAATCTAGCCCCTTGATGAAGAACAACTTATATAATCACTTCATATTTATGTCGTCATGTTATTGGCTGTTACCTGCAGCTTGATATCACTTTGAGAGAAGTGTTTCATTTACAACAGGTATTATAAATTATTCCAGCCGATATGCAAAATGGTATAAGGACAATTATTACCATGGATAATGTGAATTTTATTTATCCAACAATTTGAAAGTAGTGTTACCGATGAGTCTTTTGTAGATGAAACGCGCGTCTGGCGTCAATATAAAATTTTAATCCTGGTATCTATGATGAGTTTATCTAATTTATTTCTGATGTTTACATAGTAAAGCACTTTAAAATTTCAGCAAATTGTTAGATAGATATCATGAATTTTGAACTCATGGTTGCTAGTAATAATGGCTTAGATCTCTCTCAATATTTATGTTCTTTGTCAAATACAAAAATACTCATATATGCTTTGTTCAAAATATATATGTCCATATTAGAAGCTGGGAGGATACTTGACATGTGTATTTATTGTTTTATTTCTCTTTTATGATGTGTTTGTTTCCCTCTGTTTTCGTATTTGACCTAGTTTCGCGTAAACCATGTGTTCAACATCTGTAACAAATAAATGGCACTGTGTGATGAAAACATTCCAGATGCTCTGTTGATCGACCTTATAATACATAGTTCTGCACTATGATTAAAAAAGATTGATTATACCTTATGTATTTAAGTCGTGTTATGAAAGACATTTTCCTCTATTCAGTAGCTTGCATAATCTATTAATTATATTATTTAAGATGTTAAAATTAACGTAATCGAGAGAACAAAAGTACACGTTGCATTATAAAACACAATAAAAATGTCACTTTGTAACGTTCCCGCACTGATAACATTTACAGTACAGGTTTAATTCTATTTAGCAATTTGTTTATGCATCGACCTTTTTTGTTATTATATTAGAGGAGTAGTGATATTTTCTTTTATTCGTGCACGGAAATATACTTGATCAACGAAACTAGAAGTGACTTTTTATGGATAATTTGTGTAAGGAATAAGCTGCTGATTAATAAAATTAGAACATATTCATTCATCTAAATTTATCTATTCCTGTAAATTTATATCATGATCTAACCTCAACATAACTCAAGAGACAAATAATTTAAGCAAGCCATTCTGGGGTATACCAATTGGTACTGTTAATAATACTACTTACGCTGGATCGATACCTCTATCGGAGAACTGTTGCAGCCAAGAAACGGATCGTGTGGTGTTGTTATAAAATTTTAATTTGGAAATCGTGCATAGCTTTGATTCCTTGGCCGGCTTTGGCTTAATGTTATGTCCTTTTCCTTTGGTTGATTTGCTCTTCCTTTGTAACCGTGTTTTAGATTTTCAAATAGTATTGCCTCTAGCATCACTGATGAGAAACTACGCATTTAGTGCCGAACACTTGGCATAGTTTTTGTTGATACTACCAATGTTTGATACATATGCTCTTAGACAGTTAGTTCACGAGAGTTACACCATCCCAGTGTCTAGTTTTTCAGTACTGGCATGAAAAATAAAGATATTGTGTTATTTAAAAGATTTACCGATCTAAAAAATATTTTTGTTAATTAAGGAATACATCTGCTTCATGTACAGCTCTTAATCCTTCTCCGTCTTTTGCTAAATCTTTGGTCCGTTTCAGTTTAAAGGAACTTCATTTTTTAACCAAGTTTTTGATTTTCATTTATTTTGGTATTGATCATCATTGTAGAGACATGTGCATCTGGGGTAGAAACAGAATGGAGCCATTATGATATATCAATACTACCACTGAGTTGGGAATTATTTCTTAAATTTTAAAATATTTCACCCTCAACCATAACTAGTTATAAATGCGAACTTAGTGCAGCAGATTTATTCAGTTACTTGTGATTTGGTATAACATCTGCATCGATTCCCCAAAAATCATATACTTAAGACACAAGTGCTTCTCATAGAGTTCTTCATCTTGTCGGGTGCCACTAGTGGAGCAATGGTCTACGTTGTGGGGTTAATATGCTATTTTTTTCGCATTTAAGTGTGACCATGTTTATATTTTTCTGTTGTTTTGTTTTAGCCATGTAGTTGTCAGTATCTCTTTGGAATATATTTTTAATGACCCCTCGGTATCTAAAGCAGCATTTTTAAAATAAATTTTTACAAAAATTACTGAGACAAATGGGTTGAAAAAAATTAACGAGTTATTGAATAGCTGCTATTTTGAATTATGTTGATAATATTGTTGATATCAGCACTAAATGATTTACTTCACAAGTCCTCATAGATACATGGCTTAAAACTCTGTACGCCAGACGAACAATTCGTATACAAACTCAGTGATGCTCGGAAATTTTGGAAGTATACTTTGATTTTAAAAATAATATACCTACAAAATTATTCATTGAATTGTTGGTTTTTCTTTCGACTGATATGTTTGTTTTATCCTCTCTTCAACACAGAAAAGAAGATATATGGTTAAACTACATGACCATCAGTTATTAGAACAGTATTACAATAAGCAATTATATTTACATTCAAAAATCATTAAACAAATGACCGTATACATAGTTGGATTGATATTTCACTCATTATTTGTTATTTCAGGATTTTCCCTTGCAATTGATATGAAACAGATTTATTATCAATTTTTAAACAGTTTGGTTTAATTTGTTTAGCAGAAGGATGAATAACATATATTCTAATACTAATATACTGGTAGTGTTTATTAGTGACCACATGTGTCATTTGACCTAACCTTGTTCAGTGATTTTGTGTTCATACAGCCATTTTATAGTAGAACATAATAGACCTTTCTGTAAAATAATAACTTTCTAAAAAGAACTATATTGAAAAAAATGATTTGTCCGTGTAAAACAAAAATTGACCCACATTAATATTAATGATTCCCAGGAAAACGTATGCTTCTTGCTATTTCACTTTCCATATGCACAATTTCTTTTTTTCTTCAAGTTTAATTGCTTTAACTTAATTGAAACATATATATTAACTTTCCTAATGACTGATTTCTTTTTTCATTCATGTCACACATTTTGCTGTTTTTCGAACATGAATCTGTGACTAATAGATAAAATATCAAAAACAAACTGTAATGGTTTGGTTGCGTGTTAAATAGGTTCCTGAACTGTGTTTAAAGTAATTTAAATTCAGAGAATACCGAATATTGAATAGGAAAGTCTTTCACAATATTGTTCGTGAGAGTAAAATGAATGGTACATGGATCACTATATCAAAACTTTATGGGATTCAAATTAAGATTATACAAATAAAATAATTCTTTGTTATCACTATGATAACGTAAACGTTAATCCTTAAGATGTTATCAAAATGTTCCTATGGTGCATCAAAATTATTTTGAAAATCAATACAGTACCTCCTTCTTTTATTAATAACGATGTCCTCATAACAGTGTCAAAATCAATATACTAGTGAAATCATTCCTTGTAAAGGTTTCGTCTGCCCACTTATCGTGATATTTAACTTTTTTCTTCAACATCTTAAAGAGCCATATTTTTTTTTATTCTGTAACTAATAATACCGTTAATTAAGAAGAATACTGATGAAAGAAATTGAATAAATGTGATGTATACATTAAGATATTAAAAATAAGAACTAATACCATCCCCAATTCAACTTTTCCGATACTCATAGAAAAAAACAATACGCTATTAATTTAATGCATGCAAAGCGCTTCCATAAGTCTATCAATGAAAATACTAAAACATTAAAAAGATTACTAATTGTTATAAATCCAACGCTTTTCTAGATTGACCTTCATCAAGAACGTTTAAAGCCGAACATTTGAAAGCATATGATGTATAAGATCCAAAATAGTTGAAAAGCTAAATGACCAAAAGTACCTAAAATTTACTAATTTTATCTAAGGTAACTTTTCCTGAGGAAGTTGAAACTTCAGTATCTTTAACGGACATTTTAAGTTAATTCGTTATAAATGTCATAAGATGATCTGTTTTTGAAAGTGGGATTGATTTATATGTGTTTAAATGTTTTGGTTAGTACTGATTCCTGTGACTTCTAATACTTCAGCTTCCAAAACGTGCAAATTTCTCGATAAACTTAGGCGTGAGCTAGACTTGTATGATCTTTTTGAAATATTGTATCACAGTTGCAATGATAATACTCATGTTTTAAGCACGTTAGTCTCAGTCATAGCTTCAATCGTATGTTTTTAATGTAAGATATGTTGTCAACTGTATTATAATGAAATGATTTGAACTATGCGAATGACTTTTTTGGAACGTATCCCAAAATTAATATTCATTCAACAAGTGTTACTGTGTGAATGAAGAAATGAACATACCGTCTTACAAACAATATGCATCAGTATGCATTACTTGAAAGGACATTAAACATACATATTGATGTTTTTCTTATGTAAATAATAGCTTAATAAAGAAAAGGATGCCTACCATGACAACTAGACAACCTCCCAATGGTGACAATTAAAATACCTATATCATATAAAAACATGAAAAAGAGATGAAATTGATATAAAATGGCTTTACAAAAGATAAAGATTATTCCATGCATTGGTTAGGAGTCCCCTGACAGTAAGTTTCATATAAAGATAGGGAAGAAGTTAGGTCATGCCATTGTACCAAACACATTACTGTCCCCTGAACTAATTTCACCTTATGGATCTGTCATCTACAAATTTATATTGATTTGTTTTTCTGTCACGTAAATAATTGTTTTGCTACTCTAACTATTGGAAAAGGAGTTTCACTTATGTAATCCTGACAGATATATTATATATAGCTTGTCGTCGCGATTAAAGCGTCTGAATGTCACATACAGAATAGAACTATTCCCATGTTGTGTACTTGTAATGGATAAAAAGATACATTGTATAACGTGAACTAAATGGTTTTGTTACTACTAGAGTACAATAAATTCCGTTTCTTTCTGAGAAAATGGGTTATTATATGTGTATTTATTAAAGCCATTTAAATTTCCTCGTTCAAACGTGTGAGTACAGTATTCGTGGTAGAGGGATTTGCTCGGTAGCTTTCTTATTTTGTCTTAACTAAATCCGTACGATATCCTTTATCATTTTCAAAAATAAAGTACAGTGGACAATCTTGAAGTCGAAAAATAATAGTAGAATTTAATCATTTAAATAGTTTGTAATGTTCATAAGCGTGTCTGCATTGTTGAAAAGTACAATCACAAAAAAATTCCGAAGAAAATTCAAAACGGAAAGCTCCTAATCAAATGTCAAAATCAAAGACACAAACACATCAAACGAATGGATAACAACTGCTATATTCCTGACTTAGAAATTTTTTTATGTATAAAATTGCGAATTAAACCTTGTTTTATAGCTAGCTAAACCTCTCACTTTTATGACAGTCGCATCGAATTCCATTATATTGACAACGATGCGTGACCAAAACAAACAGACACAATAGGTATAAATGTCAAAAAGGGGTATAGCAGTCAATATTGTGTTATAATCTGAATCACTTAAAAAAAAACAATTATTAATAAAGTAGCACAGAAAATCATGTTTGCTGGTTTTATAAATACAAACTATGCTGGACAGTTTTAACATTGAATAGTCTTAAATCCGGCAACTATTTTTTTCCAGAACGATTATCGATTGTTCAGATGCTTTTATGTAAAATCTGCATATTAAGCGTTATCTCAAACTCTTCAATGTATTTGGAAAATGAAAAATAAAAAACATGGGTTGATAAATTTATAACTGAATGTAACTGAATAATTTCTGTAAGAATTCCACATTACATGAAAAACAAACTTGTGCTATATAACTGAAGATTCAAATTATTTATCATCTGTTTTTATTTCAATTGCACAATTGTTTAGAAATTAATGCAATGTTTAGTACTATTGGAGTAAATTTTTTTAACATCCAAATATATATCAAAATAAATGTAAAACTAATTAAATGGAAATTGATTTATTCCACATTATATTAAAAAAATATAGAAAAGTAAATAAAGAATTACTTCGGAATACACTTTGATTCTAGAATACACATAAAACAGTGTTCATTTATATCTAGGAATTCGAGGACAGATTACTGTCTACAAGTCTCTACTCCTTTATAACTTAATCTAATAAAATTAGATATTGTTTGACTTTTTCAACTGTTCGAGCATTTCTGTTGAATGAGAGAAAAGAAAAAAGTTATAAATGGCACATATCCGACGCGCTTAACTCACCAGGAACGCTCAAAGCCGATGTTGAGAATCAAGGATGTATCAGAACAGAATAAGACAAAAATAGACCTTAAAAATAGACAAACCCATCAATGATCAACTGTGCCTGAGGGACTTGAAACCTTAGTTTTTATATAATATCAGAATTTAAAAAACGGACAATATAGACATATTTGCTATGACATATGTCAGTAAATGACAACTGAGCTGATGATACCATCGACCAGCGGTATCGACTAAGTGCTGCAAACAAAAGTAAAAGCACTTGATATAGTTTAAGTCGCGTTTGTTATTTCTTACACGTGGCTGAGACCGCTCATGATTGACTGATTACCTTTTGGCAATTAGTGCTTCTGCATTTGTAATGTTTAAATGTAAAAAATAATGTAACTTAACATGTAAAAGCATTTTTGGAGTAATCAACCCAAAGCTATCGTTAACGGTTATCTTTACGATGTTTTATGAAATATCATTGGTCATTCAGTCTTTTAAAAAAATCAGTTGCAAAAGAGGCATGAAAGTTACGAGAGGTACAGTCAAACTCATAGATTGAAAAGAAACCTGACAAAGCCATGACTAAACATAAAAAGACCAACAGACAAATAATAGTACAGAAGACAAAACATAGAAATAATTTGGTAGGTCATAAATGTGAAAAGGGAAGGGTATTGTAGTTACGACATAAGGAACATATCAGATATCATCTGTGAAACGGTTATTTCATAGCGGTCAACCAACTCGTGATGGCGTCCAAAAAATTTACATAGCGATTTCAATTTCCCATTTGGAACTCTTGGTTTAATATCTTCCTTGTTAGCAGCAATCCTCTTGCAAGTGACATTGACATAAAAAGGACAAAATATGCTCTAACATCAGATTAACAATAGAAGATTTGGATCGATATACATATAAATATACAGAGCTTGAAATTAATTGATTACATTTATACTGTTTAAGATCATGAATTCAAAAGTTTGTTCCTCCTAGAGGGATGCTGATTTCATATTTGTGTTTACTTCAATACTAAACCACTGTTGTGTTCTATAATAGATAAGTTCCCATTATTATGTTAAATATCGAAGGGACAAAAGCAATTATAGACATTTTTTATTATTTGTTGATTTGATATGCTTTAAGTCTTTATTATAAACTGCAATATGCCCGTGTATTTAATACCATTTGCATTGCGATGAAAATAATCTTTGAATTACCTGTAAATTATTAAGTCAATGATTAGCGTCACTGATGAGTCTTTTTTGTAGACGAAACGCGCGTCTGGCGTACATACAAAATTTAGTCCTGGTATCTATGATGAGTTTATTCGTAACCACATATTACTTAACATCATTACCAAATTCTTTGATAGTTACACATTTTTGTTTGAAAGATTGGCTGTTCCTATACAAAACCTATTACAAACGGTATATAAAGACAACAGTAGTACACGCTGTTCGAAAGTCACCAATCGATTGAGAAAAACGAATAAAATTCTTAAAATTTATATTACCTGGGTAATTGTTTCAATGAACTTATTCTAAAAGATAACCAATTTATCATTCTTTTTTCTTTTCTTTTTTTTTTCATTTGACTTGATTGTACAACAAATAGTCTTTCAGTAATCTTTATTTTATATCACTGAATCTAACACGATTGTAATGTCGTGTGCATGCGAGTAAGATTATAATGGTGTGTAGTCAAATTACATTCGTTTGTCTTGTCCTGTACATATTGTCTTGTCATGTGATAAGCCTCTTTGTTAATTGTGAATATGACGCATATATCTTTGTTGAGGAGACCAAGAGGTAGCTTCTGGCTGTTGGCAATCCTCTTCAAAAAAAATAAAGGATTAAATTAGGATTAAAGACTCAACACAGCAATTTGATTTTGTAATTTTGTTTTTATTGGTAAAAATATTGTTTTGTTATAAAATTTCAATCCGGATTATTGATATACACATACATACTTTCCATCTTCGCTATCAAAGGGTTACAATCCACTTCTCCTCTCTGCACCCTTGGCAGATTAATACTACATTTGTGATAACAATGTTGTGCCATCTATAGGTAGATTGAACTCGCGCCCATTCCAAACACATTATTCTTTACCAATGGTAGCACTTAAACTTTTCAATTTGGAGATAAAAACACGGTAGCGTCTAGATTTTACACACTTGGTAAAGCAGGAAACGAAAATATACGTTGACAATCATTCATTTGTGCAAGAAACATACACAGGAACTTCTATTTGTTGATTAAAACATTCAATTTGTCACGAAATATAGTCGTATGTTTAGGGATGTAAAGACTTGTTGCACAATAGGCACGTTGCAAATGTTTACAAAACTTTGAATGTTAGAAAAACTAAGGATTTTCTTATCCCAGGCATAGATGACCTTAGCCGTATTTGGCACAACTTTTTTGAATTTTGTAAAACTGCTATATTTTGGGGCCAAAAAGGGGTCTTACTGAACCTACTCCTTTATATAATAATCTAACCTCAACATCACTCAAGAGACAAATAATTTAAGCATGCCATTCTGGGGCATACCAATTGGTACTGTTAATGTTATTACTTACGCTGGATCGATACTTCTATCGGAGAACTGTTACAGCTAAGAAACGGATCGTGTGATATTGTTACAAAATTTTAATTTGGAAATTGTCCATAGCTTTGATTCCTTGGCCGGCTTTGGCTTAATGTTATGTCCTTTTCCTTGGTTGATTTGCTCTTCATTTGTCAATATGTTTTAGATTTTCAAATATTATTGCCTCTAGCATCACTGATGAGAAACTTCGCATTTAGTGCCGAACACTTGGCATAGGTTTTATTAATACTACCACTGTTCGATACATATGCTCTTAGGCAGTTAGTCCACGAGAGTTACACCATCCCAGTGTCTAGTTTTTCAGTACTGACATGAATATAAAGATATTGTGTTATTTAAAAGATTTACCGATCTAAAAAAAAATTTTGTTAATTTAGGAATACATCTGCTTCATGTACAGCTCTTAATCCTTCTCCGTTTTTTGCTAAATCTTTAGTCCGTTTCCGTTTAAACGAACTTCATTTTTTAAACAAGTTTTTGATTTTCATTTATTTTGATATTGATCATCATTGTAGAGACATGTGCATCTGGGGTAGAAACAGAATGGAGCCATTATGATATATCAATACTACCACTGAGTTGGGAATTATTTCTTAAATTTTAAAATATTTCACCCTCAACCATAACTTGTTATAAATGCGAACTTAGTGCAGCAGATTTATTCAGTTACTTGTGATTTGGTATAACATCTGCATCGATTCCCCAAAAATCATATACTTAAGACACAAGTGCTTCTCATAGAGTTCTTCATCTTGTCGGGTGCCACTAGTGGAGCAATGGTCTACGTTGTGGGGTTTATATGCTAATTTATTTCGCATTTAAGTGTGACCATGTTTATATTTTTCTGTTGTTTTGTTTTAGCCATGTAGTTGTCAGTATCTCCTTGGGATATATTTTTAATGACCCCTCGGTATCTAAAGCAGCATTTTTAAAATAATTTTTTTTTTAAATTACTGAGACAAATAGGTTAAAAAAAATTAACGAGTTATTGAATAGCTGCTATTTTGAATTATGTTGATAATATTGTTGATATGAGCACTAAATGATTTACTTCACAAGTCCTCATAGATACATGGCTTAAAACTCTGTACGCAACACGAACAATTCGTATACAAACTCAGTGATGCTCGGAAATTTTTTAAAAGTAAATTGGAAGTATACTTTGATTTTAAAAATAATATTCCTACAAAATTATTCATTGAACTGTTGGTTCTTTTTCGACTGATAGGTTTGTTTTATCCTCTCTTTAACACAGAAAAGAAGATATATGGTTAAAATACATGACCATCAGATATTAGAACAGTATTAAATACTAAGGCTTTTCTACCTCAGGCATATATTACCTTATCTGTATTTGGCAACACTTTTAGGAATTTTGGATCTCAATGCTCTTCAACTTCGTACTTCATTTAGCTTTTTATAACTTTTTTGGATTCGAGCGTCACTGATAAGTCTTTTGTAGACGAAACGCGCGTCTGGCGTATATATATATAAAATTTAGTCCTGGTATCTATGATGAGTTTATTTACATTAAGCAAGTATATCTACATTCAAAAAGCATTAAACAAATGACCGTATACATAGTTGGATTGATAATTCACTCAATATTTGTTATTTCAGGATTTTCCCTGGCAATTGATATGAAACAGATTTATTAATAATTTTTAATCAGTTTGATGTAATTTGTTTAGCAGAAAGATGAATAACATATATTCTAATACAAATATACGTGGTCTTCTTTATTAGTGACCACATGTATCATTTTACCTGACCTTGTTCAGTGATTCTTTGTTCATACAACCATTTTATAGTAGAACATAGTAGACATTTCTGTATACTAATAACTTATTATAGCAACAATTTGTAAAAAGAACAATATTGAAAAAATGATTTGTCCGTATAAAACAATTATTGACCCACATTAATATAAATGATTCCCATGAAAAATGTATGCTTCTTGCTTCTTGCTATTTCACTTTCCATATACACAATATCTCTTTTTCTTCATATTTTAAAATTAAGTTTTATTGCTTAAATTGAAATATTTTGAAAAAAATATATATAAACTTCCTAATGGCTGATTTCTTTATTCATTCATGTCACACATTTTGCTGTTTTTCGAACATGAATCTGTGACTTATAGATAGAATATCAAAAACAAACTGTAATGGTTTGGTTGCGTGTTAAATAGATTCCTGAACTATGTTCAAAGAAATTTAAATTCAGAGAATACCGAATATTAAATAGGAAAGTCTTCTTTCACAATATCGTTCGTGAGAGTATAATGAATGGTACATTGATCACTATATCAAAACTTGATGGGTTTCAAATTAAGATTATACAAATAAAACCAATAATTTGTTATCACTACGATAACGTAAACGTAAATCCTGAAGATGTTATCAAAATGTTCATATGGTGCATCAAAATTCTTTTGAAAATCAATACAATACCAACTTCTTTTATTAATAACAATGTCCTCATAACAGTGTCAAAATCAATATACCAGTGAAATTTTTCCCTATAAATGTTTCGTCTGCCCACTTACCTTAAAATTTAACTTTTTTCTTAAACATCTTAAAGAGGCATATTTTTTTTAATTCTGTATCTGATAATACCGTAAAGAAGGATACTGATTGACGAAATTGATTAGGTTTAATGTATACATTAAGATATAAAAAAATAAATTAATAAAATCCCCATAAACTTTTCCGATACTCAAAGAAAAAAACGAACAACACGCTATTCATTTAATGCATTCAAAGCACTTTTCTGGATTTACCTTCATCAAGCACGTTTTAAGCCGAACATTTAAAAGCATATGATGTACAATATTCGAAACAGTTGAATAGCTAAATGACCAAAAGTACCTACAAAATAACTAAATTTATCTAAGGTTACTTTTCCTGAGGAAGTTGAAACTTCAGTATCTTTAAACGGACATTTTAAGAAAATAAGTTTTAAATGTCATACGATGATCTATTTTTGAAAGTGGGATTGATTTATATGTTTTTAAATGTTTCGGTTAGTACTGATTCCTGTGACTTCTAATACTTCAGCTTCTAACATGTACAAATTCATCAACAAACTGAGGCGTGAGCTAGACTTGTATGAGCTGTTTGAAATATTGAATCACAGTTGCAATGATAACACTCATGTTTCAAGCACGTTAGTCTCAGGCATAGCTTCAACCGTATGTTTTTTAATGTAAGATATGTTGTCAACTGTATTATAATGAAATAATTTGAACAATGCAGATGACTCTTTTTTGGAACGTGTGAATGAATGTCTTACAAACAATATGCATCAGTATGCATTACTTGAGAGGCAATTAAATATACATGTAAATAATAGCTTAATGAAAGAAATGATACCTACCACGACAACTATACAAACAACCAATGGTGAGATTTAAAATACCGATTTCATATAAAGACATGAAAAAAGAGATGAAATTGATATAAGGTGGGTTACAAAAGATAAAGATTATACAACGCATTGGTTTAGTAGTCCCCTGACAGTAAGTTTCATATGAAGATAAGGAAGAAGTCAGGTCATGCCATTGTACCAAACACATTACTGTCCCCTGAACTAATTTCACCTTTTGGATCTGTCATCTACAAATTTATATTGATTTGTTTTTCTGTCACGTAAATAATTGTTTTGTTACTCTAACTATTGGAAAAGGAGTTTCACTTATGGAATATTGACAGATATGTTATATATAGCTTGTCGTCGCGATTAAAGCGTCTGAATGTCAAATACAAAATAGAACTATCCCCATGTTGCGACTTGTGATGGATAAAAAGATACACCATTGTATAACGTAAACTAAATGGTATTGTTACAACTAGTGTACAATAAATTACGTTTCTTTCTGAGAAAATGGGTCATTATATACTTATTCATTAAAGCCATTTAAGATTCCTCGTTCAAACGTTTGAAGTTTGTGAGAACAGTATTTTTTGGTAAACAGATTTTCTCTGCACTAGAACCGTACGATATGCTATATCATTTTGTTTTTTTAAATTCCAATGGACAATACTTAAAAAGGGATGTAACTTAACATGTTAAAAAAAGTTTGGAGTTAACAAACCTAAGATGTCATAAATAGTTATGTTAACGATGTTTAATCAAATATCATTGATCATTCGAGCCTGAAAATAAAAAGACAATTAATAGGACAGAAGACAAAACATAGAAATAATTCGGTAGGTCATAATCGTGAAAAAGGAAGGGGTATTGTAGTTACGACATAAGGAACATATCCGATATCATCTGTGAAACGGTTATTTCATAACGGTCAACCAACTCGTGATGGCGTCCATAAAAATGTCAACTTCCCCATTTGGAACTCTTGGTTTAATAGCTTCCTTGTGAGCAGCAATCCTCCTGCAAGTTACATGGATCGATGAACATATTCAAGATATTAAGTAAGTGGTAGCACACATGGGCTGTCTGCTTCCATAATTGGTAGATGTCATAGTTTTTTTTCCTATAACATATAAATATACAGAACTTGAGAGTAATTGATTACATTTTCTCTGTTTAAGTATCATGAATTCAAAAGTTTGTTCCTTCTAGAGGGATGCCGATTTCATGTTTGTGTTTAATTCAATACTAAACCACTGCGGTGTTCAATAATCGATAAGTTCACTTTCTTATGTTGAATATCGAAGGGACAAGAGCGGTTATAGGTATTTTCTATTATTTGTTGATTTAAGATGTTTTAAGTCTTTATTATAAACTGCGCTATGTCCGTGTATGTAATACAATTTGCATTGCGATGAAAATAATCTTTGAATTACTTGTAAAATATTAAGTCAAAATGATTTTGTAACAACATAATACTTAACATCATTACTAAATTCTTCGATAGTTACACATACTTGTTTGAAAGATTGGCTGTTCCTATAGAAAACCTTTTACAAACGGTATATAAAGGCATTAGTAGTACACCGCTGTTCGAAAGTCATCAATCGATTGAGAAAAAACAAATCAAATTCTAAAAAGTTATATAACTTGGGTAAAGAAAGCCAACAGTAGTATACCGCTGTTCAAAACTCGTAAATCCATGGACATAAAACAAAATCGGGGTAACAAACTAAAACTGAGGGAAACGCATTAAATATAAGAGGAGAACAACGACACAACATTAAAATGTAACACACACAGAAACGGACTAAGAATTAGACAAAATCCGATGAAGAATAACAAATAAACTTTTCAATAAACGTATTCTTAAAGATAAACAATTTATTATTCTTTTTTTTTCTCTTTTTTTTTTCATGTGACTTGATTGTACTACAAATATTCTTTCAGTAATCATTATTTCATATCACTGAATCTTACACGATTGTAAAGTCGTGTGCAAGTGAGTAAGATTAGAAGGGTGTGTGTCAAATTACATTCGTATGTCTTGTCCTGTACATATTGTCTTGTCATGTGATTAGCATCTTTGTTAATTGTGAGTCTGTGTATATCTATGTTGAGGAGACCCAAAGGTAGCTTTTGGCTGTTGGCAATCCTCTTCAAATAAATAAAGGATTAAATTAAGATTACAGACTCAACACAGCAATTTGATTTTTTTAATTTTTATTGGTAAAAATATTGTTTTGTTATCATAAAATTTATAACAAAGTCAGCATTATTTATATACACATACATACATTCCATCTTCGCTAGCCAAGGGTTACGATCCACTTACCTTCTCTCCACCATTGTCAGTTTAAGCCAACATTTGTGATAACAATGTTGCGCCATCTATCGGTAATTTAAAGTCACGCCCATTCCGAATACATTATTTGTGACCAATGATAGAACCTGAACTCTTCAATTTGGAGGTAAAAACACGGAAGCGTCTAGATTTTTGACACTTGGTAAAGCAGGAAACGAAAATATACGTTGACATTCATGCATTTGTGCAAGAAACATACACAGGAACTTCTATTAGATGATTAAAACCGTTCAATTAGTCACTAAATACAGTCGTATGTATAGGGATGTAAAGACCTGTTGCACTATAAGCACGTTGACAATGTTTGCATACATTTTTTATATTTACACGTGATCATGTTATAGGCGCTTTTTGTTTGGATGCATCGAGTTTCGACTGCAACCAATAACAATCATTACCTTGTGTCTCCAAAATTCTATCTCAATCCCTTGCCGAGATAACATGACATACATACACGGTCATACAACCAGTAGATACCTTACAGGGTTGCTCCTATCACGAGTTCCTTGACAGAGTGTGCTTCTCACAAAAAAGCTATTAAACCAAGAGTTTCAAATGGGGATGTTGCAATCATCCCTTCGTAAATTTTGCGGACGCCATCACTAGTTGGTTGACTGTTATGGAATAACCGTTGCATAGCTGATATCGGATATGTATCTTACGTCGTAACTACAATCCCCTTTCCTTTACATGAATGTGACCTACCGAATTATAATATTTACCAAGTTTGTTATAACATGAATAACAGGTGCCACATGTGGAGCAGGATCTATCTGCTTACCCTTTCGGAGCAGCTGAAATCACCACTCAGTTTTTGGTTGATTTCGTGTTGCTTAGTCTTTAGTGTTTTATGTTGTCTCATGTGTACTATTATTTGTCTGTTTGTCTTTTTCATTTTTAGCCTTGGCGTTCTCAGTTTATTTTCGATCTATGAGTTTGACTGTCCTTGTGGAATCTGTCGCCCTTTTTTTTTGCACAAGGTCACTGGTGTCTATTTTTCCAGGATTGGTATTTGAGTCTTAGATATGTCGTATGAGTTTTTAGGGAAGTTTTTTTTATCGATCTGATGAGTTAGGCCTTTGTAAGCTGCGTTTTGAGTTTATCCCATTGTTAAACTGTTACTACACTTACAGGTAAGGGTATGGTTGAGGCTACATTTTTAACCCCGAAACATTGTATATATGTCCCACGTCAGGATCCTGTAAATCACAGGTTGTCGAGTGTCGCTGTATATTATATTTGTTTTGTTAATAAATCAGGCCGTCAGTTTTCTCGTTTGAATTGTTTAAGATTGTTTTAGCACTCAAATCAAATTTCCATATTTCTATTTTGAAAAGTATCTTTCTTCTTCGATATTGTTTTTCTTTCAGACTTTAGGGTTTATATTAGATTTTATATGAATGAAATGTTAAAGAATTCATAATTTATATATCTGTTCCAATGAGAAATTAAAAAAGAGGCGAGGATCTAGTATACTTGTTTGTATTTAGGGTATACATGGTGTAAATGACAGTATTCAGCATTACCAGTTGACCAAATATCAAAACTGTTCAACTATGACAGAGATTGCACAAACACTTCCGTGCTGAATTAATTTGGACAACACTGTTAATAGCCGTCATTCAAAATCGAACAAACAAAAAAATCTTCAAAATAAAATAAAAGTACATCTTCTTGTATAAGCTGCTTTAAATTTACGAGAATTATTTTTTTTAAAGATGTATAACATATATTTTTAGGTCATAGTTTACAAGTCGAATTAAAAGAGTTTGTACTTTTTTTAATTTCCTTTTTTTATATTTCCGTTTTTAGTAATTTCACGCAAAGACGATTATCAAAAGAACACTGCACCTTGTTTTGTTTAGTTCTTCCCTTGAATTTATTAACTTTGAAATTATCTTTTATTCATTGATAAATAAATCTATAAATCTATTTTTACATTTTCTTATCAGAATTTGAACATCCTGTCATTACAGTAGAAATGTCTTTGTTCCTCAACCACGTCTTATATAAATCAGAAGTGTCAAAGAAAATCTTATTTGTAGGTTTCTGAGGTGAGGTTTATTTACCGGATCTTCTTATTCGTACTTTATTAACTAGAACACTTCCTTGTTTCATAATAAACACTTGTACTTTAAAAAGTTCCATTTTAGCTTCGTGGTAACAAGTGGTCATTGAAAATAGCTCTGATATATTTCAAAGTGATTCTTAGAGCCTATACCAATCAGTTTTTTTGTGAAATGTTTTTCAATATCATTTGTAAGACTGCGCTATGCATTGCCTATCAGTGCAAATTTATGATGTTTGATTAAAAGCCACCTGAAACTTACTATCGCTAGAATGTCCAACTTTCTCCCTATATAGAAAAGTGCTTTTTCGATCATGCAAATTTATTTTCGGTGATCTGTTTTGTATCTCATAGTTCGAGTAACGATAATGACACGAGTATCTTGTTCTGGTAATAGCCTAGATCAAATGTTAAATTATGTCTGAAATACATGTCTTAACGTTTTTTTATTTGATAATACTCAAAATCAGGCCATAACACAATGAACCTTATAATGTATAATTATAATAATGTTTAATGCAATGATCTTTATGATAACACTACTTGACTAATAAGGAGTTTGCCATAATGTACAAATAATGTACTCTTACAATATAACCACTGTAGTAATGCAATTCTTAAAGTATCGCCAGTCCAGTAGTCAGCATAATTATATATTAACTGTTTACCAAACTTTAAATTTTCAAAAAAGTAAGCCTTTTCTTACTCAGGACAGATGACTTTAGCTGTATTTGGCAAAACTTTTAGGGATGCTTGGTCCTCGATGCTCATCGGCTTCGTGCTTTATTTGGCTTTTTAACTTTTTTTCTATTCGAACGTCACTGATGGATCCTTTGTAGACGAAACGCGCGTCTGGTACAAATAGACAATTGCAGTCCTGGTATCTATGATGTGTTCATTTACAACTACTAGGTCGATTCAACTGCTGGTGGAGTTTTATTCCCGAGTGTATCACAAGCCCAGTAGTCGTCATGGAATTTCGGTACCGGTATCTGTGATGATACTCGTTCCATTACTAGATTTATACCTCAAGTTAAAAGTTTAAAACCGTGTTCAAATCAGAAAACTACATAGAAAATAGGCTTACTCGATTATAAAGTTAACCATATTTATACGATCTATAGTTTTCAAGAGTACAAATACTAAGACAAAAATATAGCAAAGACGTTTAAATACTTTCAATTAGAAATTCGATTGGATTTTAAGCAACCTTGACGTGTAATAGTTTGATAATGCTATATTTTTCTTATATGAGTACGACATTTTTCTAGTAGAATAGAGATATGTTTTTATTATGAAAAGTTTATTACTGCTATATTTTTCTCATAAAATTGTGATTTTTTATTCAAATGAAAACAATAACAACAATGCTACACTTTTTCAATCAAACAAGAAACATCGGCATTTATGTATAACAGGTTAGTTTTTGGTGGGGTTCATGTTGTTTATTCGTTAGCTTTCTATGTTGTGTCATGTGTACTATTGTTTGTCTATTTGTCCTTTTTAGCCATGGCGTTGTCAGTTTATTTTCGATTTATGAGTTTGACTGTCCCTCTGGTATCTTTCGTCCTTCTTTTTTAGACTGAATATTTAACTGATAATTATTTACACTGACATCTCCTCAAAGATACACAAAGAGAAGATGGGGTATAACTGCAAATAAAACAACTATCCAACAGATACCAAAATGACACAAACTCAAGCAAATATATTGCAAATGAAATGACTACAACAATGAGCAAAACCTATATCGTATACAGTCAGCTAAGAAAGGACCGGACATGACAAAAAGTGAAACGATTCATACAAAAGAACAACAGTCTGCTTTATAACAATCGATAAACAAAAAATATATATAACAGAATGTGTGGCAGGGTTAAATATGTTTGAGAGGGTTCATCGAGGCTTTTACCTGGAAAAATGGTTTTGCTGCTGGTTAAAATAAACCTACGTCACAATATTGTATTCCTTAGTTATCCTCGAGGATAATACTGTAAGAAGGGCCAATATACACACATCACAGTCAAAAAAAGGAAATTACCAATAGATAACCTCTTTTTTGATGAAAATATTTGTTAAAATTTTTACGTGTGAAAATTTTTAATTCCATATCTATAAAAAGGACAATAACTGCTGTTAATATCATATTTATCTAAAGGAAATTCCCTTGTGTAGATTTCAGCAGGAAAATTAAAACAACTTGTTCTGTTTAAAGAAAACCATCAGCAAAGAAACGTTGAGTGTTTCTATAATAAAATGGATTTTAGATGGATCTTTACCGAGTTTGATTGAGAATTGACCGATATTTGTTTCCCTTATCTAAAAGGATTTTCTCATCCCAGAAATAGACAACTTTTTTGGAATTTTGAATCCTCAATGCTCTTCAATTTTGTACTTGTTTGGCTTTATAACTTTTTTGATTTGAGCGTCACTGATGAGTCATGTGTAGACGAAATACGGGTCTGGCGTATAAATTATAACCATGGTACCTTTAACATTTTTAATAACTATTTACTTGGTTTAAGTTTATAACACAATGTTGACTGCTGTACCCCATTCCTGACATTTTAACCTTTTGTGTCAGTTTTTTTTCTTTTTTTTTCAATATAATAGAATTTTAAGCCACTGTCGTACAAGTGAGAGGTTTAGATAGCTATAAAACAAGGCTTTATACGCAATTTACTACAGAAGATAATGCCTATACCAAGTCAGGAATATGACAGTTGTAACTCATTCTTTGTACGTGTTTGAGTTTTTGAGCTTTTAATTTTGCCATTTGGTTAGGAACTTTCCGTTTTAAATGTTCTTCGGACTTTAGTCTTTTTGTGATTTTACTTTTTATATAATTAATGAAATGCTCAAGATAACTGTTTATAAGATACTATGGGACTTGGATGTGAGTAACTATTGGTCACCTTAAGGTCTTCTGGTCATAAACTGCAGACGTGGGGGAGTCCGTTTAGAATTGTCATTTTGCAGCATATATTTTTATTAGTTTGTACTTCCTGTTTATTTTTTTAATGAAAATAAATACTTCAAAACATTTAGAATTAACATGTCATTCAATAACACCAAACGACTCGAAAATGTCGTTAAAATGTTTAGATTTTAGATTAATATATATGTATATATAACTTTTATCGCAGAAGACTACGTTAACAACATATAAAGAATCAAAAATAAAGAAATACAATATTTGCTTTAATTTTGAATATCGTACAAAAAAATCACTAATTGAGCTTGCAAGACTGACACAAAGCAGCGTATTCAAAGTTGACGCCATAATGATTCTGTCTGGAATCAGCGTGCAATATCTCGTGCTAGACAGTAGGCAGTGTCAATCAAGATTTACGTGCCGAAATTATCCTTATGTATTTCAAGCAATTTAAAGCAAATTATTCTCATCTTTTCAATAGAATCTATGTGGTTGTTTAAGTGCCTCTCTGTATGCACCGATTATATATAATAACTGATATAAAGGAGTTCAAATATGTGCTGTGTATATTTACGATATAATTACAGGCTATTATTAAATGATATAAGCAAATAAGCCCTAATACAGATAAAGGTGCAATACTGAAAACGTTTCACTGTCAATATAAATCAAGATTTAATATTGCTCTTCGAACAGGGCCAATATGGAAAAAAAAGGGCCAATACAGAAAAAGGCGAGAAAAAGCCGTATTGTCCTTGTATTGATCACAGTTTTCTTTATGAAAAACAAGGCCAATGCAGAAAGCTGTACCTTACGGGTCTCGAGGCCAATACAGCAAACCTTAAATCTATACCAGTGCAAATACAGAAACAGCCAGCTAATAACACTATATTATTACATACTAGTAGTCTATCTATTGTATTGTTTCAGTTACAGAAGCACTGTACTTCAACTTTCTGCTTTAAATTTGAGTCTGGCATTTGATAAATTTCTTTTTAATTTGAAAATATATTTAATGAATATTTCTATACTTAATACTTTTCACCATGTAATGATGATAATTTCGGGGTTCTTATCTGCACATATTAGGTAGATGAACTTATATAACAGCACTACTCTTGTCTGCCGAGACCCAGATTTTTTTAATTACTTCTATTCATTTACTCTTGTAACAATACATATCGAAGTCTTTTGTAAAACATGTTTACATCGAATGGAAGAAATCGACGTGGGACTAGATATAAACCATTAAGAATGCAATTACATATGATTGAGCCCTATAACCTTTAATGTTTTTTTTTCTGTAATAGATGCTATGTTTTGCTTTCCTTGATTTGCGGAGCTCAATGAAAAACAGAGATCACAATTACTTCATTTAGTGGCAAATGAACCCATTATTACGTCCATCGTCTCTATTCGAGTTTTTAATAATTCAGAATTCTTAATAATTGTCTGCATTAGTAGAATACTCTATTATTTCCTTGGGGAAACATAGACGTTATTGTTATCAAACGTCTTTTTTTTAACATTTATTAATCAACTTACTACTATATGTAATGCCCATGCTTTATTAGTGGGAAATTTCGACAGCCGGTCATAATGAACGAAAAAGTTGCTACAGCCACTCATTACGAAATCTCAGTCATGCATTACGAAATTCCATCCGTTCAAGTTGAGCTATGTATTCCTGTATCTTCTGAAAACCAATAAATAAGTGTTATGAACTGACTGTTTCTGTTTTGGGCCTGTTATTGATTCATAGTTAGCTGTATTTTGGCCCGATGTTCGAAGAATCAAGTTGGTTAATAAAAACAAAACAGTAAATGAACTTTCCATATTGACCATGGTTTGGGAAATAATAATAGCCTCGGTCATTTGAAATGGCACTCAGCGTTACCATTACCATCCTTGGTCTTTATTAATATACCCGGGCCAATATAAAAAAGTCAATAAATTGATATTATAGTAGTATTCTTGTATTACAAATTCATTTTCACTTGTTTACAGAATTCAAAACAAACCAAAAGATAATAGAAGTTACCAAAAGGTAAAATAAACAAAATAGCGCGGAAAATTATAATGGGAAAGCCTCTGATCAAATGGCAAAATAAAAAGCTTAAAAGATCAAACACATCGAACGAATGAATACCAACAGTCATATTCCTTTCTTGGTACAGTAATCTTCTTAATTAGAAAAGGGTGGATAAAACCTGGTTTTATAGGTAGCTTAACATATGATTTTGAACGTATGAAAAACACATGAAAAAACATATGAAAATATATGTTGCATTTTTTTTTCTGTGTACGAAATATTTATCAACTAGGTCTTGGTACCTTCCGATGATTTTTTTTTTAAAACGGAAGAAACTTTCTTTGGCAGACCCTCTGGTTCTTCAACTTTCTGCTTAGACACTGGTGACGCAATGATAGAAAATGATGATAAAAGAGTCTCACGTTTCATGATTTCAGTTTTTATGAAATTTAAGAAAGAAGATGTGGTATGATTGCCAATGAGACAACCGTCCACAAGAGACCAAAATTACACAGAAATTAACAACTATATGTCACTGTACGGCCTTCAACAATAAGCAAAGCCCATACCGTAAAGTCAGCTATTAAAGACCCCGAAATGACAATCTAAAATAGTTCAAACGAGAAAACTAACGTCCTTGTTTAGATAATTAAAAAATTTAACAAAACACAAAGATGTAACACATAAACAAACGACAACCACTGAATTAGAGGCTCCTGACTTGGGACAGGCACATAAATACATAATGTGGTGGGTTTAAACATGTTAGTGGGATCCCAACCCTCCAAATAACCTGGGACAGTGGTATAACAGTACAACATAAGAACGAAGTATAAAAGTCAGCTAAAAAAGGCTTAAGGGGGTTCGCGGGTCTAAATCATTTTTTTTTTATTTAATATAGGATTTCGCTATATTTTTCTATTAAAGAATTTTATCTTACAATTAATAGAAAAATGAAATAAAAAAATGGGATCCCCGTTCATTTACGCTCACAATCTGCAGTCGAAAGATGCATACATTTTTGTCCTTTTTTATGTTGAACTAATAGGCGAAATAGCGGTAATATCGAAATAAAAAAAGAACTAAATTACAGAAATCGCTAAAATTTAACAATTATTTAGTTTATGTACAGCTTATTCGAAAACAACAATAAAAATTATAGGTCACTGATGAGTTAAAAAAGATATTTCAATTTTGATGCCAAAAAATGGCATGTTTGCACCAAAGGGAGATAATTTGGAGCTTTTTCAATGATTTTTAAAGTCCCCTGGGACCAAAACGAATTGATTTTTCGAAATGATTTTTGTACCATATGATAAAGTTACAACTACTAAAGGTAATAAATAAAAAATGTAATGAAAAAATAATGTTTATTTTTTTTTCTGAAAATCTTTTACCCGCGAGCCTTCTTAACACATCAGATGAATGAGTTAATCCATTTGAATGTATCTCTTTAAATTTACCTTAGGGTTAATCCTTTTTTTATGATACACTTTCAAAATACGCATTTGAAAGCAACACGATTTTCGTTCCTGAGGGAAGTACCAGCTCGGTAGTTAGCATTTTGGTGTTAACATGAATCAATATGTTCCTTTTTTTATATAGAAGTAAACAGTTTATGAAATGTCAAATGAATCAAAACACAGATATGTCAATTCTGAGGCATTCTGAGGTAGCAAAGTAATTCCATTTCAAACATCAATTTCTTATGTATAACATGTAGCTTGGGATAATCAATATTTTGATTTTAAAATGCACATAAGTCTTTAATACAGTTTGAAATTGAATATTTTTATTAGATAGTGTCGATAAAATCAAATTCAGTGATAAAAGAGAGACAACTTTGGGAACTACATTTGTGTTTCTTATTTTTTGCAACACTCAATAGCCTGTTTGCAAACTTCCGTAACTGACCCAGCAAAAAAATTTCTATTTCTTTACTTGTCTTCCTTATGAGGAAGGTGAATTTTTATTGACAATGGAGATTTATCTGTGTGTTATGTGTTTAACCTTTGTTATTTTTATATATTTAATTTACATTTTTGTGTTGTTAAGCTAAATATTTTTGATAACTGAAATTGGGTTTACAAATAACTACAAAACACCGATATCGTACTTTAACTTATCATGTTTTGTGTATGCAAAAGCCAATTTTATCTGGTGAAGAACCAGTATACGATTTTACAAAGTGGAAAACTTTGTTTTAAAACAGGATAATAACAGAATCATATGGGTTATTGGCAAACGGACTATAATATCATGATATATAAAGCAAGATTTATTTTTGCTTTGTACATTTTCCATAAAGACAAAAAAAAGCAAAAATGAAAAATGCATTAGTCTTGTTTCAATGCTTATAGTTATGCTCACCTTGTCGATGCACTCGTTCCGTCAGTCTGTAATTACACTTGTTTTTTTTCAATCGGATTTAACATTTATCTTACTTCCGACCGAATACAAACTCCCTTATTACTTCATTAAAGGATATCATTTTATTACCAGTAACAATAAATCATTTGAGTTATCTATTTATTTTTTGTTTTGTTAATTTGGCCGAGTATTACACTGAGGCATTCAAACTTAATTAGTCTGTTATTGACAATTGGTTGATCCACAAACATCCGATATAGACGAACTAGATAATACTTTAGATTGGTACATCTTTATCACTTCATTACCTGCAAAAATATAAGCCATTTGAAACAAAATGTGCATACCTTCAACGATCTTTCAAGTATAAGCATAAATTTTGTTAAACTTATCTCATTGCAAAATAATGTTTAACGATACACAACAAACATACGTATTATTTTCTAAATAGTATAAACGTAAACAAATATTTAATTAAACATAATGCATGTTTGATGTTTGATATTAATTCAACCGTTGTACATGTAGTGCTAAATGATTTTATGCATGAATAGTGTGTTGCGTAGTCGTTATTATATTATATTTATGACCTGTCAAATAAAAGGTAAAATGACAAAAATACTGATTTCCGGTGTAAAATTCAAAAAGGAAAGTCACTTATCCAACACATCAAACAATGAATAACAACTGTCGTCATATTCTTGATTAATGAGTCAATACATGAACAGAACAAAACTAGTCTACAAGTAAAAACAGTTTAAGTTGACTGCTATGTTTAGATGATGCTAGTAGTAACTATTAGCCGAATTATGTACACTTTTGTATTGTGTCTAGACTGCAAAAACGTTTGTAAATGGTTATCTAAGATATCAAAATGAAACTTTGACCTATATAACATTGCTTTTCCTACACAGATGTCAAAATTAAAGAGCCATATTGATTTCCCCATCAAATACACATAAGAATGTCGAAAACTAACTGGTTCTTTTAGGTTCTTGTAAATGTTGATTTATGTATTTCTTAAAAATATATTTTTCATGCAGCTTCTGTATGTTTTTAAGTACTAGTTTATGTTTGTGTCATAAAAATAACAAATCCCACACAAAAAGTCGATAAGTACTATTACTAGGTCGGCAATGCTACTGGTACAATAAAAAGATATAGCTGTACGCATGCGTTCTGTTGGTGTGATAGTCGTACTAGTATATATACAAATCATTTAGACAGTATTAAACGTTATTCGATTTGTACAGTTATCATGTTTCAAACGTGATATATTCTATGTTTTGAATCAAGTATACATCATTACTAATTGCTTAAAAATCTTACTTTGTTCATAATATTCAGAAATCCGACATGGAACGGGTTTCTGCTTAGCCACAAGACTCACTCTATCTATGTTTATATCAATACACATTTCTTTATTGGTAATCTAAATAATGAAAAAAATCAAAGACAATGAAAATTGCCACTTAAGTTGGTACCCAACACTTTAGCTAAAATTAATTTTCTTATAATTTTGACAAAGTATTTACTTTAACCCTTTTACAAAAATATAAAAAATTCAAAAAATTTGAACCAACCATTTTATCAGAAAAATTACACTGGTTATATAGCAGTTTGACAAACACTAATTTTGATCATTGAGAAGCTTAATATTCCCTTAACTACACAACGTAATTAAAACGTTGAGCTGATTTTACAGAGTTATCTCCCTGTAGTGTTAGGTACCACCTTAAGCTAGTCCGTGACGTTTTTATGGTTTAAATATATTTTGACATATCAACCAATTTAAAACAACAAAAATGTATCAGATATAAACAGTACTGAAGTATTCTATTTCAAACTACAATTTGTGCATACTTTTGTCAATTATCAATCAATTTGTTTAATATTTGTGTTTTGCTAATTATTATTTATATATACATATCCTCTTTAGAAGTCTGATCACGATATAAGTGCGAATGTAATGAGGTGTTGTGTCATAGTTGTTTTGTGTTATTTCAATTATTTGGAACACTATATTTGTATCAAAATTGAAGATTAGTTAAATATTTGATTTTTTCAATTATATATATATATATATATATATATATATATATATATATATATATATATATATATGTCAGATTCAAATCGACGTCCGGTCTCTAATCGACGTTCGTTTCTCAAAACGACGTCCAAATCTGACATAACAATAAAATAACATTCCAAATTGACAGCCAATGTTATGCTTATCTAATCTACGTCTATCTAATCAACCTTGAACCACAAACGTCAAAATTATTCAATCACGTAGTGGAATTAACTATTTGTGGATTCTTATACATTCTATATAACTTTTAGACTAATTTAAATCTTGTTCTATTTCTGAAATTGATTCCTACATACTTTTTTAACCCTTTATGCTAACATTGCCTATGTGAAATTTTTTAATTGTTTCTATATACATTGAACGACAAATTTATGTGACGTATAAAATTTTCTGACGTCAGACACGCGAATCAATGAATGTGTTTGTAGATAGATGTTTTTGTGTTCTGTTAAATTGTTCCTTTTAAAATTGTTACACGATGATGACTGCTGTACCCATATTTTGACTATTTTATTTATTGTGTCTGTTTAGTTCACGCATCATTGCAAATATAACGGAATTTGATGAGACTGTCACCAAAGTGAGAGGGTTAGCGCTTTAAAACCAGGTTTAATAAACCATTTTCTACATTTGAAAATGCCTGTACCAAGTCAGGAATATGACAGTTCTTTTCCATTCGTTTTTGATGTGTTTTGTTATTTGATTTTGCCATGAGATTATGGACTTTCCGATTAGATTTTCCTCTAAGTTCAGTATTTTTGTGATTTTACTTTCTACGTCTAATTTTCGTCTTCTCTAATCGACGTTCAATTTTTTGCTTCTCTAATCGACGTCCGTATTTGACACAAAATTTAAATTGACATGAACCTAAATCAGCTGTACCCTTAAGAGTTTTAATTAAAAAAAAAATTTTAATCTATTACATACTAAACGAAGAATGTAAATAGGTTATGGTATCAATTCTTAAATTACAGAGATTACATAAAAATAAGGAGTTGTGATATGATTTCCAATGGAACAACAATCCACCAATGTTCAAATAAAGTTAATGTACGCAATTATAGGCAACTGTACGGCTTTCAACAATGATAAAAACCCAGACCACAAAGGCTATAAAAGGGTAGTAATGTCCTTTAACGTAAGGCGACAACAGGTAATTTGTGGCAACCATTAGCGTCAAATTGCTTAATATTTTACCGTTATTCGCCCAAATATCCTTATCGTGATTCGTGAGAGGGCTCAAATAAAGGTTCGTTACCGTCATATTTAAAATCAAATTAACGTGATTCGTCAAATTTACTCAATTATTTCATCGTCTAATAAAGTCTACATTGCATTGTCATGCACCAAAATTACCATTAACGTCATATGGCAAGGTTTTTAACTGTTATTTGTCATGAGGGTACCCCATTACGACCCTCCCATAAAAGGCCACGACATGAATAATGTAAACAATTCAAATTAGAAATTAACGGTTTTATTCATATAAAAAATAATCCGAAAAACAATTATCACATACATAAACCATCAAAAACCACTGCACTACAGGCCCATAAAGAATATGTCGGATTTAAACATGTGTGTGAGCACTTAACCAAAAACAGTGGTGTAGCTGTACAACATAAAACAATGCCAATTCCTTGCGCGTATGTTTCACTCCAGGTGTAAAACTGAATTTGTGGAAAAATATCTTACAGAGTCAATATTATAATACTCTCAAAACTATTGGCTGTACTTCTTCATTTTATCTATTGTTGAAGACTGAATAATGCTCCTAGATGTAGTTTGGTTTGTCTTGTTGTTTGGTTGCTTCCTCATTGACACTTACATGCATGCCAAATAGGAATGAACACACTATCATGTAGATCGATAGGATTAACTTTTTATCAAGATAAACATTAATATGCATATTATCTATTTCGAGTTGCAAAATTCTCTATGGAAAGTATGTATGAATGTTTAAAAATGTGGTTGTCATAAGAAACATACAAAACTTGTTCATGTATAAGTGTAAGTCCAGTAATTTATTACATCGACTAAAGACGATTACAATCAACCGGACGTCGTCTTTGCAATACATGACGTCACATTGGACGTCGATTAGAGTATCAAAAATATTGGACGTCGATTTGAGAATGTAACATCAAATTTGGTCGTCGATTTGACAAACGGACGTCGATTAGAGTCCGGACGTCGATCTGAGTCTAACATATATATATATATGTAAAATATCCTCATACCTCACAGAAGTCACGATATAAGTGTAATTGTAATTAAGTGTTATGTACGTAGTTGATGTGTGTTATTTCAATGAATTGGAACACTATAGTTATATCAAAGTCGAAGATTTGTTTCTTACCCAGTCAAAATAAAGATTCAATTGATCTGCAGTTATTTCTTTTTTCTTGAAGAGACCATATGTACTGCTTGTATTCAATGAGCCAATGTCGGTTTCCATTCCAGTTGGTTTGGTAATTTCAATATATCCCATTGTACTGCTGTTCCCTCTTAACCAACTGCAAATCATTTTTTTTCACATATACTTAATTACACAAAATAATAACTAAATTGTAGAAGTCAAACGACCAAATTTCGATACAACTTATACGTATGTATTACGTACAATTTTAGCCTAGCCCTTACCACTATAGCTCCTGGTATTATTTTCTTCATAAATTATAAGTAAAAGAAAAATCTACTAGAAACTAACATGGGTTTGTAAAATCTTGTGGTCGTTGATGAAATATGTTTGTTGTTATTCTGCGGTTTGCATGTTGTGGGGACTGTTTTAATATTTAACGATTTTCTGTTGTGTTTGTTCTTGCATGCGTTTGTGTTGTATTTCTGTCACGTCATTCATAGTTTGGTATGAATTATTCGAAATACTAAGAATGTTCTTATACCATGCATAGATTACCTGAACCATATTTGGCATAACGTTTTGGAATTTTTGGATAATAAATGCTCTTCAACTTTGTACTTATTTTGGCTTTCTGTCTTTTCTATCTGAGCGTCAATGGTGAGTCTTATGTAGACGAAACGAGCGTCTTGCGTATCAAATTATAAGCCTGGCACCTTTGATAACTCTTGGCATGCTATAAAACTAGGATCAACCCACCGGTTTTTTTTTTTCTTAAAACGTCCTGTTCCGTGTTAGGAATATGACAGTGGTTATTAAATAGTTAGTTTCTCTATGTATTGGCGATTTTGATTTTTGATTTTTTGTTGTTTTGCTGTTTTCCTTTTATAGTTGATGTGTTTCCGTCTGTTTTGTTTGTTTTTCCTCAATCAATTTATGACTTGTGAACACCAGTATATTACTGTTGCCTTTTTTTTTTTTTAAATTGCAAATTTAATTCACTGGATATTAAGTTAATGGACACTTTGCTTTTATCCAAAAGCACTATTTTAATTCTTTGAAAAACTAAGGATTTTCTTATTCCAGGAATAGATTACCTTAGCCGTATTTGGCACTACCTTTTGGAATTTTGGGTCATTAATGCTCTTCAACTTTGAACTTCTTTGGCTTTATAACTTTTTTGATCCGAGCGTCACTGATGAGTCTTGTGTAGACGAAACGCGAATCTGGCGTATTAAATTATAATCCTGGTACCTTTGATAACTATTTTCACCACTGGGTCGATGATAATGCTGGTGGGCGTTTCATCCCCGAGGGTATCATCAGCCTAGTAGTCAGCATTTCGGTGTTGACATGAATATCAATTATATGGTCATTTTTATAAATTACCTGTGACAAATCTTTGAAATTTTGGAAAAACTAAGGATTTTTTTATCCTATGAATAGATTACCTTAGCCGTATTTGGCACAACCTTTTGGAAATTTGGGTCAATAATGCTCTTCAACTTTGAACTTCTTTGGCTTTATAACATTTTTGATCTGAGCGTCACTGATGAGTCTTATGTAGACGAAACGGGCGTCTGGCGTATTAAATTATAATCCTTGTACTTTTGATATTAATTTACCTGAAGCATATTTGAAGCCTAAACCCTAGAACTGAATCATTTAAAATGTTTATATCTAATGCAAACGCTGGTTTTCGGAGCTCCTCTGGGACATTGAAAAATACGGACACCTAAAATAAATAACAGTATAATAAATTGCAATCAAAATAACACTATCTGAATTAATAATTTGTCACCAATTTATCAACATGTATATAGACCAACGAAGAAATGTCAATAGTAATGAGACAGGTAAAACATAGCTATTCTTACAATTCAATCTTAATTGTCACATATTATTTGACAGCCATACTAGCTAGCTATAACACCAGGTTTAATACACAAGTTTATACATAAATTATTGCTTTACAGTTAGGAATATGACAATGAAATCATTTGATGTGTTAGAGATTGTGATGTTGCCATTTAGTTTGGGACTCTCTGTGCTGAATTTCATTGGAGTTTGATATTTTTGTTATTTTACTTTTTTTAGTAAAGATAGTTTTTGATGAAGTTGAATTCCAATCGACTTGCAACTAAATACACATGTTCCCTATGATATGATCTTTCCTCTTACAATGTCACAAAAAGTTTTAATTCCAATTTCACAGTCTACTGAAAATAAAAAGCGATAGTGCGAGTGGGTTATCTGTGTACTATGGACGCATTCTTGATATCGGATAATTTTGAACTTAACACTTCTTAAAAAATAACAAAAATGTGTCCATAGTACACAGATTAACAGTGAAATTGGAGTTGAAACTCTTTTTGTGGCATTGTAAGAGGAAAGATCATATCATAGGTAACATGTGTACTCATCAAATGATTTCATTGTCATATTCCTGACTGTAAAGCAATATAGTTTTCGCTAAACAGGAGATGCATTTTCTCGTCGGCTCAATCTTAAGTTTTGATTTGAAATGACATAAAGTAGTATGTAAATGAAATATCAGCAGATTTGTTGTTGGTAAAAATATAACCCCTTCATTGTTCATCTCTTACCAAATTGAAATAACATTACCTGAAAAGCCGTCATATTTTCTTATTAAATGTGTTCTTCTTTCCTTATAACCTTGCCAAATATCAAAGAGTTGTTCTTAATTCTTATCCTTGATCATAGATCTCAAGAAAACTTTAATGTTGAACTATGTGGACTTTTACTTCTCGAAATATAATTATAAATGCAAAAAGGTAAAACATCAATATATTTCTTTCATTTGTAGGTTTTTTTAACGTATTAACCAGATATAGAGAAGTCATGCTTGACGTCATTCTTTATGTAAAAAGTAAAATCACAAAAATACTGAACTTAGAGGAAGATCAATTGGGAAAGTCCATAATCACATGGCAAAATCAAATAACAAAACGCATCAAAAACGAATGGACAAAAACTGTCATATTCCTGACTTGGTACAGGCATTTTCAAATGTAGAAAATGGTGGATTAAACCTGGTTCTATAGCGCTAACCCTCTCATTTTAATGACAGTCTCATCAATTTCCGATAATTTTACATTGATGCGTTAAATAAACAGACACAATTAATATAATAGTCAAAATATGGGTACATCAGTCATTATCGTTTAACAATTTTAAAAGAAACAATTTAACAGAACACAAAAACATCTACTATCTACGAACACATTTATTGATTTGAGTGTCTGACGTCAGAAAATTTTTTATGTAATTGATACACTTAACCTCATGCGGCTAACGTAATACAACTATACATCTTATAACTTTTGTTCCCCCACAATAGATACAACTCTGTTACATTGCACCAATATTTTTCTAGCAAATATTTCCGAAGTTTGTGCCTAAAAGAATTTTAAGAACCCATGTAAATTATTTTGGCTTTAAAACTTTTCTTAATAATTTTTAAAATGAAGTAAACACAAACCTCGACCATTGTAAAACCATAGCCTTGTGCTTCAACCCGCACTTTTCTGGTTGATATAGGCATCTGGAATGAAATCATCATATATAAACAAAGAATAAAAAAGGCACAAGGATTTCTTGCTTTTTTAATAGATATGCAGTCATCAGTCTGTAATGATCACAACATTCATTCATTTAATGAACCTTTGTAAAATTAGTTCACAAAAAGAAACATTCAATCAAATTTGATGATTTAAGAATGTTTCTCTGATATATAGATTAATTATTTTAATATATTTAAGTTAAAATATTTCAAGCCAATATGTAAAAATAGACTGCATATTACTTACACCTTCCATCTGTAGAACAAGAGAATTACTGTTGTCAACATTAAACGTATAAACACTCCCTTCATTTCCCGTCACAGTCAGAGAAGCTCTAAACTGTGGTGTATAAACCTGTTCAGCTAGTCCTGTGATGGCTTGTAATGTTATAACAGTATCCTGTAAAAACATACTCATTTAAGTAACATGTTTGTATTAGAGAAATTATCATAAAATCTATTCGAAAGACATAATTAACTGATGTGGTATTGCTTTAGCATGTTATTTAGATCTTGAGTTCGATTTATGATAATTTCTCTAAGACAAATGTGTGAACATTCTAAAATTGTCCCCTCTTCTTAATACTGATCAGTTAAAAAAAATCTTGGAAATTTAGGGACATGTCTTGCAATTTTTACTGCACACTATTCTTTGTACATATCTCATTAAAAGTCACTTGTTTTTGATAAAAAAAAAAAAAAAAAAAAAAAAGGGGGGCCTAAAGATACCTATAGGGACATTTAACCTAAACATACGGTCTTATTCAGTAGGGTGCCACATCATTGATTTACATTTGTTGATGAACTGTATTGTTGATACTGGAATTATACACAATGCATTACTTTTGAAATTATGTAAGACAGATATCTTATAGGTGCAGCAGTCGATATTGAAGTGTCTTACGACAAATTGTTGATTCCTGAACATTTCATTTTTCTGCGGGGTCGTTCAACAACTGGAAAAGTTATTTCATAAGGAAACATACTGTGACATATTATTATTGTGTGCCAAACACAAAGTATTTAGTGCGTTGTTTATCTAGAATTAACAATAGTAGAATGTTCGGCATCAAGATCTGTAAATAACAATGTTAAATACTCTTAGGTTGCACTCAATTGCTATTCTCAATTATGTCAGATTGCCATCTTATAGGTACAGCTGTCTATACTGTGGTGCACTGAGATAAAATTACGATCCCTGAAACATTGAATTTTTCTGTGGGGTCTTTCAACAACTGGAAAAGTTATGTTATAAGGAAACATATTATTATTGTGTGCCAAACACATAGTATTTTGTGCGTTGTTTATCTAGAATTATTTTTGAACATCTAACAATAGCAGAATGTTGGGCATCAAGATATATATATAACCATGTTTTAAAATACTCTGAGGATGCATTCAATTGCTGTTCTCAATTTGGTTTGAGTTTTATTTTGCATTTACCTGTGTAGAAATGAACCCGCCAAAGGGATTTCTCTGCTTGTTTAACCATCTTACTACTTTTATTCCATTTGCTGTGTCGTTTTTTAAATTATAGATTAACAATACATATGATGTTATTTCAATATCAAGTGCTCTGACTTGGGTATGCGGTGGTTTCCAGTGACTGTATGGTTGAATTGATGCTGCTTCCATGTCAGATAACTGCCAGAATTTGTCGCCGTCTAAGAAAAAAAAATTTAAACATTGACTTGTCCTTCCTATATCAAAATTGATACACTGTAGTTCATGTAAACCGTGCAAATGGCAAACTATACGGTTTCGTCTTTTAATTAGGCGATTTGTTCAGTTAAAAATTCAAACCTCAATTTCGATGTAAAATTCGAAAATTGTTTCACACCGCAGTGATTGGTTTTAATAATTTAAAGGGTTTTTATAGAGTTTTCAGTTTACATAAGTATGTAACATTTTACATACGTCGAATATCGTTATTTGTTTTTACATAAATCAAGCAGGTAGTTTTCCTAGAATTGTTATACATTCAGGGCATTTTTAATGACTATGCAGTTTGGGTTTCACTCATTGTTAAAGGTTGTACGATGACCTATATTTGTAAATTTCATTGTCATTAGGTTTCTTATGGAGAGTTGTTTCATTTGCAGTCATACCCCATTTTCTTTTTACATACATATAAAAATGTATTTATGCATCTGAAAATGCATCCATAATAATTAATATTCAAATGTAAAATCCCTATCATTATAAATGAGGATTACATGTTTAGCTGATAAATATAACATCAAGCATTCATCCTGTTGAAAAAAGTTTCATTGCGATGTTGAGTAACCATTAAAGAACTAACAAAACACATATTATTTGACTTTGCCTGCAGTATTTGCTTACATAGTTGTGTAAAACAGTAGGTCTATGTCTGCATAGAATTCACGGGTTTGTGCCCAATTGTATTTGTGTCTCGCATTGAAACAAAAATGTTCTTCTAATTCATGCTACCATATGATATAAAAGAAATGTATACGCCTTATATCACAAAACAAGGATACATCGAGTTTTTGCGTATGACATTTTAAAACGATTCCGTCATATTAAATTGAATATCTTTAAATACATTTTGAACCAGGTCCTTTTTAAAGAAATGTTGAATTGAAATTTTTAACTTGATATATGATGCATTTCAAATGTCTCTAGTTCATATTTAACGTTCGGAAATCATATATGTTAAAACTGATTTTTTTTAAATGATACCATTGAACTTTTTGAAAGTTTCTATACAATGCCTACTCGTTGTATTAGCTAATTTCTCGATTTTTTCCAACAGTGCATCTGTCAGCGGTGTTTTGGTTAAGGCTAAGGCGTATGTACAAATAATCAATTCGTATTGGTAACTTGAAGAAACATTCTGGTGTTGCTCTAAAGACTTAGCAATATGAATGGTACCCCTGCGTATAGTTGAATTTACTTCTCTGATCATCTGGAATTTAAAAAAGAAAAAAACAAAGTAGACAACTCATAAAACGATTGGAATATATTTGTACTAATCAAATAAAGTTTGTTTGCTTTTCTTAAATTTACCACAAAATGAAACTGATAATAGATATATAAGATTTTAGAAACAAGAGAGCAGTTAACAATCGAAATAATTTGTGGATATTTTTGGAGAAAAAAGTACTTATACACATGTTAAATTTGTTGATGTTTACAATACGGTAATCTAAATTGCAAAGATACATATCTTAATGGCATACAGAAACATTTATATTATTCAAATAATTCGTGACGTACAAATATTTTACTTAAACCTATCCTATATGTATCAATCAGTGATGAAAATATGTCGACATCTAACAATTTTCAGAGTATATTTGTAAATCAAAAATAGAAATTTTGAACAATTTACAAATCTGTTTGGTATTAAATAATCGATATATGTCTTTTTCCAGTGAAAATGAGACGTTCAGTGGAGAACAAATACATGTACATTGAAATACAGTAAAGATATATATTTGTATAACTTACATTACTAGGTATCTGATTGTTAAGTTTTGCCTCTTCAAATGCAATAATAACATACGCTGTTAAACTAGCAGAGCTTGATGCTGATCCGCCCTGTATATAAAAATAATTGCCAAATATCATTAGTGAAACTTACTTCTGATGAAGCGATTTCTTATATTTCTATGTTTTTTTGATTTTCTGTATGGTGGTTGTAATTTTTTCTTTTTTGTCACATTATTTGTCTCTCTATTTTTATTTATATACAATTAAGAAGATGATGTATAAATGCAAATGAAGCAACTCTCTATGTAAAACCAAATGCACAGAGGTTTACAACTAAAGGTACCTACACGGTAAAGAGCAAAACGCATAGTCAATATGAATAGACCGAAATGAGAGATGTAAACAATTCAAACGAGAATATTTACGGCCTGATGTATGTACAAAATAATAAACGAAAACAAAATATGATAAACAGCAACAAGCGACAACAAACATAATTAGGCGAGGTTAAACAATTTTCTGGGCACCCAATCCTACCCTTATCTAGCACAATAGTGTAAAAGCAAAGCATATGCATCTGATGTACAGAAGTTGTCGTTTGTTTATGTAATTTAAACATGTTTCTCGTTTCTCGTTCTTTATATAGATTAGACCGTTGGTTTTACCGTTTGAACGGTTTTACACTAGTTATGTTGGGGCCCTATATAGCTTGTTATTCGGTGTGAGCCAAGGCTCCGTGTTGAAGGCCATACATTGACCTATAATGGTTTACTTTTATAAATTGTTATTTTGATGGAGAGTTGTCTCATTGGCACTCACACCACATCTTCCTATATCTATTCACAAATAATTTTTATTCTGTTTTACTGTTTGTTAAGAATAGTCAGTTGTACTTAAAACAGGGGTGATTGATATATATGTACGAGCTGGTTTAAATTTTCAGATACACAACGGAAACAGAGATAAAAGAACATATTTGAGTTTTACTTACATCAACTTATATGTACCGTATCAAATATATCATTATCTTGAAATTCGATTATTCAACGATGAACGAAATGAATAACCAATAGAAATTATGTCATAAAAAGTTTTCAGAAACTTAAAGCATTTTTTGTATTGGTACATTAAAATAACAACATTAAGGAGGATCGCGGAAATAAGATTTTCAGAAAAAAAATAAACTTTTATTTTTCATTACAAATTTTATTTATTACCTTTAGTAGTTGTAACTTTATCATGTGATACAAAAATTATTCCACAAAATCAATTCGTGTTGGCCCCAGGAGACTTTGAAAATGTTTATATCATGAAAAAAGCTCCAAATTATCTCCCTTTGGTGCAAAAATGCTATTTTTTGTCATTAAAATTGAAATATCTTTTTTTACTCATCGGTGACCTATATTTTTTATTATTGTTTTCAAATAAGCTATACATTAACTAAATAATTGTAAAATTTAAGCGATTTCTGTAATTAAATTCGTTTTTTATTTCGATATTACCTCTTTTTCTCCTATTAATTCAACAGAAAAAAGTACCTTTACAAAAATGTATGATTCTTTCGAAGTCAGATTGTGAGCGTAAATGATCGGTGACCCCCCTTTTTTATTTTTTTTTGGCGAAATCTTATATAAATAAAAAAATGATTTAGACCCGCGAGCCCCTTTAAATGTCCTGCTACCATATTAATTGATAAGATGTCTTTTTGATTTTTGTTTTCATGTTTATGAAGTAAAATTTCTGTGTAATTTTCAGGAGATTTTTTAATTTAGTCTACAATATTAGCTTTATTTTCCATAGTATTCACTTTCATGCTGATTTGAAAACACATTGATGGCTTTGTGCTGTTTTCTAGTCGGGTTGTTCTCTCTTTGACATATTCCTGTTCCAATTCTCTATTGTACCTTTAGTAAACTCAACTTAAAATAATAAAAATCATGAATCCAATGAAATCATACAGATTTTATTATTTTGCAAAGCAACTACACAGTTTTTACTTCATGTAAAATAATTCGATAAGATAATACCTGTAATGCTTTACTGTACACCGTGCCGTACTCTTTAAAGTCCCCGGAAGATGATTGTCTCCTTAGAAGAAAATATGCTGCTTTTCTAATCACCTCTGGATCAATGTAAGTAGATTCTGCCGCTTGTGCAAATGATTTTAACACAAACGCGGTCAACCTGAAAGTAATAACAGGATACACAGTTTTACAATGTTAACATTTCATGATACAAATCAATTTAAAAAGCAAATCTCTTAGAGAACCAAAGGAACTCCAAAACGCAGTAAGATTGGTACCATACCTTACTAAACAAGCACACCCTTTATTTTGATTCCAAACACATTCAAAATATGATATGACTATTTTGTTTTCTAGCGATCTACGACTGCAAAAACATGTCTCTACTGAGTTGAGATACATACAAACTATTTAGTCAACCCATTTGTAATGGTGACCGGTACACTTATAAAGTATTAACTGTTTAGGACATTGTTTATGTCCTGCACACTTCCTGTAACAGAAATATGTATAGTGTGAGTATGCACTAGCGTAATGTCTTTATTGATAATTGTTAACTCCATTCGATAGAGTAGAGTGCACGTTTCTGCTGAGAAAAAGGAAGTTGACATGCAGACAGTTAAATTCATCTTATTTATCATATGATCTAGTTGGAAATGTGTACATCTATGCATGTCAACATCAATGAAAGGATCCATATTTGACATGTTCAAAGGAGAGTTATGACAGACCCACTTCTCATTGTTCATTAAATTAATTTAAATACTTTGAAACCTTCAAAGAATCAACACATTATCATTTGATTTAAATATTTTTTTAATAATTCAATTTTACTATTTGTAGAATTTACCATGTAGAACCCTGTCTATCGGAGTTACCAAATGCACTAAATGATCCATCATGACGAGCATACGATAGCTGACGTTGATATCCTGTCACAAAAAAACATATATATAGTACTCAAATATCTGTTGATAGCTACAACTGCTAAATGACAAGAATTATAGCTGAAACATACAGACCTTTAAAATATTTATGTTATGTTTAAGCATCTTTATTGGTACAAAATTGTAAGTTACACAGCTCCTTTTTCTGTACCAAAAATCTGTAGTACTGAAAAGATCTATGTTACTGATGATTCCATAAAGAGTCATATCACGGGATAACGCAGCATACCAGAGAAAATTGTCTCGACCTTACAGTATCATATAGTTCCACTGATAAATGTATATCGTGACCAAATGTAAAATATAAAGTTGAAAATATAAAAATAGAGTTTTTATAAAAAAGGATCGGTTAGAAAATAATAGTAGAAACAACCTAAGAGTGTTCCTTTAAGATAAATTATTAGGTGAAAATATGCCTAGTCATAGGGCTTCACACTATCTCGGACTGGTCAATGCTTTTTGTCTACACTAAATACATTATCGATTTCATACATAGTTTGTATATTACAATTCTGTTAACCAACATTTATTAAGCACAAGTTCTGTACAATTTGATTTGACAACTATATAAAATTAACTGAAATAGTTTTACCTGCTGTAAGGAACTTGTCTATTTTAGCAACGATGTCATTTGTCAGTCGCTGGGTTACGTTTAGATATGCTGATACAAACACATTCGGTACAAATCTGACGAGGTTTTGTTCACCACAGCCGTATGACATCTGTAGTAAATCTTCTATTCCAGATAACGTTTTTCCAATAATGTCACCTGTAAAACAGTTTTGTTTTATGAATACATAATTTCGCTATAGAAATTTTATAGCTACATACACAATTCTGTAAAGCACCACAATTAATTGTTGTTTAATTATATTAGCAAAAAACATGTTAAAAAAACTCGTTGGCAAATTTAAAGAATTTTTATTCACATGCGTCCTAATTATTTCGATAAAATATTTGTCTACATTAATAATAATAAAGCTATTAAATATGTAGTCCATGTTTTAGATATTTTAAAGTATTTCAATACAAGAGATCCTAACGACATTACAATACGAGAAACCAGAAACATTTCAAAGTAAATAATAAAAATAATGGTCTTTTGTTTCATTTTGTTGACATTGTGAATTAGTAAAGGGGTTGTTAAATGTCATCAAAGACTCAGACTTGTTAAAATTGGTCATTTAAACTGCCAAACAGAACATATTATGTTATTGCAGTGTTGTGTTTGCAAATAAGACACGGTTTGAACATCATAGGATTGTAAACGGTTGGAGTAATTATGTATAAAAATGTGTTCAGTTGAAAAGACAATGCTGAGAAGTTGTCTATCCCGTTTATATCAATGATAAATATGTATAAGATTTATCATTGACATAGTCCGTGTACAGATAAATGTAAAAAAAGAAAATGTCCTTCATTCTTGTGTATGTTGAAATTTTGTATTTACGCCAGACGCGCGTTTCATCTACAAAAGCACTTCTTCAATTGAAAACAAAACTTCAACATCTGCCTCAAAATAGATCTGTCTGTCATTATTTTTCTTACCTATTACAGAAACCTTGATGAACTGAGATTCATTGATAACGTTTGGAGGGAATGTGACGTCCACTTCTGTCGAATAGGATCTTTCATTAATTAAATCTACTGGTATAGGTATATTATAATTCTGTTTTATACCCTCTGGCTAAAATAAAGGGAAAGAGTATGTTTAAACAAAACAAAAACTGAATCCTTGATTCCTACGAGTTATATAATTTTGTTTGGACACTAATGTTAAACTACATATCTTTCTGAATGTGTTTTAAGCTCATCAACCCTGTTAGGATACGAATTATATCACTATGTAGTTTCAAATAAGAGTATTGTGTGAATTGGAAAATCAAAATCACAGATTTGTTAAATCTAATGGGTTTTTTAAAGTATTTTTTCTTATTTTGCTGTACCTTTTTAGTTAAAGTAATTGATGCCTCTTAGAAAACTATTTATCATATCACGGGTTTATATGTTTGTCTTATGTTGTTACTCATAAGTTTACTTCCATCAGGCTTTTGCAACATAACATGGAGTAAATGTACATGTACAGCATTTGATTTTATAGACTATTTTATTCGGTAACTGTCACCCAGATCTTTACCCTATATCCGACATAGACTTTTTATACATTATTGGTATATACTGTATCTTCAAACCTTTTTGAATGTGAAAACTAAAATAACAACAACACTGAAAATTTTGAAACGAGTGATATCAGGTTTCAGATAGTTGTACAAAACCGTGAAAGTAGTTGTTAATAAACCTGATTCGTTATTTCAGTCTTATACCAAACATATCCATATCAATTAACTCAAAAAACAAAACAAAATAAATTACTTCAACTCTACATTTCAACTTTGAGACTGCTGCACTTCTATGAAATTATATTGAAATCTAACGTACCTTCACTAGAAGTTTTCTTTGAACTGCATCAGCAACTTTTATTGTTCTAGCTGTAACATCAATTAATGATGTCCCTATTCGTTCTGGGATAATTGGGAAATAAACGGATCTAACCGTGTCCTTCGGAACTAAAACTGTCTATCAAAATAAAAAACAAATAGTTCCTAATTTAGAAAAATATTGGACATATATGTTATGACACAAATTGACGCAAACCTACATATCCAGTAATGATAGTATAAGTTGCCAGTCCTTATTTTCGGGCAACACGAAAATTACAGCTGATTTATGACGTTATCAACCAATAACAGAATCTTTACATGGGAAAGACGTTCTTAGAATATGGGGGAGTTAAACACGTTTATGAAAGCTCAATAATCTCTCTAAGCCTTTACATTGATTAAACAGCATAGCCTACGAACAAATTTTTAAATAAGTTGGAAAGGGCATATATCATTATATCAGCACGAAGCACAAAAGAATGACAAAGCTTTTGCAAAAAGAAAAGAAGAGAACAACAAACCAGACACACAACTAACCATAACGACATCTAGAGGTTCACATACAGCTTAAACAACCTGAAATTTAATGTACTATACGCTTGTGGTGTATGCCCTTATATTTTTCAATTATCACATTTCATAGCGGTATAATACCGTAACTTTAATTATTCATCCCTCATTTTAAGGATTTCGTATTTTGTATTTACATTGTATCAGATATCAATTTTATACGTTTAGTTTTTAATATGTCTTTTGATTGAGTTAAGCAATTTTAATTGATATTTTATAGTCTTTCTATGTTGTGATGTTACACTATTGTTTCAGATAGTCTGTCTTTCTATGTTGTGATGTTACACTATTGTTTCAGATAAGGGTGAAGGTGTGGTACCATTAAAACGTTTAAAAACGCTGAAATTGTTTGCACTTGTCCTAAGTCGGGAATCTGATGTTCAGTAGTTGTTGTTTGTTGATATGGTTCATAAGTGTTTCTCGTTTCTCGTTTTATATAGATAAGACTGTTGGTTTTCCCGTTTGAATGGTTTAACACTAGTATTTTTTGGGACCCTTAATAGCTTGCTGTTCAGTGTGAGCCAAGTCTCCGTGTTGAAGACTGTACGTTGACCTATTACGGTTTACTTTTATAAATTGTGACTTGGATAGAGAGTTTTCTCATTGGAACTCATACCACATCTTCAAATATCTAAGATAATATAAAATCTACTTGTACGAGTTTTAGAACAAGACGTAAAGCGAGACTCGCTGTACCTATATTTTTATCCAGTAAAGTACACCCTCTCCTTGAAGCTTCAGTCATTTAATAAAAAATAGTTGTCTCTGATTTTTCAAAGAAATTGTCAATTCAAAACGTGGACATCAAAGATGATTCCAAAATAAATAATCACACAAAGAGAATACTAGTACTTATTCACATAAGTCTTACTCAACATGGAAGAGACTGTATATGTATAAGGTTTTTCTCCATTGTATTCATGGTGTTGAAATTGCACTTCTGTTTATTTTTTTGGTAACTAGTAATATATCCATCATTGTTGTAACTCACAAATATACATCTTTCCCTAATTGGGGCCCACATTTAGTTATGGAATCAGATGACTTAGAGTGCTCCGTTAGATGTCCGGGAATTTCTTTTTCAGATTTTTTGACGTGTTATTATCGTAGCGGGATCGTTGTAAAAGCGTAATGAGGACGTAGTACTTAGCATCGTGAAAACAGTTTAAAACTAATAAATAAATCTGGTTTTTTTCCAAGATTTAGCTATCAATACTGACTGATTTTAGTTCGTTTTTAAAACCTACAGACGATAAATAATAGTGCTGAATTATGTTTAATGGGCTGATTACACAAAACAGGTACGTTTATGTTTCCACTTGCGAGCCCAAACGATACTTTTCGAGAATTTAACATTTACATTCTAAATTTCGCATTTTATTTTATTACCTTTGTCCACTCTCTTCCAGGTGAGAACATAAGGTGTCCGTCATTATCCGAAAAACTTATATTTTCATTTTTACTCAGGCTGACGTGAACCTGCAATAATTAGAAATGTACATTAATTGTATACTTGTAATCAATATGCAGACTTTGAAAACTTCTTCCTGTAGTCCAGACCGAACTACTTGAAAGACGCTAAAACACGTACCTATTGTATAAATAATTGGTTTGTTCGCGTTCTGAATTTACATATAGTTATCAAAGGTATCAGGATTATAATTTGATTCGTCAGACGCGTGTTTCGTCTGCATAAGACTCATCAGCGACGCTCAGATCAAAATAGTAAGAAACCCAATCAAATAACGTTTGCCACTGGATTTTACCCAATAATAATCTGTTTCTTATTTGAGAATGAAATTGTATCTGAATGAAAATAAAGTAACTGTTCGAAAATGTATTTCTAGGTATTCCACTTAAATGGTTCTTTTTCTCGATGTTCTAGCGATTGTAAAAGCTAATCGAAATCTAATAATAGTTATCAAAGGTACCAGGATAATAATTTAGTACGCCAGACGCGCGTTTCGTCTACATAAGACTCACCAGTGACGCTCATATAAAATCTGCTGATTTGAAATAAATTTCATGTTTAATGAAACAAGATAGAAGTGTATTCATTTCTGTTCTTTTTAATTTTTTCCAGTGAGCAGCAATATAAAAACAGCTAATACTTTATGTAGTAGAGGGTACATTTTGATACTGTTTTCCAAATTTTGTGCTTACTTTTCTTGTTCAAATTAATCGTCATCCAGTATATAACTGCAGGTTTTTATGTGTTTTACTCTTGCATAATAAACAAGAAGGAGAATCGTTCACATTCAAATTGGTTCGATCTATACACGGTTTGTGACTATATCCATTAAAAGTTTCTGTAGCTCGTTGTTGTTGTCTTTGTCAATAGTTTTCTTGTTGTGTTTAGTTTTTGTTTTAATAGTCAATGCATGCTTTCCAAAAAGGCATTCGTGTTTTTATTTGTCTTGTTTTATTTCCTTGATGTCTAACCTCTCTTCCCTCTTGAAGGAAAAATTACACATAACAAATTTAATATCAAATTAGCATTTAACGTTTTGACTTACGTTAAGATCTTCTTCCATATAGTTAAATATTGTTGTCTGAAGAATTAAAATTTCTCCTCGCATAACAGAATACGGCAATTCTATTCGAATGAAGAATCTTTGAAATGTTGTGATCTGAAAAAAAAATTACAATTAAAAAATGTATTCTAGAAAATAAAAAACAACAAATATTATCAAAAGCTTATTTGAAAACACAATAGAAAGTTAAATTTAATCCGTATAAGCGCACTCACTTAAAAGTTTTACAGTTAAACGATCATATATGTTTAAGCTTAGTAATTGATGATATGAAACATTAATCTATATAACCATGACCAATAGGTATAATGATTGTGAACATGGAGCGCTGTGAAATAAAACATTCTGTAGAAACAATGATATAATTACATTTGCATTCGCTGATACTCCAAAACCAGTGTTTTTGTTAACTGCAAACGATGATGTTATCCACTGTGTAATAGTATCAGGAACAATCGTCTCTATTGAGGCATGACCATTTTCACTTAAAAGATAATAACATCTTGCATATACTAATTGATATCTAAAAGGGACTGAATGTTCACGCATCATTGTCAATATAATGAAATTTGATGCAACTGACGTACGAGTGAGAGGTTTAGCGCCATAAAACCAGATTCAATCCACAATTTTCTACATTTGACAATGCATGTACCAAGTCAGGTATAAGACAGTTATTGTCCATTCGTTTGATGTTTTTTATCATTTGATTTTGCCATTTGATTAGGGACTTTCCGTTTTGAATTTTCTACGGAATTCAGTATTTTTGTGATTTTCTTTTTCCAAAGCATAAAACAATTCATTATCACAACTTTGTTATGGTACAAAGAATTCTTTCTTTTTAATAGGAGTGACATTTTAAAATACTGTACACAGCTAATTTTGCATAGGTACTATTTCTGTACTAAAAATGTGTAGTACTAGAAATTTACTTTTAATATTTAGTATTATTTCTTTACTTTAAAGCTATTGTTATATTTAGGTACTTGTATTTTACAGTACTTGATTTGTACTAAATATTTTGGTACAGAAATAATACAATATTCCATGTTTGAAAATCATAACTTTATGAGATTTGAAATAGAAAAAACTTTCAAAATGTTGAAAAAGTAACAGATGTAACCAAAAATCTGTAGTACCTAAATTTCAAGTACAAATAAAGTACTGTAAAATACAGGTACCTAAATATTACGATAATTGTAGAGTAACAAAATAGTACTGAATATTAAAAGTAGATTTCCAGTACTACACATTTTTAGTACAGAAATAGTACCTATGCAAAAGTATCTGTGTAGATAGTGAATTTGTATACTACAGTACCGCATTTGTATATTAAAGAAGTGTATATGTTTGAAACATTATTGCACTTTAAATCGACTTTATGTCTATATTTTCAAATAATGATGTGTTAAGTCTACACGAAAATCAATGGTTTCTAACGACAAAAGTTACCTATATCACGAAATCTGAAAAATTAAAAGGTAATCCTATATCGTGAGTATCTTTGGCATCTATCGTTTGTTCATATGACAGTTCATTCGTTTGTTGTATTTGAGCTTTCGATTTTGCTATTTGCTAAAAAAAACATGCTGTTTAGAATTTTTCTCGGTGTTCGGTATTTTTGACATTTAACTTTTTGTGTACTAACATATAGACGTCTAATTAATGTTTAAGCTTGTCCGTCAAAGGCTATATTTTGTAATCGATCTATTCTAGTATTTTATTGGTTGCTTAAACTGTTATTTCATTTCAATTGCATATTAGTACACAAAGTGGTGTCGTAAGACGAATCACTGCATTCTTATTGCATGGATAAAACGAGAAAAAGCTGACAAAAAAATCCCTAAACTCTTTTTTTCAAATAGATAATATTCGTATTAAGCATTTTAAATAACATTTAACTAAAAACAACAACCATGTAGCCAAATTAATCGTATCGAACATAAAAGAAAGACAAAGCGGCTGATAGATCCTTATTGTTTGTGAAAATGTTATATTGAGATTTAGCTGAAGGAAATACAAATTCATCATTTAAACGGAAACTCATTTATGGAATATGGCACCGATACCGCATAAACCTGCTGCTACCTCTTATCAAGGAGAACCGATTAACATGAAAACTCAACTTACACAAAACAACATACAAACAATGTTTTATTTCGTCTTCAACATATTGTTCAATTTATTCTACTTATTAGTGCACTTTATACAATCAAAAATCTGATAATCTTTTTTTTCAAATGAGTAAAATAAATTACTTGTGGCGTGTCAAAAACGCGTTGAAAGCACTTGATAAACTACCTTCTAATATCGGTGCTTTCGAATATGTTCAAAGTTTTGATTTTCCTGCCCCGTTAACAATTCTTGGCCTCAAATCTCATTTAAAATTTTACATACATAATTAAATAGACTTTTAAAAAGTCAGAATACGAATATATGTGTTCAAACTCTTTTGTATTATTTCAAGGAACAACAAACACATGAAATTTCAATTACCCCCCCCCCCCCCCCCCCCCCAAATCAATTACGCCTGCTTTGTTATGATTTCTGCGTTCAAGCTTTGCAAACGTCTATCAGTAGTTCGACTGTCGCAAATTGAGTTTACATGGCGATACTAGTAGAGACAAGTAAACGAACACTACACGTAAAACAGTATTCGCTTGATCATATTTCTCCCTTTACAACAGTGTTCACATACTCGTGCTATCTGAAGTTTTATGGACTCATTATTCATAAATGACCTTAATATCGTAACCTCACCTTCAATACAGATATATCGAATGCATGGCTTTAACTGTTTTATTAAAAACGCAAAAGTATATAAAGATAAAAACAATTGGTGTACAATCAATTCACGAACTAGATGTAGTAGTAGATTGTGAAAAAAAATCATATAAGTGCATGCATCGCTTGACATAAAGAAACCCGTTGACTCATTCTGAGTTCTTTTTGTAACCTTCTAAAAAAAAAAAGCTTTCACCTTCTTTAGACCAATGAATCAGATGACAAGATAACAAGGTGTGATCACAATCTATTTGTCGATAAAACAAGATGACAAGGGCGATCAACATCTTTTTGTCGATAAAACATGACAAAAAGGACGATCAATATTCATTTATCGATAAAACAAGATAACAAGAGTGATCAACATTCATTTATCGATAAAACAAGATAACAAGGACGATCAACATTCATTTATCGATAAAACGAGATAACAACAGAGATCAACATCTATCAGTCGATAAAACAAGACAATTACGGCAAGTGTTCAACAAAATATGTAAGTCGAAAAAAAATGAAAACAAAAAGTGGTCAAAATAAACTCATCATAGATACCAGGACTAAATTTAGTAAATACGCCAGACGCGCGTTTCGTATACAAAAGACTCATCAGTGACGCTCGAATCCAAAAAAGTTTAAAAGGCCAAATAAAGTACGAAGTTGAAGAGTATTGAGGCATTAAAACAAGATATCAAGGGTCGATCTAAATATACTAGTTAATGAAGCACAGACAAACAAATTTAAAAAAAAATAGAAAAACACACCAAATTCTAGTAAAAGAAAATTGAACGACAAAACCAACGGTGCGCAGTCCATGTACAGAATCATATTCAAAACAAATAAACAGCTGCTTCCCATTCCAGAACAATCGTATACTTATTTAAAGTTGTCTTTAATATAAATTTATGTTATACTAAAAATAAACAGATAAGATGCAAATTTATCTATAAAGAAAGCATTCTGCAATAAAATTACTGTTTTTTACAAATAACCTTAAAAACAATTCCAAATAGCTTATGATATGGTCATTAAACATAGTTTTGGTATCCTTTAGTACATGTATTATTGTCTGACTTATGTTCCAAACTATAACTGGTTGTAGAAAAAGAAACTATAAAACACAACACTAATAGATTACGTCACCATTAAGAAATATAAGTGACGTCATGAACACACCCCCCCCCCCCCCCCCCCACCATGCAATTTACTCATAAGGGGTCACCATGTAATGCCGTTTAACCAATCACAACGTCATAATTTACCCGCGGTACGATATTGACGATTTTTGTTTCAAAGATATTAATAAATCATCTTATAAATAGTCACACAAAATGTCATCTATGACAAAACTAGCTATAAGAAGTCGACTGACAGTATTGATGTGATAGTCATTTAAGTAGGTCTTAACTTATCAATCATTTCTACATCGTCATTTTGTTTCTATCGATAATGGATTATAGGATAATAGATAAACTTGACTGTCGCTCTTGTATCTTTCTGGTATCTTTCGCCTCTCTTTTTGTATTTTACTCATTTTCCTAATATATAGCGATGTGGACCATGTATGTTGAAAAAAGATGTCATCTGACACATATTTTAAACAAGAATTCCCAAATATGATAGTTGCAAAGTTTAATTTCAATTTGCCAAGTAGTTTTAGAAGAGAAGATTTTTGTAAAAGCTTACTGGCGACTTCAGTCGACAAAAAACGACTAATAAAACATTATAGGGAAAATCTCACACTGGTCCTTTGGGGGAAAGCTGAAATGAAGAAGTTTTAAGATATCGAACATAACAAGATTAATGATTATAATATCACAAAGTATAAATAGATCATGTTTCGCACAAACTTTCTTGGTTTAAATCGCCCCGCTATTATTATTACAGAAACTTTCGTTTCCTCTCCTCGATCTCTTCTCATCAAGTGATTGAGATCCCAATAATTCAGAATCATTTAAGCCGTAGCAGTACTATGGAGCAGGTATGTTACTGTATGAAGATATTTTTTTATAAAGTATGATTTATAAAACAGAAAGCAAATTGCTTGCAGCAGGAATTGAAAGCATATTTTTTTCGTATTTGCATTTAATTAACACTTGGATTATAAATCCTACGACCCCTATGATCAGCCCCTGAAAGTCAATGGTTGCTCCCTGATTATGTATGATTAAGTAATCAGTCGTATGTAAAGATATTAAGAAATACGACAATAAAATTGAGGATGGAAATGGGTAAGATATGAAATCTAGAAATTGTTTTGGGAATACCGTTGAAGATAAAGCTATGTATTTCTTTTTGTGCTAAGTGAATTTTGATATGATATTAATTAATATAAGAGCACTTAGTTTTTATATTAACCTCGTTGTAGTATTCAGCCATAACCATGTCTCTGGGAACTTTGATCTTTTCCGTTGAGGTTCTGTTAATGAAGGAGTTTGTGAGTCATCTGCAGCCGCGGGGGTTGCTGATATCCCCGGAGAAACTGTGGTGCTTGTGGTCATCGCAAAAGTTTGGCTGCGTATTGTTGTAGCTCGAAATCGCTTTGTAGCAGTCTGTTGATTTCTTGGTGCTTTAGAAAAGTTACATTACAGCGAATGTATTTTATGGTATCACTAGAAATGCATTTGATCAATGTTTCATTGTACTTGATAAATGCATTCCTAATGTTGTAGTGTAATTGATTTGACATAATCTATTCTAGAAAATATTTGCATGTAGAAAAAACTTTGATGATAAGTATAAAGAAGACAGGAGTTATTATTTACAGTTACAATGACTTGAGGCAGTACTGCCAAATAAACATACTGTTCACTGTAAATGTTTACTCGCACAATTTAAGAAATGAAAAACAACACTATATAAATTGATTTCATTCCTAGCGATTTTCTTTTTCTAAATTATTCAAACATTTATAAACTGTTGATTTTTAAAACGTTTGTTATATATCACGGCATAATGGAAGTGCTGACTAAATAGCTGTTAATATCTTTATTAAGAATATATAGGGTAAAGACTTAGACTGAACAGAAATTTTTAATAATAAATGACCTGAAAGAGCAATGTTCCAAAGGGACAACCACACACACACACACAGACACACACAAACACACACACACATAAAAAAATATAGTGCAATAAACTTGAGAGTGCAAGGTTTATAATTAAAAAAATCAATTACCTGAAGTTATAACAAGGTTCACGAACTCAAGCTATCTCATGTTTCAATAACATTTACCACAAATTAGTCAAAATCACATTTAACAGTTCTTACAACAGCGTGCATATACATCGCCAAATACTCACAACAACATTCACATACTATTATTCATGTTATCTCTAGTAAATTGCAACATTATTCATTTAAACATTCAACATGTTCAACTCCAGTTACAGCAGCATTTTCGCACTCAAATAATCTGTAGTTATTTAGAACACCATTCAATCATACTCAATATATCTGTTATCTCCAGTTACGACATCATTCACCCACCCATGTTATCGTTGTTTTTACATACTGATATACCTATTGTTTTTCAAGTTGGCCTTTCGTGGAACCGTTTTGTCTAAAAAAAAACTTTTACAATTAAACCGCCTATTAGACTTTGTATATACATGTATTAGTTGATATCTTATTGGCTTTACTGATATATGACATTCATATCTCATTTTATCATTCAATACTTTCCACATTTATTGAATGCGAGACTACAATTTGGTGGGTATAATTTGATTGCTGATTCGTGTTGAAAAAATCAAATGAAGTATATCAGTCAGGTTAGATATGATACATATATTAGATAAAATTGTGCTTGATACTGAATTGTTTTTTTTATTAACCCAAGAGAAATTTAATACAATAACAACCAATATGACAGTTTTAAACGATCTGGCTATATCAGTATATGGTAAAGACAATGCTATAAATAGATGTACATGTCTCGTGAGTCAATTGAGAAATTTGTCGACTCATTCTGTGTTCTTTTTCTAATTTTATATCTATTTACATTAAAATTCGGGTTTTCGCCCTCATGATCGCCATCATAAAGATGACAAGACAATAAGTGGAGTTCAAATACAAAACACACAGAACACAAATAGAAAAAAAACAGTCAGAAACAAGTCAACTAATTATTAAGTACTAGTACAAAGCAAATATACAAAACGAACACAATCAAAACAAGGGTGCCAAATAAAATTTAGGATCATATTAAAAAAAAATACAGCTACTTCCAATGCATATACATATCTACTCTTTAAAAATTATTTATGTTTCAAATTTATGTGTAAGTAAAGTTTCTGCAATAAAATCACTTCTTTTTCTTTAAAGTTAAAAATGTATTGCTTACAACAAAAAAACTGACTTTTATTATTATTTATTTGATACAATCTCCAGTCGGGTAATTCATCTAAAATGTTATAGGACAATCATCTATATTCCATTGATTTGTATTTTGCAAACGGTACCTTTAAAAATTACCTTAATGGTCCCGCTACAGTCGATATCATACTATATATATATCCTCTAGTCCTTCTCTTCTGGTGATTGAAATCCAGAAAGTTCAGAATCTTTAAAGCTACATCACTTTTATGGAGCAAGAAACGTAATTGTTGAAAGGATTTTTTTTTAAAGTGTGATATTGAAACATGAAACATGAAATAGCAAATTGTTTCAGCAAGAATTATAAACAATATGCCAAAAGGACAACTACCATCTCAATACACAAACGCACACACACACACACGTAACCTATATCATACATGCACAAACTCTTGGACGAATTAAAAACAATGTACCATTACTTTGAGAGTACATGGTTTAAAACGATCTAAACAAATTTTGATTTGAGTTTATAACAGCGTTCACTAACACTAAGTATCTCAAGTAACAATCACTTTTACCCCAAGTAAGTCAAAACCACATTCACTAGTCCTTACATCAGCATGCTCATACTTTTATCATCTCCAAATACTCACGGCAACATTCACATACTAGTACCCATGTTATCTCTAGTAATTTACAACATCATTATTCATTTAAACATTCAACTCTAGTTAAAACAGCACATTACCAGATAATATATTACAAAAATACCGAATTCTATAGTAAATTCAATAAATAAAGGCAACAGTAGTATACTGATGTTCAAAATTCCTATATCGATTGAGGAAAAACCAAATTCGGGTTACAAACTAAAATTGAGGAAAACATGTCACATATAAGAGAACAAAGACACAACAGAAACACGAAGTGCAACACAGAAACTCTAAAATGCAACGCAAGCAAACAAACTGACAAAAGAAAATGTATTGGTCAATAAATAAAGGCAACAGTAGTATACCGCTGTTCAAACTCATAAATCCATGGACAAAAAACAAAATCGGGTTAACAAACTAAAACTGAGGGAAACGCATTAAATATAAGAGAACAAGGACACAACACTACAATGTAACACACACAGAAACGGACCAAGCATTAGACAAAATCAATATTGAACATTTAATTAGCCTATTGTTTATGTATATGGTTTGTTCATAATACATAAGGTTCAATTTTCTATATAACCAGAGTTCCCCATATGAAGCTACCCGTAGAATTATCGGGTAATCATGTAACAGTTAATTATAGACTTTATAGAGCTTGTGTCGGTCACTTGCATATTCAATAATTGCCACTTTTGTGGGGAAAAGATCATCATTTAAATAAAATTAAGATTGGAAATGGGGAATGTGTCAAACAGACAACAAACCGACCATAGAGAAGACAACTACAGAAGGTCACCAACAGGTCTTCAATGCAGCTAAACATTCCCGCACCCGGAGGCATCCTTCAGCTGGCCCCTAAACAAATATATATATATATACTAGTTCAGTGTTAATGAACGCCATACTAAACTCCAAATTGTACACAAGAAACTAAACTTAAAAATAATACAAGACTTACAAAGGCCAGAGGCTCCTGACTTTGGACAGGCGCAAAAATGCGGCGGGGTTAAACATGTTTATGTGATCTCAACCCTCCCCCTATATCTCTAGCCAATGCAGAAAGTTAAACGCATAACAATACGCACATTAAAATTCAGTTCAAGAAAAGTCCGAGCAAAGACTGTATCTCTATAAAGAGTTTAATAGCAGTATCAATCATTTTAACAAATGTGCCCCTCTGGTCATTGTTTGTTATCTAAGAGTTCAATTTTTTCCTATTATAGATTTCATAATGATATTCAAATTTATGGCAAAACTTATCATTTAAGAAAAAAACTCCTACAAATAGTCTATAAACACTTTTAGCAAAAAAGCTTTTTCGTAGACCTAATCTTGCTTATCATTTTTACTATTGAAATCTTCTATTTACTTTTTCTTATCGTTTTCAACATAATTGGTATACACACATATGAGTGTTTAAAATAGTCATTTAAAGGTGTAATACCAATACTGATTTTCCGTTATTAGTCTTTGTCCAAAAATTGAGCAGAAAAAAACGTAATATAAGAAAATGCCGAACTTATACGAAAATTCAAAACGGAAAGCTCGTAATCAACTGACCAAATCAAAAGCTCAAATTCATCAAACAAATGAATAACATCTGTGATATTCCTGACTTGGTACAGGCATTTTCTTATGCAGAAAATGGTTGATAATACATGATTTTATAGCTAACTAAACCTCTCACTTGTATGACAAAACAAACAGACATAAGATGTAAAATGTTGTCTTTTATATCGAAGTTATCTTTGTTTTTAATAAAGAAATACTTGACACTAGTAATGTTTTTATCCTGTCCAAGTCCAAATTTCATATAACATTTCTCTCTGCATATAAGAACATAACCATAACTGGAATAAAATTGAGAAAGGAAATGGGGAATGTGTCAAAACGACAACAACCCGACCATAGAGCAGACAACAGCCGAAGGCCACCAATGAGTTTTCAATGTAGCGAGAAACTCCCGCTATCGGAGGCGTTCTTCAGCTGGCCCCTTAAAAATATGTATTCTATTTCAGTGATAATAGACGTCATACTAAACTCCGAATTATACACAAGAAACTAAAACAAAAATCATACAAGACTAACAAAGGCCACAGGCTCCTGACTTGGGACAGGCGCAAAATTGCGGCGGGGTTAAACATGTTTATTAGATCTCAACCCTCCCCCTGTACCTCTAGCCAATGTAGAAAAGTAAAAGCATAACAATACGCACATTACAATTCAGTTCAAGAGAAGTCCGAGTCCGATGTCAGAAGATGTAACAAATGAAAAATAAACAAAATGACAAAAGTTATCTTATCAAATGTTCATTGTTCCTCTGGTATATTTCGTCCCTCTTTTTCACCCCTTTTGTGTACAAATTTTAGTAACTATGTTACCTCAAGTTTCCAAAATATTCTTTAGAAACACCAAATTAATATCAATATATGTTTACTGACAAATTCAAGATAATATTGTTTTAGACCTTTTTTAGTATGCAACCTATGTTATTGTGGTATTACACCGAAAGTGTAGTATTCCCTTGTGAGGAGTCAAGAGTCGATTTCAGCATTATTACTTATTTGTAAATCTTGCCTTGCTTAAAACTTTCTATATGTCTAAATATTAGATATGAAAGACAAAAGAGAAATAAGAAAATATACACAAAGTGCAATAAATTTGATAAGGAGTAGACTGAATATTTGACAAAGTTGACTTATCGGTAGTTCGTGTTTTGCTTCTTAAAAAATCTCCTCTTCATTCAATATAGTTTCAATATTAAAGTCAAACATGCTTTTAAACGGTTTTAAACGGTAAAATGTGAGAGTAATAACTCCTATAAAAGAGGTACGAAAGATACCAGAGGGACAGTCAAACTCATAAATCGAAAATAAACTGACAACCCCATGGCTAAAAAATGGACAAACAGATAAACAATAGTACACATGACACAACATAAAAAACTAAAGAATAAGTAACACAAACCCCACCAAAAACTAGCGGTGATCTCAGGTGCTCTATAAGATGTTTTTAGGCAAATTTTACGTAATAGATACTAGGCAGACCTCAAATTTTTTGGGACTTCTACCATGTCAGTTTTACTACCATCTAAATTTGGTTTTTAGATTAAATACAAAACTTGAACTTTACCAATATGTAATATACATAGCCATGCCGGACATGTTGATTAACAAGCGACATCATCGGACACATTGTTTAAACAATATACCACAGTACTTATTGTAAACAAATTTGGCACAAATTGGTTCTACAGTTTTCGAGAAGAAGCTTTTTGTAGAAGTTAACAGACCACAATGCACAAGAAAAGTTGTTTGGAAAAGCTCATACTGGCATTTGAATAGTAAGCAAAAAACAGAAATGTTTTCGATATCTCACGAAAAAGTTTAAAGGTTGTAATTAGCAAAAGCTGTTAACATTTATTAAATCCATTCCATTTGAGCGCTTGATCAGTTTATTAACATTGCAAGGATTTATAATGTGCTAACCAACAGCAGCTTTAACGGGCAATGATTGTTAATTGGGGAAGGATTCTAAACAAGTTGTATTTTCAAAAATAAAAAATAAATAGTGAGCAGCAAAAACTAAACTAATTTGTTTTCCGAACTGAGTTCTAAAAATTACTTGGGTATATATTTATATATCTTATCCCCTCCAATCACCCTTTTAAAACCAGATGGCTGGTCCCTAAATATGTACGATAATGTAGTTATCATAACTATGTCGTATTTAAAGTTTATTAGGAACAAGACAAGCTAAAATTGAACATCAAGTTTATGTTTCTAGAACCCCCTTGAAGATTATGTGCTATGTGTTTAATTATCCGCTGAAAATCTTTTTTAAATTTAAGTTTTAATCACATTTCTTAAAAGACGCTTAAATTTGCTATAAACCTCGTTGTGGTATTCATCCATAACCATGTCTCTGGGAACTTTGATCTTTTTCGTGTAGGTTCCGTTAACGAAGGAGTTGATGTAACTGTGTCTCCTGAGACCGACGGAACTGTTGTACCTGACATCATAGTGCTTGCCTCTGACATCATCAACGTTGTTGATAACACTCCTGTTGTTGTGTGTCGCCCAAATCGCCTTGGAGGAGCTGTTACTCGAGATCGTTGTGCTTTGGAAAAAAGTAACAGTACTGCGAATATGTTCAATTGTTTTATTCACTATGCATTTAATTAAAGTTTCTTTTTAATAATATAAATATATTCATGATGTTTAATTTTATTATTACTGAAATATATTCATTTGTAGAAAATATTTGGTAGACGATCTGGTATTACGAAAGAAATTGATTACTTGTGACAAGACTTCAAGGAAAAAAATGTTTCACGATAAACGTCCACTGACGATTCAAACAATACATTATAAACTCCATTCGTCCGAAATTATCTGGATTTACCTTCTCAGCAACAAGGCCAAAAATTGGAAATTAAGCCAATGATAAATAAGAACCGAAATGGATGAAGAGATATCTGATCAAAACAGGACCTAGGAATATAATTCGAATCCATGTGCAGTCAACTTGGACCGATGGTGTTGAAATCTTAGTTTCTCAAAGGAGAGGCGAAACATACCAAAGAAACATTCAAACTCATAAGGCAAGAATAAACTGACAACGCCATGGATAAAAAAGAAAATAGCAAAACAGAAAACAACAGTACAAAAATAACTTAAAAACTCAAATATTTGCAAAACTAAACCTACCAAAAAATGGGGGAAATATAGAATTTCAGAAGGATAAACATAACCTACTCGACATGTGGCATCCGTCACGGTACCCTTTTAGGTACACGCCCGATGATAAATTTAATTATACAAGTCACATGCGGGAAAAAGGGATAGGAAAATTATAACATTGCCTGATTTAAAACTTTTTTTTTAACTTTTTTTTTACAAAAGAACAATTTTAGAACAATTTGTTACAAATCATTTCAGTTCATGTTTATACCCTAATTAACTATATAAAGGAGTGGAAATCTGAATACTTTTCAAAATATTTCACAATTAATGATATGATTTGGGAAGGAATTCTCTCACGAACTAAACACTATTTACACACACGCACACAGCCATTTCATAAGTAAAAACCCAACTGCGCACAGTTTTGGCATTGATTTTTACAATGAATCCCTGGACTTGACATTACTTGACGTTCGAATAGCTGTAACAAACTCTAACTATTTTAAGTTACAACATCATTCATATACCAATTTTATATCCAGTAAGTCAGAACATCATCGACATGCTCATGCTACCTCCATTAATTACAACATCATTCATATATGCTATATACAGAAAGTTAAAACATCATCGACATGCTCATTCTATCTCAGATTACAAGAACAGACACACGTCACCTTAATATACTTATTCATTCATTCACATGCTCACGATACCTCTAGATTCTTACATATTCATTCACATGCTCACGATACCTCTAGATTCTTTCATATTCATTCACATGCTCACGATACCTCTAGATTCTTACATATTCATTCACATGCTCACGATACCTCTAGATTCTTTCATATTCATTCACATGCTCACGATACCTCTAGATTCTTTCATATTCATTCACATGCTCACGATACCTCTAGATTCTTTCATATTCATTCACATGCTCACGATACCTCTAGATTCTTTCATATTAATTCACATGCTCACTATACCTCTAGATTCTTTCATATTCATTCACATGCTCACGTTACCTCTAGGTTCTAACACATTCATTCACATGATCATGTTACCTCTAGGTTCTAACTCATTCATTTACATGCTCACGATACTGCTAGATTCTAGATTCTTTCATATTCATTCACATGATCATGTTACCTCTAGGTTCTCACACATTCATTAACATGCTCATGTTACCTCTTAGTTTTCACACATTCATTCACATGATCACGTTACCTCTAGGTTCTCACACATTCATTAACATGCTCATGTTACCTCTAAGTTCTCACACATTCATTAACATGCTCATGTTACCTCTAAGTTCTCACACATTCATTCACATGCTCATGTTACCTCTAGGTTCTCACACATTCATTCACATGATCATGTTACCTCTAGGTTCTCACACATCACAATATTAGTCACTATAATTATAAACATCGAAAGGTGGCCCTATCCATTATCAATAATGTGATTGTCAGAAATTGAACATTTCTCATTAAATCGTATTATAATAACTCGCTATTCATCAGTTAATAACTTACGTGGCGCTCCGACTAAGTTACAGTCTGTTAAAACATACATCCCACTATTCTGTAAAGCACAGAAATAGAATTATATTATTATTTTAAATCTCACTGATTGTGTAAATCAGTCCTCACAATTGTTTATCTTTCTTAATGTGGTTATATCATTCGGTATATATGTGTAAGAATTGAAGAAGGCCCTTTTCCAGCTTTGGACATGCCAAAATAACTTATTTAAAAAAATTGATGTGTTTCCCTCAGTTTAAGTTAGTAACCTGGGATTTATTTTAAATCAATTTATGACTTTCAAACAGTGGAAAACTACGGTTGCCTTTATTTGTCGGTAATCCTTCTAGATATCTTTTAAACAACTCTTTCAGAAAATCAGTAATTTGCATTTCTGAACTGAATACATTTTACTGATTTGATTATAAATTTGGACCTTGTTTTTCTACAATGTTACAATCGGCGAAAGACATCATATCTCTTCTTTTGCTTTTCTGAACATATCAAAATATATCCTACGTTTTAACAAAGTATGAACAAATTCTATCATTTTTAATGAAGACTCCCATACCACCTTAACTTTCTTGTTTCCAAAGATGAACACATGAAGATTTTTTATTATGATTTTAATTTCAGAAAAACGGCATTTACATGCATACTCTACTTATTCAAAAAACTCATCGGTGACCTTTCTATGACAAGAAGAACATCTTCCAACGGTATCAAGTCAAATATTTTTAAAGGGCCTTCCATATACTTGTTTCAAGATAATGGTAAAAATGACTAGAAAAATGCATGTTTTCAAGATATTTGGCAATTTCCCGTCACGAAAATAACATCATTCGTTAGCACAGTCATTACCTCCCCTGTACCTCAATCTTATGTTCTTACTTCTTAAATTATTGGAATACTGTAATACATACGGAAAACACTGCATTTGAATCTCGTCCATTATCAGGTATTGTTGTCAGAGTTTCCCAATTACTGAGCGATGGCGAGTAGGTATAATCATATTTCTTTAATTCCGACAGCACCTATAAACAAATAAAAGAGTATTGTTTCCTTCCAAGGATATGACAAGAATACTTTGATGATTGAAAATTCTATTCACACAAATTTCTTTTTCATTATGTGTTTATTATCAAAATATTTCCCTTTGAACTTAAAAAGATTTTGAATCAAATGTTTTGTTTAAAAGAAAATGTACATAATCTTCATATTAATCCAAGAGTTTCAAATGTTATCAGTAAAAGTAAAAGTTAGGTTCTTCACAGTTGATTCCCAGCAAACGCCTGCTTTTATTAGATATAAATTTTCAATAATACTCTGAGACGGATAGAGCTATATAGAAAAGAGTAGCCAGGGAATAATACATACGTCTGCTGCAGTAATGTCATTCGCTGATCTCAATAATAAAATACTTTTGTCAACCGCCAGAACATTCACTAATGACCCAGGGTCTGCAGTAATATGAAGGACAACGCGATCAGCAGGTTCAGCCATGTTCTTGTCAAATTTTATCGTAACCTGTTGAGAATTAAACACAAAACTTCAAAGTACAGCTGTTTTAGAAGTGCATATATCTTTATATCTGTAATTTAAGACTACGTGAAACGTCAATAGTATTGATGAAACCTTTAAAAAGTCTCTGTGAGTAGAATGATGAATATAAGTGTTTTCAAACAAAATACGTAAACTGTGACAGTATCAAATTTTTATTTTGTAAACATTTTTTGAAAGCATTCTTACATTTTAAAGATTTACCTTGTTTTTTAAAACGTCCTGTACAGAAAATGTAACGGCATCTGCAACTATTTCGCCGTCTGCTCTAACGTAATACACAATCATCTTAGCCGTCGGTGTCATATCATATGTTATAGAAACCTTGTGTTTCCTTGAATACCTCATCTTCATATTAAAAAGTCCACTGTCCACAAGTGACCCTTTTGCAAAAATCTGTATTAATAAACGATAAAATCGTTTACATAAATAGCTATATATATATATATAGCAAGGTCGTCAGAGTTTTTCTTTTGTCTTTTTTTTCAGTGGGTAATATTATTAATTGCAGTACAAGCTAGATATGTTTCATCTTAAATTGATATAGAGCATTATATATGGCTTTGTAAGGTAGTTTATCGTTATATATTTCCGTACATAGACTTTTCTTATGCTTTTCCTAAATGAAAATTTTATTATGCATAATAAAAAGTGTCAGTCACCCTGCTATTTTATAAGCTACAAGTTGCAAGGATTGTTCAAGAAAACAACTCACTTTTTGGGGACTTAAAAAATTCTATAGGATAGAATTTTAAAATGAAATATGAAAAGGTAATATTTATAATGTGCTTTAAGAAAATTAAATGGTACCACCGAACGCAATTTCTTGATACAAGTAAAAATATAAGATTTCACTATCATTCCTGTATAAAACTGTTACTATAAGGGCTTTACCCTCAAATCCCTAACTGCAAGTTATCAGTTATCTTCTTTATACAATTCAAAAGTATAACACATAACTTACAAATTTGTTTCAAAATTTGCAGATTTAGGCAAAGAACTTAACCGTTTATGTACTGCTATTTTACAATCCAAGATGGTGGTATACAGCAATTTGACCTAGAGTCACAACTTTGCATTGTTGAAACCTGTTTATTACAATAATTCTTACCTGGTAATTACAATAATGTATTTTCTCTGTAACTTGTACAATTATGTGTAGAATACTTCCAGGCTGAAAAACAAATATAATACTTAATATAGATTTGACCATACTATTTGACACAGTAGAAATTACACTATAAATTGCTAAATAGCATCTTATAATAATTATCAGAATAATTAAGGTTTTAAATGTGATCAAAAAAGAGGAAATTGATAAACAGTAAACCTGCAACTTTCCTTTGTATCGAGGATTTAAATGTTTCAAACTGCAGACTATTTTGGGGGGAAATTGATAACATAAATTGTACCTTGTTTCGATTTTATAAGTAAACAAAGGTAAATCCATCTGGATAGCTGAAATTAATTATGTGAAGAAAGTACTACCTACATAAGTACAATAATAAAAAAGCAGAGCTCCGAGAAATTCAAAACGCAAAGTACATAATGGCAAAATTAAAAGCTCAAACACATCAAATAAATGGATGACAACTGTCATATTCCTGACTATAGCACTGAATTAAGATGAAAAACATTGTCAGTACATAAAAGCTATATTTCAAGTCCATCGTTTATTATTTGTAGAGTTGCGGAATATTTATCAACAAAGTCTTGGTATCTTCCGATGAACTTTTTGGAATGAGGATGAGACGTTCTTTGACAAAACCTTGGTTCATCAACTTTAAGCTTAGACACTGGTAACATTTTATAAAGTAGCAGCTGCAAGCTCTTGAATACCAAATGAGTTGGAAAATATATACCAAAAGCAGGTGAAATTGGAATATTGCTACTAAAGTGTCGATTCACTTAATTTATCATAATAAAGCCAAAACTACATTTATATATTCAAATCTAATGAAACTGACTTATGTATACTTTTATCACGTGACTTTCATCAACGAACCTGAACAGTTACTCCACTTCTTGTTCTTATCTGAAGATAGTTACTACTCGGAGATGTCGCTTTATACAAATACTTATTTGTCAGATATTTCTTTTTGTATATTACCTAAAAGTATAGGGTTAAATGATGGATTAAGAAAATTATAGATAATAATTAACCTGATTTGTTTGTTTTACGCTTCAATTCTAGTTTTTAATGTTTAGGTTTTTTTTTTATTATGTTATGAATTGTTATATAGCATTGATTGCATCTGTATCACCATCTTTTGAAGGCCATATCTATTAACAAGTGAACGAAGATTTCAACATTTTATTGTATTTTCGTGTCATAACTTTACTAAAGAGGCTTCAAACTCAATTTAAACATAAAATCCAAATTAGATTCGTGTTGTTTTGATTATAAATAAAGGCAGAATTTTGAAAAAATATTATTTCTTATAGGAAGTCAGTTCGGCCCAAATACAATTGAGAATGGAAACGGGGAATGTGTCTAAGGGACAACAACCCGGTAAAAACAGAAGAAACAGGACAAAGCAACCAGTGGGTATTCATAAACGGTTTGAAAATATAAAAAACAAGATGTGGTATGATTGTCAGGGACAACTCTCCACAGGAGACCAAAATGACACAGAAATTAACAACTATAGGTCACCGTACGGCTTCAACAATGAGCAAGAAAAAAAAACCTATCACGGGGCGGGCTTTAGCTGTCCCATAAAAATATCTGTATTGTCAACTTGAAAATCAATAATACAACCTCATTGAATCCGTTGTCATGTTAACTCCTTAGCTGGAGATGGGTTCCGCATTTACTTGGCATGTTCGGCTTTTTAAAGAAAACAATTATCAACAACGAAGGTAAACAAGGGTGAACCGATTTAACCCGCAAAAAAATCATTCTCACACAAATGAACGATAATTGACGCTTTTGTCAACCTATAAAATGAACTCAAACAGTAATGATTTCCATTTCTATTCATATTGGTGTTTAGATCGAATTATATGATGAATGTCCTCGGGGGTCATCGGGATAGTTAAGTAAATGGCGTCTTGCTAAAATGCGCGCAACATTCTGGTACACATGATTTAATCCGAATATTTACAATTGTTTATCTTAGACTTTTTATAAATTGGATATATGTTTTTGTATGTTATTGATCACATATAAGAATTTAAGTCAAATCGTTTAACATGAATTTGACAGATAATGTCCTTTTAATCACTGTATACTGTATCAACCACAATATGTTTAATGATCTTATATTCTATTGTGTGAATCTGAGTAAAATTATTCAATATAAAGACACATTTTTTTTTCATTTTAAATAGAGGGCTAATATAAATATACTTGCATAAATTCTTCCACTATTCGCAATTGCTGGAAAAGAAACTTGCTGTATAATAGCTCCATTCTTGTTGATTGAAACATCCTTATTGAAGAACACTTTTTTCTCCGTCCTAGTTCTTTTGTTTTCTGTGATGGAGTAGTCATAACTTAATATCAGTTTTGCTTTTTCCTTGGTGTGTTTTATCCGGCTGCCGTCAGATTTTTCTATCTTGACCTACAATTATAATCAATGAACATATATTAGGATATATTCCAGTTTGCCATTTTTTGTTATCAGACACATATATTGTTTTCAACAAGAGACTGTGAAGAGCATTGTCGTGCATTTGAATCATCTTGCAAAGTTGATCGATTGAGCATATCAAAGACAAAAATTTTCGACGCTATAAGTGAAGAATACTGGTAGTTCAGATATAGCTCAAGCTTTGCAGTATGAATAACAAAGACAACCACAAAACAAAAGTCAACGTTTGATACGTGGAATAAAAACACTGTTACTCTTGAAATATTCTTCGTGTAGGCATCCGAAGAGATACCCTTGTTTAGTTTCATGACTTACGAAACCCTCTGCACGTCTCTAAGAAGTTACTTTAGGAACCTCGATATTTGCTAGTGCAAAACAACAAAAGACTAATCATCTTTAAATTGCAGTTTATGAATAATATCCATAAGTGAAATAAAGTTCTTGCATCTGTTATAATGATATGATAATTTTTGTCATTGAGAAAAATCTGTTCCTTGCAAAATTTGATGAAAGATATGCAAGTTGAAGTCTATCTTACCCGTGCACGAGTAGACAACCATATGATTAACGTTGTCTTTGTTTCTATATTCAACTTACTATTATGGTATATGTTAATCCAGGTTTGAAGGTTGAAGGGATACCAGGAGAAAATCTTGCCTTCCACGGGTCGCTTTCGAAACGAAAGTACTCAGTATCGTTAGCCTCTTTTCCAGTTATTGTCTCGTTTACTTTCGCAAATATTTTGTAATTTTCTCCAAATTGAGGATATAAATCCCAGGTAGAAATCCTTACGTCAACCTTTCCATGTATCTGTCAAAACAAATATTCAGCAAGTTGTAAATCATTTCGATGAACGATTTGCAAGAAAAAAAATATCTTCAGATTTTTTCCCTTTTTTGGCCCCAATCAATGTATTCATAAATGTATTCATTTTAAAATTTACTTCGCTATTTCGCTCAAAATAGATAGATATCATTTATGAAATGTTACCTTGCTTTTTCGTTCCTGTGAAAATATCTTTTGTTAACTGTTACATTGTAAGTACATTCAAGATAGGAATAGTTTGTGAAATGTTACCCTGACACTTCGATGCAGATGATATATTTTGTTACCTTTATGTTTCATTTCAGAAAGATCTTTTATGTGAAATGTCACCTTTTTACTTCGTTCCGGATATATATATTTTGTAAACTGTTACCTTAGTTTCTTGTTCCATTTATATATCATTTGTGAAATTTACCTTTATTTATCGTTCCAGATAGATATATTTTGTACACTATTAGCTTGATATATCGATCAAAAAAGATATTTTAATTGAATTTTTACCTCGGTATTTCGTTCCAGACATATACTCTTTATGTGAAATATAACGACCCAGACAAATATCCTTTTGGAAATGGTACATTGGTTTTTTGTTCAAAATAGTGATTTTTAGAAACTGTGTACTTGATATGTCGCTCCAGATAGATGTCTTTCGAGAAAAATAACCTTAATATTTCTTTATATAACTGTTGTCTTTGTGTTTCGTTCTAAATAAACGTTTTGTAAAATGTGACATTGATTTTTGTGCCAGGTAAATACATTTTGTTATCTTGATATTTCGTTCTAAGTATATCGTTTTTAATTGTTACTTTGACATATCGTTTCATTGATATTTTGTTCCAAAAAGATATCTTTTGTGAAATGTTCCTTTTATAATTCGTTTCAGATAGATTTCTTTTGTGAAATATTATTTTGATATTTCGTTCGAGATAAAAAAAAAAATGTGGATGTTACCTTGATATTCCTTTCCAGATAGATATCCTTTACCCAGCTAGAAGAGCTTTTGATTTGTATAACAGCGATGCCTTCAACTGGTTTTCCAAAAGTGTATCTGTAACGATAAATCATGATGGTGAGAGAGCGCACAATTTTGGTTCACACTTCCTTACAAATAATATGTGTGCTTTATTAAAGTGTAGAAAATACCATCCCATAATTTACTCTAATGTTAATTCAAATAAAGAAATCGCAAATAAAAGTAAAATATTCAGTTTTTAACTTTATTAAATTCACAAAGGTTTCAAAAATAGACAAGAGAAAAAAATTGGTAATGTTTAAGAAGACATAAAGAGTAACATGAATTTAATCTAAATAAAAAAAAATATATAAAGATTATATCTTATAGTTGTTTTTACCTTATAAACTATGAGGCAACTATGGGTTTGTTCTTCAGTTTATTTCTTAATTATTTTTCTGTTTGCCTTCTATATCTCTTTTCTTATTAAAAGTATGAGTGAGTGTTTTAAATAATTGTACATTCGATCAATCGTTTAAATCCTTTCAAATAATAGAATTAAAGCTGAAACATACAATTTCAAATATATTTTTTTTTCTCGAATTACTTAGATGCTATAAGATAGACAAGTACATCTAATTATTAAGGGTATTCGTATGCTCTATACCATTTTAACATAGGTAACCATTATATTTGTCCAAATAATGAAGAAACTATGTTGATTCTAATAGGACAATTACACCATTTATATAGGTTGAAGCGCACGAAATTACCGTTGGTATGTTTGGCTATTCCCGCTTTCTCCTCATAAATTATGCACACTACATTTCCATATTTAAAAATAATCTAAATACTAATTGTAGGGTAAAGTAATGTTTGAATAACAATTTACAATCAAATTTATGTAAGACGCTAAAATATATACACTCTATTAGGATAAAAATGAAAATAACGAGAATGCGAACAGTAAATGTATGCGCATGTGTAAAAGGTATATTGTGTTAATTAGAACACGGCTTTGTTTCAAAAGCGAAATAAGGACTTCTTATTAGAATGAGGGACATAAATAAAAATACCTTTATTTATTTTTTAAATATTTCTTATTTCTAACTGTACCATATTGTCGCATGTTGATCATTCATATATACCGTTTTTACCAAACATAGAATTTTTCGTTTGTTTGTGTAATTTATACGTGTTTCTCGTTTCTCGTTTTTTATATAGATTAGACCGTTGGTTTTCCCGTTTGAATACTTTTACACTAGTAATTTTGGGGCCCTTTATAGTTTATTGTTCGGTGAGAGCCAAGGCTCCGTGTTGAAGACCGTACATTGACATATAATGGTTTACTTTTATAAATTGTTTTGTGGATGGAGCTTTGTCTCATTGGCACTCACACCACATCTTCTATATCTATGACTATTTCTAAGTAGTTATTTTTATCTAGTGCTTTTTTAATGTATCAAAAAGAAGCTTAAAAGAATATGTGTTTCATGACTTACATTGCCGTTACTCTTATGACAAAGTCATTGTCTTCCTTTAGGGGTGGATTAAGTAGTGAAACTTTTACTTCAAACTTTGGTAGCTCTACAAGTTAAATAGATCATTCAGAATAGAATTAAATTGTTTCAGCAATATATTACGCCTTTCATCAATCGATCAATACTCAATTGAGTATTCACTCAAACATTAATTGGACGATTCTCGTTGTTTCGTCAATAAAGCAAAAGGTATGTTCTTTTATCTAATACCTGTTTTTGGAAAGAAAAAATACCACATATAGGCTTTATTAATGTTTTGCTTTTAGACGATACTACGTCACTTTTTCTGGCATCAAGAACAAAATGCAATAAACAGACAAAATTAAATTAATCAGTTTACTAAAAAGGAATCAACATCCATCATCTGGTTTTCAGCAAAAACATTGATTTCAATCACCATACCTACACAACGTCCTTAATTTTTGCAAATATTATTACGTTATAATTTTTTAGTATTATAACAATAAGTAGGTGTGGTATTCCTGACTATGAGACAACTGTCTACTAGAGTCAAAATATCGTGGAAGTAAACAATTTTACGTGCTTTAACTCATACTTTATAGTCAGCTATAAAAGGCTCCGAAATAAAATAAAAATGAGTCAATTAAAAAGGAAAGCCGTTTATCCTGTCTCACATGACAAAGTTTGTCGTAATCTTCATGTGTATCTTATTAAGATTTGTACATCGGTAAAGTGTTGTTGACTTTTACATCACACAACGATTCACGGAAAACAAATATACATATTTGCGTTTGATTTTATTGCATGTCAGTATTCCGGTTGTTTTCCTCTTATAGATGATGAGTTTCCCTCGGTTTTAGTTTGTTACCCGGATTTATTTTTCTCACAATCGATTTGTGACTTAAGAACATCGGTATACTACTATTGCCTTTAAATATAACAGACAGCAATCAACGACCAATGGAATCGTGTTAATATATAAACTCATCATAGATATCAGGACAAAATTTTGTATATACGCCAGACGCGCGTTTCGTCTACAAAAGACTCATCTGTGACGCTCGAATCCCAAAAGGTTAAAAAGGTCAAATTAAGTACGAAGTTGAAGAGCATTGAGGGCCAAAATTCCTAAAAGTTTTGCCAAATCCAGCTAAAGGTAATCTATGCCTGAGGTAGAAAAGCCTTAGTATTTAAAAACTTCTAAATTTTGTAAACAGTTAATCTATAAATATAACCATATCAATGATAATTCATGTCAGCACAAAAAGTGCTGACTACTGGGCTGGTGATACCCTCGGGGAAATAAATCTCCACCAGCAGTGACATATTTATAACGTATTTTAAGGCATTAGTTTATAATAGTTTTGAACAATATTTCCTGTAAATAATATGTAGAAATGGAGGATTAGAAATAAGTTGATATGTTGAATAGTATTTGATATTGCTGTGCATTTATGTTTCTGTTATTTATAAGCCTATTATGTAACACAAGAAATGATAAAATGAATTATTAAATGGTACTTTACATAAGTCTACTTAAGAATCAACAAATCTTTCTACAATAATATGTTGACGAATTTTGATATTGTTAAAAAATGAATATTTGAACTCCCTCAGCCAAAATAAACCCTTGATGGATTTGGGTATTTTTTTTTCAATTTTTGTTTGTTATATAACTCTTCAAATATTAGACTTTGAACATTCCCGATGAAGATAAATCCATTAAACTTGTTTCGGATACATTAGATTAGGGGTATTGTTTCCATTTTGAAATAGGTCTACATAGGAAATCATGTGTTTACGTGAATTTTAGAACATGAAATGCAACATTTAAATTAGGTACAAAATAACTGACTAAAAGAGACTTAGGTTTTGTGGTAAATATCAGAAGGTCCAGAGCTAAATGGATTTAATGTGATAAAAGCAGTTGGTGTCGTATTTAATGTCACGTTGACGACTTCAATACAATGGTCTTTCTGCAAATAGATCTGGATCAATATGAATATGAGGAATTAAGAGGGTGTCCATTGACTTGTTTAGCCATGGCGTTGTCAGTATATTTTCGATCTATGAATTTGACTGTCCCTCTGGTATCTTTGGTCCCTCTTTCCATTATCTGAAGATGTGTTAAAGATAGTACAATGTATAAATAACCTTACCGTACTCCTCAACAGCAAACGTTTTTGTTTCTTCTGATCCCTGTGAAAATAGTTTGTTTTAGATATATTATGATTGCTTCAAGTACTACTAAAACAAATGTTTGAACAAAACACAGTTCATCATCTCTCATATATTGACACTGTACAATTATGTGTATACTTATATGATTAATTTTTAAAATATTCGAGCTTCTTATGTAAACCGAATAATTGTTCATAAACGTCGATTGTTCAAAAGAATATGCAATATTCTTAAATGTCTGTATAACTGACTAATCTGTCTTGTGATCTTTTAAATATCCAAGTGATCTGATGTTTTTTACGCATGGGTGGTTTTCAAGACTTTATACAAAGTACATGATAATGTATCCCAAAATTAGCTAAGGAACTTACAGACTGTGACACTTGTATCCGCCAATCACCAAGTTTCGTCACAGATGATAGTTGCAAAAATCCGCCAAAAACTCCATAATCGTCAGTCACTTTCAAATATTGTTTTACACGATTACCCAAAGTATCCTGGAAAGAATATACAAAAATGCATCTGATAACATTTAATGATCAATGTACAGTTTTTATTTGTACGTAGAACAGGTTCATGAAGAAAATCTTAGTAGTAATCACATTCGTAGATCTATGATGAATAGTAATTTATAACTATTATAACATCTGGCAATCGGTATGATTGCTATGCTTTGAATTAACCTCCATTTATGACGGTCGAGATCAAAAGTTTGAATGCCCAAGTATCAAATTTAGTCAAGAGTAGTTTACCAATGATCAAATCTTTTTTTCATGAGAAATTTTCAAGGCATCTTACATTCATAAATGTATTATCGAATTTACACTGATTGGAAAGCCAAACTAATTAGGCAAAAAATAATAGTGTTCGTCATGCTCAGATGTCAGAAAATATCCCATTTTTTATTATTATTGTAGGATGTTATTTTATTTCGATTTGATAAGTGATATTCACAACAGTTCATAGATAGACCATTTCAAAGTCGACTTTTTCAAAATGCCATAAATGATAACACCACGGTGTTTAGTAAATGTTTTGCAATGTCGGATTGATTATTCAAACATTATAATTGATGGGTTTGTTTTAATATCTTCAACTCTTTTTAAATTAAAACTATTTTAAGGTTAGTGTACACAACAGTATAAAATGCTCTCGTATGTTATAAACACATGCTATAGAAAAAAGACAAAAATAATGAACCTATCCAAAAAAGAATATCAATATATAATCATAGTTATTATAAAAGTTTAAGTTCATAAGACAGATCTATGGACATGGGCAAATGCAATTTATCTGTTTCAAAGAAATCAAGAAATTTGATATACATGATGATTTTATCAAAACCATCATTGAACATTTTGAACTTTTTGTACACGAAAAGTTATATGTTGACATGATCCTGGGTCCGTATGCATAAAGCTACTTAAGTTAAGATTTTCCTTAGTAAACACTTAAGTTAAGGACACTCCGCCCTTTTATCTAAGTGGTATGCATAAAAAATCTTAAACTAAGTATTTCCTCAGTAAAATCTTAGTTGTGTTAAGTCACGCCCACAAAACTTAAGTGGTATGCATAAAACTCCTTATACTTAGGAAACGCCTAAGACAATACTTAAGTCTAAGGTACCTATAGAGCTACCTTAAATTTTCAAAAATAGTTAAAAATCAGTCGAAAGTATGCGTTTTTTTTAGAACATTAATAGGTTACTTACAATTTAATTGATAAAAAACTATATCAGTAATAAAATAAATATTATTCGTTTATTTATTGCTAAATATTAACGATCATCGTGATGTTCTTCAAATCACGTATAATCAACAAATCAAGATATACAGTGGGTAGTTATATATTCTATTCCCAATCTCGTTGTTATGTATACCGAAAAGTACTCAGTTTTTACACTCGTGTAATTCATGGTACTATTTTTCTTTTGTTTACTCTGTACGTGCACGTTTTTTTTAATTGTTAAAGTACACCGCGCGGTATCAATTGTAACCGTTAGTTTAAACAGTATCAAAGAATGAAGAGAGAGCATGCAAAACCACATTTCTATATGTGTGTTAGTGTATGTGGTGGGGGAGAAGCGCATTTGAATTTTCAATTTAGTTATATTCTAAAGATGTAGGGCTGGCATACCCTAAAAAATCACTTACAGGGACAACATCGAAAAGTTTTAAAACTTACCAAGAGGTTGATTTCTTTCATAAAGGGGGAGTATGGACCTCCATTTTGTTGACACAATAAGGTTGATTGTTTAGAATCACTGTTACGACAGTAAGAAGTCCACACTGCTACACCCCATGGAATTCGACGTTTATATAAGGTATTTATGATACCTTACTCGTATTAATTTCTTTTCTTCATATTTCCTTATATATTCAGTGAGAAATATTGCTAAGTACGTAAAGGTGTGGAGAATATACTTAATGTAATAATTGGTTTTAGTAAAGATTGTAGGATTTAGTTTGTATATAGATTTCTGCATGGAAAATAATCTACCCTCCACCTTTTTTTTTGGTAAAAAAGAAGTGATAAAAATGTTCATTTCACCTCAAAATAGTTTTTTTATAACCATAAGCAAATGTAAGCAAGGGGTCTGGAAAGGAAGATGGCAGCGCATAATCAGCTGAACGATAAAGTAAAAATTTTATTGAAAAAAGTGATTTGTAAAATTATTTGTTAGCACATGCTTACAATGCTACACTCAGTCTTGGGCTACGCCATCGAGTCCTTGAACATGTTTTGTTTAAGTTTAAAACATATTGTTGTCTCCAGAAAATATTACAACCATGAAAGATAATTAAAGATTAAGTACAGGAAAGTTTTGGATTACCGAAATATGTTTCTTCCAATGCTCATCCGTCAAAACATCCAACCTTAAAAAGTGTTGTTTTATATGCGCTAATTGTAGATCATTATACTATGTTACGTTCTATTGAATTGTTTTACTTACCAATATCAATTTAACCCCAGCTCTTTGAAATAAAAGCATGTAGTAATCAATAAATTTAAATAGTCATAACAAACTTTTACACGGATGAGTACATGTGATGAGCTAAAATATATCATACGGTAACGAAAGGGAGGTTCCGATTTAAATATTCCTTAGTTAAGTGAAGACTTAAGTAAGTTTATGCATACCACTTAATAATTTTACTTAACTAAAGAAATTCTTAGTGAAATCTAAGTTTAAGGAATGCTTAAGTTAAGATGTTTTATGCATACGGCCCCTGGTCTACATGTTGCATCCTTCATCAGAATCATCTATCAGATTAGGCTATACCTTGCTTTATTCACGTAATATTGAGGTATTTAAGCAAATATGTACTTACAAAGATTACAACGTCTAATGGATGTTCGACTACTTTAAGTGAAGGTTTAAGTCCAAATACTCTAAACTGGACTAAAATAACAAAATTGATAAAAAAAAATGATATGTAGAAATTGTGTTGCATGAATGGCAACAGACAACTTAACACTTGACAACGACAAACGACAACACATGTTGACAAACCATATAGCCAGCTGAGTGAAACATATGTACTGATAAAAGACTGTCGATATGCATTCCGAGGGTGTCACCAACCCAGTGTTCAGCACTTCGGTATTGACGTGAATATCAATTATATGGTCATTTTTATAAATTTCCTGTTTACAAAAGTATGAATTTTTCGAAATACTAAGATTTTCTTATTCCAGGAAGAGGTTACTCAGACGTATCGGAATCTTGGGTCTTCAATGCTCTTCAACTTTGTACTTGTTGGCTGTATAGCTTATGAGTCTTATGTAGACTTATGTAACTATTTATGGTAAATGTTTTTTGGCAATTCATCTAATTTTTCAAGACCTTTGCTTGAATGTGCTTTGTGTTTTTGTGTTACTAAGAGCATTTATTGCACATTGTTACTTTTTTTTTACCTGTGTCTTATATCATACTATAACAACAGAGTGTTTGATGTCTTGTACTGAATCAAGATATTTGTTAGATAATTGCATTACAATAATTAGTATTTTTGAATAATTCCAAATTCATTATAGTGTCATACCTTTGTCACCCGGCTTGTAAACTGGTCGGTCTGTTTGTATAAATAGTGAAGAATTCTTCCCATCTATTCGAATATTATGAAAAGTTTTATGAAAAACTAGACTTCCAGTACATATGATATCAAGTTGAAATCCGCTTGCTGGCACTGTATTATCTGGAATCTAATAATATTAAATGTTATAAAAATACAATATTATACAAACAGATTATCCATTGATACCTTTTAATTGTCAAAATCTCTTAATTTTTAATAATGAATTTGCTTTGATCTGCTACAAAAATCTCCAAATCAAGGCACATGATTTTATCATGCAATATACGATGTAGGTTAACAATGAGGGTCGGTTGAAAACAAAACTTTACGACAAAAGAGATGATTTCAGCTTTCCAATTGTGAACTTTCCATTTTTAAGTAGCAACATTCCAGCAGCACCTGCATACGGGGTATATATCTCCCAATTGATACGATATTCCCGTGCTTGCATTTCCTATCATGATTTTCTTGATAGAGGTTTGCTGCTCACAAGGAAGCTATTAAACCAAGAGTTCCAAATGGTGAAGTTGAAATCATCCCTTCGTAAATTTTACGGACGCCATCACGAGTTGGTTGACCGTTATGGAATAACCGTTTCACAAATGATATCGGATATGTTCCTTACGTCGTAACTACAATCCCCTTCCCTTTCATGAATATGACCTACCGAATTAGACTATTTACCGGATTTGTAATCACTTAAGCAACACGACGGGTGCCACATGTGGAGCAGGATCTGCTTTCCCTTCCGGAGCACCTGAGATCACCCCTAGTTTTTGGTGGGGTTCGTGTTGTTTATTCTTTAGTTTTCTATGTTGTGTCGTGTGTACTATTGTTTTTCTGTTTGTCTTTTTTATTTTTAGCCATGGCGTTGTCAGTTTGTTTTAGATTTATGAGTTTGACTGTCCCTTTGGTATCTTTTGTCCCTCTTTAATTTTATCATCGGTATAAGGACATCATTCGTAAATATAGCTCAGCAAGCAGACTTCTTATACGTTCAGGTATTTCACATCCAATATTTTATGGAAATATTCTTTATAAAGTACAAAAATGTCAGTCTTCACCTCAGAAGTTAAAAAAACCTTTAAATAGACTTATTAAGAAGGGATATAGTTACGATACTGTTGCCAGGTGACTAAAGATTGCATACTTTGGCGTTAATATTGATTCACTTATAGGGTCTTTGCATCGGAACTAAATATTTATTTAAAAACCAGTTGTTGGCATGACACGGGTTATGTTCTTCTCATATATGTTATGATGGTATGGTACTAAATCCCTCACGGGTAGGATTGTGCCTGATATTCATATGATGAAGATATAATTTTTCAATCAGTTTAATTTCTGAATTGGCTAGAGGTATAGGGGGAGGGTTGAGATCTCATAAACATGTTTAACCCCGCCGCATTTTTGCGCCTGTCCCAAGTCAGGAGCCTCTGGCCTTTGTTAGTCTTGTATTATTTTAACTTTTAGTTTCTTGTGTATAATTTGGAGTTTAGTATGGCGTTCAGTATCACTGAACTAGTATATATATTTGTTAAGGGGCCAGCTGAAGGACGCCTCCGCGTGCGGGAATTTCTCGCTGCATTGAAGACTTGTTGGTGACCTTCTGCTGTTGTCTGCTCTATGGTCGGGTTGTTGTCTCTTTGACACATTCCCCATTTCCATTCTCAATTTTAAACATGTGTGCTCTGAAAATATGGATATGTTTAACGCTATTTGTTTGATAACAAAAACGGAATTAAAAGCTGTCTTGTTTATCATATCATTCCTTCGATGATACCGGAAGAATTGTATAACTAAAAGAATGACGAATTGCCTATTTTAAAAAAAAACATGTACAATTTTTTAAAGAGTTAACAACACTTTTTAAAGGAAATAGAATAAAATCTGTTTGAGATAACGAAAAAGTAATAACGCAAATTTGTATCTACCATATTTTTGCCTAATGTTTTATCAATAACGCCTTTCATCGCCAGTACATTACCTACACTGTGTGGGTACATAATGTGCTTCGTAAGGAACAAAGGTTACTAAATAATAAAAACCTATAACATTTATAGAAAAACCTTATCCTCAAAGCAACATTACTTATTTAACATTGCAATTTAACTTCATACATAATATGAACAGTTTAATAACGGGAATAGAAACATAACCTTTAATAAAGAAATAAATCATGACCTCAGGTAAAGGGGAAACCGCTACATTTCGGAAAGGGGAAAATCAGTATCTTATGTAAAGAGGAAAACCGTTACCTTACGTAACGGGGAAACCATTTCCATGAAGGAGAAACCCATTACCTTGAAGGGAAAAACCTTTATCTTACGTAAGGAGGAAACCATTACCTTGAAAGGAAAAACCGTTACCTAACGTAAAGGGGAGACCATTACCTGGAAGGGGAAACCCGTTACCTAACGTAAAGGGGAGACTATTACCTGGAAGGGGAAAACCCGTTACCTAACGTAAAGGGGAGACCATTACCTTGAAAGGAAAACCGTAATCTAAAGTATAGGAGAAACATTACCTTAAGTTTGATAAATTCCGGTTTTCCTAGACATTAAATAATGTTAAACAATTCACTAAATAACACATAATTATGTTATAGCATAAATAATGTTAAACAATACACTAAATAACACATAATTATGTTATAGCATAAATAATGTTAAACAATACACTAAATAACACATAATTATGTTATAGCATAAATAATGTTAAACAATACACTGAATAACACATAATTATGTTATAGCATAAATAATGTTAAACAATACACTAAATAACACATAATTATGTTATAGCATAAATAATGTTAAACAATACACTAAATAACACATAATTATGTTATAGCATAAATAATGTTAAACAATACACTAAATAACACATAATTATGTTATAGTATAAATAATGTTAAACAATACACTAAATAACACATAATTATGTTATAGCATAGATAATGTTAAACAATACACTAAATAACACATAATTATGTTATAGTATAAATAATGTTAAACAATACACTAAATAACACATAATTATGTTATAGTATAAATAATGTTAAACAATACACTAAATAACACAATTATGTTATAGTGTAAATAAAGTAATCATAGAATTGATTGTGTAAGAAGAGATATTTATGTGATTGTATTACTTTGCTTTGGTTGAAACAGATATATATTTTCCAAATTTCTCTTCATTTCGAAGACTTGGCTATAAAATATTGGAATTCCTAATAAAGCCTAAACACTGTAATCCTTAGTAAGCACTAAACATTATTATAGCTATAAATGAAAACTTAACTTTTTTGTGAAGTATTGGCGGACGCAAACAAGATTGTTCATGAAATTAGGTCAAATGTCTTGCAGCAACACGAGGGAGACACCAATGAAAAAAACATATAAATCAAATTAGAACATCACGTCCAGAAACTAATACGACGAAAGAATAAACAAAATTCTACGGAATACTACTTAGGAAACCCAATATAAATCAACGCCAACTCTAGATAAAAACGAAGATAAGTCTAACTTAGGAAACGTGCAAAAAATTGCAGTTGGTCTAAACGTTTAAATATGCGCTAACCTTCACTCTAACCTGAAGCAATAGTGTAACATCACAACATAGAAATATACACTATAAAATATTGATTGCAATGTTTAACTTAATCAAAATATATATTGACAAAAACAGGTGAACATACAGTGAACGAATAAATTTGATCTATGACACAATGGTATACTGTAACGTTACCAATCGCATAATTGATTATTTTTCTTGAATTGTATTCACTTTTATGAAAGCCATAAAGGTTATAATAATAATAATACGGTTCAATTGACTATTGAATTTTACACAATACCAATATTTGTCATGCCTTTTAGTGCTATCGAGTTTGGGTCTCATCTTTTAGTGCAATCGAGTTTAGGTCATATCTTTAAGTTCTATCTAGTCTGGGTCTTATGTTTTAGTACTTTCGAGTTTGGGTCATATAAATTAGTGCTATCGAGTTTGGGTCATATCTTTTACTCCTATCGATTTCGAATCATATCTTTTACTGTAATCAAGCTTTGGTCATATCCTTAAGAGCTATCAAATTTAGGGCATATATTTTGATACGTTCGAGTTTGGGTTATATCTTTTACTGCTATCGAGTTTAATTTTATTAATTACCTGGTTTTCCACGGAAACTTCTGGAAGCTCCTGCAATAGTTTTTAAACTGCTTGTTTTAAAGAGTGTTACAATGTTTAACTTTTCTGGTAACCTCATAAAAACTGTTATAGCTACATCAATGTCTATACCTATCCTTATAGTCTTTGGAACTGTAACCATATAAGTACAGCTACAAAATATAAAAAAAAGATAACTTCCAATCAAGTTTTTGTGTAAAAAATACTTTTATGTCTGTTTATTTTGTTCACACATCGTTGTCAATTTAAACGAATTTTATGCGATTGTAATACAAGTAAGAGGTTTAGCTTTCATTAAACCAAGGATTTATCCACCATTTTCTAGATAGAAAAATGCATGAACCAAGTTAGGAATATGACAATCATTATCCATTCGTTTAATGTGTTTGAGCTTTTGATTTTGTCATTTGATAAAGGACTTTCCGTTTTGAATTTTCCTAAGATTTCGGTATTTTTGTGATTTTACATTTTTTACAGAGTTGAATTAATACTTAACAAAATTTGAAAGACTTACTTTTGTGATTTGCTGTACATTGGCAGGAAAAGAAGAAACAAAACTGTCCATTGCATAGTTGTCGTTTACCTCGTTAAGGCTATATCAATCTGCAATGAAAAGACTTTTTTCAAATCATTTGTTCCTCTCCTCGTGGGATCATAAAAGATTTTCGAAAGATACCAGAGGGACAGTCAAACTCATAAATCGAAAATAAACTGACAACGCCATGGCTACATGTTAAAATGAAGAAGACAAACAAACAAACAATAGTACACATGACACAACATAGAAAACTAAAAGAATAAACAATACGAACCCCACTAAAAACTAGGGGTGATCTCAGGTGCTCCGGAAGGGTAAACAGATCCTGCTCCACATGTGGCACCCGTCGTGTTACTTATGTTATAACAAATCCGATAAATAGTCTTATTCGGTAGGTCACATTCATGAAAGGGAATAAAGTAGTCTTGTGAAGAGGGAAATAAGGAACTTGTCAAAGGAGTAGGTTCAGTAAGACCCCTTTTTGGCCCCAAAATAAAGCAGTTTTAGAAAATTGTGAAAATCTAATCTTTAAGCTATATTTTGAAAAGTAAAATGCTTCTGCTACATATATATAAGCTGTTTTTGCCACATACAATGCACAAATATCGCGTTCTAGATAGCATCATTAAGTCATGATAAATTACTGAAATCTTCAAAATTTTAGAATTTTGGTTAATTTTTAGACGGTTTCCGCATTCGTGTTCATTCATAATATTCAAATGTAAGTTGTATTTGATGATAATACAAAACATATATAAAGGTTGAGGATGAACACGGATGCGGCCACTTTCATTTTTGACAAAAACCATCTGAAAAGTGACGTTTTTTGGCATATTTGATGGATTTTTCATATTTAAGCTTGAATCCGAGCGTTTTTAATGACTAAATCAGTTAAAATCTTTCACATAAACTAATCGAATCAATTGCAATAGACACTTAAGTGTTGAAAAAGTGTCCAAAAACTTTCGTTAGATGAACCTGAAATTTGAGGCCAAAATCGGCCCTTACCGGACCTACTCCTTTGTGAAAATAATAAAGATTTTTGTTTTAAATAAATCAAATAACTCGTCCATTTGATTTCTGTTTTAAATCTCTTTTTGTCTTCTTTATAATGTTGCTTGTAATTGGCTACTGCTCCCTTGGCGTACATTTAAAATTGCAGTTTTTGCTCTCTCTTCACATTTTTTGGCCAAAACAATTATAAAAAATAAAAAATACGAAATTGGAAGAAAACACTGACCAACTACTAATATACGACTGTAGGAAAGATTGATATTGTACTTGTCACTTACAGGGCTTGTACTTCCTATCATGATTTCCTAGATATATTAATCAGTTGAAATCATCCCTTCGTAAATGTTACGGACGCCATCACGAGTTGCTTGACCGTTATGGAATAACTATTTCACACATGATATTGGATATGTTCCTTATGTTGTTACTACAATACCCTTCCCTTTTCACGGCTGTGACTTACCGAATTTGACTTTTTACCGGATTTGAAATAGCATCAGCAACACGACGGGTGCCACATGTGGAGCAGGATCTGCTTACCCTTCCGGAACACCTGAGATGACCCCCATTTTTTGGTGGGGTTCGTGTTGCTTAGTCTTTTGTTTTCTATGTTTTGTCTTCTGTACTATTGTTTGTCTGTTTGTTTTTTTTTTTGTTTTTAGCCATGGCGTTGTCAGTTTATTTTCAATCTAAAAGTTTGACTGTCCTTCAGGTATCTTTCGTCCCTCTTTTATAAAAGCTAGCCTCCTCCTACGTTAACACATTAACGTAATGATCTAATGGGAAAATTGTATTAGTTCTGTCACCATAAACGATAATACTCATATTTCATGATTGAACTTCTGTTGTAATGAAACATTAGTACAGATATCGTAATGTGTAATAGGTGCACTTTATTTGTTTATTCAAAATTTAAAGGTCAAAAGTCTACATAAGCAATCGCCATTTAAATTGGAAGTAAGTTATGAAAAACCGTTTTCATTTTGTGTAATTGTGAAAAAAAAGATGTATTACATCGTTTTCAATATAATGGAATTTGATGCGACTGTATACAATATCACCATACAAGATCACCCCTAGTTTTTTAATGTGGTGCGTGTTGCTTATTTTTAGTTTTCTATGTTGTGGGTACTATTGTTTGTCTGTTTGTCTTTTTCATTTTTAGCCTTGGCGTTGTCAGTTTATTTTCGATTTATGAGTTTGACTGTCCCTTTGGTATCTATCGTCCCTCTTTCATACAAGTGAGAGCACAGATAGCTATAAACCAGGTTTAATCCACCATTTTCTACATAAGAAAACGCATGTACCAAGCAGTTATCCATTCGTTTAATATGTTTGAGCTTTTGATTTTGCCATTTGAGAAGGTACTTTCCGTTTTGGAATTTTTGTCCGGAGTTTTTACAATACTGCACTTGTCAATGAATAAATTAAGATGAAATATTATTCTTGTGCATCCTGTTACGAGGAATTTGCCTCTTTCACCTGAGTAGGGAACACAAAAGCGTAATCTGATATCAGGAAAATAAAATACTGTTGTTTGTCACATTAAACATCAGACATGGCGTTGTCAGTTCATTTTAAATCTATGAGTTTGGATGTACCTTTTGTATTTAAACTTATCGTATATACCAGGATTTTTTTTATTTACGCCAGACGCGCGTTTCATCTACAAAAGACGCATCAGTGACGCTAGAATCCAAAAATATCCCTTTCGACCCTCATTTTGAAGAATCATCAAAATGTCATAACTACGGTCTTAGTCAGACTTAATGCGCTACTGGTGTACTGGATCATAAACCTGATATTTACTAACGTAGAAATTGTCAATATGTTTTATCGTGAATCAAAATTATCGACTTTATTGTAATGGAGAATTACCGAGGATGAGTATAAAAATAATTTTCTGTATTTCAAATAATGGTTGTATGATTGTAAGTTACATGTTAGTATGATAAAATGATAAAATGAATTCATATCGACATCAAACTCCAGTAAGCATTTCTTAAGATTTCGTTAATTCTCAAAAATATAAATAACAAAACAAAATAAATTCAGAAAATGAGTAGACCACTTAAACATGTTTAATATTTTATTGTAATTTTTTAACCAATGCCTAAACACAATAATTGAAAAATACGATTGACTTTATTAATATTTTATGAAATATATACGATCAAATGTGGTACTGTGTATTCATTTATTTTTGTGGGTACCAATGTTCGTTGATTATGGAAAACACGCATGTCCATGCATATTTAATTTCATGGTTTTGCCGAACTGTACGTAAAATCATATAGAAAATATGTCATTCGTTGAACATTGAATTTCTTGGTTCACCTGTACACACAAAATCCACGAAAATTGGTTCTAATGTATATTATTAACCTTTACTGTTTATTCAAGTTTTGCCACAAATAACAATGAATCCACAATAATAAACCTTTACTAGTATTAAGATAAAAAATATCATATCAATAATTTCTCTGAGTAAATACCCATTATCCTATATCATTTTACAAAACGGTAAGTAAGATTGCCAATGATAACAAAATCCACTAATGTTCAAATGAAATTACAGCATGTAAAGGCAACCCTGCTATCTCTAACAATGAGAAAATCTATATCGTAAAGTCGGGTTTAATAATTACATATTACCTAATTTAGGGAATAGATGCATTAAGTTTAAGACCATGTTATCCGGCGCATTATTTTTTATATTTTGTAATATCATTCAATGAAAGGTATCATCCCTCGTTAATATTTAATTTTCATCCGTATATTTCAATGTGAAAATAGAGTGTTATATATCTAATACGTTTTGTATAAATGAAAATAACTTACGAACGTCCTATATGTTAAGTGTGTGCACTTGTTCAAGTCAGACATAAATATGAGCTTTTAATAGAACAAACGGATTCTGCGTGGATGGATACAAACCTTAAACAATGTGTAACTGCAGATGGTAAATCTCAAACTTAAGAGGATAATATTTTATTTTACGATTTATTCGATCGTTTTGTATCCGTGTCAATGAATGAATAATAAAAACGCAAAAACACCAGGAAGTTGTTTTCATTAGAATAATTGAATTTATTTATTTATCCATGCTAATTCCTCTCATAAATATAAAAAAAATACTAATAAAATTCTTTTACATTGATATTCTCAATCCCATCCGGTGGGGAATCCATTTTTATTTGAACGAGATGGACAGTAACCTCAGTGACCAGGAACAACTTGTATCGAAGATGATAAATATTCCGTATCAACTTCACAAATGATACATGATTGGCTTGAAGCAGGAGCAGAGTTCTTGATACTGGCGTCGTTTATTATCTTATATATCTTAATGTGTTATAGAGTTCTTTATTGTCTTTGAGAATTATCAACCTTTACTGTTTAATCCATTGTTGGTAATATTATGTTGATTGTGTTGTTGTCATTCTCTGTATTGGACTAATTAGATGTACCTCTATTGTGGACATTTTTACCTATTATGTCTGTTTGTTTTGTTGTATATATAAAGGAATTGTATGCGACTGTCATACAAGTGTGAGGTGTAGCTAGCTATCTAAATCGGTTAAAAACACCATTTTCTGCAAAGGAAAATGTCTGTACCAAGTCAAGAATAATACAGTTGTTTTCCATCCGACGTTTGGTGTGTTTGCGAATTTGATTTTGCCATTTGATAAGGGATTGTCCAATTTGAATTTGTATCTCTGTTATTTTACTGTTTGCTTCTCACAATTCTGAATATCTTTTTATGAATAGAGCAATAAAATCCGACCTATACAACTGTACCCGTTAAGGAATCTATTATTCACGTATATAAGAAAAGCAATGCCATGAGTGAAAAATTCCAGTAAAATGTCGTACCATCATGGTATGAAATTGTGTGTTTCGTGCAATTTAAACTGTTTATTGTCTTGATTCTCTTGATCATAGTGAAAAGTGTCTTAGTATCTTTGTTTTTTGTGTCCCCTTTTTATCTACTTAATTAATCCTTGTGAAATGTGGTGAAAAAAACCTGATTTGGGATATATGGTACCCATGAACAGTTTGCAGATTCTGCTCTACATGCGGAATCTGTCGTGATGCTCATGGTAAGTACACATCGAGGAAAAGATAATGGGATAAAGGCTACGACAATTTGAACATATCTTTTTGGTGTTCAAGTTATACAATCAACAGTTTATTTTTTTTTTTTAATTCAAAGTTTAGAATTGATTTACCAGATTTGAACATCGGTGATGTATTGTTGCCTCTTGTTTCAATAAGCTTCATCTTAATTAGAGGAAGGCCAATAAATATATATACTTGTAAATGCAGAGATATTATACCAAAAACAAACTAAAAATACTTGGAATCAATGACAGGTTTATGATAAACAGTACCATGGAAAGTGCGTTAAATAAAGCGTAGTAATTGAAGGTTAATTCAAATAATATGTGATATAAGTAGCGTCTTGCATTCTTGCTCTATGGTGTCATATAATTGATTTACAATGCTCCATAAAAATGATAATACCAACTACACAAATGCCAAATTGATACTGATTGGAAATAGTTGTTATTCGAACGAAAAAAAGGGCCTCATTCTCGACACATTAAAAAAGACGATTTCTAGCACTAAATAACCTAGATATTAACCACAATAGGTCACCGTATTGCCTTCAACTATAACAAAGCCCCCGAAATGAAAAATGTAAAACAATTCAAACAAAATGTAAATAAACGCGTCATAGATACCAGGATTGTTTGCTACAGACGCGCGTTTCGTCTACAACAGACTCATCAGTGACGCTCGAATAAAAAAATGTTAAAAAGGTCATAAAAAGTACGAAGTTTTAGAGCATTGAGGACCATCAATTCCTAAAAGTTCTACTAACATACCAACAAACGACAAATGCAGAATTACAGGCTCCTGACTTGGGACATGCACATACAAAATGTGGCGGGGTAAACTAGTTTGTTGGCGCCAAACCAACCTTGAACAGCGGTGTAACGGCACACCATAACCACAAACTATGCAAACCATTAACGGCAAACATATACCTGTCACTGTCTTTAAGCTACTAGTATATAATACGATTTATGAGTAACAAAAACGGATTATTTTAATAAAAAATAATAATCTTTGTCAATGACAATTGAAGGTAAATGTTAACGGAGTCTTTATGTGTTTTACCTATATAAGAGATTTTTATAATCACAAGTGCAATACAAACGTTCAGTATCGATTGTTAATGCATAGTACACGTGCTTCCGTGACACTATCAAGAGACTTTAAGTCATTGCTTTAAGTTTGCGGTTTGTTATCGATGATTGGAATAGAAGAAGAAAATTCTAGGATGTCTGTGCCCCCGGGGTTTTTGGGTTGTTTTAAGGGTTATTTTAAGGTTTTTTTAGAGGTTTTTTGTGGGGTTTTTTTTTGTGTGCATTAAATTTTGATTTCCATGATAGACGTACAATATGCTTAATAAAGGATTGCAATTAAATGTACGAACATAATTAATTTTCTACAATAATTTCAAGAAAACTTTAAAGTGTTTTTTTTATCCTGGCGGAATTGGGAACTGTGTGTCATTTGTTTATTGTTTTCGCCATTATTAAAACTGACGAATTCAGCTAGATTCTTTGTTAGTTATCATGACACCCATGATAAAAAGTTCGATGGTGTTTGGACCATATAAAAATATTACCAAAATTGTTCTCCTTGACAGTCTGATATTAAATAATATCAAATAAACAGAAATAATCAGGGAAAATATTCATGAATGTTTTTATTGATTGTCTTCATGAGGCGGATCTGGTTTTCAGTCCATTATGGTGAAAAGTAATGCCTTCCGACGAGTTAACGCGAAAAAGGGATATTTTTTCGATGGAAGGTCCTATACCTCCAGCCTTAATCCGTCACTTCAAACCAAAACATGTGTTCTGCATGAAGAGCATGAGAATCTTACGCACTTAGTCCCGATCATTTTTGGAGCTCATGCAATTCTCTGAGTTTTTGTTTGTTACCTTGATTTGTATCTTATTCGTCGATTTATGAGATCTGACCATCGGTCAACTACAGTTGCCTTATATAACCCTGACCATGCGTCCAAATTAGATTTGGAATCACCTAAACGATCATTCATTTCATACAAATGAGGTCATAATACCTGCTGTTTGAATATGTTCGTTACTTAACAATACTGTATTGGAATTGTTAGACGATTTCTCTTGTCTAAAGCAAATCCCAATCTAGAAATAAATGACAGATAAAAATAAAATTTGGAATATGATCAAGTGGCTAAAATGACTATGATTTTAAGATCCTGTTCCTATCATCTACTCTTTACAAATATCTATTACAGACAACGTATGCGATTATATTACATCTAGACCTCTATAAATCTCTCCCAACCTACATGATATTTTAATTGATACTGTGATATTAATATCTCGAGTTACCTCAAATTGGAAAATTCCCCAACATATTCAGTGAATCAAGCGTTATCCGGTCTAAAAACCTCCTTACATTAAAAAGCTTTTAATAAAACAAAATTTGACCCAATGGTAACGGTAACTCCCTCTCCTTTCTGTATACTCACATACTCCGTTTTCGTTTTGATTGTTTATGTGTAGATAGCGATCGACTTTCTTGCAACATGCGTTGAATATAAAAATATGACTTGAGATAAATCAACGATAAAGTTCTTATTAAAATGGTAAATATGAAAGCGAATTAAATACTACGCAGTAAATAAGTAAGCACTACCAATCTCAATGTTAGTATTCTGAACAAAATAATCAAAACGGAAGTCCCTTGTCAAATGGCAAAATCAAAATCTCAAACACATCAAACTGTCTTATTCCTGACTTCAAGGGTACAGACATTTCCTTATGTAGTAATGGTGGATTAAACCTGATTTTATAGCTAGCCAAACCTCTCACGAGTTTGCCATTTGATTAGGAACTTTTCTTTTTGAAATTTCCTCGGATTTTTTTATTTCACTTTTTACATACGAAACTCGCGTCTGGCATACAAAAGTCTTATCCATATATATAATGAGTTTATTCAGTACATGAAAATTACTTAGGTCCAATTCATAAAAAAGTAAAATCACAAAAATACCGAACTCCGAGGAATATTCAAAACGGAAAGTCTGTAATCATAAGGCAAAATCAAATGATAAAACACATCAAACGAATGGACAACAACTGTCATATTGAAAGTGAAAGTGATATTACGATTGACTGAAAATCACTAATGACTGAAAGGCTCTAATGACTGATAATCGTATCTGTATTATAAGTATATGGCTAGATTAAAATCATATCAACTAATGCTAATCATCTTTGATGTATCATCAAATATGTCTCTGGCATACACTTCCCCTCAAGGTTGAGACTATATGTCTATCTGCCTTTTCATCTGTAGTAGAAGCGCTTCCTGTGTCACTCTTATAGAATCTTCTCCATCAGTCTCTGTTCTGTGGAGCGGGCACTCCTATCAGATTTTGATTCCATATGACCTGGCTTATCTAAATTATGACTTTTTGTATATTACTGCTGCCTTTATGTATATACCTCCTCAACTGTAGTATCACCCATGACAGTAGATGCTGTGTCATAAACTACAATTATTGAACTTTCCTCATCTGACCTTTCCTTATGAATGACTCTGGGGAATTCTGAGGTGTTTTATGTCTAGTTTTTGTTCTATTTCTAAGAAAAGGTGCAGATTTAGTTCTTTGTGGACGAATCAGCTTCCTTTACGCTACATATCTAACAGGCAATAGAATGTTCCTCTGAAGAGTGCGTCTCAAACCCTCACTACTCTCCTTCTGCTTCTGCACAGTAAATACAGGAAGATCCGTGTTAGGGTTTGTCTATGATGGTGTTCACGTCATTATCTGTTGGCAATCTTCAGTTTGTCATTATAGGCAACAATATTGACTAGTGTACGATCTCCTTTTTGCAATGTAGCATCAAAGTCCAAAAGCAATGTCGATGTAAAGGTTCGGTTTTCAAGATGTATGTATTGTCGATGAGACAATTCTCAACAAGTGCATTACTAGTCAATTCTCAACTGCCATATGCCATGGCTTGTTATTGACCTTCATGTTCCTGATATAATATTGCTCCTAATTCTAGACTATTAGCACCAGTATTTAAATAAAATTGCTTCTGATGGTATCCATAGCAAATTGTTGAAGCTGATTCAAGTCTTTCCTTAAATGATCTAAATTCATTGCACGCTTATTATTGTTTTTCTCCGCAAATCGAAATTTGCTGTTGCTGTTTTCTCTTGTTCTTGTTTTCCTTCCTTTGGTTTTTCTGTTGGCATTAAATCAGTAAGCGGTCTTGTAACATGGTTTAAGTACTGGATAATCTTTCAGTTATCTACTGTGAAACCACTAAACCTCTTAACTTCATCCGGTTATGTCAGGATTGGCCAAGTTATACGATCTATCGTCTTTGGGTCTGTCTCTACACTTTCTCATAAACTATGTGGCCTACATACTTGACTCAAGATCGAAAGAATTGGCACTTTCCTTTGGAAAGCCTCAAATTTGTTTCACTGATTCATTTTGAAGAATTGGTCCAAACGTTTTAGATGTTTTTCGTGTGTCAATGAATATCCATGATAAAAATGATTACAGTTATTACAGTAATATAAGTACCTTTAAAAATATGTAAAATTGAGAATGGAAATGGGGAATGTGTAAAAGAGACAACAACCCGACCATATAACAGACAACAGCAGGAGGTCAATAATAGGTCTACAATGTAGCGAGAAATTCCAGCACCCGGAGGGGTCCTTCAGCTGGCCCCTAAACAAATATATATATACTAGTTCAGTGATACTGAACGCCATACTAAACTCCAAATTATACACAAGAAACTAAAGTTAAAAATAATACAAGACTAGCAAAGGCCAGAGGCTCCTGACTTGGGACAGGCGCAAAAATGCGGCGGGATTAAACATGTTTATTAGATCTCAACCCTCCCCCTATGCATCTAGCCAATTTAGAAAAGTAAACGCATAACAATACGCACATTAAAATTCAATTCAAGAGAAGTCCGAGTCTGGTGTCAGAAGATGTAACAAAAGAAACTAAACAAACTGACAATAATACATAAACAACAACAGACTACTAGTAGTCAACTGACATGCCAGCTCGAGACTTCAATTACACTGATTGAAAGATTTAGTCTTCATCATATGAATATCAGGTACAATCCCTCTCGTTAGGGGTTTAGTATCATACCATTATAACATATATGAGAAGAACACAACCCGTGTCATGCCAACAACTGGTTTTTAAATAAATGTGTTTAGTTCCGATGCAAAGACCCTATAAGTGAATCAATATTAAAGCCAAAATATGCAATCTTTTATGACCTAACAACAGTATCGTAATTATATACCTTCTTAATAAGTCTATTTAAATGGTAAACACATTTTAGAGTAATAACATATAAACAATGTAAACAAATTTCCTAATATTGACGTTTGTACGCCATTGTCATCTGGCCAAAATATTTTTTTATTCAATTTATTATAGACATAGGCTTATTGGGAGACACCTCTTGCTTGATTGTTTTTCAAACCTAGAGCTTTTTTCAAATAGGAGTTCATTGATAAAGATAAGATTGAAGTAACAAAACAATCTTCAGATGAAAGAATTCAAACAGATTTCTTCTTAGATAACCTTTTTTAATTAGAAAATATTAAAACTAGATAGATGTTAAGATCATAAATTCCTAGTGGACTAACTATAGAGGCTGTCCACTTCGTGTGTTCTTCTAATAATATGTAGATGACTGAAAAGTATCAGTTTCCTGCCAAACAATCTAGTATATTGTGTATGTGATGCAAGGGATAACCGTTTTTTCCCGTCTTGTTGTTGAGTGAGTGAAAATTAAACCACATGCTCAGAGAGTTGTCCTTCTTGTGTAATAATACCAAATTAGGTGAGTATTACTCAACGACTTCATTGTGATGGCAGAAGTTGGTGGGTGGGACCATTAACTTTCTCATACATAGATAGCGGAGTTCACCTGTACCATTGTTTAACTGGAGTTGAATCATAACAAAAGACTCAATAGAGAATACCCACTGAACTCAGAAGTGACAAATAGAATGATCAGAACGTTTCTTCCAAAACTGAATGAAGTTCAGTACTGGAAATGACTGAAGTCGTATAAGGGAAAGTATTGAACTGTCGGACTACTAAAGACTGAAAATCATTGCTGTGTATATATCAACTCAGTCGGCTCACCCACTGGAGATTGTCGTGGACAGCGCCGAAACAGTTGAGGAGAGGGAATCCACCTGATGATGGATCCAGCTCAGCAGTGGAAACACTGTATTCAAGGTATTCACATATCTGGAGACTCCAGTGACTATTAGGCAAGACTGATTGGCAACCATGGATAGGATGGTGACAACAAGGAAAGACTGTTGGCAACCGGGGAAGACCGGTACCAAGGCATACAACGGTTTGGCAGACCTGAGTATGGTTGCGTCTGTGATAAATTATGCTTCGGAAATTTGGGGTTTCCATCGTGGAAATGATGTTGAAATTATCCATAATCGTTTTTGTCGATCTATTTTGAAACTGGGTAAAAGTACGCCAAATGTATTTTTATATGGCGGACTAGGGCGTTTGCCAATGAATGTAATTAGAAAACAAAAAGTTTTAAAATACTGGTTAAAAATTGTAACTCATAAACCACTTATTGTGTATGATATCTATATATTGTTACTCAGAGATGCAAATACTGGTAAAACTAATTGGGTTTCTAATGTTCGTGACCTATTGTTTAGTATTGGTTTAAACTTTGTATGGTACCAGCAGTCTGGTATAAATATATCATTAGATGTAATAAAAACTAGGTTAAAAGATCAATATATTCAAAGCTGGTTTGCATCTATACAAGAAAACGAAGCTCGTGATCAGTTAGGAAGGAATCTTAACAGTCAACAGGAAAGAGAGAAACATCAAGGGAAAGAAAGAGATCCACCAACACCACGAATTAAGTGGCCAACAGCAGCTAAAAGAAAGAGTGGCTACAGTTTGATGAAAATGCATCAAAGTGTGACAATCGACATTGGCAGGAGATGTAGACAGAAAGATCAAAGCAATGAGTACAATTATCTACGCAATGGGGAAAGACAGGTTTGGAGTGGAAGAACAGAAAAAAAAGTAAATTTCAGGCCATGAAAGAGAACAGAAGAGTAGGTGAAATTGCCAAACTGAGGAGAGAACAACGCAACTTAACAAAGTGCTTCAAGAAAGCAGAGTTACATGAACAAAAGGCATTAAATGAGAGGTGTCAACAGGGAAGAATACAAACACTGAGGAGAGCAGAGAACCTTAGAAAGAACAGAAGGGAAAGAGCAAGAAAGAGATCTCAATTTACAGCTAATCCATTTGGCTTTGTAAAAAAACTTCTAGGAGATAAAAGATCAGGCCGGTTAGATTGCCCAAAGGAAGAGGTTGAACAATATTTGAGAGATACTCATAGTGATCCAGACAGAGAACAAGAGCTTAGAGACCAACATAGATTGATAAGTGTAGATGACCCAACAGTAGAGTGTGATATGTCTTAACCAAAGCTTCATGAAGTGATGTCAACTTTAAAGAATGCGAGAGCAGCATCAGCACCAGGACCAAACGGTATTCCATACAGAGTTTATAAGAACTGTCCGAACCTCGCAAAACAACTATGGAGACTTATCAAAGTTATGTGGAGAAGATATCGTTTACCAGATGAATGGTTAAAATCAGATGCCTTGGGTGTTTTATTCCAAAGAAGGAAGATTCTAAAGAGCTGAAACAGTTTAGGACCATATCACTTCTCAACGTTGAGGGAAAGGTTTGTCTTGCAATTTTGGCGAAGCGGGTTACAACAAATATATGCTTAAGAACAACTATATCGATACCTCAGTTCAGAAAGGAGGAGTACCAGGAGTCCCAGGGTGCCTCGAACATACAAGCGTTTTAACAAAGATTATATAGGAAGCCAAAGAGAACAAAGGCGATTTGACTGTCCTGTGGTTAGACCTAGCAAATGCTTACGGAGGTATACCACACAAGCTAGTAGGCTTATTCTTGAAGAAATACCACATACCTGGCAAGATTAGAGAAATGCTTTAGCACTATTTTAAAAACTTTATAATGAGGTTTACAGTTGCAGACTACACAACATGATGGCAAAGGCTAGAAGTGGGAATCGTTACAGGATGTACCATATCAGTAGTTTTATTCTCCGCAGCAATGAATATGCTAGTAAAATCAGCAGAGAAGATGAGCATAGGACCTATTTATCATCTGGGGTCAGTCAGCCACCAACAAGAGCATTCATGGATGACATGACAAAAACAGCAAAGTCAGTTCTGGAAGGCAAGGGGATGCTGCAAGATCTAGGTGAGCTTATAGACTGGGCACGTATGAAGTTCAAGCCATCAAAATCAAGGAGTCTGATATTAAAGAAAGGAAAGGTGCAGGACAGAAACATCAGAATTGGAGGAGACATCATTCCAACAATCATGGAGAAACCGGTCAAAAACCTTGGGCAAGTGGTTTAGAGACTCCTTGAACGACAGAGATAGTGTAGACGAGATGGTATCACAGGCCGGAAAGTGGATGGAAATTATTGACAAGTCGGGTTTACCTGAAAAGTCCAAGGCGTGGTGCTATCAGCATTGAATATTACCAAGGATAACACGGCCTCTGTTGATGTAAGAAGTACCTCTAACCAAGGTTGAAAGTTTAGAGAGGATGTTCAACAGACACTTACGCAAATAGCTTGAGGTTCCAAAGAGTTTTAGCAGCATTGGCTTGTACAGCACCAGTTCAAAACTCCAACTGCCACTGTCTTCTATTACAGAGGAGTTTAAAGTCACCAAAACCAGACAAGTCATGATGCTAAGAGACAGTAAAGATGACAAGGTGAAAGAGGCAAATGTTGATGTCAGGACAGGAAAGAAATGGATGGCCAAGGGCGCTGTTGAAGAGGCAGAGAGCCAATTAGAGACATGGTGGGAGTGGTAACATCAGGGCGACTTGGTTTTGGCAACATTCAGCAACCGTTATGGCAGTCAGCAGATGCAAGACATAGAAGGGAACTTGTTCAGCAAAATGTTCGTCGAGGAGAAGAAGAAGATCGACAAGTACAACAAGGGCAATATATGAAATGGGAAATGACAAGACCAAGAAAGATCAATTGGCATGAGATGTAGAGAATGGACGGCTAGAAGATAAGCTTCTTACTACGATCAGTATACGACGTACTACCAACGCCCACAAACCTTACAAAGTGGAAACTGATTGAAGACCCTAATTGTAAGTTGTGCGGTAAGCCAGCAAACCTAGAACATGTTTTGTCATCTTGCAGGATAGCTTTGGAGGATGGTAGATACACATGGCGTCATGAGCAAGTACTTCGAGAAATAGCATCAGTCTTGGACACACAGAGAAGGAAGAAGACTAAGATTGAGAAGGGGTCAAAGTTCATCAACTTCATCAAAGCAGGCGGAGAGTCATCAAAAAACACATACAGCAAAGTCAGTGGTATTCTAGCAACAGCGAATGACTGGGAGATGCAAGCCGACGTTGTGGGGGGGGGGGGGGGGTACCTTCCAAAGAGAGATTATAACAACAAACCTCCGACCAGACATTGTACTGTGGTACAGAATAAGCAGACAGGTCATTCTTGTAGCGCTAACAGTGCCATGGGAAACAAGGCTGGAAGAAGCCCATGAGAGAAAGCTTGCTAAGTACCAGGGGTTGGTAACAGAAATCCAAGAGAAGAATTGGAAGACATGTTTTTTTTCAAGTGGAGGTAGGCTGAGGCTTTGTTTCGCAAACATTGAGGAGAGCCTTGGGGTCCTTAGAACTAACTGGATAAGTAAGAAGAAGCTTGGTTGGAAAAGTTGGGAAACAGGCAGAGGAAGTTTCTGGTTGGGTATGGAGGAAGAGAGAAGAGCAGTGGAAGAGCTAGCTGCTTCCTGGCTGAGTCTGATGAACTCAGTCGGCGCACCCCTAGAGATTGTCGTGGACAGCGCCGAAACAGTCGAGGAGAGGGGATCCACCTGATGATGGAACCATCTGAGCAGTGGAAACACTGTATTTAAGGTATTATATGATAAGCAAACTAATGTATCTTCTTATTTGTATATATAACTAAATATATCATAAAAGTTGTATATATAACTAAATATATCCTAAAAGTTATATCACACATCATACTTATCATAATCGATTAACCATCAAATGTGGCTCTGGCATAGTTATGAGTAACCCTAGCCCTATTTTATCTACATACTCCGTGTCTTCAGGATTATGTACCCTTGTGTTGACTCAATGCTAAAAATATGGAAATTTTACAGAAAATCCACAGCCTTTCCCCTTGTACTCTCATTTTTCGCAATTCGGTGCTTGATAAATAGAGTATTATTGCATGCAGTACTAGCAATGATGACCTTTAAAAAAGTTTATAAATTTAAATATTGGTGAAATTAAATATAAATATGGACCAATTCAAGTACACCTTTAAGGGTGCGCTCGACTTTCGTGACTCTGCACGAGGTTTTTTGGAGTTTGTTTAGGACTTTTTGCAAATTATAAACGCTAGTACATCATAGAAATCAAGTGAGAAATCTATGCTCTGAATTTTATAACAAAATTCTCTGTATTAAAGTCTGTGGATTTTCTACAAACATTTGTCACAAAAATTCCCTTTTTCTATTAAATGCAATGAAACAATAAAAAAAAATACTTTGCAGAAAGTTTCCTCTTGGTATATGTAAAAAAATTACCCATCCCTATTATTCATTATCTTTGTTGATTTGTTTCTTTTGCAGTTTAAAAATTTCGTAATTCATTTGTCACGTTCAGAAGTGGTCATAAACCTTCATGTTATGTTCAGTACAAACCTCTCAAAAGCATAAGTTTGTACTGGTATATGTGAAACGAATCAAAATAAAACATTCGTATTCGTTATGGTAAACTTTTCAACAAAAACAAAAACGACAGTGTACTGGCGCGGTTTACTTGATTAGTTACATATTATCAAGTGATACTACACTGCTGCATTATATATTACAATGGCATATTTACAATTTGACAGGAATGTCGATGTTTTGATCTTTATCTTCATAAAGGTAAATGGAAAATGATAGTTTCAAGATTAAACTTCATTAACTATAGGAGCTGAACATATTTCTTCATTTTTCTCATCAAATAAACCTTTATCTTTTATTGGGATAACCAAATGTGAAGATCATAAAAAGTATGTATAACATGATAGCTTTAATTGAAATAACTACAAATTATGCTTTCTTGAGTTATTTTAAAAACACATTTTATTCAAATAGGTCCAGAGATGGCAAGCTTTTTAAAAAGCTATCACTTTTGAACCAAATAGAAAGGGAACTAACTACTGTAAAAATATGGTTGACCTATTTTTAAACCCAGCGGAAGCAGCACAGTCACATGTTACGATTGACCTATCGTTACTGCGGAATGTTATAAACATGGCGACTTAGGGGTGAATTTTCTTCCTGTCATTGTGGAAAAAGTTTTCTTACTGACATTTATTAGACCTCATGCAGTAAATAAAGCTATCAAATGAAACTAGGGACTCTAGTTTTGTTGCAACTGGAAGACGAGGTTAATTTGCATTTAGTTTTATTGCTTTTTGAAATTTGTAAACACGTGAGAGGTGTTCATACAGGTAGTAAAGACACCCGCTCCCTTTTTTCAAGTACAGATGTTTACATAGTATAATAAAATATGTTGCAAATATTATGTTGTGGTTGACGGTTAGAAAAATAACATCTAATCCCCATTCATAATTTTTAACAACTTAGACCCTGTCTGACTCACACTAACTGCCAAACTTAAATACCTCTTTGACTTCAGTCGGCTTTATTTATTCCATCATTTAGATAGCTACAATGTTACATATAAAAGTACTTGAATACTTGTTTGTTCGTTTAAATTATTTGCAGACATAAACAGCTCAAAAAGAAATCTTGTGGTGCTATTCATGATTTCCAATCCAACTAATTTTCCTTCAAGGTTAAGATGATAATACACACACAGCCACTTTACTCACAATTAATAGAGCAGCATGTTGTGTTAATACACCTTATTGCTATTCCCGGCTGACCCGAGAACCTGTTTCGCTTGAACTATTGATGTCATACTGTGATTTTCCAATGCTCATATTTGGGTGCGAATTTTGGCCCCTGTCCCAAAGAGAAATTTGTTGGTGTTGTAAATTATGTGGTATTTTGTTTACAAATCTCTTCAATCTTGTTCGCAATTCATGCAATTATAACTTATTCCTTCTCAGAATTCAGGATCTTGCACCTAGTTTTTCAAAATAATTTTGGGACCATGTCCCCACACCCCCATTTCCAAGTTGCACATGGCTGATGCTGTGTGGTATCAGTATAAATGAACTAATGTATTTTCCCCAAATCCAACATTTCACAAACTTTTATTCCCAAATGCATTTGGCGTCAGGTATTTTGTACTATGATGGGGAAAAATTTACGGGAACCTGTGTGATGTCCAGTAATGGCGGTGTATTAACAATGCCTTGAATACTGTTTTATTATGCATTAAATTTATGCAAAGAATATAGCTGATATAGTAATTTAATAGTAGATAAAATCAACAATGTTTCAATTAAAAGACGAAACATCATTGAATTTGATGGGGGCAAAAAATGAATTATAGAATCAATAGTACAAGAATATGTATAGTAAGTCTTGCTGTACAAATCCTTGAATAGGCTTAAACTATTTGTACAGTTTTGAGTCAATTAAACTTTGATTTTATAGCATAAACTTGTGTGATCCTTAAGGTATTTAGCACTATTGTGCATCTTAAATGCAATGCACATGCTTTTGGTTAAGCAAGGTCCACTTTCACAACATCCTTAGATGATCAGTCTCAGTGTTCCAGTATTAAAGTTTATAATTGGCCTTATTGATTGAAATGAAGCAGTTGTACAATCAACATAATCCAGTTTTATCATGTTTATTACCTGAGTGGAGAATGATGATTTTATTATACAAAAAGAGAATTAAATTAACAACATAATTTGCATAATTTTCACTGAACTAGTTCTTATTTTGTCTCACAGCCTATGAAATGCATTGATTATAGAACAGGAAACAACATGTGCTTAAAATATATATATATATGTACTCATTTACTGTGATTTATACACAAAAAGTAGTTATGTTTATACAAAGAAATCTTTGTTCCAAGATTTAAGGAGCAAAAGTAGTAAAAATAAATTTCAAGAGTTTAGCACTCTATGATATTGCAATCCTAATATTTGATTCAATTTTAATTAATCTGATATGGAAATAAGTAAATTTCATTTATGTCAAAGGTTTAGAAGATGGATTTATCTGTAAAACCTCAGAAATATTTAATATAATTGAAGATAAACTAACTTCTCTCTTTACAGCCTCCATTAGTGCAGGCTTGTTACCATGGTGATCCAGATGAAGTACGAGCATTGTTATACAAGAAAGAGGATGTTAACTACCAGGTTTGCTTCATATTATAATTTTAATCTAAAGTCCTTGATTGAAATAAATTTAATATGTTAGATTTTTATGACTGCAATTTTCAAGTTATAGATCAGATTAATTATTGTTATACAACATAGAGAATACACTTATCATTGTAATGAAAATGAGTAAGAAATTGCAAGCATAAAATTTGAGTTTTATGGAATAGCTATCTTACAGATTTAATTTATAAACTCTCCTTGCAGGATTCTGAGAAAAGAAGTCCATTACACTCTGCTTGTTTTTGTGGGGAGAGTGAGATAGCAGATCTTCTCATACAAAGTGGAGCCAGGGTAAATACAAAGGATAACAAATGGCTGACTCCATTACACAGAGCATGCTGTTCAAAATCTGAGGTAAGTGTAACAAATGGCTGACTCCATTACACAGAGCATGCTGTTCAAAATCTGAGGTAAGTGATTACAATGTACGGTTATCAAGGTTAATGCTCTTATGTTACACATGTATATTTTTAAGGAAATATGAAAATTGTTTCACTAAATGTTTAGCAAAAGTGAGTTTTCTGCATGAAATGTTTTTTTATCAATTTAAAAATAGTATAAATTTTTAAATTGTCAAATCAAAAGTACTGTAATATATTTTTTCAAAAACTACAAAGAAATCTACTGGCACATACAGGTAATTTAAATAGTTAGTATTAAATTTCATGTGTTTCTAAATACTTTACATCCTATTTTATGAAATTATAATAAGATTTATCTACTAGTTTAATCATAGAGGAAGATGACTGATTTGTTATTATGTATGTCACTGATTCATATCCTGATTTTCAATAAACTAACACATTGTTAATGTCTGTGTCATTAGGTCTCTTGTGGAGAGTTGTCTCATTGGCAATCATACCACATCTTCTTTTTATATAACACCTGTGTACCACAGTCTTGACTAATGATTTTCTGTCTGGACATACCATTTGTGTGTCCTGTCTGGACATACCATTTGTGTGTCCTATCTGGACATACCATTTGTGTGTCCTGCCTGGACATACCATTTGTGTGTCCTGTCTGGACATACCATTTGTGTGTCCTGTCTGGACATACCATTTGTGTGTCCTGCCTGGACATACCATTTGTGTGTCCTGTCTGGACATACCATTTGTGTGTCCTATCTGGACATACCATTTGTGTGTCCTGTCTGGACATACCATTTGTGTGTCCTGCCTGGACATACCATTTAATGACTCTGTGTGTCCATGGAATACACACTTTACATACAGAAGAGACTTCCATGCAGCTGACAATGTCTGAAAACTTATTCTTGTCAAATTTTGTTTTCAATTTTAAATAATTTTTAGTGATAGCATAAAATTTCCACATGCATGCAATTTTATTGAAGTATCAACTTTAACAATTAACCTTTTTTTAACCTGAACAGGAAACAGTTCAAGTGTTGTTAAGACACCAAGCAGATGTAAATGCCAGAGACAAAAACTGGCAGACGCCATTACATGTGGCAGCTGCCAACAATGCTGTACGCTGTGCTGAATTACTGGTACCTTCCTTGACAAATGTTAATGTGTCTGACAGGGCAGGCAGGACCAGTCTACACCATGCTGCCTTCAATGGACACAAAGAGGTTTGTAAGATATAGAATACCTTCACTTACAAATGTAAATTAAATGTGTCTTACAAGGTAGAAAAAATCAGATTCATTATACTTTCAGTAGCCATACGTAGATATTTCAAACATAGATAAATTCCCTGTTAATGTATTAGACTGGGCAGACAGAACCAGACTAAATTATCTCAAGTGAGCTTTAATAGACACACAAAATAACATTTTTGGGATACGATTGCTTTCAAGCAATCTGTAGACTTATACCGGTGGCTCAGACCAATTTCCCTCACGTCAATCGTTTTATTCTAAACATTAAGGAACATCTCAGATTCTTATGATTGTCTTGCTTTAAAAGGTAAAAACAAACAAAGGGATTGAACTTAATCAACTTTCCTATAATGTTCTTTTCATAATCTTCATGTTTGATAATTCCCTTGACTTTGATGCGTGTTTTTAATAACACGGAAAATCAGAATTAAGCAGTAATTATATTTAGTGTAGTTATAAATTTAGAAAAACGTCAGAGGGAATTCCCAGTTTTGATAAAATGCGAGAGTTCTCTGAATACCGATAAATCTATTTCTGTCATATAAGAACTGAAGTGGAGTTTTTCTTATATGTTACCGTTATGAAACTGATATTTGAGATTGTACTTCCATAAAGAAATTGAGAACCATCTAGGTCGTTTAATAAACATTTTAAAATATATCTTCCCAGGGTTTGATTTGGAAATTATGCGCATGCGTATAGTTTTCTTGACTTTAAGGGGTTTTAGATTGAATGGTTGCTCTGGATTCCCCACTCAATTAATTAATTTATAACTCATGGGATCTTTTCTATGTATGTCTGCTATTGAGGATTATTGTTGTTGCATAATTTTAAATCATATGCATCATTAAGTTTAAAATAAATATATTCCACATCGTAGAACACCCCTTCAGGCGAAATGGAGTCTTCCATATTATCGTTTCGAGTTGTCTCCCTTCCGGCAGTAACTTCCGTGAATTCTGAATATAAACAAGACGTCGAGTATTAGCTCGTTCTGTCAATAAACATCGTATTATATTAAAAACAAATGCAATTTAAACCGATAAATGTGTACGGAAAGGAGCCATGATGACTGACCCAAAGGAAATTAAATATTTAAAGAGTTAGGAATGGGGTTCCTCCTAGAATTAACGTAGGAAAAAAGGTGATGATAAGATACGAATTGAAATCTGCATCTACATCTACATCTACAGCATACGACGATCCATCAGCACATTGATGACTATACGTCGGCGCATCGCTAACAGACATTTAATAAAATATAATAACCAATGAGTGAAATAAAATACCTTCTCTGACATCTCTCACTCTGAGTCAGTCACTCAGTGACTGCTGTGGAAAGTAAACTTGGTATTGATATCAAAAAATAAAACACAATAGACCTAATTACATTGTTCATACACTTTTATCCGGGTTTGGCTATTTTGTAACTATTTTACATGTCTGTTTGTCATTTGAATTAGTTTTGAAAATAATATTATCCAGCTACATGCATACATGTGTCAATGAAACAATGGCAATCGTATCCCTCAGAGCAATCTGCTCTTTGATTATTTTCCCTGATTAACAATTGCTTTTTCCACAAAATATACTAAATATAGATACATGTAACTGTAAATTTTCAATTTATTTGCTTTTAATTTTACATTCCAAAACATAAAAGCGTCCAAAATATATATAGCAACCAACAGATCAATTTGAGTTATATCTCAAGATGTAGGATTTTAATTTAATGATACTTGCACAGTTTTCTTTGATTTCTGATAATGACTTTGTATGTTTTTAGATGACAAAATTATTGTTAGAAAAAGGTGCTACTATTAATGCCTTTGATAAGAAAGATAGACGTGCAATCCACTGGGCTGCTTACATGGGTCATGTAGAAGTTGTAAAGATCCTGGTGGAACATGGCGCTGAACTTAATTGTCGTGATAAACAGGTTTGAATTTTTTAACACTCATCATTGGCATACTTTTTAAGGAATTAAAAAAAAACCATGTGTACACCTCTTTGGTGTATGTGTGAAGGAATACCAATGGTCATTCATGCGGTCATCTCTATGCTGTATGTTTAATGAGGTACTATTGACCACCCTTAACTTCACCTAGTTTTTGTTTGTTTGTTTTATGATGTTCCAGTGGTGGCTCATATGCTTAAGTAATTTTATGTTTCTACTTTTTGTCATTTAAAAGTAAGAAGACTTGATTTTAGCCCAAAAAAATCTCTGTTTAAATTATGCTATTGAACAATATTGAAGGTAACTTTAAAGAACATCAGGGATCTCCATGGCCTGTTTAATGATGGCGCCCCGCCATCGTTCAAATGTCTAACACCATCGTCAAATGTCCCGCGCCATCGTTAAATTCATTTCCCCCATCGTTCAAATTGTTATTGTTGTATAGCCTGACGCCATTTTTTTAGCAATTATCATCATTTGCATATATTTGCATAATCCTTAAGCGGTTTTAAATTATAATCTAAAAAGTACAGTTCTAACACCTGAGGGTTATCCGGGTTAAGATCGCTAATCACTTGTTCATGAGCTATACAGGTAGATCAACAAACCAGACAGGAGAAAACTATCTGAAGATATACGATTCATTTATCGAATTTTTCAAATAAATTTCAGCAAATGCTTGTGATAATTTAGATTAAATAAATAATTTAATAATCCAGTTACAAAGAAAACAGTTAACTTTAACAAATTGAACACGTGCTTTTCTTTTGACTTACGCAATCAGCTCCCCCCTTTTTAAGAAGTACACAATAAGACGCAAAACATTAATATTATTTAATTTAACTTAAATATTTACTGTGAAGAAATATCGTATCGGAATTCCAAATTCATTTCTAATTTACAATCAAGTTGATACATCCGCGTTTCCGGTTAATATTCAGACTCGAAAGATGCATGTTGCATAGCATCAATTTGCTAGTTAAGTTATTAAAAACCTTTTCATTTGTGAATGTTTGCTGTACAAATCTCTTCAAACTTTTACACAACTCGTACACATAGTTTTGTTGTTTCTGCAAATCAGCAATATAAACGGTAAAGGGTTCATGACTTCTGAATTCAGTGCCTGTGAAAAAAGCTCGTCATGATTTTTAACCCCCATAACAATTACAAAAATAGCAAGAACACTGCATGGGGACTTTCATGACAGGTTTTGGTCGTTCTCGAAAGGCTTGGCATTTGAATGGATACAAACAGCAATTAATGAAAATATTGATACTTCTATAATGAAAATTCAAATAAATATAAATTAAATAAGCTAATGCATTGGCATGTTCAACATTCCATACATGGAGGGATGACATACTTTCGATCATGCGACACTGTACGGCGTAGACAAGGTTTGTGATGATGAAAGTTCCTCCATCGTTCAATTTTCATCCATGGAGATCCCTGAACATATGATTTGAATTTTGTTTATACAATACTTGTTACTGGAACAAACTAAAAAAAAGCAAAAAAGCATTTGAATTTTAAAATTTTGCATGTAATTACAGATGACTTCTTACTTTCCTAAGTATTTTTCGTACAGCAACTGTTTATTGATTTGGGTTAAATTTACATCTCAACACAGTCTGATAACAAATTTTTCACAACTAATCTTAGGGGCTAATTGTTCATTGAATTGGGTTTTCATGTATATGATAATTTTTTATGGAAGAAAAGACTAATAAAGTTATCTTAATCATGGATGAATTAAGAGAATGTATTTTGATCATTACAAAGATAGTTACTCTCCTTGTAAACAATAATTATCCAACTGTCAAGCTTTAATATTATTATATTCCAGATGTACACGCCTTTACATGCTGCTGCAGCCAGTGGACAAGTCAGTGTGGTCAAGCTGTTGTTAGAACTGGGTGTAGAATATGATGCAGTTAATATCCATGGTAACACAGCACTTCACATAGCCTGTCTGAATGGGCAGGATGTTGTGGTTACAGAACTATTGAGTTATGGAGCTTCCATTAATGCTTGTAATCATAGAGGTCTGGTAAGTCTAACAACATTCTTCTTACATTTATAAATCAATATATCGAAGGAAAACTTTATAAATGACAATTTTAGAAAAAAAATGATTTTTCAACTAAAATCTTTTATTACTGTTAATGAAAATGTTCATTCTGTTGCCTGGTCATAGTAAAGACTGGATAAAAGTTTTTCGATTCAATATTTTCTTACAGAATTGACAATATTTATTTATTTTCAGACTCCCTTACACTATGCAGCCTCATCCACACATGGTGGGATCTGTTTAGAAATTCTTGTCACTGAAGGAGCAAATGCCAGAAATCAGGTGCATATTATAATTATAAAGTCATTGTATAAACTTCAAGTTTGTTATCATAGTACCATTCCTTACCCTAGAAACTGGTACCCTCTTACAGACTGAACTAATCCCACGAAAAGTAGATGTTATCTGTAAAGAGAAAGTCCCATGGCTTCATAATCAAGGTCCAATATATGAATATGTGCTGCCTATCACATTGATTTAGAGACAATTATTTGATATTTAACACACAGTATTGAATAGATCCACATACTTTCAATAATTTAGCTGCCTGTTTAGGGGAGCATTTTAAAGATCTAATAAAATCAGATTACTTAAAATTATAAAGTATTAAAAAATGCAGGTTCTTTGTTTATTTCTTCTTGTTGATCAAAATTGTAGGTTTATGTAGTGTACATAAAAAAATAATATAAATGTGAGCAGGAGGGTTCTTATATACTTGAAAGCTGTACCTTTACCTATAATGGTTTACTGTTATAAATTGTTTCTTGGATGGAGAGTTGTCTCATTGGCATTTATACCAGATCTTCCTATATCCAATTAAAGACTACTCAATTTATCTTTATTAAAATTCCCTCATATCTCTTTACTGTTTCAACTTTAACTGACTTAAAAAAAACAATTAAACATCTAGATAAAAATATTTCTATCAGTCTATATTTATAATACTGCCCTTTGGGTGTTTTGAAAGTATGACTCCTTTGCATAACTTAACATCTGTTGTTAAAGGATCTCAAGGGAAAACATAATTGCTGTGTTTTGATATGTTTTTTTCTTTCATATCAGTTTAACAGTTATGGCTTTTTCATGATTTTCTAAGTCATTTACAATGAAATATACATATATAAAGGGCTTAATGATGTTATTGCTTTTTTATGAAATGATATGAACTCTTTTTTTAATAGTTAATATGTAATTCCCTTATTTAGAAATGTAGCTCAGTTGAGAGAGAGAAAAGTGGTGATAAAAGAGGAAGTATGTAACAGCATGATCTCCCTTTGTTTGTAATGTCCAACAGCATGTAGACAACATTGTACTTTGTCAGTAGTTCTAAAACAGCACGTATCCACCAAACTCTAATGCTAAAAAAAAAACCTTCACCCTTTAACTACAGTTTACAAATTCTTTTTAGAAATAATAATGACAGTTTGTCCAATTGATGCAGTTCTTTATTTTACATTAGATTTAAGAGAAACCATTTCATTCTTATCCCGTTTTTGACTTGTGTTCCAATTTGTGGTTAATGATCGTTAAACTAAACACTGACACAGTGTGAATATTACTGTCTAGTCCCTAATACTCAGATTATGAAACATTGTATCATTTGAATAACATCTAGGAGGTATTATATTTTAAAGCAGGAAAATTTTAGTTTCTGAATTGTTCTAGTTTAAATTTTATCTTCAGATGTTTGCTACAAATAGAACTGAGATCTCCATACAAATGTTTGCTATAAATAGAACTGAGATCTCCATACAAATGTTTGCTATAAATAGAACTGAGATCTCCATACAAATGTTTGCTATAAATAGAACTGAGATCTCCATACAAATGTTTGCTATAAATAGAACTGAGATCTCCATACAAATATTTACTATAAATAGAACTGAGATCTCCATACAAATATTTACTATAAATAGAACTGAGATCTCCATACAAATATTATCTGTTGGAAGATAAGTTAGTTTACTGAAGAAGGAAAAATTCATTTGTTAAGAAAGTTCAAACAGGTGTCATCTGAATTTTTACTGTTCTAAGATTGACAGTGGCGGATCTAGAAATTTTCATAAGTGGGGGCCAGCTGACTGCCCAAAAGGGGGCCTGCACCAGTCATGCTTCAGTTATTTCTTATATAATCAATCCATTTTTTTCAAAGAAAAGGGGGGAGCAGGGCCCAGAAAACCTCTAAATCCACCTCTGATTGATTCCACAAATTTTTAAAATTATTTTGAAATACAAAGTACTATTTTCCTTGAAAAAGACTGCATCTGTTTCTGTATATTTTTTAAAGAAACTTGTAGTCATGGTAGTGTAAATTCTATGTTCTTAATTTGTATTGTAATAGAAAATTTGCTATTTCAAAATCTACATGGAAACAGCAAGTGTATGGAGAAAATTATAGATATTAGCAGCTGCCAACTTCTACTGGAATTGATGCTCCTCCGGATTGATATAGCCATTTTGGTGTGACATATATATATAAGATTTAGCAACAGTTAATCAGTGTTAACAAGCAATCATCTGACTGTTTATATAATCTGGTTAAATTAGATTTTGAAATAGCAAGTTATACAACCTATATATAGTGCAATGTTTGACCAACATAACCAGTGAATGGTGTTTGTGTGTTGTAGTGTATGGATGGTAGAACTCCACTACACATGACAGCATTGCATGGTAGATTTACCAGAGCACAGACACTTATAGAGCATGGTGAGAATTATATATTTATCTTTACCCAGGTAAGACAGTTGAGGCTCACTCTTGATTGAATGAAAAAGGAGCTGAGATTCTGAAGTTTTGTTGGTGTACATGGTAGTCTACGTACATGGGTCATGATTTTTATTTTAGTTTAACTTTAAATAGTCTTATATAATAAAGTTTTTAATATAGAAACATTTTAGTTGAATATTTTAAGGACAGTCTATGATACACATTACATGACTCATTTTTACTCTTCAACATTAAAGTGTATTTCAAACTTAAATGGAGAAATGTGAAATTTTCAAACTAATAGCTAAAGATATGTTTTGGTATATTTTTGACTGGCGTTATTATATTGATTGTATATAGAATGAAATATTTTTAGCATCAATGGAATGAATTTCAAATGTGTTTCTATTTTGTTTTTAGGTGCTGAAATAGATGCTTGTGATAAGAATGGGAACACTTCTCTCCATATAGCTGCTAGATATGGCCATGAATTACTGATAAATACACTGTTAGAACAAGGAGCTGACCCTATGAGGTATGCTAGATCAGGATTTAAAATGGCTTGTTTTATTCTTAGATCTTTATTTATTTATTTAGAAACTCAGAAGGTGTAGCATATTAAAAAATATACATATATATATTTATGGAGGAAGGACTCTGGACCATGATGGTACTCCAAACTGCAGTAGTTAAGATGAAGTGCATTTTGTGATTGTTGGGATATTTACCTTCTGAAGCAGTTTTTTCCCCGTAAAATAAAAAAGGTTCCTTTTCTTACATACAATGGAGCATTTCATTCTCTTAATTCGCACAGGGTGGAGACAGACTCTTCGTCATATAATATTACAGTAAATGAGAGACTTCAAAATTATAGATTAAATGTTACAGCAGAAATTGAAGATGCAACTGTAACTATGAACAAACATAGACAATAATGAATGTAACTCTCATAATAAGTGCACATCTGCAGATTTTAACTAGCCATCACGTATCATATAGACCATTGTACATTAGGGAACACGCCATAGCACTACAACTTGACCCTTACAATTTCAGCATCGCAGTCACACCTCAAAGTCCTACATGTATATATATATATATATATATATATATATATATATATACAACTCGTCTAAACATCAACCCAACAATGTTAGATCTGTAAATTTGCTTTCGCAAATTTTTGGTTCTTCCCTCGCCGGGATTGGAACCCATGCTACTGTGATATCGTGACACCAAATCGCCTGCACTGCAGCCGTCCCGCTAGACCACACGACCACCTGGGCTCTAAAAAAGAGCTTTCGGTAGGCATGTGTTACCTTTCCACGTCAGTTTTAATCTAGCAGCGTACTACAGTACATGATATATAAGGCATGAAGATGTTATTGTTACAGATCAGCTAAATCATCTATAGTAAAGGATCCTACAAATTAATGTAATATACAGTCACAGAAAATAATTATATTCATAAGTACGTCTGAGTCAGTGACAACTCTACAACAGATGTATCCATCGGATCGCCATCAATGATGGTGATACATGGCTGTGTACATAATGTATATACAACTCGTCTAAACATCAACCCAACAATGTTAGATCTGTAAATTTGCTTTCGCAAATTTATGAATATAATTATTTTCTGTGACTGTATCTTACATTAATTTGTAGGATCCTTTACTATAGATAATTTAGCTGATCTGTAACAATAACATCTTCATGCCTTATATATCATGTACTGTAGTACGCCGCTAGATTAAAACTGACGTGGAAAGGTAACACATGCCCACCGAAAGCTCTTTTATGAGAGCCCAGGTGGTCGTGTGGTCTAGCGGGACGGCTGCAGTGCAGGCGATTTGGTGTCACGATATCACAGTAGCATGGGTTCGAATCCCGGCGAGGGAAGAACCAAAAATTTGCGAAAGCAAATTTACAGATCTAACATTGTTGGGTTGATGTTTAGACGAGTTGTATATACATTATGTACACAGCCATGTATCACCATCATTGATGGCGATCCGATGGATACATCTGTTGTAGGGTTGTCACTGACTCAGACGTACTTATGAATATAATTATTTTCTGTGACTGTATCTTACATTAATTTGTGGGATCCTTTACTATAGATAATTTAGCTGATCTGTAACAATAACATCTTCATGCCTTATATATCATGTACTGTAGTACGCTGCTAGATTAAAACTGACGTGGAAAGGTAACACATGCCCACCGAAAGCTCTTTTATGAGAGCCCAGGTGGTCGTGTGGTCTAGCGGGACGGCTGCAGTGCAGGCGATTTGGTGTCACGATATCACAGTAGCATGGGTTCGAATCCCGGTGAGGGAAGAACCAAAAATTTGTGAGAGCAAATTTACAGATCTAACATTGTTGGGTTGATGTTTAGACGAGTTGTATATACATTATGTACACAGCCATGTATCACCATCATTGATGGCGATCCGATGGATACATCTGTTGTAGGGTTGTCACTGACTCAGACGTACTTATGAATGTAATTATTTTCTGTGACTGTATCTTACATTAATTTGTAGGATCCTTTACTATAGATAATTTAGCTGATCTGTAACAATAACATCTTCATGCCTTATATATCATGTACTGTAGTACGCCGCTAGATTAAAACTGACGTGGAAAGGTAACACATGCCCACCGAAAGCTCTTTTATGAGAGCCCAGGTGGTCGTGTGGTCTAGCGGGACGGCTGCAGTGCAGGCGATTTGGTGTCACGATATCACAGTAGCATGGGTTCGAATCCCGGCGAGGGAATTACAGATCTAACATTGTTGGCTTGATGTTTAGACGAGTTGTATATATATAGGCGAGGGAAGAACCAAAAATTTGCAAAAGCAAATTTACAGATCTAACATTGTTGGGTTGATGTTTAGACGAGTTGTATATATATATATATATATAGATCTAACATTGTTGGCTTGATGTTTAGATCTAACATTGTTGGCTTGATGTTTATATATATATATACAACTCGTCTAAACATCATGTTTAGACGAGTTGTATATATATATATATATATATATATATATATATATATACAACTCGTCTAAACATCAACCCAACAATGTTAGATCTGTAAATTTGCTTTCGCAAATTTTTGGTTCTTCCCTCGCTGGGATTAGAACCCATGCTACTGTGATATCGTGACACCAAATCGCCTGCACTGCAGCCGTCCCGCTAGACCACATGACCACCTGGGCTCTCAATAAAAGAGCTTTCGCTGGCCGTGTGTTACCTTTCCTCGTCAGTTTTAATCTAGCGGCGTACTACAGTACATGATATATAAGGCATGAAGATGTTATTGTTACAGATCAGCTAAATTATCTATAGTAAAGGATCCTACAAATTAATGTAATATACAGTCACAGAAAATAATTATATTTATAAGTACGTTATATATATATAAAGACAAGGTATGAATGGAATGTTACAAGTTCACGTTGTTGCGTTGTATAAGCATTATTTAATATTTATTTAGACGAGGTACAAGTGGAATGTTACCAGTACATGTTGCTGCTCTGAATGGTCACACTGATTGCATGAAAAGATTACTGTCTGCTATGCCACAGTTAAATATTGACATCACAGATGATTGTGGTAGAACCTGTCTCCATGGGGCTGCATGTAGTGGGTAAGTTAAACTGCTTAAAAGTTGGGCCCCTTTTTCAAGCTGTCCAAATTATTCACTCTAGATTCATAGCATCAAACAACTTGAGGTGACTGTTTTATGGCATTTACTTTATGAACTTTCTTATTGTTTATAAAAAAAAAACCGTCCCAGAACAGTAAATGGAATGCAACAGTTTAAAATTGAAAATTGAAATGACTTTTATGAGTATATAAACACAGGTAAAAGATAAATATTGATATACAACCAAATATCATGGATGCATTTTATGAGGATAAGGAGGGCCCTCAGGAATATTATACTTTATCGGTCGTCCCACTGTCTATATCACTCTGTTCAGCTCTTAATATTATTCCGTATCATGTCTTTGTGACGTCAAATACGTTGACTCGGCCTTAATAACTTTGACCCTGACATATCAGTGACGTCATAATGTTTGAACCGACGTTAATAACTTTGACCCGAACTTATCAAGTCATCTTTTGTGTGCTGGTGAAACAAAGAAAACACTTCTGAAACACGCAAATATAGCCCGATAAATTGATTATCAGATTATCTGCATATTGATATTGTAAAATATCAGCTGCTTGACATTATATGAAGGCTTTTTGATCTCGTTCGCTACGCTCACTCGACAAAAAGCTTCATATTATGTCTCGCAGCTGATATTTTACGATATCAACATGCAGATAACCTGATAATCGGTACATACCAGATTGGCAGTTTTATTAAAGGAAAAGGAAAGGAATTAAAAGACAAAATCAAAATGAAGATAATGAAACCTGATCTTAATCAAATGACTGTAATTAATTCTATAGAAAAAAATACTTTCTCCTAAATCCCAATCTTATGTTTAGGAAAAATTGCTTTCAGTTTAGGACTTGATGGAAAATATGAATGTTTCTGCACCCTTGCTTTGTTTTATAATATTTTAATTTTCAGAGTTATTTCCCATTTTATAGTGATTTACTGGATCATTTGTACAATAAACGAATTATAACTCTGTTGCCAGTTTTAAACACTTTAAAATCTAAGATAAGCTAATTTAGTAGCATTTAAATATATTATTCTTGTAAGTATGTTTATTTTTATATTTATAGGAAAGTTGATTGTGTAGAATTATTATTAAAGACTGGTGCTAATATCTCACAGTTAGATGTGGAGGGAAGGTAAGCATGGGTTATAAGTTCACAGAGAAATATTACAGATATGTCACTTAGAATAGAAAGTTTCACTGGTTTTTCTGCTTTCTAGGACAGAACCTTACTGAATTTGATATTTTACTGCACCTCAGTTAAAAAAACCTTACTGAATTTTAAGCTGTAAAATCTAAGCACCTAATACAGAGAGTTTTGAGACTGTAGTACAAAATTGAAACAAGAATCATAAATACACACTGCCAACCACACATTTAGGGAATCTAGGGACGAGAAGTCCTAATTAAAAATTTGGAAATTTGTTTTTCCTTATTTCCTATTTTGGTAAATGTTATTATATAATGTTTGGTAATAAGTGTATATATAAATACTGGTGTTTTGAATTAAATAATGTTATTGCAGGACTTCCTTGCATTATGCAGCTGCACATATAAATTTCCAGTGTGTGTCTATACTACTAGACACAGGCAGTAATGTAAACATTACAGATAGACGTGGATGTACACCCCTACATTATGCAGCAGCTTCAGATCCGGACGCAAAGTAAATCATTATAAACATTGTAGTCCTACAGATAAATGTCCCAAAATGAGACTTATGACGTTATGTGAATAATTTGTTTTGTCACAAGTCAGGTTTTATCTAATTCAATGTTTAAATAATTACATTAGATGTATATTTCATCATAAAACTTTACAATGATTGGCTAACTGCACATCATGTGTTATTCCTTAAGCAGTTGCATCACTCAAAAAAACTGTTCATTCATGATAACACGTGGTACCACAATAAAGTGCACAGTTGAATTAAATAAAACAATTATAAAATTCGTGTTTTCATGATCATAGCTAAAAAATGTAATTATAAGTATTGAATGCTTCTTTTTGTAACTTCATAGGGTTGCAAAAGCATTGACCGTGCCCACATTTTAAGTATGGAGCGCTTCTGCGCTTCATACAAAATGTACTTCGGTTAACGCTTTTACACCCCAATGAAGTTACAAAAAGAAGCATTCAATTTTTAAATAAAATAACTATTTTACATGAAATTAATCTGATCAAATGTTGTCCTCAGTAAAGTTTAATTCTGAGATCTCAGATACTTAACAACTTTCAATCATACAACTGTGTATAAAGATGTATATTGGTAGTATAGCAACTAACAAGAAACTCTCATTACAGGGTGATAGAATTACTACTGAAACATGATCCTCGTCCAGGAATACGAGATAACGAGGGCTACAATACAGTTCATTATGCAGCACTCAAAGGTCATAAGCTATCACTAGAAATGGTTAGTCATCCAATCATTACAATGTTTGGAAATTTTATTATGTTACAGATTGATTTTTTTCATATTTTGAAATATTGTATTTTCGTGGACTATCATGTCATTTGTTGCTTTTAATTTGTAATTTCATATTATTCATGTTAAACTTGCTGATTTCAGCTCCTTGATGCTGCAGCTACTGATTTGTTGAGAAGTGGAGCTAGATATTCCCCTGCTCACCTGGCAGTAAGTTTACTTGACATAATTTATGACTCACCTGGTTTGGATTAGCCTTATAAAATTTGTTTTCAATAAGACATCAGTATTTTGGTTCCTTGACATTACCTTTTTAAATTTAAATTAAAAATCATGAAATTTTAGCAGACAGTTTAAAGAATTTAGGCTGAATAGTTTTTCTGTTTTTCTTGGAGAAGTTTATACATTAATAGGATGGTAATGAACATGGTGACTTTCTTAATGTATGTGTTTTGTCTATTTACAGGCTTACAATGGACATAGTGATGCTCTTAATGTATTACTTGGATGTATAATGAATCTGGATATCAGAGATTATCATGGTTTGTACACAAAAAAATAGACTAACTTAGTATTTTAATACATAGTAATTTATGGGGGTCTCTTCTCTTGAAAGTTTGATATATTTGTGCAATTTGATTTCAAACACGTCTGAGAATCACTCAATTAAAACATTTACACAAAATGCATCAAATTAGCTAAGGTAGTTTGTTATTTAATATTATTTCAGTTTATAAAAGCACATTTATTTATAAAGTTACTATTTAATTGGGTTTTTTAATCAAGGGCATTAAAGTTATGTGATATTTACCTGCATAAATGTATATAAAAGGAATTAAAACTCATTTGTTATACTAGACACATTGCATATTTAGGAAAAATGCTTATTAGCTTTGACACAAATAAAAACAAAATGTGTCAAATTGAATAAGATTGTTTTGCAATAATACACCTCATCAATAAAGACGTTATTTTTTCTAGAGAAAACTGCAGCGCATGAAATGGCCTGTGGACGACACTTGCATATTTAGGAAGACTAATCATTAGTTTTGACACTAATTAAAGGAAATGTGTCCAATTGAATAGATTGTTTTGCAATAATATACTTCATTTATAAAGACATTATTTTCCACTGTAAAACTATGAAAAATTAATATATGATACCTTAACATTTTGTAGGTAGGACAATGTTAGATTTAGCTTGTTATAAAGGTCACCATGAATGTGTAGAAACACTTCTATTACAAGGGGCCACAATTCTAGTCCAAGACGGTCAGACACGAAGAACACCTCTACATGCTGCAGGTAATATTACTCACAGATCTCGTGCTTTTTGTCGTTACTATATTAGATAATTATACAGAAAGATTGTATGCAATCAAAAATGTTATCACTCTTTTATGTAATTTTCCTTTGATCTTACTGACTGATAATTTCCTTTCTCAGCACAGTAGAGTTATATTAAAAACTATCACCAGAAAATAAGGGCGCACATGCCGTTCTCACTGAAATTATCCATGTCATCAAAGGTAAAATAGCAATAAACAGAGTATCATTGGTAATCTCAAATCAATTACTATTCTCACTTTTGCCATACAGTCTCGAAGTGAGAAAAGCTATCGAGTTGAGATGACCAACGATAATCAATATATGTTTAATCAAATAAAGCGATATTGGGTTAAGCAACCCTAAATCAACTTCATTCTGATTGATATACAGGCATTAATAAATTGTTTTTACAAATAAAATCTAACATATAGTGCCATTAGAATTAATGATTCACAACATGTCACATTACTTAAGCTAATATTTATTATACATCCAATGTGTAAACATAGGTTTGAACTACAGTAATCCTGATTCTAATGATTGTGTTTTAGCATTAAATGGTCATACAGAATGTCTGAGATTATTACTAGAGACTGCTGATGACAATAACATAGTGGATTGTACAGATTCCTTTGATAGGTAAGGTTATATTGTAACTTAAGGTAGAGTCATGGAATACCGCCATCTTGGATTGTACAATCGCAGTACAGTCTAGATCTTTGACGGAATCTGCAAAATTTGCAGACAGATTGACAATTTATAGGTTAAACTGTTTATTTAAACAAATTAAAGAAAACTTGGGGATCTATTGCATTATCCAAAATTTTTAAATAAATACCAAATATTTGTGTTTTTATAATGATTTTTTCAACATGGCCATTTAACCCTTTCGCTGATGAGTCCCGGTTTACCGGGATTCACGCTTCAGACAACTGACGATGAGTCCCGTTTTACCGGGATCAGAATACATCTTTTATGTTTCCCGCTCAAAACAGTGCAAACATGAGTTATCTTTCTTTGATGAATACCCGGATGAAAGTGTAAACATGGCGCTTCCGTTTGTTGAAAACCGTGTCAAAATCAGACAAAATTTACGGAATTTACGAGAATTTGAAATGAGGGAACATTTTTTTTGAAAGAATATGGAAGAATTGAAGCCAAACTAGTATACTTTTTGAACGTAAAATGTCGTTTTATGTACAAAACACTTGGAATGGACATCGTTCAGTGTTAGGAATTTGTACAGCCTCATAAAAATTTTCAAAATTTTGCCGTTTTGGGTTTAAAAATTACGATTTGGGGTCTAAGAGCAGAATTTTGAGAATTTTACCTAGATAATGCCGAAAATTTTAAAATTTGAATATTTTATGAAAAGAAAAAATTATCAAAACATGAACAAAACTGTGAACATGGTGTTAGTGAATGAAATAAATACACAAATAACTACAAACAAGTTTTTATTGACATTTATTATGAAGATCTCCCACTTGAGTAATAGTAGCCAGGGAAGCCATCATCTCAGAGTAGCTTCTCTCTGGGCAGCAATCGGTGAAAGGGTTAATGAGAGATAACTCTTTTAGTAAATAAATTATACTGGACTGATAGGGAAATTTGATTTTTTTCTATTATTTTCTTAAAGCATATTATAAAACCTATCTTCTCATATTTTATTTCAAAATTCTTTCTCATACATATCTTTTTATGCACAAAAATGTGGTTTTTTTTTATTAACAATCTAAGCAAATTTGGGCAATTTTGTAAGACTTAGATATAGATGGTTGTACTTCCGAAAAAATTAAAGAGTTATAAGTTAAATGAAATGACGGAGCAGGCCTTAAATGATTTTTATAACAGCTAAATTTTACCGAAAATAAAATATTTTTTTTTTTAAATTGTCATATTTTTTTCAGTAATTTGTATTGATACTGGCAAAGATTTTCCTATTTACAGGTTTGTTTACCTGAACATTTTGTAACCATTGTATAAGAATTGTTTTATTTTCAGGACTCCACTAATGCATGCAGTATCAAATGGTCATGTAGATACAGTTCTTTACCTCATAGCAAACGGTGCCATAGTTAACAATCGTGATATACAGGGTCGTACAGCACTTCATCGAGGGGTAATATATACTTCATTTACACTAACATTCGTGATATATAGGGTCGTACAGCACTTCATCGAGGGGTAATATACTACGCTCTACAAACAGTATTAACATATCATTTTATAATTTTCCGTATAAAATATAACAAATGAAGAAAAAAAAACATCAGATAAAATGTTTTAAAAAGTTAATACATTTCCTATGAAGAAAAAAATCCTATCAAACAATTACCTGGATTTTTCTACTGGCTATAATTTCTTTCAGAATTTTTATAATAAATTTTGAATTTACAAGGTAATACTTATTTTGGCGTATTTTTATAAGTTAAATAATCTGTCAACTATTTAGCATGCTACAAAATAAACTTGTCAATACTATATTAAAATGATCTTTAATGACTATCACCATAACTGTATTCAACTGTTCTTGTTTGACAGGCTGCCAACGGCCATGAAGAATGTGTGGATGCTATGCTACACAATGGTGCCGATATCTCTATACAGGATAGTCTTGGTCGGACATCCCTTCACTTGGCAGCAGCATGTGGACAAGTAGCCATTTTAGGAGCTTTACTTCTAGTAAGTTATCATACCAATAACATGTAAACAACTACAATTAACAAATCGATACAGCCGTCAAAACTACATTTGTGTAATTGTGAATTGTCAATCAGACTTCATCATAATCCTTTGTCTTCTATTGCAGGTCATTTGATATTTAAAACCTAGTTTGAACTATGTGATGATTTGATATTGACTATTGGTCATGAATCATCAATAGATATTATAATTACACAGTAGATAACCTCAAACAATCAATAAACAACAAACTGGCCAATAGTAAGAATTGAATGAGTACATATAACAAATGTTGTGTAAAGAATGAAAATACCATATGTACAACTGTAGAAATGTAAGAGCATTTATAAGAGTCTGCTTTGTTACTTTTAATTCAGAAATTATTGTGAGGTTTTTATTAATGTGAATAATGGGACTAGGTGAGTAACGCAATAATAAAACCTCACAATCTGATATCTTATTTATATATCTGTATGTAGATTTCATTGACATCCCAATAATTAATCTTACATTTTCAATCCATTCTTTAAAAATTGCAATAATAAATGCATGCATGAATTTACACTCATACTTTCTCCTATGCCATTATTTATTTTTCTGTATTTCAGACTGGGCCATTACCTTCTATAGAAGACAGAAGAGGGTACTGTCCTTTACATTTAGCTTGTTATAATGGTAAGATATATTCAAATCAGTCTATGTTATATTCTATTAGAAACTACTAAGGATAACTCCATGAGAAAAAAACTAATTCAAACAGAGCAAACAAATATAAGAGATTATGTTTTTTAAATGTTGCATCTAATATGCCTAGATTTCATAAATAGAATGTTCTTTAAGTTGCACTACAAATATGGACTCTTTTACTTGTTTGCAAAAAGCCAAAAAAAAACTAGTAGGTAAACAACTCTGTTCTTTTTTAAACAAGTGAATTATTTTCAGGTTTTACGTTGACATTAATGTATGTTATCAGCCTTTCTTGTAATATAATATGTCTTATTATTCTTCCCAGGTCATGATGGCTGCGTAGAAGTATTATTAGAATATGAACAACATAAAGTTTTTTCAGGGAATCTTTTCTCTCCTTTACATTGTGCTGTGTAAGTATAGTAAAGTCAATGCCCCAAACATAGCAATTCTTAAAACACGTCTGAAGTAAGCAATTGAACATATGTAAGCTTCAAAGTTTTTTCTGTTATTGAGAGATATCCAATTTTACTCATGTTCTATTGCCCATTACAAATTTTACTCATGTTCTATTGCCCATTACAAATCCATTATCTGATACTTGTATTAAGGTTGATTATACCATCATCTTGGATTGTAAAAATAGCAGTTTGCAATAGCTGATAGGTCTAGTTCTTTGCTTAAATAGGCAAATTTTGAGAGAATGGAATTTATGTGTTATTCTTTTAATTTGGGTAAAAAAAATAAGTGATTCCTTACTTCATTCAGACAGATTTATTTTTGTTTGAATATAAAATTAAGGGTTGATAACTCAATTTAAAAAAAAATATATTTATACAGTAATGCTAGAGAAATTTTATTTGTAGCAAGAAAACAAGGTTGGTGAAACCAATTTTCATTTTAATTTCCTTAAAGCATATTATAAATCCTATCTTCTAGTATTTTATTTCAAAATTCTGTCTCATAGATTTCTTTTTATTCACAAAAAGAGTTTTTTCATGAACTATTTATGCATAATTTTGCAATTTTGCATGACTATTAGCTTGATTAAGAGCACAGTTTTCTATACTTTTTATTATATTTAAAAAAAAAAAAAAAAAAGCATGGAAAATTTCTCATTCTGCCAAAGTATAATAAAATTCTATCTGAGGAAACATGTACCAAACCCACCTAAGGTTTGAATTTTGTATAAGTTAAGTCACTTCTCTACATGTTCTAACAATGTAACAAAATCTTCTTGTAAATGAAAGAAACAGAACAGAATTACTGTGGATTCCTTTATTTTCCTTGGTACCAATTTTCTTTGATGGAGGAAAAATTGCATCTTTGTGGATTTTGAATGTCATAGTTTTTGCAAAATATGCATAAAAAACTATGCATACATTACAAGACTTAGAAAATGTGTACTTTGTTAAACAATTGATTTCTTGATTCACCTTTTACCACAAAATACAGGAAAATTGATATTTTACAAATAATTATGAATCCACACAATTTTGTATCCGGACACACACAACAAAAGTTAAGTTCAAGTACCTCTGTAAAATGTGTATCAGTATTAACTTGGATGTGTAATTGACAAAAAAAAATCTTTTTATTTCATTGTATGACAATTTCTGTTTGTATTTTTTCCAGGATAAATGGAAATGATTCTTGTACAGAAATATTAATAGAAACTTTAGGTGATAGCATTGTAAATTGTACAGACACCAAAGGGAGGTAAGTAATACTGTACATAATGGTAATGGATATTAATTAAGGCCAAAAGTAATAATTCACTTATTATGATCAAAACATGACCACAATTGAATTTAAAGTCATCAAAAGGTCAAAATCAGATCTTAATGTTTTGGTGAGTTGCTTTTTATGCCCCACCTACTATAGTAGAGGGGCATTATGTTTTCTGGTCTGTGCATCCATTCGTCTGTCAGTTCGTTCGTTTGTTCGTCTGTCCCGCTTCAGGTTAAAGTTTTTGGTCAAGGTAGGTTTTGATGAAGCTGCAGTCCAATCAACTTGAAACTTAGTACACATGTTCCTTATGATATGATCTTTCTAATTTTAAAACCAAATTAGACTTTTGATCCCAATTTTGTTCACGAACATAGAAACTAAAAGTGCCAGTTTCAGAAGTTTTTGGTCAAGGTCCTTTTTGATAAAGTTGAAGTCCAACCAACTTAAAACTTAATACACATGTTCCCTATGGTATGATCTTTCTAATTCATGCTGAATTATATTTTTTACCCAATTTCACGGTCCATTAAACATGGAAAATTATAGTGCAAGTGGGGCATCCGTGTACTTTGGACACATTCTTGTTTGCATTTGCTTCATGTAGTATATTAAAACATAAAGCTTAAATCTTTCTGTGGATCTGAGTATGAAATCAATTCAGTTTAAAAGTCGGGGGAAAGGCCAAAGATTAGAAATGATTCAAGGTTTGATATTGTGATTATTATAGATTGTAATAATAATTATATCTTCTCTTTGCTACAGAAGCCCTTTACATGCGGCAGCTTTTAGTGACCAATGTGAATGTATGTAATAATAATTAGGGCCCCGCCTTTAGGCGGGTCGCCCTATAGTGATCAGTCTGTCTGTCCGTCCGTCCGTCCGTAACACTTTAACTTTGTGTCCGCTCCATATCTAGAGAACCATTATGATTTCATACTTTATACTTTACATGTTTATTAACCACCACCAGAGGGCGTGTCATGATGTATGTACAACTTCCTAGGTCAAAGGTCAAGGTAAAAAAACTTGGGTTTCAGTTGACAACCCCGTGTCCTGTGGTGAAGATCGTGTCCGCTCTATATCTTGAGAACCGTTTTGATTTTAAGTTTATACTTGACATCCATTTTAACAAACACCAGAGGGTGTGTCATGATGTATGTACAACTTTCTAGGACAAAGGTCAAGGTCAAAAACTTTGGTTTCAGTTGACAACCCTGTGTCCTGTGGTGAAGATCGTGTCCGCTCCATATCTAGATAACCGTTATGATTTTATACTTAATACTTAACATGTTTATTAACCAACACCAGAGGGTGTGTCATGATGTATTTACAACTTCCTAGGTCAAAGGTCAAGGTCAAAAACTTTGGTTTCAGTTGACAACCCTGTGTCCGCTCCATATCTAGATAACCGTTATGATTTCATAGTTTATACTTGACATCCATTTTAACCACCACCAGAGGGCGTGTCATGATGTATGTACAACCTCCTAGGTCAAAGGTCAAGGTAAAAAAAACTTTGGTTTCAGTTGACAACCCCATGTCCAATGATAAAGATACAATTTTTTTACCACACATTATTATCAGCGGGGCCCACAGAGATTGCTCCCATCTCAATGATATCTAGTTATTTTTTATTTGTGCTACAGAAGCCCTTTACATGCGGCAGCTTTTAGTGACCAATGTGAATCTATATGTAATAATAATTATTTTTTATTTGTGTTACAGAAGCCCTTTACATGCGGCAGCTTTTAGTGACCAATGTGAATCTATGCAGTTACTTCTGTCTCATGGAGCGTCAGTGAATTACTGTGATAAGACGGGTAAATCTCCCGTCATGTTGGCAGCAGCTAATGGCCATGCTGCAGCAGTAGAGTTATTACTGGAGAATGGAGCAGATCTCTCCTTTGTTGACTGTGACAAAAACTCAGCATTACATTTTGCTTGTGCTCATGTAAGTTTGAGTCATGTGTTAGATCATTAAAAGCTCTGTAAAACAAATCATTTGCTTCAGAAGTAATTAGTTGTTAATGAATACATTTGAATAATAGGCTTTATAAAGATATTGCTATTTCTCACCCTGAACTTAATAACATTTTAGAAATGAATAGAAATAACAATAATACCAACAATAAATCAATTTTGGTTAAAAATTTTATTGTCCCCATCAAATGTGCCATGGGTGAGGGAAATAGTAAGTCTTCTCTCATCCATTTGTCTGTCTGTCTTGTATTACTTGTCTATATTTGGTAGAAATGTGAGTTGAGTTGTAAATGAAAATTTAATATGTGTATCCATTCTTCAGACAAATCTGTTATACACGTCACCAGGGAACAATTTTCCACAACATTGCAATCTTGTTTTTATTCTACTTTCAGGAACATGAAAATGTGGCATTACTGTTACTAGATAAAATTGATGATTCAGGTACAATCAATTTACCAAATGCTGAACAGAAAACGTAAGTTTCAATGTTCTCTTTTACATTCAATGGTATATCACTATATGATTAGCTCACATTTAACTTTATAATGTATGGTTTGGTTATTTTAGAATAAGATAAGGACTATGGTATGATTGCAAATGAGACAACTATCCACCAAAGTTCCATATCACAGAGATCCATCATTAGTATTTAAAACGAGACAACTTTCCATCAAAGTTCCATAACAGAGTCATATTACAGAGAACCACCATAGTATTTGAGACATTGCTAGTTCCTTTTATGTGTTAAAAATAAAATGTGTCCAAATAGCCTATATTTCATATTTAAGGGACTTTTTAATGCTTAGAAAAATGTCCTTATTTTTTGGACAATAATACTACTGTAACATTGTATAGTAAAACTCCTCTCTGTTATTATGACCTATATTGTACTTAACTTTTTTAATGCCCCACCTATGATAGTAGAGGGGCATTATGTTTTCTGGTCTGTGCGTGCATCCGTCCTTTCGTTCGTTTGTTCTTCTTTTCGTCCTGTTTCAGGTTAAAGTTTTTGGTCAAGGTAGTTTTTGATGAAGTTGAAGTCCAATCAACTTGAAACTTAGTATACATGTTCCCCATGATATGATCTTTCTAATTTAAATGCCAAATTAAAGTTTTCACCCCAACTTCACGGTCCACTGAACATTGAAAATGATAGTGTGAGTGGGCATCCATGTACTATGCACACATTCTTGTTTCTTTTCACACAAGAAAAAAGTTGCATTCAAACATTTATCCTTCTGTTCATAAAAATTAAGCAGCGTGTTTGTTTGTGTATTAAAGGTTTTTATTTTCTTTGTCTAAAAATTAAAATACAAAATTCTGAAGAGAACTTCAATCTTACATAGATATTTTCTAAATATTAAGCTGATAAATTCATCACTATTGGATGATTTATATTGTTCACATTATAAAGAAAATGAATTCATGAATAGATTGAAAATGTATATATATGTAATATTTATTTTTAGTCCTCTACATTTAGCCTGTAAATATGGATTAGTATCTATAGTACAAGATCTGATATCTAAAGGAGGAAATGTTCTCGCTGTAGATGAAAATGGTAAGATAAATATTGTAATCTTTTTAATTATATCCCCGCTTTAAAAAAGGGGGGTATACTGTTTTACCTTTGTCTGTCCTTCCGTCAGTCAGGCCGTCCGTCCCATGAATATTTTTCGTCGCATTTTTCTCAGGAACTACAATACAAGGATTTCTGAAATTTGGTTTCAGGGTTTATCTAAGTCAGCTATACCGTGTGATGCATTTTCAGATTGATCACTTGACAACTTCCTGTTTACCGAACACTTGTATGATTTTACACATGATAGCCAAGTTGAAAATTTTAGTCACATTTTTCTCAGGAACTACAATACAAGGATTTCTGAAATTTGGTTTCAGGATTTATATAAGTCAGCTATACCGTGTGATGCGTTTTCAGATTCATCACTCGACAACTTCCTGTTTACCGAACACTTGCATATTTTTACACTATTAATATTATCAACTTGCGGCGGGGGTATTATCAGTGAGCAGTAGCTCGCAGTTTCACTTGTTTACTACATTTTAGTGTTTACACTTGTTGATCGTTGAGCAAAATTACTGAGAATTGAACCAAATTTTTAAAAAAAAGTTGATGTGTTGTTTAGATTGTTCTTTTATCATAGGATTGTTCCATCAAAACATACATCTAGGGAAGGCAGATTAAATTGAAGAAACCATTTATAGAGACAATTTTAAAATCTCGTGTGTTTACACTGCACATAGATAAATTTTAAAGAGCCTTTATTTCATCATAAAGATTTAGATTGAAGTTTAAACAATGATGACATTGGCTATGCTATTGATGCTAATGTTGTTCTTCCCTGTATGTATGTATGCACTAGTAAATGCCTCCGATATCCGAAGAACCGCTCGAAAGCTGCGAGGGTACAGTGGCATCCATGTACACTCCCTAACGGGATTAATGGAGATGTGTCACTAACGTATGTTTATACGACAATTATTTTTACAAGGACAATCAATCCCCACCCAACACAAAGGGAGTGCTAGGACACCGGGCAGTCTGTTATTATGGTGGAGGAAGCCGAAGTACTCGGAGAGAACCACCGGGCCACTCGGTGGAAACAGACAAACCAGAGAGATATCAGAAGATTGATCTCCAGGTCAAAGTAAGGGACAACTTTGACCAACCGAGGCCCCCAAAGTACCCATTCTAGTTTAAACTCCGGTTTGGGTACCAGAGATGTGTGTGAGAGGGTGAAAATTACCCTTCTGATGTGCTGATATTTTTAGCATCCCGAGTGAGAATCGAACTCGGGACCTTCAGCACTGTAGCCATCGGTCTTAACCACTAGACCACGAACTCACACTTATGGCTATGCTATTGATGCTAATGTTGTTCTCCCCTGTTGTAAGAGGAATTGAAGTTTAAACGTTGTCATCATTGGCTATGCTATTGATGCTAATGTTGTTCTTCCCTGTTGATAGAGGAATTGAAGTTTAAACGTTGTCATCATTGGCCATGCTATTGATGCTAATGTTGTTCTTCCCTGTTGTAAGAGGAATTGAAGTTTAAACGTTGTCATCATTGGCTATGCTATTGATGCTAATGTTGTTCTTCCCTGTTGTAAGAGGAATTGAAGTTTAAACGTTGTCATCATTGGCTATGCTATTGATGCTAATGTTGTTCTTCCCTGTTGATAGAGGAATTGAAGTTTAAACATTGTCATCATTGGCTATGCTATTGATGCTAATGTTGTTCTTCCATGTTGTAAGAGGAATTGAAGTTTAAACGTTGTCATCATTGGCTTTGCTATTGATGCTAATGTTGTTCTTCCCTGTTGATAGAGGAATTGAAGTTTAAACGTTGTCATCATTGGCTTTGCTATTGATGCTAATGTTGTTCTTCCCTGTTGATAGAGGAATTGAAGTTTAAACATTGTCATCATTGGCTATGCTATTGATGCTAATGTTGTTCTTCCCTGTTGATAGAGGAATTGAAGTTTAAACGTTGTCATCATTGGCTTTGCTATTGATGCTAATGTTGTTCTCCCCTGTTGTAAGAGGAATTGAAGTTTAAACGTTGTCATCATTGGCTATGCTATTGATGCTAATGTTGTTCTTCCCTGTTGTAAGAGGAATTGAAGTTTAAACGTTGTCATCATTGGCTTTGCTATTGATGCTAATGTTGTTCTTCCCTGTTGATAGAGGAATTGAAGTTTAAACGTTGTCATCATTGGCTATGCTATTGATGCTAATGTTGTTCTTCCCTGTTGTAAGAGGAATTGAAGTTTAAACGTTGTCATCATTGGCTATGCTATTGATGCTCATGTTGTTCTCCCCTGTTGTAAGAGGAATTGAAGTTTAAACGTTGTCATCATTGGCTTTGCTATTGATGCTAATGTTGTTCTTCCCTGTTGATAGAGGAATTGAAGTTTAAACGTTGTCATCATTGGCTATGCTATTGATGCTAATGTTGTTCTTCCCTGTTGTAAGAGGAATTGAAGTTTAAACGTTGTCATCATTGGCTATGCTATTGATGCTCATGTTGTTCTCCCCTGTTGTAAGAGGAATTGAAGTTTAAACGTTGTCATCATTGGCTATGCTATTGATGCTAATGTTGTTCTTCCCTGTTGATAGAGGAATTGAAGTTTAAACGTTGTCATCATTGGCTATGCTATTGATGCTCATGTTGTTCTCCCCTGTTGATAGAGGAATTGAAGTTTAAACGTTGTCATCATTGGCTTTGCTATTGATGCTAATGTTGTTCTTCCCTGTTGATAGAGGAATTGAAGTTTAAACATTGTCATCATTGGCTTTGCTATTGATGCTAATGTTGTTCTCCCCTGTTGTAAGAGGAATTGAAGTTTAAACGTTGTCATCATTGGCTATGCTATTGATGCTCATGTTGTTCTTCCCTGTTGTAAGAGGAATTGAAGTTTAAACGTTGTCATCATTGGCTATGCTATTGATGCTAATGTTGTTCTTCCCTGTTGTAAGAGGAATTGAAGTTTAAACGTTGTCATCATTGGCTATGCTATTGATGCTAATGTTGTTCTCCCCTGTTGTAAGAGGAATTGAAGTTTAAACGTTGTCATCATTGGCTATGCTATTGATGCTCATGTTGTTCTTCCCTGTTGTAAGAGGAATTGAAGTTTAAACGTTGTCATCATTGGCTATGCTATTGATGCTAATGTTGTTCTTCCCTGTTGTAAGAGGAATTGAAGTTTAAACGTTGTCATCATTGGCTATGCTATTGATGCTAATGTTGTTCTCCCCTGTTGTAAGAGGAATTGAAGTTTAAACGTTGTCATCATTGGCTATGCTATTGATGCTAATGTTGTTCTCCCCTGTTGTAAGAGGAATTGAAGTTTAAACGTTGTCATCATTGGCTATGCTATTGATGCTAATGTTGTTCTTCCCTGTTGTAAGAGGAATTGAAGTTTAAACGTTGTCATCATTGGCTTTGCTATTGATGCTAATGTTGTTCTTCCCTGTTGATAGAGGAATTGAAGTTTAAACGTTGTCATCATTGGCTATGCTATTGATGCTAATGTTGTTCTTCCCTGTTGTAAGAGGAATTGAAGTTTAAACGTTGTCATCATTGGCTTTGCTATTGATGCTCATGTTGTTCTCCCCTGTTGTAAGAGGAATTGAAGTTTAAACGTTGTCATCATTGGCTATGCTATTGATGCTCATGTTGTTCTTCCCTGTTGTAAGAGGAATTGAAGTTTAAACGTTGTCATCATTGGCTATGCTATTGATGCTAATGTTGTTCTTCCCTGTTGATAGAGGAATTGAAGTTTAAACGTTGTCATCATTGGCTATGCTATTGATGCTAATGTTGTTCTTCCCTGTTGTAAGAGGAATTGAAGTTTAAACGTTGTCATCATTGGCTATGCTATTGATGCTAATGTTGTTCTTCCCTGTTGTAAGAGGAATTGAAGTTTAAACGTTGTCATCATTGGCTATGCTATTGATGCTCATGTTGTTCTTCCCTGTTGTAAGAGGAATTGAAGTTTAAACGTTGTCATCATTGGCTATGCTATTGATGCTCATGTTGTTCTTCCCTGTTGATAGAGGAATTGAAGTTTAAACGTTGTCATCATTGGCTTTGCTATTGATGCTAATGTTGTTCTCCCCTGTTGTAAGAGGAATTGAAGTTTAAACGTTGTCATCATTGGCTTTGCTATTGATGCTCATGTTGTTCTCCCCTGTTGATAGAGGAATTGAAGTTTAAACGTTGTCATCATTGGCTATGCTATTGATGCTAATGTTGTTCTTCCATGTTGTAAGAGGAATTGAAGTTTAAACGTTGTCATCATTGGCTATGCTATTGATGCTAATGTTGTTCTTCCATGTTGTAAGAGGAATTGAAGTTTAAACGTTGTCATCATTGGCTATGCTATTGATGCTCATGTTGTTCTCCCCTGTTGATAGAGGAATTGAAGTTTAAACGTTGTCATCATTGGCTTTGCTATTGATGCTAATGTTGTTCTCCCCTGTTGTAAGAGGAATTGAAGTTTAAACGTTGTCATCATTGGCTATGCTATTGGTGCTAATGTTGTTCTTCCCTGTTGTAAGAGGAATTGAAGTTTAAACGTTGTCATCATTGGCTTTGCTATTGATGCTAATGTTGTTCTTCCATGTTGTAAGAGGAATTGAAGTTTAAACGTTGTCATCATCGGCTATGCTTTTGATGCTAATGTTGTTCTTCCCTGTTGATAGAGGAATTGAAGTTTAAACGTTGTCATCATTGGCTATGCTATTGATGCTAATGTTGTTCTTCCCTGTTGTAAGAGGAATTGAAGTTTAAACGTTGTCATCATTGGCTATGCTATTGATGCTAATGTTGTTCTTCCCTGTTGATAGAGGAATTGAAGTTTAAACGTTGTCATCATTGGCTATGCTATTGATGCTAATGTTGTTCTTCCCTGTTGATAGAGGAATTGAAGTTTAAACGTTGTCATCATTGGCTATGCTATTGATGCTCATGTTGTTCTTCCCTGTTGTAAGAGGAATTGAAGTTTAAACGTTGTCATCATTGGCTATGCTATTGATGCTCATGTTGTTCTCCCCTGTTGATAGAGGAATTGAAGTTTAAACGTTGTCATCATTGGCTTTGCTATTGATGCTCATGTTGTTCTTCCCTGTTGTAAGAGGAATTGAAGTTTAAACGTTGTCATCATTGGCTATGCTATTGATGCTCATGTTGTTCTTCCCTGTTGATAGAGGAATTGAAGTTTAAACGTTGTCATCATTGGCTTTGCTATTGATGCTCATGTTGTTCTTCCCTGTTGTAAGAGGAATTGAAGTTTAAACGTTGTCATCATTGGCTATGCTATTGATGCTCATGTTGTTCTTCCCTGTTGTAAGAGGAATTGAAGTTTAAACGTTGTCATCATTGGCTTTGCTATTGATGCTCATGTTGTTCTTCCCTGTTGTAAGAGGAATTGAAGTTTAAACGTTGTCATCATTGGCTATGCTATTGATGCTCATGTTGTTCTTCCCTGTTGTAAGAGGAATTGAAGTTTAAACGTTGTCATCATTGGCTATGCTATTGATGCTCATGTTGTTCTTCCCTGTTGTAAGAGGAATTGAAGTTTAAACGTTGTCATCATTGGCTATGCTATTGATGCTAATGTTGTTCTCCCCTGTTGTAAGAGGAATTGAAGTTTAAACGTTGTCATCATTGGCTTTGCTATTGATGCTCATGTTGTTCTCCCCTGTTGTAAGAGGAATGGGTGACTGAGTTCAACTACTGTCTCATTAGACTGTAAACACTGAGGTAGCTGGTTTATACAACTGAATCAACTAAATCTGCTGTATTCTCTTTCATGAAAATTTAAGCTACATCTATTTGAATGGCTATCTACTACATAAAAAAGAAGGTTTAAGACAATTGGAACAGTTATGTATAAATGGTACCCTGTATACTTTAAAGGTTTATGCACATGTAAATGTAAATCTATAACTGATAAATAGAGAAAAGTGTTTTAAAATTGTGAAATATTTAATTTTCCTCTTCTTGCTCGAGATTTTGTTTCAAAATGAATGTGATCTGACTTTGAATGATTGTGTACTTAACTATGTAACAATGCTTAATGCTGATCTCTAAATTTATATAATTGCTATGAAATATTTGCATGATATTCTATTTCAGTCTTTTGGCATGTGATATTTTATGATAGACTAATTTATTTTTTATTTCAAAGATTTTCGTCTTTTTTCAGCTCTCTTTTTTACAGAGAGAATATATAGCCATTTTAATGTTTTATACTTATAAAATGATTGTTAAATGAACTAATCTTTAAAAGGACTCAGAATTTTGTTGTTTTACTGCTATTGATTGGCTATTTGCACACTGCCTGAAATCCATATCTTACTGGCAGAGAATAATCAGCATGGCAGACAATATAAGATAATACAGCATCAGCTACATGTAAAGATCAACACTACAGTATGATAGCAAGAAATACACTTTTTCTTTGCAGGCCATTCCCCTGCTCTGGCATGTGCCCCGACCAATCGAGTAGCTGAGTGTCTAGCTATTGTATTAGCACACATGCCATTCTCACAACCACCTAACAATACCTTCCAAAGAAGAAACCGATCTGAAAGCTCTCCATCGGCACCATTTGGTGAGATTTCAATTACTCGTCAGACCCACCTATTTCCTACTGTTTTATTTTAGAAATTTGTTTGAGGAAATTTTGTTTTATTACAGTTTTATAAAAAAAATTAATGGGTCTGATCAGTAGAGAAATGTAACATATTCTAAAAGCTTATTGTATAGATATACATATGGTTTTGTAAATAATTTTTAAATAGCATGAATTCTATGTATATAGAGCATGAAAGTATAAAATTCATTGTGTATTTTTTAATGAAGTTTTTTTTATCTGAATTGTGTATAATTAAACTCTTAGCATGGAAAACAAATTATTTTCTTTCTTTCAATTCTAGAATATTTTTTTATTTTTAATAACTAAGAGTTTTTGCTAGGTTGTAACACAAACTACAATTTTGAACTGTATATTTTAGGTGCTACAAGAACACTTGACAACCCAGGAAGTCCAGCTGGAATCGGTAGTCCTGCAGGAAGTGTACAAGACGTTAAAGAACATTCAGGGTCATATCAAAGTTCTGACTCAGAATTCTATTGATAATTATATTATTTAGGATAATATCATGACTATCATGGACAGTTATGACCCGCCAAAAGTCAAATAGAAGTATTGTAAATGAATAAGATAATGTCATATGGGCGAGTTTCAAAAAGATTTCAGAGCTTGGAATAGAACTAACAGTCTCAATAAGAAGGAGTAGTGCTGTTGCCAAAGAATTGCTCATCATTATTATAAATGAAATAGAAAAATTACATAAAGTGTCAGCTACCAAAATATATAATAAGACATTAAAATAAACGCTCATATTTTCATTGATATAATACTTTTCATTTATTCTCTGACACTGATTCACTAATCTATTTATAGTTACTTGAGAGGATTTGCTGTTTGTGTTCTTTGTTTAATATTTTTAAACTAGAGAATTTGGGAGAAAATTGAAATATTTAATTATATACATATTAACAAATTAGGTTTTAAGTTTATATTATTAAAACAATTATTTATTTATAATTTATTAAACCTAGGCTTTTCTTTGTGAAAACATGTCTTATACATTGAGAACATTTTACAATCACTGTTAAACAGGAATATGTGTGTGCTCCTTTAAAACATTTGAGTGAGCACAACCATAATGGATAGATATCTGACTGTCTGAAGGATAGTTACATAAGATCTGACTGTCTGAAGGATAGTTACATAAGATCTGACTGTCTGAAGGATAGTTACATAAGCAACACAGCTACCATGTAATATTGTACATTGTATTTTCACTGTTGACACAATTCCTGTCCTGAAATGGTCTTGTATTTGTCTCAAAATAAATAAAAAAGGTTTTAAATAGTAAATTTGTGTTACTATGCCTTTCTACTATAAAAATGTAGTTCAAATTGGATTTTCACATTTAGTGCATACACAGTTTCTTAGTTCTGTTGTCTGTTCTGCTAAAAAAACATAGCATTATCAAAAGTCTAAAACGGTTTACTTTTATAAATTGTGACTTGGATGGAGATTTGTCTTATACACATCTTCCTATATCTAATAAGTTAACAGTTTAAATTGCAGTTTACAGTATTGTCCTTTTGAAAAACACATTTACTTGGAAAATAAATTTTAAGAAATCTTTTGTTTACCTTAAAATGTATGCTCCTTTAAATTTTCCACTGCCTAAATAAACTATATCTAGATAAAGGGTGACTTGTAGTGGCTAACCAGACTAAAGCATAATATTTCCTTCATATAAATAATATGTTTTCTCATTCAAACCCTGTAAGTTTGTCAACTATAGCATTGTTTTATAAAACATTATATTTGTGTGATGAATTTTTCTAATGATTTGAGAAATAGTGGTAAATAGGAATTAGTTGAAATTTTAGAATTATGGTTTAGGGAATCTAAGATCCCTAAGATCTCTAAATGTGAATGTTTGGATGTATTTTATTATGATATTTGTTATTTGTAGATGACTTATTTATTTGTGTCCTCCATTTATTGATAAAACTTAATACAATGAATCAATTATCTGTATTGTACTTATTCAGGGTTTACATGTTACAAAAGGAAGGCGCTTAATTGCATACATATTTTAAATTTGTTCATTGGTTCAAATCTCCTTATTGTTGAAGTGTCTTCCTTTTTGTGCCATACAAACTGTCAATTTTCTTTTGTATAGACACATATCATCCACAGAGTGCCTATTCTTTTGTTAGTAGCTCAATAGTTATTTTGTCTGTTAGTTTCACAAGAAACTACTTTGTTATTTATTTGGCATAGTCCAGAATTTGTTAGCTCTGTAAGGTGTACTTATCTATATAACAAACAACAATCCATCAATCAATAAAAACTATATAGACTAAAGTTCTTTTTTATTTATTCTATAAATAAAGCTTTCATCAAAATGTTAGTTACTGACAAAAAATTCTGGCTATTACCTGCAGCAGATCAGTTGTTACTGTGTCATCTTTGTATGTTTTCTTAAAAAAAAAGTATTTATTTTTCTACCTCTTAAAAAGTTGGAAATACACATTGTTGCTTATGTTCTGCAATGGATAATTTTCAAAATAATTCCAGATGTATCCACTAACCAAACAGCCAACTAACAATATCTGTCATTACACACAATAGAACCCAGGAGAAATTCAGTTTATTTGAAATGAAGGATATGTGTGATCTTTTATTCATGTTCTTCATTCCAAAGTCGGTGTGAGACCTTCAACACCGGAGTCAGAAAAAGCTCACCTCACTGCAATTTTGTCAGGAATTGCTCCCTAATTTATCCTTTGTCTGAACTATGTTTGGTGGCCCCTTACCTCCACTTAATAACAAGGTTTGGTGGCCTTTACCTCCACTTAATAACAAGAATTTCTGTCATTAATTTGTTTTAGATTTCATTAGATATTTTATTTGAATTATTTGAAGTAGTTTTGTATGATGATTTCTAGTTTCCTGTTTATACCAAAAATCAAATGATCAAGTACCAGTGTGTCAATCTTTAAAACGTATAATATTTATAATATAAATTTATTATTATGTTTATTTATATATAGATTCCTTAGTGCTTTGTTATCATGTAGAAAAGTTTCATATCTGTCTCGGGACTATTGTAATGTTAAACCCTTTGATTAAAAGAAAAGAAAAAGTTTCCTTTTTCAGTAACAATGACATCAGTCTGTTAATTATTCAGGAATTCAAGTTTCTAATTTCATCTAAAATGCTCCAACCATGTTATAATACATGTCATGTAATATTTAGATATATTGTGAAGAATCAAGTAAATAAATTTCAATTGAGAGTGAATGATGTTAGGAATCATGGGGTTTGTCCTGTATTATCAGTAAAATTCATCTGGAGCTGGGTAAATGGTTTCCTTTGTGCCAAAACACCTTATCTCTCAAAACCTTGTTATATTATTGTCCCCTAGAATTGTATCCCTGTTATGTTTTTGTTTGTGCACATGTGGTACAAGGAACTTTTCTGTGATTCATTTATGCTTGTGCTAGATTTATGTAACCTTAGAAACCATCACTTTTTGGAAGGACAATACAAGTTTTCTTATAACAAATCTAAATATCTTTCGTTGTTAGTTTTGGCATAAATTCAGAAGACATTTTTGTTAAGTTAATTACATTCCCTAAAAGTTAAAAAAACTGTTTAGAAATATTCAAATGAAAAGTAAAGAATCTCAACAAATCAATTTTTGATTTAAATTGTATAATTTCCATGATGATTTCTAAGGAAACAGTTTTGTTATTATAGCTGATCATGTTAACTGTATATACATGTATATTGTTACTAAAAATAGATAGGGACCTAGAATATATTAACTTGTTGTGTATGTAATTAAGTTTAATATGGTTAAAACACAAACCACCATAGATGTTTGTTTCTCATAACATTTCTAGACTTGATATATTTGCAAAATGTAATACAAAAGAATAAAACATTTTTGAAGAAATTGTCTATATGTATGCACGATTGCCTATATATATTAAGTCAAACAATGTGTCTGGGTATGGTAACATGTACAGACACCTTGTAAAGTACCACGTTAAAACCAAGCTCTGCAGGTCTATTACAAAGCAGGGTCCATATTCATGTGCTATAACATGTTCTTGACCTGAATATAGATTTAATTGTCAGTGGATGCCAAATATCCATTCATACTACCATAATCCTAAATACATAGTTTGTACCTAGTTAGTTTCATCTACAATTTCAATAGTTTATCTCAATATAAACTTTACACTTTAATCAAACATCGAAGATGTACACCTCTAATTTGGACAGATGGAATTATTTTTCTTATGTTAGTCATATTAACTTTGTCAATTTTGACATAGAATACCATAAAGCAGACCTAGTTTGAATTAATTGTTAATAACCACAGACATTTTCCTTCAACATAATGTAGACTGAGATAGTTCTGTCTGTTTTTTTTATTGCGATTTTATTTACAGTAATTTAAACATCTTTGGCCTGAATATTCCTGTTATAAATATAATTAGATATCTACCACCCCACCCCTTGAAAGAAACAGACCTAAACTAAAGCATCGCAGCTCATGTTAGAAAGTCAACTTATGTTGGTGTTATTTCTATACAGATTAATGTATCTTTTTTTACTCATCAAAATAGTAAATAATCAATTATAACAGTATTGTGCAGAATTTGATTATTTTTTTTCAAATACACAAGTAAAATGCCAAAAGTACTGAACTCTGAGGAAAATTCAAAACGACAAGTTTTTCATCAAAATCCAAAATCAAAAGTTCAAACACATCAAAAGAATGGAAAACAACTCATATTCCTGACTTGGTACAGGCATTTTCTCATTTAGTAAATGTTGGATTAAACCTGGTTTAGTTAGCTAAACCTCTCACTTGTGTGACAGATGCATAAAATTCCATTATATTAACATGGTGTGTGTACAAAACTAACAGATATAATAGGTAAAAATGTTAAAGATAGGGGTCAGCAGTCAACTTGAGGTATTATCTTAATCATTTTCTATTGTACAATTACACAATTACGGAATATATAAGTACAGAGCACTTGATATGTAACAAGGTAATACAAAACGGCATATTGTCAAAAATGAAAGACAAGTATACAAAAATTATCATAGACCAATAACAATGCTGGAAACCACGTCTAATGGATACCACCAAAAACAGACTAAACAATAAAAGCTATATTCATTAAGACAAATAAAATAATATTATAACCTGTTATTAAGATTATAAACAGCATCAGTAACCAGAATCTATACTTCAAGACCATTGTGTATTATTGGTAAAGTTGATACCTTTCGATGAACTTTTTTTTATAAAAAGGACGAGACATTCTTTGGCATACCTCTGGTTTTTGGAAAGATTAGAACTTGTTCTAAATCTTTACTTAGGCACCGGCCCCCTAACAATATGATAGATTAGCTACTGTTACTAAATGTATTCACAGTGAAATAAAGTTCCCTATGGATCTCATGTATGTGCACATAATACACATATAAACTGATAAAATGGGTATATTATTTGAGCAGTTCATTTAAAAATGTATGTCATTAAGGTGTGTTGATGTGCAGGCTTTTTTTAAAAAACATTTTGATAAGGTAATTAGGTATTGATACAAGGCTAGTATGATTGACAACTGGCATTATCACTAAACAATCAGAGACAAGGTGGGCCTTTAACTACAATGCCCCACCTCCTAAACTGTCAATCAAATTGACCACATTACCTATCAACCTCAGTATTACATAATTATACAGACCTTGCAATATACATCTAATTCTTAATATACAAATATTTGACCTCATAATTGAATACACAAATGTAGATGTTTGATATATATAAGGATGATAGATTTATTTATTGCTTATTACTTTTGATCTACATTACATGAAGTGATTCTGTAAATTATATCTGATAAATGATTAATGGATTAAGATCTTTAAGAAAAATGAAATATGAATATATAAAAGGTATTGAAGTATGGCCTATAATTTACATGATAAATTTTCCTTTAACCATCTGTAATTAATTAACTACTTATTTAGATTAGTTCTCTTTTTTTTTTTATCAGGAATTGGCTTGAAACAGTTTTAAAATTTTAAAACTTTTAATTATTACAAACCATTGTTATTTTATTCCCCATCAATCATTATGTCTATTTTAGTTCTTTGGTGTTTTTTTTTAGAAGTGAATAGATATTTTTGCAATCAAGAAAGAATCCACATTTCAATAAAATAAGTTTTTTAATTTGTTTACGTTGAAAAGGTACATTTTGAATGCCCTGTGTTGAAAAATACTTAAATAATTGATCAAATGGCACCCGACAACTTGTAATCTTCAATGTCATATAATCTCTGTTTCAACTTACAACCCCAAAACTACATTTTTAGTAGATTATTTTTGTTGTTAATGTAAAGTTCTTAGCTGTTGTTCTAGATTTTATGTCTTACAAAGATAGTTCGTAACATTTACTAGAAGAATTTTTGATTTACAATTTTTTTGTTTTTTTTTTTAAACATGTTCAGAACAGGCAACATTAATTGGATAAGATATAAACTACAGTTTAAATAAAATTGTGCAAATTAAGAGACCCATATTATTTAATTTGAGCTCAATTTATCCTCATACTGGAAAAGCACGTTTCCTTCTAAAGACCTGCTGTTAACGCAATTTTCAGCAATAGTGCTTTATTAATGTTCATTTTCCCCTACCATACCTTAATATGAAATTATTCAAACTACTCTTCTAATCTTTCCATGAGTGGTTTCCATCATTTTGATTAACTTTCTATTCAGACACTGGTGACGTTTTTCAAAGTAGTTGCTGCATGCTGTTAAATAGCGAATAAGTTGGGGAAATTTATATCCCATATAGAGTTATGGAGCTTTAAAGTTTAAATTTAAGGCTGTTTTTTGCAAATAGCACAATAACTCAAGTACTATATAGTATTCCAGGAACGACTTTCTCCAAACTCTTCATTACTGTGGGACAGATGGAAGTATAATTTTTAACAAAGTGTATGAATACTTGAATTTGTTTGGATTCATTTAGTAGAAACTTTGTATAATTGTTTGAATTTGCAAACATAACAAACATTCCGATCTATTACGAGGGTTTATGCAGGAATGTTTTATTACATCTAGAAATTGACAAGTAGGGTCGGTTGAAAACTAAACTTTACGACAAAAGAGATGATTTCTGCTTTCCAATTGTAAACTTTCCATTTCTTAGTAGCAACATTCCAGCAGCACCTGCATACGGGGTATATATCTCCCAATCTCCCAACTGATACGATATTGCCGTGCTTGCATTTCCTATCATGATTTTCTTGATAGAGGGTTGCTGCTCACAAGGAAGCTATTAAACCAAGAGTTCAAAATGGTGAAGTTGTAATCATCCTTCGTAAATTCACGAGTTGGTTGACCGCTATGGAATAACTGTTTCACGAATGATATCGGATATGTTCCTTACGTTGTAACTACAATCCCCTTCCCTTTCATGAATGTGACCTACCTAATTAGACTATTTACCGGATATATTATAACATAAATAAAGGCAACAGTAGTATACCGCTTTTCAAAAATCGTAAATCTATGGACAAAAAACAAAATAGTGTAAACAAACTAAAAATGAGGGAAGCGCATTAATATAAGAGGAGAACAACGACACAACATTCAAATGTAACACACATAGGAACAGACTAAGACAAAATCCGATGAGAATAACCAATATAACATCAAAACCAAATACATGAATTTGGGATAGAAAAGTACCGTGTCACGTCTTATAGTAATGTGAATTCACACTCAAATATAGGAGAAAACAAACGACACAACGGAAACACAACGTAAAAATGTTACACACACAGAAACGAGCTATGATATACTAGTAACAATGGCCATTTTCCTGACTTGGTACAGGACATTTTTAAAGAAAAAAATGGTGGGTTGAACCTGGTTTTGTGGCATGCCAAACCTCGCACTTTCATGGCATTGTTAAATATAACATTAAAATGACAACCTAATAATACAGGACAACAATACAAATAAATAGGAGAATGTATTAGGCAAAGAAAAACATGAATAATAGATAACAAAAGGCATCAGGTTTAAAATTCAATACGTCAAAACCGCGCCTTGTCCACACAAGACTTACCAGTGACGCCCAGATATAAAAGTTCGAAAGTCAAATAATGGTACAAAGTTGTACAGCTCCGAGGATCAAAAGTTGACAAAGGTTGTGCCAAATACGGCCAGGGTTTTCTGCTTGTGATAATAACATCCTTATTATTTAGAACAATTTATGCTATTGCAAACAGTAAATTTTATCAAATGAATATAAAAGATTTACATGATAAAACTGACGTCTTAACTAATTACAGAAAACAAAACACGAATACATAATATATTGAAGACCAACATAGAAAATAGACACACCCGACTTGGTTCAGGCCTGAACGCAAAAAGTCATGAAATGACATCACATACGAAGTAGTAAAAAGGCACAACAATTACGTCACGCAGACATTTGAATTTCTGAAACAGCACGAAAATGACGTCACATTTGAAAAACTATATCTCAAAAATAAGATAGAAATAGGATTGATTTAAGATTATAATAGAACTAAATACTGATATTATATTTAAACACAATGCACATTGCAATACTAATCAATAGCAATTAACTATATTATATATATGTCCGGTTTCTTTTGAATTTAACTTCAATCATAAAATATCGTCCAGATTACGTTGAACAAAATCAAAACTAATAAATGAAGGTGGTGATTAATTTTCTTTACCATAACACATGAATATAATAGAAAAGACGTCAACCAATTTGAAAAACTCCGATGAAAATTACAAATATATCAAATATAACATCAAAATAAATACATGAATTTGGGATAAATAAGTACCGTAACACGTCTTATAGTAATGCGAATTCACACTCAGCAAAACATGCAGTCACAATCGGGAATAAGTCACGTTCGGTAATTAAAGGATTAGACGACGTAATGACAAACCACAATCTACGATGTGGTAAAAATGTCCTTAGATAGTTTGGTCAAAGACACATCGTATGGATCAACTAATTCGTGATGGTGTCCATAAAAGAGGGACGAAAGATACCAAAGGGACAGTCAAACTCATAAATCTAAAACAAACTGACAACGCCATGGCTAAAAATGAAAAAGACAAACAGAAAAACAGAAAAACAATAGTACACATGACACAACATAGAAAACTAAAGAATAAACAACACGAACACCACCAAAAACTAGGGGAGATCTCAGGTGCTCCGGAAGGGTAAGCATATCCTGCTCCACATGTGGCACCCGTCGTGTTGCTTATGTGATTACAAATCCGGTAAATAGTCTAATTCGGTAGGTCACATTCATGAAAGGGAAGGGGATTGTAGTTACGACGTAAGGAAAATATCCGATATCATTTGTGAAACGGTTATTCCATAGCGGTCAACCAACTCGTGATGGCGTCCGTAAAATTTACGAAGCGATGATTTCAACTTCACCATTTGGAACTCTTGGTTTAATAGCTTCCTTTTGAGCAGTAACCCTCTATCAAGAAAATCATGATAGGAAATGCAAGCACGGGAATATCGTATCAATTGGGAGATATATACCCCGTATGCAGGTGCTGCTGGAATGTTGCTACTTATAAATGGAAAGTTCACAATTGGAAAGCTGAAATCATCTCTTTTGTCGTAAAGTTTTGTTTTCAACCGACCCTCATAGTCAATTTCTAGATGTAAGTCAAGATATGAAGCCGACTTAACTGTATCTGTAGTATCCTTTATCTCCAATTCGATGGGATAGATGCGTTCATCTATATAGCGGAAAGTAGAATTAAAGGATATTGCTAACTTCTTATCTTTCTTCCTAAGAAGTTCCTGCATAAAGTCCGCCTCATAATAATAAAGAAACAAGTCGGCAACTAGAGGGGCATAATTTGTTCCCATTGGGATGCCGACAGTCTGTTGAAAAACACGTCCTCCGAACGTTACAAATTTACGGAGTGTCAATTTTAATCTGTCCTCCTCATAACTTTGTTGAAGCAGTTTCTGTGTAAGGAGCACATTTCTGTATATAAGCAACGCGACGGGTGCTACATGTGGAGCAGGATCTGTTTTCTATTCTGGAGCACCTGAGATCACCCCTAGTTTTTGGTGGGGTTCGTGTTGCTTATTCTTAAGTTTTCTATGTTGTGTCATTTGTTTTTATTGTTTATCTGTTTGTCTACTTTAATTTTTAGCCAGGCGTTGTCAGTTAATTTTCGAATTATGAGTTTGACTGTCCCTCTGGTATATTTCGTCCCTCTTTTATTACAAAGTATTTTTATTTTTAAATTTGCCTATGATTAAATGCCGTCAAAATATCCCATTTTGTTCATGCCACAATTTCAATATGCACAGCAAGGGTGTATCATGCGCTCTTGACGCAGTTGTTTATTTTAATATAGCGAAAAGAGCGTACCATAACAAATTGAATCATCAGTAAACAATAATATGATCTCATTACTTCTATAATCATGTAATTAAATAAAACTTCATGTACTATTATTAATTCGTTTTACTTTGAAATATTTGCGTCTCATTGGTAATACATTCATATAAACAGTAAAATGGTGAACTTATGAAAAATTGTGACAATTATACAGCACAAACGTTGACCAAAACGATTTTACACAAGAAGTGCTTTTTGTATTATCTTTTTGGGCAATACTTGTGCTCCGGTTTAATTTGACGAGAATCATCATGTAATAAGTTAAGTTTTAAGAAATATTATATGAATCGTCATTACAATATCATTTCAATGATATTCAATCAGATACCACTTGACTCTTCTACCAAACAAGTTGATCAGCTCAATCAACCTTTAACATTTTTGATATTTGGTTTTTATCCGTATATATTGGATTGACACGCTTAGACATTGATTCCTCTGTCTATGGACTAAGTTCATCTTGTATGAACTTAGAATCTGGAGCCATCTTATGTTCCCCTTTTGTTAAGAAGCCAGGTTAAAGAACTGTGATCTGATCGGACAATAAACTGTTTACAACACAAATAGTTCTTGAAATGTATTGTGAAGCGACTTTCTGCAAGAAGTTCATTTCTTGTCATCCACTATTTGCAATCTTGTTTTCCTAAAGTGCGACTCCTGAAAGCAATCTTTAATAAATGACTGCAACACTCATTTATTGCATCTGTCTCATGCTTTCTGATGAGCCAGCCTGGTGAGGAAACAAGCAATAATGCATGCAAATGAGATGAAAATCTTCTGTTATAGGTGCAATATCCGAGAAATGAGCGTTCCAGTAGATGTCCCAACCGAAAGGATAACTTGTGTCTGGCGTAGATATAAGGTTTTGATCCTGGTATCTATGATGAGTTTATTTGCAACCACTGGGTCGATGCCACTGCTGGTGGAGATTTATTTCCCCGAGGGTATCACCAGCCCAGTAGTCAGCACTTCTGTGTTGACTTGAGAGTTATCATTGATATGTTCATAGTTATAAATTGACTAAGCAGGGCTTTGGGTTTTTGAAAGACTGAGGCTTTTCTACCTCAGGAATAGATTGCCTTAGCTGTGTTTAACTTTTACGAATTTGTGGTCCTCAATGCTCTTCAACTTTGTACTCTATTTGGCCTTTTTGACATTTTTTATTTGAGCGTCACTGATGAGTCTTTTTTAGACGAAACGCGCGTCTGGCGTAGATATAAGGTTTTGATCCTGGTATCTATGATGAGTTTATTTGTTTTGAGAAAAAATAGCACTCCTGCGCTTTAAACTAAATTCGGTTGCATAAAATCGATCACACGCTTATCTACATTTGTACTTTTCCAATCGAATATGCGCTTAAGACCCTCATTGTAAATATATGTGCAAATTAAAATCGTCTACCTCAGCATTTGCATAGCACTCTTCAATACCAAGGGCAAAACTATGAAATTGTTTGGCTGGATATCATGGAAAAAATGTTTTCTGTTGATCTGCGGGCACACGTTCCACTTGCCAATATCCAGACGGAAGATCAAGTGTTGAATAAGAGTTGAATTTAGATATGTAATCAAGCGGTGAATATTCGTGACTGAGTTCAATTTTCTGTGTTCCATGCATCATTGCATTATCCACTGCTGTTTATGTAGTTGTCAACAGTAACTAACCACGGACTTATGGACGGGATAATCAATCAATTTTCGAAATCCTATCAAGCTCCTGTAAAACATTTTATGTGGTATCGGCATTGGACTCCTTGTAGTTTTAGTTTATTTAGTTGAATTCAAATGTTGCTGTTTTCTCCTTGTTATCTTCTGCAAATCTGATCTGAATTCTGGGTTCAGTTTATTTTCCTCTTATAGTTGACACGTTTCCCTCGGTTTTAGTTTGTAACCCGGATTTATTTCTCCCAATCAATTGATGACTTTTGACCAGCGGTATACTACTGTTACCTTTATTCAAGAACAATCATTTCATATTTGTTCTACTAGGTAATTTTCATGACTTACCAGAGCACTCGAAGTTCTAGGATATATAACATGCGAATCTATAAATCAATTCATCAAACACACTAGAACTTTAGCTGATTAAGTTACTAAGCTTTCGACTAAACCTCTTCCAATTTAATTGCAAAAGTCTTTCTGCAAGCGCAGTCATTCATTCTGAAACAAGAATGGCTTACTGCTTACTAACATTGTCCGGTGCATCATAATTTGGGATTTTCTAGCTCTCCCGTCAGCCGACGTCTTTTGCATTTACTGTCCTTCTTAAGCTCATGGCTATAGACGATACATTTCAGAATTGACCAACACCTTATAATTTCCTTGATTGTATAGCTCAAATTTTGGGCACCATGATTGGTTAATAAAATTATCTTATCTTATCTCTATTCTGCTAATACCATTCATTTTTATCGAGAGCAAGCCTCAAGTTGGACTTTAAAAATAACCATGAAGTGATACGTACTATGTAAAAGGGAAAGCTCGTGCTTATGAGGAGTTTGTTCATCTCAAGTTTTTACCATCTGTCCATTGACGGGTTAAAAAAATATTTTCTATGAGTATCTGAATATTCTTATAGTAACTCTTGATAGTACATTATATTTACAATTATGTACAATTTATCTTCCGATGACAATATTAATTTTTTTTTTTTATTGATATACGTTTGTGAAGTTGCTTCAACTGCTTCTCTCAATTTCTATCGTTTTCTAATGTCCCAAACCATTCGGCCAGGTTCTGTTGACTTTTCTGGAGAATCATAGGTTGGTTGAGAGTCACCAGAGCCATTATGGCTCAAAGTATCTTGGAATTTTTGTTCCGCTCATAATGCTAACGAACTGCTCTACTTTATCTTTAATAGGAAATATTTTTGTTCCATTTCTATCAGTCAAGTAACAACAGAAGAAATTTAAGAGTTGAGATAACATAGAAGAGAGGCGAAAAATAACAAGTGGACATTCAAACTCATAAGTCAAAAATAAACTGACAGTGCATGGCAAAAATAGAAAAGAAAGACCAACAACAGTATAGTTAACTAAACAAATAACAATTAATACTGCAAACCCAACCGTTTATTTGGATCTCAATGTTGAAACTAAAATTTTGCAACGTGCCTTGGGATTTGAGACTTATTTAAGAAGGAACAATTGCAATTTCATTTTAAATAATCTGTTTCAGTTATTCTATCTTTGTATACCCTAACAAAACTATGTCTATATTGTTCTTTTCAGGCTCTTTGCATACAGTTTTTTTCGATTATCACTTTTCTTTTAGAACTCTTAATCTTTTTTTTGTGTGTATGGCTTGATTTCAATCTGAGATATCCCTTTGGTATCTTTTGTTTCTCTTTTCCAGCTCAATATTCAAACAATATATCACAACTTTACTAGCTCAATTGATTGACATTTCAGCTATCTTAACATTTCAAAGGTTCAGAGGTTATATTTTTACCCCATTTCAGAGTATTTTTAAGACTTTGGGAGTCAAGTCAATATTCGAGACGATGTGCAATTATTTCTCCTTATTCCCTTCTGCTTGTGATCTCTTTAAGCTCTGGACCAGGACAAACAATAGACAATGTTTATACACAGTGCATACACCTTGTATGTTTTTTACAAAATAATATCTTGACAACTGATAGTAAGCCTACTGTTGTGTTTAAAACATGTAATCCTTGTGAACATTTAGACACTGGTACTTCCTCCATCACTTCAATATCATCATATTTCATCTTGATTAGCATTCTCATTGAAAATTCATTTACTGCAAGTTAACATTATGGTCACAAATATTAAACAACAATTTAAATCGAAAGTAATATAATGTCCAACACAATTTTGTCACATCTCGTATCTTTTCATATATTTTTTTTTAATTTGACCAACCTTGCACATATTACTGGTGTAAAGCGAACTCTTATGATTCTGGATTGAAAATTCAAATGCCAGCAGACTTGATTTTTTTTAATTGCCTTTTGAATCATTAATCAAGGCAGACATCTTACTAATCGATTGAGACGTTTAAGGTAACAAATCAAAATATGAGGAATCCCATTAAACATATGTTTAGAAAACTTCAGTTGATAGATTCTTCAGTGAGAGGAAGGACCTAATGTTAACTTTGGTCTTGTTACAAAACGAAACACTAAATTGTATTACCTTTTATTTATGGCAAACTGGATAAACTGAAAAAAGTAAACTGTCAATTTTTTTAGTTTATTGTTATCTATATGAAATGCAATGTAACAATAACAATGTGACAAAGTAGCTTAAATAAATAATGTCATTTGCTGGAATAGATCATTACTTTTATCAAATAGTGTAGCTTTAATAAATAATGTCATTTGCTGGAATAGATCATTACTTTAATCAAATAGTGTAGCTTTAATATAAATCGTAATTTGATGGAACAAATAATTATCTTAATAAGTATGCTGTTTATACATGTCATTTTGTCATTTGCTGGAATAAATCTCTACTGTATTAGACAATGTAGTTTAAATATTTAACGTAATATGCTGGAATAAATCATAATGTGAATTAAGCAATGTAGCTTAAAACATACAATGTCATTTGCTGGAATCGTTAATTTCTATAATTAGACAATGTAGCTTAAATATATAATGTCCTTTGCTTTGAAGATTAAAGCATTTACTTTTGCTCTCCATGTAGGTGAAACTCCTGACATAACCAAAATGGTTTCTGTTTTCCTTTGCTTATGTGAAGGTCTTGAAAGAAAAAAAAACGTAAAAAAAAATCAAACATTACTAAATCATACGACAAAATTTGTACAGCAGATATTTTTTGCGTTAATGTAAAAATTCAAATGTTTTAAATACAGAACATAGATTTTAACTTTGGGAAAACAGTTATTACAATACATCTTTTTCAAGGCCTTGTTAAGTCCATCTATTTCAGCTTCCTACTCTCATCAATAATATAACTATAAATGCATGCATCAATTTCACACAGAATCAGGTATAATTTATAAACTTAAAAAATGTTCATTCTGGTTTCAGAAAAATGCGTCAAAGGTTCCATTATACATTTTTATTTGGAGGTAGTTATAATGCAAAAGTAACAATCCTGCTATGTGACACACATATGCAAAGATCACACACCACCAGATAAGATAAATTGCTCTTAAACCTTTTGTATACTTCATTTAAGGCTTGGCAAAGCATTAAACATATAAGCATTTCCAGAAGACAAATGCCTTTCCTGTCGTTAAAGCAATTTATGAGAAAACAAAACTGTATCCAGTACCCTGGCTACAGTTAAAGCTCGTAAGTTTATATATTCTCGATTAAGTATTAATTATTCATAAATAACACTCAATTCATCAAACAATCTGTGTACCTTAATACTGTTTTCACTCCGACTTGCTGTGTACTTGGTGCAAAGTTATAACATTGACAGACTCTGCTTAACAATTAATTTGAGTATTCCTTACAATATTTTAAAATCAATGAAAACTTGGAAAAGCCATCAATCTAAACTAGGATCTAAAGATACTTTAAATAGCTTAAGATAATGTGGTGCAAGGTTTCTCCAAAACATTTTTGTGAATGCTGATTAAATGTGTTTCATATGGGTTTGGTATCACTGTCTATTTAAGATTTCAAATTTACATTACCAATGGGTATATTAATTTATGAAGTGCAAGTTTGGAATAATTTCCTTAAACTGACAAACTTTGGGAAATGTTCATCCAACTGCAAGAAATTATTTATGCAATACAGCAGGTTTCAGTTGAAAATATAATACTCTTATAATTAAATGCCAATAACTGACTTCAGAGTCTAAAAAAAACACCACAATACAAAATTAGCGAATTATAATTTACAATAAACAGTCAAGTTAGGTGTAAAATGTAATCACAACTTTTTGTTTTCAAACAATGTTAATTTTTAAATTTTGATATATTTCAATGTTTCATATCCCTAATTTTCAGTTGTTATGCTTTTATCAAAATTCTTTAACAAATGGCTGAATATTTTAATCATTTGATCAATTTAATGCAACTTAAATAGTTAAATAGTTTTGGTTTGATAACAGTAAATATATTACGTGTATTATTAGCACGAGATCAATATGTTATATATAATTTAAAACACATGACATTAGAATAACAAAATATCAAGGTTTATAATTACTATAAATAGCATAAGAAATAATAAACCTGTATCATTTTTCACTTTTACAGGGAAAATCCAAGTTTTGACAGACAATTTCTATCTTTCTTTCCCAACAGTCAGCAAAATAATGATTTCTTTTTATATGAAGTCATTAGATGTGGTCTCCTTTTTATGACTTCACAATAGAAAATTAAGAAGAAAGCAATTCAGACCTACGAACACCAGAAATCAAATGAACAAAAATATTACAGCAATATATCTATATTAAAAAGGTAAACAAAGTGATAGCCATAAATTGCTAATAAAATTTATTTAGCCATATATTATCTGGAATGTTACTATTTCTATTTGCTGAAAATCAGTTCACGCTAATCCTGCAGACTTAAATGAGAATTAAATAAATTAATTTCGTTTGGAGAACAGGCCTATCTTCTTCCCTTTTTCTCTTTTTAAAAATCTAAATTCCTTATGTTTATGCAAATAAATAAAACAGAATTTCCATTAAAAAAAAAATCAATCAGTCATAGTTGCAATTGCTTGCTTTTCTCTACTTTCTAGGTATCTGAAAAAAAACAAGCACTTAAGCAATGCTAGCAAGTCTGGCACATAATACCAATTCAAAAATGGTGGGTAGAATAATAAAAATATGTGGTACTTTAACAAATTCTTTAAAGAAATAACCCATTAAATAAAACAATAAAGATAAGTACAAAATATAGTACAAATTATAAAGATTGTTCTAGAATGCTCACTAGGACCAGAGAATATTCACTTTTTTTTTCGAATACAATGTGTGCTTTACATAAAATCTTAGATATCTAATTTTACTACCACGTTTTTAAAGAAATATCCTGTCAAAGTCTGCTGTGACTTACAGTAGCCATGTAACATATCATTGTGAGTACATAATAACATGTAAACAATCCCTCTGAATGTAACATATCATAGTAAGTACATAATAACATGTAAACAATCCCTCTGAATGTAACATATCATAGTAAGTACATAATAACATGTAAACAATCCCTCTGAATTCTCTAGTCCTGTACAGTATCACAGATTATAAAATACTATCATGTATTCCCTGTTACGTGGAGGTGGTCTCTAATACAGAAAGCTGGGCAAATGCTATCAGAGCCTTGTCACAGGGGGCTTCATTAGGCCCACAGCCAGAATTCTACAAAATATAGAAAAGTAAATTGTACATTCATAATATAAAGCTATATTAGTTTACCATCTTAAATCTTCGGCCCAAAATATACAATTTAATTCCAGAGCTTTGACACAGGGCTAGATTAATATGTAAAATGAGACCTTTTTTCTACAGCTTTGGTGCTACAAAGTACAGAAAAAACTGAAAACCTTCAATTTATCAAATACACTTTACATTTACAAAGCATTGTACACAATTGTTTAAACTGGATAACAAATTAAATCTATGCTATGTACAATAGAAGGTACAAAATAGAAAGTTAACTTCTAAGAGTCTTCAGACAGAAGATGACTTGTTTTAATCAATAAATAATGATTGCTTTCAACCCTGGAATGATGTGTAAATGAATGGTAGAATAGCTTACCAGACCAAATGTTATCGTCTTTAAACCAGTATCAATTACTTTCTGTAAATTAGCTGCAACTGTCAAGATAAAATAAAAACATTAAATATGCTATCACATCTTACAATGGACCAATAAATAATGAAAAACTAACACGAGGTACAACAGAGGAGATGACCAAAACTTTCCCACATTAATTTATCCTTTAGAGATTAGAATTTTCCTCTGTCCATATCCTATGGTGTATACTTTTCACAACAATTTGTCAGAAAATATTCTTATAAAGCTGAGTTTAATGGGTGTAACTTAACAGGGTTACATTTACCACAGTCTTTTAAATGCTTAATTTCCTTAATTGCTTGAAACAAAATGACCATAAGCATTAAACATGATGAAACAATGAAAATTTAGCTACAAGTACTTGAATAAAATTGGCAAACAAACCAATAAGTATAACCATGGAATAGTAGCATTTAAAAGACTAGTAAACTGGAAGATAAAATTCAATATCTGTACCTACCAACAATCATATCCTTGCCATCAACTAAACCTGCCTCTACCATTTCTCTAGAAACACTATCAGCAGTATCTATGGAAACACAAAGAAAATATTTTAATTGATAAATAAATATAATAAAAGTTTGCCATTCTTAAAACGACTCAATGCTGAATTTATCAAAATTAAAACTAACTTTTATAATGGACCTCCAAAAAAGTTGTAATGAATATCATGCTGGCATGTCAGTTAACTGCTAGTAGTCTGTTGTTATTTATGTATTATTGTCATTTTGTTTATTTTCTTTGGTTACATCTTCTGACATCAGACTTGGACTTCTCTTGAACTGAATTTTAATGTGCGTATTGTTATGTGTTTACTTTTCTACATTGGCTAGAGGTATAGGGGGAGGGTTGAGATCTCACAAACATGTTTAACCCCGCCGCATTTTTGCGCCTGTCCCAAGTCAGGAGCCTCTGGCCTTTGTTAGTCTTGTATTATTTTAATTTTAGTTTCTTGTGTACAATTTGGAAATTAGTATGGCGTTCATTATCACTGAACTAGTATATATTTGTTTAGGGGCCAGTTGAAGGACGCCTCCAGGTGCGGGAATTTCTCGCTACATTGAAGACCTGTTGGTGACCTTCTGCTGTTGTTTTTTTCAATGGTCGGGTTGTTGTCTCTTTGGCACATTCCCCATTTCCATTCTCAATTTCATTTAAAGTCTCAAAATTTATCTATAATAAGCCAATATATTGCAAAGAAGGCGATATTTCTAGATTGATTATTTCTAATGCAAATGAATTGGTGAGAATCAACTTAACAGAATTTCATGTTTTCCATGTATGTTGGTGAATTGGAGTCAGCAACCAAAGAAGTTTTATATGCAACATTTTGCTCAAAGTTATGACTTTTTTTCAGCAGAAAAAGTGTTTTTTTACAAATTTTAAATGTTGCTTAGAAAGTTTTATAGACTATGCTCTGTGCCTTGTGATAATAAACATGTAAATACAAAGATGAATAAGAATATTCCACCGCAAACTTTCTTATGATCTCATTATGAAAATTAAAACATTCTTTAAAAAAATTGGAACAATAAGTGTTTTAATCAAATATATAAGAATATACCTACCTTGACCAGGTGTGTAATCAAACTTTATATCATTTAATTCTCTCTTCTCATTCCTACAATTAAAATTACTTTCTTGTTATTGTAACTTTATTTGTCCATATGTATGGTACTTTGCCTTCCTAAAGTATTGATAACTATATATTGTGATGATGTTATGACATTACCTGAACTATCTGTAGGTCATAATTAATTCAGAATGCCTTATTGCTGACAACAAAATAAGAAGAAAAGTATAGCAACAAATTCTTAGCCTGTAGTTGCACTCATATATATATATTTGTTTGTGAGATGATTTGGCTCATTTTTTTTCAGTTTACATCCAAATTTTGTAAATGTATTGATTAAAGAGAACTCATTTTTACAGTAAAACCCGTGTTAAAATACTTATCTTAACCGTAAAACTAGGTTTATTACTTACCTTAACCGTAAAACTAGGTTTAATGACACACCTGAGGAAGCAGCTGGGGGTCCTTCTTCCTGTAAATAACAATACAAGCTCTGATTATTACAGTTCTACATGTATGTACCAATTACTTTCCTCTAATGAATGTGTGGTTTGAATCTAATAATCTGATGAGCAAAGAGTGTGTTTTAAAACATAAAATTTGTAAAGGGTTTCATAAAATCATGTGTCTTGTCTGCTATTGTTATTGTCAGTGTAGGAATATGATTTTTTTTCTCAAAAAAATTCAGTTCATTTATTAATAAAATATAAAATAACTCATATGTGCATATAATGGTCTCCATTGGCAGAATGGAACTCTCAACACATATGTGCCTCTTCTTATGATCAAAAGAGTATCAGAAGCAGAATTATGAATATTTGCTTTACAAGTTTTCCATATTTTATCAATGGCATATTTTTTGCAAAAACTTATTGAATAATTGTCCTGAAATTTTGAAAGACTTATTTGCAGACAATGGACACATAACCTTGGTCAAACTAATAACAAAGACTGATGTAGTCCTTTCGGACCAGGTGAGGTAAAAAAGATTCATTAAATTCCATGAAGGTTTGACAAATAACTTGATGTCTTAAAACATTAAACCACAGACACAATCTAAATGTTGATGACCCTGACAAAGCTGGAATGTAGGATCCCTATGTCTCTCTTCTGTAACAAAATTTTGCAGACTGGCCATAAAACAGATTAAGTGGGGTTTAAGTCAGTTAGGCTGCATATCTTAAAAGTCAGGTTTAGGTTTACATAAGTTCTTATTTCAACACATATTACTTCACCCTCTCTTGATCTAATTTGAAAGTTTTCAAATGAAAAGTTTACAATATATATAGTTTAATTCCTCTACAGATGTTAAACCATGTAACACATACAGACTGCAACTTGATTGTGATGAAGTAACTTATCTATAGATGACTTACTTCTGGTTTTTTAGCTTCTACCACACTTTCCACGGATGTGCCGACAGTTGTGGACGAGGATGTGTCTGATTGTAAGGTTTCCTGTGATTGGGTAGGTGTCGGTAAATTATCTGGCTTTGGTATTGTATTTGGCATTTTATCAGATTCCTAAAATAAACATCAAATATTTTAAAAGAAGAGAAAAACTTCAAAACACATTTAAAATAAATTGTAATTTGTTGCAAATATGTTGAATAGCTAATTTAGATTAGTTTTCGATAGTTAGTTTAAACTCTAATTTTTTTTACAGTACAAAATTCAAAGACTACCTGGAAACTTACATTTGAAAGCTTAAGCTATATAAATTATATCTGTCAACTAAATATTTGGTACAATTTTAATGAAATCATCAAAAAATAAACATCATTAGTTAAATATTAACAACTTCAATTGAAAGAAATTTGATTTATTCATATACAGTATTTTCATATTTAGATTTTTTAACCTACCTCAGAAGACCTTTCTGATAAGGATACTCTTGGAGACTGTAAAATAGTAGTAATTAAATTATTTAATGAACTTTCAAATAACCAGTATTAAATGTTCTTATGAAATTAATCTGATTATTCATCCTACCATTTTAAACAAGGTTGGTGTAGAACATAATCTTTAACTGTTTTATCAACATTTTGTTTTCTTGCAATTGTCATCAACTATTTCATCAAAACACCATGAAAACAAATATTAAATCACAGATTACACTATAGTTTATACAGTGGACAACACTTATACAAACTGCAAAAAGAAGAAATTACCATTTAAAGATGATTCTTAAAAAGCTTGTTTCATATTTATCCTTTTAGTTCTTGTATAAATCATGAATTTGAACTGTGACATAACAAGGCAGCTTCAAGGTCATTGGGAACAATCAACTTCTTCCAATTTCCCATACATCATTTATATACAAAATGATGCACAGTAAAACTTTAAATAACCCATGGTTCTAATATTAACTTGTATGACATTTTGTTTCCATTTTTAGCTGAAGTCCATATGTATTGTCAGTAAGATTGGTTTCCTACATTTTCAATCTGGGATCAATACAGGACTATATGTACCAGTTTCACCTGAGAGATTTCTGGTGTCAAACCGATACCAAAATTTCTTCAACTTAAAACCAGTTCTGCAACATTGCAGTTCATTCTTATTTGGATCAGAATCACAGCAAATATTGTGTATCACTACTGATTTCACAAAATGCTTATTTACAGTAATATAATAGAAATACAACAAATTCATGATTTGGAAGCAAGTTAAATTAAAGTCATGTTGATGGGTCCTTTAAAACAAATTGCAATATGTTCTGCTAAATTTATTACCATTTTTGCCTCAAAAATATTATGGGACTATTGTACCATTTTATTTTTAAATATTAATTTTTAAATTAAGTCAGTCTAGCTATAAGAATATAGACAATAACAAGCTAATGATAATAAGTGTTATTTCCTGGCAACAATATTCAAATTTTCATTCTACAATATGTGTTATACCTTTATCAATAAATCATTTAAATTCTGGCTTATAAATGTGTTTATAATTGAATTAGTAAAACATATATAATATATATATATATAATATGAAAAATGTACCGGACTGACCCTAGGGGCCTCATCCCCTTCCTCCCCCTCTTCATATTCATCATCTGACCACTCCCATTCTCCATCCTCTAGCTTATGTAATCTGCCACTCGATCCAGGAACTCTTTTTACCTAAAATTACAGCATACTGTCTTATATTGTAAGTAGATAACGAGACAACTCTCCATCCAAGTCACAATTTATAAAAGTTAAACCATTATAAGTCAAAGTATGGTCTTCATCACAGAGCCTTGGCTGTTTTTACAACATGCTGTCAGATTTTGTAATAACTCTTTTAATAAATAAATGCATGAAATAACTGTTTTTACAGTCATCAATGAAACGAAAGTTGTTATATTTGATAGCAATCAATATTTATGATTTTAACTATGCAAAATCAAACTGTTGTAAGAATTAGATACTTTTTTACAATTCTTACCTGTCAATAACATAGAGATTAATACATGGCCTTTTCCATATCAGCCTGGGTATCATCCCGAGACCCCCATATCAGCCCGAGACGGAGTCGAGGTGCTGATATGGGTCGAGGGATGATACCCAGGCTGATATGGAAAAGGCCATGTATTAATCGCTTTATCATATACTTCCAACAATAGTTTTATGTAAGGCAAATAAACTGATGCAATAACTAAAACAGTCAAACATTTTATAAAGAAAATTAAAATTATGAATCAAATATACTATAGTTGTCCAACAACAGCATTATACTCCTTATATATTTATGGTAACATTTCCTATAGAGGCATTTTGAAACATTGAAAATTTGGAAGAGTTTTACGATCATTACTACTCCATGTTTGTTGTACTATAAAATGATTCATAATTGTCAATGGCATTTGTTAGCAAGTATTAAACTATCCACACAAAAGTTCCCGTAAATTTTGACGTCGTCATAAAAAACATCTGACGTCACAATGGAAAAGTAAACAACCGATACCGGAAACACCGGAAGTAACTTGCACGAGAGGCACTGATATGGGTTTTTTGCACGAGAGGCACTTGATATGGGTTATCAGCCCGGGTGTGAAGATATGGCTTGTGCACTTCCGCCCATTACACATATGCAAAAGCTATCATATTAATGCTAAGTATATGATAAAAGAGTTTATTTCTAATAATACTTACCCTTTGTGGTTTAACTGAGTTTCCCTCTGACAATAAAGTTTTTACCAGGTAGGTTTTATCCTGAAACAGAAGGTTAAATTGTCCAGTTGTGTTTTGCATCTTTTGCATTACAGTAAATTATGAGGAATTTCTTATTCTAAGTACAGTGAAACCAATCATCTATATTAAAAACTATAAATACTAACTGGAAACTGTTCATAAAACACTTTATAACTATTTGTAATTCTGCAACACTTGACCTGAAATTTTGAAACATTTAACCTATAAATTTTAGATAACAATCATTTATGTACTACCTTGTATGACATCAGCCATTTTCTCTTTGGTCATCAAATTTTAAAGGTATGTCTGTGATTGAGGCAAACAAAACTACAAAGTGTTTGGTATCAGGAAATTCAGTGAATATTCTGTCAATAGTTCAGTCTGTTGATATTTAAATTTAACATTTATGTTCTTTTTTCTTGCAACCCAATAAAGAAAAACAAACGAAAACTGTATAAAACATCTAAAAAAATATTCCTATACAAACTTGTTGAATACTCCAATGATCAATCAAACATTTACTTTTTGTTACATTTTATCTTATTTTATTCATTTCAATTTTATTTCATTCATACCTTTGCTTTTTTGAAGAATTCATTCTTTAATAACTGCTTAGCTGTTGGCCTAAAATGTAGAAAGAGAAATTCTAAGAATTAGATCTATATACATCATTTTAAATTCAAATTGTCTCATACTATACTGTAACCAAAAATTGTGTGCCAATGTATGACATAATTATAAACAAAAAGGTGTCCATAGTACATAGATGCCCCATCCGCAATCTGCAATATAATTTTCTATGTTCAGTGAACCGTGAAAATGAGGTAAAATCTCTAAATTGACATTAAAATCAGAAAGATCATATCATAGGGAACATGTGTACTAAGTTTCAAGTTGATTGGACTTCACTTTCATCAAAAACTACCTCGACCAAAACTTGAACCTGTAGTATAATCACAGAGGAGTAACATTCCCAAGGCTTCGATATGCTACAATAGCCATTAAACAGTCAATATCACTATGCTGCAGAAGAAATATTTTAAGCAAACTGGTGATATGTTATGATCAACTTCTTGCTTAAATCCACTTTATTTGGACTCTGTTTGATAGATTCCTCAATAGCAATCATACCACATCTTCTTATTTTCTAAACATAAAGACTAACAATACTACCATATTATTATCATGCAAACAGTCTTAGTGAAGTAGTTTAAAATTGTGCAAAAAATATTGTAGATGAAAAAATTTAAAAAGGACAAAGACTATTAATTTGATGTAACTTTCATACAATTGCAAGAAGTTTAACCTTCTTTTCAGGCTTTCAAAAAATAGCCTTCTGTTTGGATACCTTTTTTCTGGTTCTTTTTTCAGACATTCAGAAACCATTTTGCGAAAGCCTTTACTATAAGCTTTATACTGTTCTTTATCATCAGCTCCAGTATCAAGTGCAGGGGGGTCATTCTGTAATGTCAACATCAGCACCTACAAAGTATTTACATCAACAATGGTAACATTATTTTGTGACTTGAATATCTGAGCATATAATAATAACATTGATAATTGTTAGGAAAATTTCATGGATAGGATGTATAGCATGTTATGATTAATGCACTATATGGTGTGTATCAAAAAGTTAGTGATAAGTCTTGGAAGATTTATATATCAAGTCAGTACCATAAGGTCAACTGATTTTATAGTAAGTGTAAATATGCACAGATCAATATTTCAATAATTGTCAGTATTGTCAACAGTCAGTTACTTGTTTGCTATTAGGTATATATTAAATAGATTACTTTATGTACAAATATTCTGTGGATAGTTACCTTCATAGGAGGGAATTTATGATATGGAGCTGTTCCTGTGGCAAGTTCTATTGCAGTAATACCAAAACTCCAAATATCTGCTTTAAAGTCATAACCAGTGACCTGAAACAGAACAAATTTTATTCATCTTTCTTTGGTTGAATGTAGCTGAAACTGATGTTATAAAGTAGTTCATCCTAAAAATAATTGCATACATGTGATTCTTCCGGCAGGAGTTAAAATCTCCTGCTTTTCAGACCCTCTTCCGTTCCTCCCGATAAAAATTGAAATCTTCCGCTTTTTGAAAATGTCAATCTCGAAAAAATTTCAGTAGACATTTCTGTTTACAAAATAGATATGGACAGGGAAAAAGTCTGAGAAACTCAAAATTGATATGGGAAAAGTCCGAGAAAAACGGAAGTTTCCTGTAATGAAATTTGTGTCAAAAAGGTAAACAGGAAAATAGCCTTGAGTAATCAATGAAGGTGTTAAGGATTGACTGTAAATACAACAATAAAAGATAATTGGCATTTACCTAGTAATCAACTAGCTAGTTAAATATACACACCTTAAAAGTGAAATATTGACAATGGAACAGTTGTATAAACATCGATTTTGATGCTGTTGAAAACATGGAACAGACTTACAGTTTATACTGATCCTTATTAAAAGACAATAAAATCAACTCAAGTATGAAATGTTTTCTATCAAAGCCAATGGAATACCTTTACATATTAAAGTGTGTTTGTCTTATAATTTGACAAAATGCAAACTGTATGTTATCACCAAATACCCTGGCATCAAATTAAAGAAGACAAAGTATCTTAGCTAAATTTTAAAATGGTGCAAATCAAGTGTCAAGGGTCAAGACCATGCTTACTTCACCTCATACAAAGCTGACTATGGTGGCCCTAATTACTTGACTAAAAATATGGAGACAGCTACCCACCAGAAGACCCAGAACTCTATCAATTCAACACCTTCTGTTACAAACATGTTCAGTAGTGGTACTAAAGTTGACAATGTAGCTAAAGAAGAGGTACTTTTTACCATGTATGATGGCTGATCACTTTATCTTGGAACTATATATGATAAATAAATATTTGAACCCCTCTTATCTTCTATTTTACTAAGTGAAAAATGGCTATGCAGGTGTTCAAAGGTATTGAATCATTGTTTTTTTAACAAAAAAGGAAGATATATATGCAGTTTAAACACACACAAAAATTCTTGTGTATGTCGATAAAAAGGTTGATAAAAAATCTCCAGTAATGAGACCCAAACTCCAGCTGAAAATTTCCAAATCTCCAGTTGTGGCTTGACAACTCTGTCACATGTATGTAATTGAGCAACTTTTAAAAGTTTTCACACATGAAATTTTAACACCAAAAAAGTATACCTCTTCTTTCTGAATTTTAAAAACTTTAAATGAAAATCATACTTCTAACTCCCAAAAATATTTATTCTTGGAACATGTTCTCTTCACAAAAAACAAAATCAGATATAAGGAAATGCAAAGTTACTGTATATCTTCATAAGGGGTTCACGATGTCGCAACTTCTAATAATGGTGACATCATCAATTAATGTTATTGTATTTCATTGCTTATCTTTATACATAATTTAGCTGTTAAAGTCCTGTGTGTGATAAATTCGTTAAACATTTCACAACTGACCTCCTATGATTCTATAGAGTGTGAATAAAGTCTATAGGAGATTCATCCTTTCCCCTATGAACTTTACTTACCCTCTATGGATCCATAAGGGTCAGAAGCAAAGCATATGACATATTTACCTGTTCCATAACTTCTGGTGCCATCCAACAGGGTGTTCCAACAAATGTATGTCTTACTGAATCTCTTGTCTGATCCTTTCCTGTCGCTAACCAAGCACTCACTCCAAAGTCTGCAATTATAATTCTTCATATTAAGAACTTACTCACCTATATTTAATGATTAAAACTATTTTAACTATCCTGACTTTCACTAGTGGATCATCTCCCTGTCGAACTTGTGAAAATATTATAATTTGATTTTTTAACTTAAAAAAATACTTTGATTCTCCAAGTTCTACTTTGACATCATAGGTTGAAATACCAACAAGTATTTAATTTGAATCTAACAAACAGTTCAGGTTTGACATGATTTTAGTAACATGTAAATCATCTTACTGCTTTAATAGGCTATACTCCCCTTGACCACTGATCCTTTCTTCATGCATTTGAATTTCAATTATTATTTTATGTTTCTTTAATCACTCTGTAATGTTTATGTCATGTTGTAACTAATGTTATGCTCTTAATGGGCCCTTTAATTTGGAAAATAAAAAATATTGTATTGTATTGTATTGTATTGTATACTTTATTTTTCTACTTCCAAAATATTTTGAATCCTAAATTGTTTTATTGAAATGTTAGACCATGTTCTAAATTCTACATACATGGAAACAAGCCAACGGTAATAATGTAAAATAACCATCAGTACTAACCAGCTATATACACTGCCCCATCTTCACCCAGTAATATATTCCCTGCTTTGATGTCTCTATGAATCTGTCCATTATTGTGGAAATATTCTAACCCTTTCAGTACTTCTTTTAGAACAGTTGCTATGGTAATTTCATCAAAAACTCCATTTTTCCAGTTTCCTGTTCTCATTCTACTTTTAATAATATCTAACATAGAACCTGAAATAATTTGGATATTTTTTCATATTAGATAAAGTCATTACTTTTATTTCTGAAGAACTTTGCCATCATAGTTTGGTTGACCATTACAGAATATTAAGATGCTTACTGATATTTCTATTTTTCTTCTTTCCTTCCTCATTTATGACATTTACATACTTTACCATGAGCATTGTGTTAGACAGGTGACAGGAGCTAATATACCTTCTAAACATGACTATACACTGATTTACTCCCTAAACATGCGACTTGACACTGATGTACATCCTAAACATGTGACTTGACACTGATGTACATCCTAAACATGTGACTTGACACTGATGTACATCCTAAACATGTGATTTATCACTAATTTACCTCCTAAACATGTGACTTGACACTGATATACATCCTAAACATATAACTTTACACTGATTTACCCCCTAAACATATGTCGACTTTACACTGATTTTAAACTGTCTTTTAATTACTGTGAAAGTACTTTTACCAATTTTCGTGGTTTTCGTGGATGACTCTATCCACGAATTTAAGTGTCCATCGAAAAAAAAACAACCATTGTCCAAGTCAAGACATGGAAAAATCCCCATCGGTAGGTTTGACTACTGATATGATCTCGAGAATATATATTGAATAACGCCAAATCTGAGATTAATTAAATAGAAGTCACAGACCTACAACTGCATGCAGGAATAAACCCATTTAATCTTTAATAAACTAAACGGTACAACTTTTGATCTTTTAATTCTCATAAAAAATATTTTTGATCGATGAAAATCAGATTTCCGGTATTGATATGCTAGTATGATAAAGTGTTCATTTTATATCCTCATAGTTCTCGTACATATAGAAAATAATAATTTCATGCTGGACTTGATTTGTATAAGATTTATTTCACAATTCAAGATACGTGTATAACGTAAGGGTACCCAAATAGCACCCAGTACCCAAATTGCACCTATTTAGAAAAAAATAGCAACGGAAATCTTACAAGATTTCATAGAGACTAAACAATTTGTATTTTTATGATTTGATACTATGCACATCTTTCAACATAGGTAAACATATTTAGATATACACAAAACGTTCACAGTATTTATCAACAAATGGACTGTTTACTGAAAAAGCAAAATGTCCGAAAACGTCACCATGCGACGTCATCAAAACGTCATATTTTTAAAATTAGCAAATACAATATATTATGAGTATCCATTTCGTAAAATATGAAGATTCAGCATGGACTAATATCCAATTGTTCAAAATATTTGAAGAAAATAAACAAAAGCTTGGTTATTAGACTTTTGACGATGTGAATTTAAGCATGGATGCAATTTGGGTACTCCTCATTACAGAATCATGGATAGTTTGGAGGTTGATTCAACCCCATTTTTTTATGACTTAATATGGATTAAAAATTAAATTGGTGTACCTATACAATAAAGAAGGATAGGGCTACAAAATAAACACAGTATGGACATTTTTTTCTTGATCATAAAAAGACGTAGGTGAAAAAACTGTCAAAATAGGTGCAATTTGAGTACCGTCATGTTAGCAATTGTTTATGTTACTGTTTTCTTTAGGCGACATGTTTATGGCCTAATTAACACCTTTAATGGTCTTTAATTTGTTGATCACTTTATCATGGGTTAATTAGTGCTATCACTACGATTTACACGGGTCGATGTTTACTTTGCAATTTCCTTCAATCCAGACTATTTGTAACCTTCGTTTCTAAAGGCTTTATTTTTTCATTTTTTTTTTAAAAACCTACAATCCACGAATTTAAAATCGAACATGTAAATATTGCTCAAACCACGAAAATTGATACCCACGAATTAAACCACTTTTACAGTAGATTAAAATTTAAAGATTACAAGAAAAACGTTTAAGAATATTTGTTGCTGGTCATGTCTAGATTTGTACTTGTTTAATTAAGAGTTCTGACTAAATATATTATATTTACTTTTGTATTTATAAAATGTTTTGCCTTGAGCATCACTGAAAAAAAAGTCAAATTGTGCATCATTTAAAGTTGATTATTCAAATTTCTTTCTGTGTAATGTTCCTTACATGTCTGATGTTAGAACTTAACATGAAATACTTACCCCCACTACAGAGCTTCATAACCACCCATAATTCCTCTTTGACAACAAATGATGTATGGTATCCCACAACATTCTCATGTTTACATTGACTCATAGCCTGTATCTCTTTCTGTAATATAAAATGATTCATAATTTGTATTTATTTCTTAAATATGGTAAAGTCAATGACATTTCCCATTTTAGTTATATGGATCATAAGGATTCTTGAAAATCTAAAACTTTAAATTTTGTTCTTCCTTTGCTTGGTTCATCTTTTAATTTGTATTATTAAGTGTCAGTTTTGATTTGTATTATTAAGTGTCAGTTTTGATTTGTATTATTAAGTGTCAGTTTTGATTTGTATTATTAAGTGTCAGTTTTGATTTGTATTATTAAGTGTCAGTTTTGATTTGTATCATTAAGTGTCAGTTTGGATTTGTATTATTAAGTGTCAGTTTTGATTTGTATTATTAAGTGTCAGTTTTGATTTGTATTATTAAGTGTCAGTTTTGATTTGTATTATTAAGTGTCAGTTTTGATTTGTATTATTAAGTGTCAGTTTTGATTTGTATCCTTAAGTGTCAGTTTTGATTTGTATCCTTAAGTGTCAGTTTTGATTTGTATTATTAAGTGTCAGTTTTGATTATCAGCACTTATCCAATGTTCAGTGTTTATGACGTGACCTTGCAGCAAAATATATTCATCTATTGGGTCTTGAATACCAATACTGATCTGAATTCTGATCTTCCATGTATAATTTTTTTTCCTTTTAATAAATGTCACATTTCTAGATTCTATAACTCATGCAAACCAATGAAATCTTAGCCATATCATTAGATAACAATCAGAAATAATTATTCTCAAGTAATAGTTCCAAGATGGCATGTATATCGCTATAAAACTAATATTTTGAATAGTGATGTAAAGCATAAAAACTCTAACACTGACAGGTGCGAGTTAAACTATAATATATAGTACTATACATGCTATATGAAAGAATGCGTTTTAAACAAAATAAAGTCTTAGCAGAACTCTAACTCAATTTAATATCCTGCTAATAATAATTGTGTTGTGAACTTGTGTGTAAATTACAAAATTAAAGTTTTACCAGCAGTTCTTCCACCGTTGTGTTACATTTTTCCAAGTTTATTCTCTTTATAGCGACTCTCTCACTTCTAGGTTTACAAATAGCTCCTTGTACAACAGCAGTAGCACCAGCACCTACAAGTAAAAACAATTTAAATAACCAAAGGAAGCTGAAATCTAAAATAGTACAGTAGAATGAAAATCTGTGCAAGTCAAGTGTACAGTACATCCTTATATTCCTCTTTATACATGTATAAAAAATTCAACACCCATTCTTTATCAATGAACTTGAATTCATTTTACACTTTCAGAATCTAATGCATTCTGGGTAATATTTTCAAAAGTGTACACCAAAGCGTGGTGATTGGTTTAAAACGTCCCAAACAATTAAAATTCAGCCAATGACCTGACCTTATTTTCATTTTGGGGTACGAACAATGAAATTACCCATAGTGCTTTAGATTCTGAAACGGCCTATTAATATTACTAGAACACACCCGGGAAATCGCGGGAATTTAGACTTGGTTTAAAGTATGTATACTGTTGTAGGGCGAAATTTTGTAAAAGATTTTGTGTCTGGAGAATTTCAGTAAAAGAGTTGATGTCTGGAGAATTTCAGAAAAGGTATCAAAATTCATAGGTACTTGGAGACAGTTGCAGCCCTCTCTCTTGTTTCCAAAATCAGTTATATTTTTTCTCTGTTAATTTGCATCATTTTTGCATTTCTGTATACTATGAACACACGTATCCTACAAATAAAGTGTATTTTCTATTCCTGAACTATCAATTTCAAGTTTCTTCTCATAGGCGATCACTGCTATATTATAAAGAGAGTCTCTATCAACCCCATAATTATTGTGCTGTCCCCAAGTACTCTTATGAAATTTATGTGCAAGTTTAAAACCGGAAGTCCTGTATGAGTTAAAAGCGAAATCGCGGGCATTTAAAGCTTGGTTGAAAGTATGTTTTCTCTTTTAAGATTTTATGTCTGGAGAATTAAAGAAATGATATCAAAAGTCATATAGGTACAAGGAGACAGGACTATATTTTTAAGCCCTCTCTCTTTTTTTCAAGTCTGTTATTATTTTGTTTTCTGTTATATTCCATTATTTTCACGTTTCTGTATACTATGAGCAGAGACATATATAATACATTCTATGTCTGTGCTATGAGCACACATATCCATATTATAAATATTAAAGTGTATTTAATTTTTTTATTAACTATTAATCGTGAGTTTCTTCTCCATGGCGATCACTGCTACATTTTATAGAGTGTCTATATATATAATAGTAGTATTTTAATCTTAGTATACAGTATGCAGATAAACGCAAAAATAATTGTCCAGTCCCTGTCCTAGTACTTATGAAAATTATGTGTAAGTTAAAACCGAGGTTTAATAGTAGTGGTTCTTATGACCTAAAACCACCGAAACGGACAACACTCTAATTGGCTTATTTATTTTTCATTTTTGTTATCTATCATACAATTGATTCTCAATGTTAAAACCTGTAGTCATGACTGAAATAAAAAAAGTCGGTCTGATGATGGAATGACTATCCGGACGCCTTTAATTTTAAACTTTATATTCGTTTTTCTCCAAAAATAACCCAAACTGAATAGTCATAAGAATGGATGACAAATGCGACTATGCATGGTACCTATAGGACACAGAGGCATTGTGATCAATTTATTGTGGGAGGAAGAGAAGCGACACACAAAATGAGGTCTTCTCGTTTAATAGTATAAATATGCTGGTAACCTATGGTTATTGGTCAAGTTAATAATTAGCATTATAAACAATTTATTTAATAGGTTTATATAATTGTCTATTGAATCTTATGATAATATGTGATGAGTACAATAAATAGATAGTGATACATAGAGTTGGGTTGCAGTATACTTTTTACCAAACTACTACATGTACTAGGTACATATACAATTGCCAGATGACATATGTCCGTGATTAAAGTCAATAACAAGTACAATTAACAAGCTAGAGATTAATTACTAACTAGTGCAAATTTTATAAGAAGTATTTTAATGTTCTATCTAGGATCCAACAATTTCAAACAAATAATGGTAAAATGTCATTAAGTCAGTTAACAAATATGTGTGTTTTAGTTGAAAACAAGAGTGCACACGCTGAAATGTCTCGCCTTCTATACTAATCATTGACATTATGTTGATAGTCCTAAGTATAAAGCTAAGCTTTATTACAACTGTCACCTTAACTTAACATTAACCAAGATAACTAAACAAAGACCAATGAACCTTGAAAATGAGGTCAAGGTCAAATGAACCATGCCAGGCAGACATGTACAGCTAACATTTAGTTATTCTTCTATACAACATATATAGTTGACCTATTACTTATAGTTTAAGACAAGAGTGCACACACTGAAATGTCTCGCCTTCTTTACTAATCATTGATATTATGTTGATACTCCTAAATATAAAGCTTTATTATGACTGTCACATAAACTTAACATGAATCATGAAAATGAGGTCAAGATCAGTTGAACCATATGCCAGGCAGACATGTACAGCTAACAATGCTTCCATACAACAAACATGACAAATATAGTTGAGCCTATTGCTTATAGTTTAAGAAAATAGACCAAAACACAAAAACTTAACACTGAGCAATGAACCGTGAAAACCAGGTCAAGGTCAAATAAAACCTGCGCGACTGACATATAGATCATAAAATATTTCCATACACCAAATATAGTTGACCTATGACATATAGTATTAGATAAAAAGACCAAAACTCAAAAACTTAACTTTGACCACTGAACCATGAAAATGAGGTCAAGGTCAAATGACATCTGCCCGCTAGACAATTACACCTTACAATCATTCCAACCAACAAATATAGTAAACCTATTGCATAAAGTATGAGAAAAACAGACCAAAACACAAAAACTTAACTATAACCACTGAACCATGAAAATGAGGTCAAGGTCAGATGACATCTGCCCGCTAGACATGTACACCTTACAATCATTCCAAACAACAAATATAGTAAGCCTATTGCATAAAGTATGAGAAAATCAGACCAAAACACAAAAACTTTACTATAACCACTGAACCATGAAAATGAGGTCAAGGTCAGATGACACCTACCAGTTGGACATGTACACCTTACAGTCCTTCCATACATCGAATATACTAGACCTATTGCTTATAGTATCTGAGATATGGACTTGACCACCAAAACTTAACCTTGTTCACTGATCCATGAAATGAGGTCGAGGTTAAGTGAAAACTGTCCAACGGGCATGAGGACCTTGCAAGGTACGCACATATGAAATATAGTTATCCTATTACTTACTGTAAGAGAGAATTTAACATTACAAAAAATCTTAACTTTTTTTTCAAGTGGTCACTGAACCATGAAAATGAGGTCAAGGACAATGGACATTTGACTGACGGAAACTTCGTAACATGAGGCATCTATATACAAAATATGAAGCATCCAGGTCTTCCACCTTCTAAAATATATAGCTTTTAAGAAGTGAGCTAACACCGCCGCCGCCGCCGGATCACTATCCCTATGTCGAGCTTTCTGCAACAAAAGTTGCAGGCTCGACAAAAAATAGACCAAAACACAAAAGCTTAACACTGTGCAATGAACCGGAAAATGAGGTCACGGTCAAATAAAACCTGCACGACTGACATAAAGATCATAAAATATTTTCATACATCAAATATAGTTGAGCTATGGCATATTGTATGAGAAAAACAGACCAAAACAAAAAATTTTTAACTATAACCACTGAACCATGAAAATGAGGTCAAGGTCAGATGACACCTGCCAGTTGGACATGTACACCTTACAGTCCTTCCATACACCGAATATACTAGCCCTATTGCTTATAGTATCTGAGATATGGACTTGACCACCAAAACTTAACCTTGTTCACTGATCCATGAAATGAGGTCGAGGTCAAGTGAAAACTGTCTGACAGACATGAGGACCTTGCAAGGTACGCACATATCAAATCTAGTTATCCTATTACTTATAATAAGAGAGAATTTAACATTACAAAAAATCTGAACTTTTTTTTCAAGTTGTCACTGAACCATGAAAATGAGGTCAAGGACATTGGACATGTGACTGACGGAAACTCGTAACATGAGGCATCTATATACAAAGTATGAAGCATCCAGGTCTTCTACCTTCTAAAATATAAAGCTTTTGAGAAGTTAGCTAATGCTGCCGCCACATCACTATCCCTATGTCGAGCTTTCTGCAACAAAAGTTGCAGGCTCGACAAAAATGGGGTGTATCCATTTATTTACCAATAAAGTATAATTCTAGTTAGTGACCTTTTGTAGAAGTTGTTTTTGTCAGTCAGAAATGTTTTAGCTAGGTGTAATACTTAATGATGATGTTCTACATCAAACTAGCAGTTGAACGATAAAAACAGCACTTTTAGTCTCAAGAATAATTCCAATGAAAATATAATTTGCTCAAATCTCACACATTAAAAAAATTAGGGACAGCTCAAAGTTCATGACAAAGTTCATGACATTTTCTGATTTTTTTTGCACAATAAAACTTTGTAACTACATGACTGTGTATGAGCATATCAGATGATATTCTTTTTAAAAAATATCTTGTGCAGGGATGCTTTCCCATACCTTGAAGATATATAACTGCCCAAAATCATGCTCTACATTTACAAAATTAGCATCCCAACATCAAAACCTACTGTTAGAAGAAATGATACCTAGGATGGGGAAGTGATAAATTTAAATGCATCCCCTTTAATACACCTTATCGCTATTTGTCCGCCATTACTGGACTTTGGACATCACACAGGTTCCCATAAAATTTGATGTCATAATACAAAATACCTGACGCCACAATGGAAAAGTGATTGTTGTAAGACCTCAATAGTTCAAGCGGGACAGATTCTTGGGTCAGCTGGGAATAGCGATAAGGTGAATACCATCTTACTGTTAATTGGTATAGGGTATGTTCCGCCTAATGACATGTTCGCCCTGTGTCCATTTGCCCTGAGTTCGTTCGCCCATAGAGTCTGTTCGCCCTATTTTAAAATATCAATATTCAGGGCATTGAATTTGAATAAACTTATTCAGATATTTCTATGGTATATATTCTTATAAATTTAAACGTTTATGGCTTGTTTAAGATCATTAATTGTTCAATGACTAATAATAAAAACAAACATTTTGTTTTGATAAAATATTCAGCTTGAAATCAATAAAAACAATTTTGTACGAACTGTAAATCATGAAACAGATTTTGAAGTTCATTTATTATAATACTCTGGGACTAGTTTCATTTGAACTGCATACATTCGTGATTGACTGAATACAATTATTTTGCTAACAAATATCAATAAAGATATATTAATACATAATGTATTCCAAGTATTCTACTCTGTAAATCAAAGGGAAAATATTAAAATAGATTGCGGCAATATAAATATTTTGTCAATTTTTCAACAAACTTTAAACATATTTTGTTAAAATATTTAAAATTATGCGACTAGACAACAATTAGAGAAAATAAAAATCAGGGCGAATGGGCTCTAGGCGAACAGGTATCAGGGCAAACAGGTGCGAGGACGAACGCGAATCAGGGCAAACAGACCCGGATTCCTGTTGGTTAACTGGTAGTATATACTGAGTGCCAGGTCTCCCAGGATCGGTTCCACACTGATTCAGTACTTAATTTTGGAAGACAATCTCTCTGGTAATATTTAGTTAAAGGGTTAGGGAAATGCCTACACTATCACTATCAGCAGGAACAAGCATAATATTAATTTAAGTATTCCTGGAAGACCATATTGAAAAAATATTTTTTTATATATATTAAAATATGTGCCCTATAAAAGCAGAATAGATAATAACACACAGTCACTGTCGTTGATTAAAACATTCAATGATGAGCATAAAAACATGTTTACTGTTAAAAAATGTAGGTCAGTTGAAAAAAGGGGGGTAGGAGATTATATGTCAGAGCGGACGTTATCATTTACAAAACAGAATTTTGTAAAATTTCATGTACCAATGACATCCTTTAGCTCGTAATCGTCTTTTGTATTAGGCCATGGAGCCTTTTCCTCAGTTGCCTGGACTGTGGGTTTGTCTGCCATGATCAAGATTGACCTTGACCTAACAACTAGGGGAGATAACGTCTCAAACCGGAAATGAATTACGATGTTCAAGAAAAGTGGACATGCAGAAATAATACGATCTCATCAAAAAGACGAATTTTACATCGGATATTTAAAGTCTCAAATTACAGATATATCCCAAGCATTACTTGGTACGTCATACGGCTAGCTGACATTCATTAGATTTCCAAATATCCTGATCTTTTGGTCATGATGTTAGAACCACAGGAGTTTAAAAATTATCCTAAAAAATACCAAACTCGACTATCACAGTAGAGCTTCTCTCGAAGCTTCAAACTCCTGTGGTAGGAATAGGAGTATTGAACGCCTTTGGCTATTTAATAATAATAAGTAAATCTACACTTTAAGCTTATAGAATAGAATAGAATCATTGAGAATAGAACAGAATATTTTTATTTCCCAAATTACAGGGCCCATAAAGGGCATAAAATCAGATACAATTGATTTACATAATTGGTAACAACAACAATAGATTGTACAGTTTTATTGACCAGTTACTCGCAATCAATATATTGTAACTGCAGAGCCCGTATCTACTCTACAAATTCATATCGTTACCACCGGGATTCGAACACCAGTCGTCTGGGTGGCAGTCAGTGTGTTAACCCACTGAGCCAAATAATCGATTCCCTAGCTCAGTTGATTAAGACTGGCTATATATGTTCTACCTGTACTAAGGGGACGCAACCCTGCTACACTATTCCCCCACCACAATAGTCGTCATATCTTTATATGACTCTTAACAACACAAACCCTGGCTATACTCCAGATTACCATCATTGATTTTTTTTAGTCGGGCGCTAAATGTAACCGGAGAGCATGTATCTACTCTACAAATTCATATCGTCACCACTGGGATTCGAATCCCGGTTGTCTGCGTGACAGTCAGTGCGTTAATCCACTGAGCCAAAGAATCGATTCCATAGCTCAGTTGATTAAGACTGGCTATATATGTTCTACCTGTACTAAGGCAAAGCAACCCCGCTACAATGTACACTGTTAATATCCAAATAACACTGTTAATATCCAAATAACACTTGTAATGACCAAATAACACTTGGAATTTAAATATTAGCAAATATTCATTGATATTGGTGACTTTGAAAACATTGGTTATTAAATATTAGTATATTATCGATGTATTTTATAGCAATTTTGCTTTATACTTGCATGGAAGAGGGTCGTATAAACATGATAAATAGAGTACCTTCTTGACGAATTATGGTACTAATTCTCGCCAAATGATGTTAACAGTACATTTTGGTACATGTCAGACGATGAAATGTACAGGGTTTTTTTTAGACATTAAAGAATTTGACTGATTTTGACAATTCTGCTATTTTTTTTACCAAAATAATGTTGACTTTTATTATTTGAGACATCTGACAAATCACTGTAAGGATACATGTATTTTGACGAATCATAATAAAAAAAAAATTTGACACTAACGGAAGCCAAAAATAACCGTTTGACGACTGACAGTGAGGGGCATTCCTACCCTGGTGGAAATTGGTTTCATTGGGGTCTTTTGAAGCTAATGCCTGATTGGCTAGGGTTTTTATTGCATGTGTGCACGACGAAAGTCAAATTATTCAAAATGAAAATGGGAAACCAAGTTAAGCGGGACACGTGAAATTACAAGCATTATCATTACGATATGATAAGCAGGATACAGGAATCTAACAAAACAATAAGCTGGATCCGGGATCAGACTAATGTTGATTTAAAATTTAATATAAAAGTACATGTACCTGTTGGTCTCACTAATTAGCATAAAGAAGCAACAAGAAGAAATAAATTAGCAACAAGGGAAAAACAAGTTACAACAGAAAGACAAATTAATAGCAACAAAAAGTTTAAATACTATTAAATTGTTTAGTAAAAGTCAATTGATTTCAGTTTATTATTTGCTGTTTTATCATGTTTATAAAGTTTATAAAGTTTGATGTTTTGCTATATTTAGTACCACTATGTACTTTGTCATTGTAATCAGTCATGTCAGTAGTCAAATGGAAGTTTACCTGAAACTACTGTCTCTGCAAATTCCATCAATATATGTTTATAAAAAAATTGTTCTTAATATCATTTAGAAATGTAAGCTATTTGAAATAATTTGTCAAGTTGAATAGTCCATTTGCCAATTACCAGTGGCGGATCCAGAAATTATCATAAGTGGGGGCCCACTGACTGACCTAAGAGGGGGCCCGCTCCAGTCACACTTCAGTGATTCCCTATATAAGCAACCAATTTTTTTCCCAAAAAGGGGTGGGCCCCCCCCCCCTAAATCCGCCTCTGATTACCGTTATTGACCCTGTATTTAGAGATCCCTATTTAAGTAGTCTCCCTTATGAGGGACATCAATTTTTATTTACAATGCGAGCTAGCAGAAAGAGCAAATTTACCTGTGCGAAATGTGAGTAATCTTTAAGGTTTTAAAATCTTTTATTTAAATTAAGCTAAATACTTTTGACATCAGAAATTATTTTTCATGAAAAGTTAGTTAAACCGCCGATACATCTCTTTCAATTCATCATGCTTTGCATTGGCAACAGCCAATTTGTCCGGTATAGAACTAGTCTACAAGTGACAAAGGGAGTTTATTCGTTTAAAAAGTGTGTAATAACAGAATCAAATCGGTAATTGGAAAATGGACTATTGATTACAGATTTATTTATTCAAAGTACATCTTCTTATATCTATATACAAAGATTATGTTTGGATTTCAAGTTAAGACATTTCAGCCTTTGATATGATAATGTTGTTGACTGTCTAGAGTTTTGGTTGCATACTTTTTTATATCTTCTAGGACCAAGAAATTGGATTAAATGGCGGAAAGAACTTGATTTGTTTGCAGATCTTGGTTACTTTACCCTTACAACTTTTGCAGGTAACTTAAAACTAATGTTGATTTTTTTGGCTGAATATTGTATAAGAAACATCTTTTGTTAACTGATAATATTCACATTAAACATCAGACATTCTGTTTGTCATTCATCATGCTCATGTTATATGTTAAAGTTGCTATGTAATTATTTTTATAAATTTAATGTTAACTTTGTTATTTTACATAAGAAAACTTTATACAAAGAATCTTCAAAAAATATCTCACAGTACAACAGACCACATCAGACAAAAACACAAACAAGCATGAATAACACATGGTCCAGACTTGAAGTTACTGTTAAGTTTAATATTTTACATTAAGAACACTTGAAATATGACACATGTATGAGCTGCCACAAAGCAGTCAACATACAATGTTCAACAATGAGCAGATTTCTATATCAAGCTCTAAATCATTAAGAGTTGAGAAAAAAAAATAGTGAATAAATTGATTAGACTACACAATATCAAAGATCTTCTATCAATATGAATAAAAGGAAATATAAAGTAAGTAGAATTGAACATAAGACATCCAGATGACAACATATGATAATAAACAAAAGCTGACAAGGTTCCTGACTTGTTAAACCATGAAAAACACATGGTCCAGACAGCCTGATTGTTTGAGAATTCAGGCTCTTCCTTGTCTATTGTGAAACATTTCTCTGCTGTTTTGTAGGGTTTCAGACAATTGGAGAAGAATATGTTAACATTATACAAGTTGACAACACTTTAAGAGCTTTACCATCAAGATTTGTAAGTTTTTAGTATACAGCTGTCGTTACTGGCAATATATACATATTCTATAAATTGTCCTCATAATATTGTTCTGTTTCTTGCATACATCAATCATTCTTTACAATGAATTATCTCTGGTGTAGTTAAATAGATCCAGGACTTAAGTTTCTATGTAATAATGATTAAAGGTCTGTAAAATGAGATAAAATATATCCAATCAAATATAAAGATGAAACATCAAACAACATTTATTTTGTGAAAGTTTTTAATGCATCAGATTAACACAATAAGCAAACTGGGTTACCTAAGAAGATCAGTTTTAGGTTTTGATGTTTTTATGCCCCATTTATGGGCATTATGTTTTCTGGTCTGTGCATCCGTCTGTTCGTTCCTCTGTTTGTCCGTCCGTCTGTCCCATTTCAGGTTAAAGTTTTGGTTAAAGATTTGGTTAAAATTTTTGGTCTAGGTAGTTTTTGATGAAGTTGAAGTCCGATCAACTTGAAACTTAGCAAACATGTTGCCTATGATATGATCTTACTAATTCTAATGCCAAATTAGAGATTTTATCCTATTTTCACGGTCCACTGAACATAGAAAATGATAATGCGGATGGGGCATCCATGTACTTGGGACACATTCTTGTTATATATATCTTTCTAATGTATTCTTTATTTTTATTTAGAGAAGAATTTTTCTGATCCTGATTCATGTTTTAACACCATACACCTTACATAAAGTGATAGACTGGTTTGAGAAATGGTTGAAATCACCAGTTCGCCATGATGAAATACCAGCTGAAACTAAACATTTTCTACTAAAATGTGTACCAGTTATAAGACAGACTGTTACCTTTCTCCATCGATGTCACCTGGCTTTGTTTTACTTCCAAGGAGTGTTTTATCACATAGCCAAAAGATTTTCGGGTGTCAACTATGTAAATATTATCTATATAAATTCTTACCTTCTTTTCATCCTATATTTGCTTCTTTTAAAGATCAAAGTTGATTCTATTTCTATTGCATTTTTGTACTGAATAACTTTCAGTCCTGTATATATGGTAGTGCGTAATGGAAATGAAGCGTGTTAACATGGTTAAGTGTCAGATACTACACCGTGCTAATGGCTGTAAAACTGAGAAAAGAATGGAATACATGATCCCTTTTTTTTTTATCTCATCCCTGTGGTATGATCATCTGATTTTAAGGATTTCAAAAAGTTGTCATTAAGAAGTAAAAGATAAAATCTTGTAGATTAATACATATCTCTTCCAAAGCAGACACATTTTTTCTACAGAACTTATCCAGTAGACACATTTTAACTAAATCTCTCTCTATTACAGGTGAAATACAGTCTTCATAAACAGCAGACAGGACCTAATGTCCTCACTCAAAGCTTTAAAATCTTAGGAGTTTTGTCATTTGCTCAACTGGTCGGCAGTATAGGAATCCATGCCTACAATGCTTATATAAACAAAGATAAAATTGTTAAAAGTTTTAGAAGGGAGACAACTCCTGAGCTGGATGATAGGTAATTGGTACTTTTTGTAACAAAAGGAACCTCTGTTCTTAATCTCCACAATACTAATAGGTACACAGAAGAATGGTTTGTAAGATTCTGTTCAGCCAAGATCACTCTAAGCCATGCTATCATTACATTACAGGATAGCAGACACCTAAATTATAAAAATATTCAACAATACCCTACCATTACATCATTGGGAGTTTCTAAAAGCAACCTTGGAGTTTTGAACTGCTGATATAGAATTCATGCCATCCTAACCATATTTTTTCCCCTAAAGGTGCATTGTTCCATTGGCAATTTTTTCACATGTCTTTATTTTATACTGTTGCATAAGTATTGAAATTATCTGTTAAGAAACATTTCAGATCTTAGTGTTAGTCATCTGCTTCTGAAAATGGCCTTCATAACAGACACCAAATATCTTGTTTCTGGAAATGGCCTTCATAACAGACACCAAATATCTTGAAAGCTGAAAATTAAAAAATTGTTTAAATCCAAAGAAACTTAAGTAAAAACCAACCTTACAGTTCTTTATGTCTAAATTTACATTTTTAACATGTTTGTTATTTTCAGTGAAGTGTCCAGTCCAGCTCTGAAATGTGCTTTATGTCTAGAGAAAAGACAAAGTACAACATCAACACCATGTGGTCACCTGTTCTGTTGGAACTGTATACATGAATGGTGTCAAAATAAGGTATGTGTTCTAAATATAACTTATTAAAACATTGGAGGTCTTAGGGATGACTTTTTAAAGAGGCTCTAGTTACAAGTTCTGTCATTCTATCGCAATTTGGAAGTTATAATTGGTGAAAAATGCCAAATTGGTCAAAAATTGAAGGGTGTTAGCTATTGTAACAATTCAATTGAAGATTTCAATCATTTTAGAATATTGGTCAGGGGTGTGGAAATGCTATGCCCGACTCGCCCGACTCGTACATTTGAACAACCGGACAAGTAATTATTTTTGTCTTGGTTGCCCGTGGACAAGTAAAAAAATATACAACACTTGTACAAGACAAAGTTCAAATGCAACAAAAACATAAAATTAATTTCAAAACGTATAAAGATGTTTAATTTATGTAAAAGAAACCAATCTTCAGCAACTAAAAACATCGATGTTCATGACGATAAATATTATATGATACTGGAAATAGATTGAATAATAAATTTTAAAAAGTATGCGAACCAGAGTCGCGTAACATTGCATTGGCTTTGTTCATTGACCCTGGATCGTCGATTAAGTTTTATCCATCATTTACCGGTTGTGTCATTTCCTTAAATTTTGTATCGAGATTCAGATTGACAAATACTTAATAAAAAGCTGGACAAGCAAGACAAAAAGAATCATGAGTCGAGTAGAAAACCTTAAATGCAAACGGAGGACACACAGTATTTAAAAAAAAAGGAAAGGGAAGCGAGAATCACTGTCCTCTGCTCAAATTTAGTTTATTATGTACCTATTGGCTACAATTTTTATTCCAAAACTGCTGCAGAATGGTCCTTTACATGTCATTTCATTGGTTGGTTTGCTATTAGGTTTCTGTCCCACTGATGTTAACCCATTTCTTACTTTCCTAATTTTTTACACATATAAACAAATGGATTTCATTCGTTTGTGATGCACAATAGTGCTAAGTAAGAATCATATATTAGCTAACAAGAAATACTTCAATATTTATTGGGATCATCAGGGCAAGTAAATTTTTTTCCGGACAAGTAAAATTTTTAGTTTTACTTGCCCAGGGACAAGTGCTCACAACAAATATTTCCACACCCCTGTTGGTTTGCAAGGTCTCAAATACAATTTATAGATCATTTACTCAATTGAAAGTTCTCAAACCAAATATGGTAAAGATTCAGAGAATTGAAAAAAACTATTGGTTTACTTTAAACACAAAGAACAGTGACACATGGATGTGTTATAATTACCTATGGATGGCTTAGAAGGGAGGCAGAAATAAGAAAACTCAAAGTTGCTTAGTTTTATGTTGCTGGTCATTGGCAATCATAATACATAATCTTATTTTTATAATTTTGATTTCTGATTTTTTAATGCCGCCTTTAAGCATCGTTTTGGGGTTTTTTGGTGGTGGCCAGTTTTTATTGGTGGAGGAAGTTGAAGTGCCCAGAGAAAACCACTGACCTTCAAATAGAAAACTGACAATCCTAGTCAATTAAGTTTGGAGTACAGTGCACCTGCAACTCATAACCTCAGGTTGACTGGCTAGTGATTACTGTAGTAACTACTTAGACCACTCTACCACCAACTCACAACCTCAGCGTTGACTGGCTAGTGATTACTGTAGTAACTACTTAGACCACTCTACCACCAACTCATAACCTCAGTGTTGACTGGCTAGTGATTACTGTAGTAACTACTTAGACCACTCTACCACCAACTCATAACCTCAGGGTTGACTGGCTAGTGATTACTGTAGTAACTACTTAGACCACTCTACCACCAACTCACAACCTCAGTGTTGACTGGCTAGTGATTACTGTAGTAACTACTTAGACCACTCTACCACCAACTCATAACCTCAGGGTTGACTGGCTAGTGATTACTGTAGTAACTACTTAGACCACTCTACCACCAACTCATAACCTCAGTGTTGACTGGCTAGTGATTACTGTAGTAACTACTTAGACCACTTTACCACCAACTCATAACCTCAGGGTTGACTGGCTAGTGATTACTGTAGTAACTACTTAGACCACTCTACCACCAACTCATAACCTCAGGGTTGACTGGCTAGTGATTACTGTAGTAACTACTTAGACCACTCTACCACCAACTCACAACCTCAGGGTTGACTGGCTAGTGATTACTGTAGTAACTACTTAGACCACTCTACCACCAACTCATAACCTCAGGGTTGACTGGCTAGTGATTACTGTAGTAACTACTTAGACCACTCTACCACCAACTCATAACCTCAGTGTTGACTGGCTAGTGATTACTGTAGTAACTACTTAGACCACTCTACCACCAACTCCTAACCTCAGTGTTGACTGGCTAGTGATTACTGTAGTAACTACTTAGACCACTCTACCACCAACTCCTAACCTCAGGGTTGACTGGCTAGTGATTACTGTAGTAACTACTTAGACCACTCTACCACCAACTCATAACCTCAGGGTTGACTGGCTAGTGATTACTGTAGTAACTACTTAGACCACTCTACCACCAACTCATAACCTCAGGGTTGACTGGCTAGTGATTACTGTAGTAACTACTTAGACCACTCTACCACCAACTCATAACCTCAGTGTTGACTGGCTAGTGATTACTGTAGTAACTACTTAGACCACTCTACCACCAACTCATAACCTCAGGGTTGACTGGCTAGTGATTACTGTAGTAACTACTTAGACCACTCTACCACCAACTCATAACCTCAGGGTTGACTGGCTAGTGATTACTGTAGTAACTACTTAGACCACTCTACCACCAACTCATAACCTCAGGGTTGACTGGCTAGTGATTACTGTAGTAACTGCTTAGACCACTCTACCACCAACTCACAACCTCAGTGTTGACTGGCTAGTGATTACTGTAGTAACTGCTTAGACCACTCTACCACCAACTCACAACCTCAGGGTTGACTGGCTAGTGATTACTGTAGTAACTACTTAGACCACTCTACCACCAACTCATAACCTCAGGGTTGACTGGCTAGTGATTACTGTAGTAACTACTTAGACCACTCTACCACCAACTCATAACCTCAGTGTTGACTGACTAGTGATTACTGTAGTAACTACTTAGACCACTCTACCAACAACTCATAACCTCAGTGTTGACTGGCTAGTGATTACTGTAGTAACTACTTAGACCACTCTACCACCAACTCACAACCTCAGTGTTGTCTGGCTAGTGATTACTGTAGTAACTACTTAGACCACTCTACCACCAACTCATAACCTCAGGGTTGACTGGCTAGTGATTACTGTAGTATCTACTTAGACCACTCTACCACCAACTCACAACTTCAGTGTTGACTGGCTAGTGATTACTGTAGTAACTACTTAGACCACTCTACCACCAACTCATAACCTCAGGGTTGACTGACTAGTGATTACTGTAGTAACTACTTAGACCACTCTACCACCAACTCATAACCTCAGGGTTGACTGGCTAGTGATTACTGTAGTAACTACTTAGACCACTCTACCACCAACTCATAACCTCAGTGTTGACTGACTAGTGATTACTGTAGTAACTACTTAGACCACTCTACCACCAACTCACAACCTCAGTGTTGTCTGGCTAGTGATTACTGTAGTAACTACTTAGACCACTCTACCACCAACTCATAACCTCAGGGTTGACTGGCTAGTGATTACTGTAGTAACTACTTAGACCACTCTACCACCAACTCACAACCTCAGGGTTGACTGGCTAGTGATTACTGTAGTAACTACTTAGACCACTCTACCACCAACTCATAACCTCAGTGTTGACTGGCTAGTGATTACTGTAGTAACTACTTAGACCACTCTACCACCAACTCATAACCTCAGGGTTGACTGGCTAGTGATTACTGTAGTAACTACTTAGACCACTCTACCACCAACTCACAACCTCAGGGTTGACTGGCTAGTGATTACTGTAGTAACTACTTAGACCACTCTACCACCAACTCATAACCTCAGGGTTGACTGGCTAGTGATTACTGTAGTAACTACTTAGACCACTCTACCACCAACTCATAACCTCAGGGTTGACTGGCTAGTGATTACTGTAGTAACTACTTAGACCACTCTACCACCAACTCATAACCTCAGGGTTGACTGACTAGTGATTACAGTAGTAACTACTTAGACCACTCTACCACCAACTCATAACCTCAGGGTTGACTGACTAGTGATTACTGTAGTAACTACTTAGACCACTCTACCACCAACTCATAACCTCAGTGTTGACTGGCTAGTGATTACTGTAGTAACTACTTAGACCACTCTACCACCAACTCACAACCTCAGGGTTGACTGGCTAGTGATTACTGTAGTAACTACTTAGACCACTCTACCACCAACTCACAACCTCAGGGTTGACTGGCTAGTGATTACTGTAGTAACTACTTAGACCACTCTACCACCAACTCACAACCTCAGGGTTGACTGGCTAGTGATTACTGTAGTAACTACTTAGACCACTCTACCACCAACTCATAACCTCAGGGTTGACTGGCTAGTGATTACTGTAGTAACTACTTAGACCACTCTACCACCAACTCACAACCTCAGGGTTGACTGGCTAGTGATTACTGTAGTAACTACTTAGACCACTCTACCACCAACTCACAACCTCAGGGTTGACTGGCTAGTGATTACTGTAGTAACTACTTAGACCACTCTACCAACAACTCACAACCTCAGGGTTGACTGGCTAGTGATTACTGTAGTAACTACTTAGACCACTCTACCACCAACTCATAACCTCAGGGTTGAATGGCTAGTGATTACTGTAGTAACTACTTAGACCACTCTACCACCAACTCATAACCTCAGGGTTGACTGGCTAGTGATTACTGTAGTAACTACTTAGACCACTCTACCACCAACTCATAACCTCAGGGTTGACTGGCTAGTGATTACTGTAGTAACTACTTAGACCACTCTACCACCAACTCACAACCTCAGGGTTGACTGGCTAATGATTACTGTAGTAACTACTTAGACCACTCTACCACCAATTCATAACCTCAGGGTTGACTGGCTAGTGATTACTGTAGTAACTACTTAGACCACTCTACCACCAACTCATAACCTCAGTGTTGACTGACTAGTGATTACTGTAGTAACTACTTAGACCACTCTACCACCAACTCACAACCTCAGGGTTGACTGGCTAGTGATTACTGTAGTAACTACTTAGACCACTCTACCACCAACTCACAACCTCAGGGTTGACTGGCTAGTGATTACTGTAGTAACTACTTAGACCACTCTACCACCAACTCATAACCTCAGGGTTGACTGGCTAGTGATTACTGTAGTAACTACTTAGACCACTCTACCACCAACTCATAACCTCAGGGTTGACTGGCTAGTGATTACAGTAGTAACTACTTAGACCACTCTACCACCAACTCATAACCTCAGGGTTGAATGGCTAGTGATTACAGTAGTAACTACTTAGACCACTCTACCACCAACTCATAACCTCAGGGTTGACTGGCTAGTGATTACAGTAGTAACTACTTAGACCACTCTACCACCAACTCACAACCTCAGTGTTGACTGGCTAGTGATTACTGTAGTAACTACTTAGACCACTCTACCACCAACTCACAACCTCAGTGTTGACTGGCTAGTGATTACTGTAGTATCTACTTAGACCACTCTACCACCAACTCATAACCTCAGGGTTGACTGGCTAGTGATTACTGTAGTAACTACTTAGACCACTCTACCACCAACTCATAACCTCAGGGTTGACTGGCTAGTGATTACTGTAGTAACTACTTAGACCACTCTACCACCAACTCATAACCTCAGGGTTGACTGGCTAGTGATTACTGTAGTAACTACTTAGACCACTCTACCACCAACTCACAACCTCAGTGTTGACTGGCTAGTGATTACAGTAGTAACTACTTAGACCACTCTACCACCAACTCACAACCTCAGTGTTGACTGGCTAGTGATTACTGTAGTAACTACTTAGACCACTCTACCACCAACTCATAACCTCAGTGTTGACTGGCTAGTGATTACTGTAGTATCTACTTAGACCACTCTACCACCAACTCATAACCTCAGGGTTGACTGGCTAGTGATTACTGTAGTAACTACTTAGACCACTCTACCACCAACTCATAACCTCAGGGTTGACTGGCTAGTGATTACTGTAGTAACTACTTAGACCACTCTACCACCAACTCATAACCTCAGGGTTGACTGGCTAGTGATTACTGTAGTAACTACTTAGACCACTCTACCACCAACTCATAACCTCAGGGTTGACTGGCTAGTGATTACTGTAGTAACTACTTAGACCACTCTACCACCAACTCATAACCTCAGGGTTGACTGGCTAGTGATTACTGTAGTAACTACTTAGACCACTCTACCACCAACTCATAACCTCAGTGTTGACTGGCTAGTGATTACTGTAGTAACTACTTAGACCACTCTACCACCAACTCATAACCTCAGTGTTGACTGGCTAGTGATTACTGTAGTAACTACTTAGACCACTCTACCACCAACTCATAACCTCAGGGTTGACTGGCTAGTGATTACTGTAGTAACTACTTAGACCACTCTACCACCAACTCATAACCTCAGTGTTGACTGGCTAGTGATTACTGTAGTAACTACTTAGACCACTCTACCACCAACTCATAACCTCAGGGTTGACTGGCTAGTGATTACTGTAGTAACTACTTAGACCACTCTACCAACAACTCATAACCTCAGGGTTGACTGGCTAGTGATTACTGTAGTAACTACTTAGACCACTCTACCACCAACTCACAACCTCAGGGTTGACTGGCTAGTGATTACTGTAGTAACTACTTAGACCACTCTACCACCAACTCACAACCTCAGGGTTGAATGGCTAGTGATTACTGTAGTAACTACTTAGACCACTCTACCACCAACTCATAACCTCAGTGTTGACTGACTAGTGATTACTGTAGTAACTACTTAGACCACTCTACCACCAACTCATAACCTCAGTGTTGACTGACTAGTGATTACTGTAGTAACTACTTAGACCACTCTACCACCAACTCATAACCTCAGTGTTGACTGACTAGTGATTACTGTAGTAACTACTTAGACCACTCTACCACCAACTCATAACCTCAGGGTTGACTGACTAGTGATTACAGTAGTAACTACTTAGACCACTCTACCACCAACTCATAACCTCAGGGTTGACTGACTAGTGATTACTGTAGTAACTACTTAGACCACTCTACCACCAACTCATAACCTCAGTGTTGACTGACTAGTGATTACTGTAGTAACTACATAGACCACTCTACCACCAACTCATAACCTCAGTGTTGACTGACTAGTGATTACTGTAGTAACTACATAGACCACTCTACCACCAACTCATAACCTCAGTGTTGACTGACTAGTGATTACTGTAGTAACTACTTAGACCACTCTACCACCAACTCATAACCTCAGTGTTGACTGACTAGTGATTACTGTAGTAACTACTTAGACCACTCTACCACCAACTCATAACCTCAGTGTTGACTGACTAGTGATTACTGTAGTAACTACTTAGACCACTCTACCACCAACTCATAACCTCAGGGTTGACTGGCTAGTGATTACTGTAGTAACTACTTAGACCACTCTACCACCAACTCATAACCTCAGGGTTGACTGGCTAGTGATTACTGTAGTAACTACTTAGACCACTCTACCACCAACTCATAACCTCAGGGTTGACTGGCTAGTGATTACAGTAGTAACTACTTAGACCACTCTACCACCAACTCATAACCTCAGGGTTGAATGGCTAGTGATTACAGTAGTAACTACTTAGACCACTCTACCACCAACTCATAACCTCAGGGTTGACTGGCTAGTGATTACAGTAGTAACTACTTAGACCACTCTACCACCAACTCACAACCTCAGTGTTGACTGGCTAGTGATTACTGTAGTAACTACTTAGACCACTCTACCACCAACTCACAACCTCAGTGTTGACTGGCTAGTGATTACTGTAGTATCTACTTAGACCACTCTACCACCAACTCACAACCTCAGGGTTGACTGGCTAGTGATTACTGTAGTAACTACTTAGACCACTCTACCACCAACTCATAACCTCAGGGTTGACTGGCTAGTGATTACTGTAGTAACTACTTAGACCACTCTACCACCAACTCATAACCTCAGGGTTGACTGGCTAGTGATTACTGTAGTAACTACTTAGACCACTCTACCACCAACTCATAACCTCAGGGTTGACTGGCTAGTGATTACTGTAGTAACTACTTAGACCACTCTACCACCAACTCATAACCTCAGGGTTGACTGGCTAGTGATTACTGTAGTAACTACTTAGACCACTCTACCACCAACTCATAACCTCAGGGTTGACTGGCTAGTGATTACTGTAGTAACTACTTAGACCACTCTACCACCAACTCATAACCTCAGGGTTGACTGGCTAGTGATTACTGTAGTAACTACTTAGACCACTCTACCACCAACTCATAACCTCAGGGTTGACTGGCTAGTGATTACTGTAGTAACTACTTAGACCACTCTACCACCAACTCATAACCTCAGGGTTGACTGGCTAGTGATTACTGTAGTAACTACTTAGACCACTCTACCACCAACTCATAACCTCAGGGTTGACTGGCTAGTGATTACTGTAGTAACTACTTAGACCACTCTACCACCAACTCATAACCTCAGGGTTGACTGGCTAGTGATTACTGTAGTAACTACTTAGACCACTCTACCACCAACTCATAACCTCAGGGTTGACTGGCTAGTGATTACTGTAGTAACTACTTAGACCACTCTACCACCAACTCATAACCTCAGGGTTGACTGGCTAGTGATTACTGTAGTAACTACTTAGACCACTCTACCACCAACTCATAACCTCAGGGTTGACTGGCTAGTGATTACTGTAGTAACTACTTAGACCACTCTACCACCAACTCATAACCTCAGGGTTGACTGGCTAGTGATTACTGTAGTAACTACTTAGACCACTCTACCACCAACTCATAACCTCAGGGTTGACTGGCTAGTGATTACTGTAGTAACTACTTAGACCACTCTACCACCAACTCATAACCTCAGGGTTGACTGGCTAGTGATTACTGTAGTAACTACTTAGACCACTCTACCACCAACTCACAACCTCAGGGTTGACTGGCTAGTGATTACTGTAGTAACTACTTAGACCACTCTACCACCAACTCACAACCTCAGGGTTGACTGGCTAGTGATTACTGTAGTAACTACTTAGACCACTCTACCACCAACTCACAACCTCAGGGTTGACTGGCTAGTGATTACTGTAGTAACTACTTAGACCACTCTACCACCAACTCACAACCTCAGGGTTGACTGGCTAGTGATTACTGTAGTAACTACTTAGACCACTCTACCACCAACTCATAACCTCAGGGTTGACTGGCTAGTGATTACTGTAGTAACTACTTAGACCACTCTACCACCAACTCATAACCTCAGGGTTGACTGGCTAGTGATTACTGTAGTAACTACTTAGACCACTCTACCACCAACTCATAACCTCAGGGTTGACTGGCTAGTGATTACTGTAGTAACTACTTAGACCACTCTACCACCAACTCACAACCTCAGGGTTGACTGGCTAGTGATTACTGTAGTAACTACTTAGACCACTCTACCACCAACTCACAACCTCAGGTTGACTGGCTAGTGATTACTGTAGTAACTACTTAGACCACTCTACCACCAACTCATAACCTCAGGGTTGAATGGCTAGTGATTACTGTAGTAACTACTTAGACCACTCTACCAACAACTCATAACCTCAGGGTTGAATGGCTAGTGATTACTGTAGTAACTACTTAGACCACTCTACCACCAACTCATAACCTCAGGGTTGACTGGCTAGTGATTACTGTAGTAACTACTTAGACCACTCTACCACCAACTCATAACCTCAGGGTTGACTGGCTAGTGATTACTGTAGTAACTACTTAGACCACTCTACCACCAACTCACAACCTCAGGGTTGACTGGCTAGTGATTACTGTAGTAACTACTTAGACCACTCTACCACCAACTCACAACCTCAGGTTGACTGGCTAGTGATTACTGTAGTAACTACTTAGACCACTCTACCACCAACTCATAACCTCAGGGTTGAATGGCTAGTGATTACTGTAGTAACTACTTAGACCACTCTACCAACAACTCATAACCTCAGGGTTGAATGGCTAGTGATTACTGTAGTAACTACTTAGACCACTCTACCACCAACTCATAACCTCAGGGTTGACTGGCTAGTGATTACTGTAGTAACTACTTAGACCACTCTACCACCAACTCATAACCTCAGGGTTGACTGGCTAGTGATTACTGTAGTAACTACTTAGACCACTCTACCACCAACTCATAACCTCAGGGTTGAATGGCTAGTGATTACTGTAGTAACTACTTAGACCACTCTACCAACAACTCATAACCTCAGGGTTGAATGGCTAGTGATTACTGTAGTAACTACTTAGACCACTCTACCACCAACTCACAACCTCAGTGTTGACTGGCTAGTGATTACTGTAGTAACTGCTTAGACCACTCTACCACCAACTCATAACCTCAGTGTTGACTGGCTAGTGATTACTGTAGTAACTACTTAGACCACTCTACCACCAACTCACAACCTCAGGGTTGACTGGCTAGTGATTACTGTAGTAACTACTTAGACCACTCTACCACCAACTCACAACCTCAGGGTTGACTGGCTAGTGATTACTGTAGTAACTACTTAGACCACTCTACCACCAACTCATAACCTCAGGGTTGACTGGCTAGTGATTACTGTAGTAACTACTTAGACCACTCTACCACCAACTCATAACCTCAGGGTTGACTGGCTAGTGATTACTGTAGTAACTACTTAGACCACTCTACCACCAACTCACAACCTCAGTGTTGACTGGCTAGTGATTACTGTAGTAACTACTTAGACCACTCTACCACCAACTCATAACCTCAGTGTTGACTGGCTAGTGATTACTGTAGTAACTACTTAGACCACTCTACCACCAACTCATAACCTCAGGGTTGACTGGCTAGTGATTACTGTAGTAACTACTTAGACCACTCTACCACCAACTCATAACCTCAGGGTTGACTGGCTAGTGATTACTGTAGTAACTACTTAGACCACTCTACCACCAACTCATAACCTCAGTGTTGACTGGCTAGTGATTACTGTAGTAACTACTTAGACCACTCTACCACCAACTCATAACCTCAGGGTTGACTGGCTAGTGATTACTGTAGTAACTACTTAGACCACTCTACCACCAACTCATAACCTCAGGGTTGACTGGCTAGTGATTACTGTAGTAACTACTTAGACCACTCTACCACCAACTCATAACCTCAGGGTTGAATGGCTAGTGATTACTGTAGTAACTACTTAGACCACTCTACCACCAACTCATAACCTCAGTGTTGACTGGCTAGTGATTACTGTAGTAACTACTTAGACCACTCTACCACCAACTCATAACCTCAGGGTTGACTGGCTAGTGATTACTGTAGTAACTACTTAGACCACTCTACCACCAACTCACAACCTCAGTGTTGACTGGCTAGTGATTACTGTAGTAACTACTTAGACCACTCTACCACCAACTCATAACCTCAGGGTTGACTGGCTAGTGATTACTGTAGTAACTACTTAGACCACTCTACCACCAACTCATAACCTCAGGGTTGACTGGCTAGTGATAACTGTAGTAACTACTTAGACCACTCTACCACCAACTCACAACCTCAGTGTTGACTGGCTAGTGATTACTGTAGTAACTACTTAGACCACTCTACCAACAACTCACAACCTCAGTGTTGACTGGCTAGTGATAACTGTAGTAACTACTTAGACCACTCTACCACCAACTCATAACCTCAGGGTTGAATGGCTAGTGATTACTGTAGTAACTACTTAGACCACTCTACCACCAACTCATAACCTCAGTGTTGACTGGCTAGTGATTACTGTAGTAACTACTTAGACCACTCTACCACCAACTCATAACCTCAGGGTTGAATGGCTAGTGATTACTGTAGTAACTACTTAGACCACTCTACCACCAACTCATAACCTCAGTGTTGACTGGCTAGTGATTACTGTAGTAACTACTTAGACCACTCTACCACCAACTCATAACCTCAGGGTTGAATGGCTAGTGATTACTGTAGTAACTACTTAGACCACTCTACCACCAACTCATAACCTCAGTGTTGACTGGCTAGTGATTACTGTAGTAACTACTTAGACCACTCTACCAACAACTCACAACCTCAGGGTTGACTGGCTAGTGATTACTGTAGTAACTGCTTAGACCACTCTACCACCAACTCATAACCTCAGTGTTGACTGGCTAGTGATTACAGTAGTAACTACTTAGACCACTCTACCACCAACTCACAACCTCAGTGTTGACTGACTAGTGATTACAGTAGTAACTACTTAGACCACTCTACCACCAACTCATAACCTCAGGGTTGACTGGCTAGTGATTACTGTAGTAACTACTTAGACCACTCTACCACCAACTCACAACCTCAGGGTTGACTGGCTAGTGATTACTGTAGTAACTACTTAGACCACTCTACCACCAACTCATAACCTCAGGGTTGACTGGCTAGTGATTACTGTAGTAACTACTTAGACCACTCTACCACCAACTCACAACCTCAGTGTTGACTGGCTAGTGATTACTGTAGTAACTACTTAGACCACTCTACCACCAACTCACAACCTCAGGGTTGACTGGCTAGTGATTACTGTAGTAACTACTTAGACCACTCTACCACCAACTCATAACCTCAGGGTTGACTGGCTAGTGATTACAGTAGTAACTACTTAGACCACTCTACCACCAACTCACAACCTCAGGGTTGACTGGCTAGTGATTACTGTAGTAACTACTTAGACCACTCTACCACCAACTCATAACCTCAGGGTTGACTGGCTAGTGATTACTGTAGTAACTACTTAGACCACTCTACCACCAACTCACAACCTCAGGGTTGAATGGCTAGTGATTACTGTAGTAACTACTTAGACCACTCTACCACCAACTCATAACCTCAGTGTTGACTGGCTAGTGATTACTGTAGTAACTACTTAGACCACTCTACCACCAACTCACAACCTCAGGGTTGACTGGCTAGTGATTACAGTAGTAACTACTTAGACCACTCTACCACCAACTCACAACCTCAGGGTTGACTGACTAGTGATTACAGTAGTAACTACTTAGACCACTCTACCACCAACTCACAACCTCAGGGTACCACCAACTCACAACCTCAGGGTTGACTGGCTAGTGATTACAGTAGTAACTACTTAGACCACTCTACCACCAACTCATAACCTCAGTGTTGACTGGCTAGTGATTACTGTAGTAACTACTTAGACCACTCTACCACCAACTCACAACCTCAGTGTTGACTGGCTAGTGATTACTGTAGTAACTACTTAGACTACTCTACCACCAACTCATAACCTCAGGGTTGACTGGCTAGTGATTACTGTAGTAACTACTTAGACCACTCTACCAACAACTCATAACCTCAGGGTTGACTGGCTAGTGATTACTGTAGTAACTACTTAGACCACTCTACCACCAACTCACAACCTCAGTGTTGACTGGCTAGTGATTACTGTAGTAACTACTTAGACTACTCTACCACCAACTCATAACCTCAGGGTTGAATGGCTAGTGATTACTGTAGTAACTACTTAGACCACTCTACCAACAAGGCCTCTTCTCCTTTAAATAAAGTAACCAATGTCTGTTTATGGATTTGTTTGTTTGTTTGTTGTTAGGCATAGTTCATGAAGATTTAGGTTCTAATCCAGATAATTCTCATTCAAGCTTGGTTTCAGCAAGTATTCCTACCATAAAGAAACATATATTGTATTATGGAGATACAATATTCTGTTTAATGGCAATTTATCAATATTAAGATGATATATTTATCCTAAGCACCTGTTCTTCATAAAAAACTATAATTATAAATAAACCGTCAATAGCATTTTAAGAAAAAGAAACAACATGTACTTATTACTCTCTCATTACTGTAACAGTTTTTTAATGCAACTAAAGGTATTTCAATATGATTCAACATTGTTGATGATTTAATGTAAATTATGTCTACTTTCTAATGAACTAAAGATCTGTTTTCCTTTATTTTCAGCCTGAATGTCCATTGTGTAGAGAGAAATTACAGCCCCAGTCTTTAGTGTTCCTTCACAACTTTGATCCACCAGGTTAACATATGTGGTTGTGATTCAAAATAACATCTTATAAACATGGTTGACATATGTTGTTATGTAGAACTTATGTTATCTAGATGGTTGACATATGTTGTTATGTAGAACTTATGTTATCTACATGGTTGACATATGTTGTTATGTAGAACTTATGTTATCTACATGGTTGACATATGTTGTTATGTAGAACTTATGTTATCTACATGGTTGACATATGGTTGTGTTTGACATATGTGCAATATAAACATTATCTGTACAAGAAAATTGATGCCAGCTTTTGTTATATGATTTTGTATTTTTTTACAAATAAAACCTGTATATTTGCATAATCTATTTGCTCATTATCATTTCATTTTCTGTTAATTAGTTGCTGGGCCTAATTATGATATTTGTAGCTGTGCAGGGGACATAGAAATAACTGGTGTCCTTCAGTCCAAGCGTCTTGTAATTGATCACACTTTGATATAATTCTTGCCAGATCTAAATATAATTTGTATCAAGATAAAAAAAGAAGATGTGGTATGATTGTCAATGAGACAACTCTTCACAAGAGACCAAAATAACACAGAAATTAACAACTATAGTTCACAGTACGGCCTTCAACAATGAGCAAAGCCCATACCGCATAGTAAGCTATAAAAGGCACTGAAACGACAATGTAAAACAATTCTAACAAGAAAACTAACGACCTAATTTATGTACATAAATTGAAGGAAAAACAAATATGTAACACATAAACAAACAACAACCACTGAATTACAGGCCCCTGACTTAGAACAGGCACATTCATACAGAATGTGGCGGTGTTAAATATGTTAGTGGGATCCCAACCTCCCCTTAACCTAGGACAGTGGTATAACAGTACAATATAGGAACGAACTATAAAAATCAGTTGAAAAAGGCTGAACTCATCAGATGGATAAAAATACAAGTGGACATGGACGAGTATTTGTACATCCTAACAACAAAAAGACACTAGGTACAAATCTGAGAGTAGGTTTGTTATAGCAATGTCTGTGCAGTTCTAAAATTAGTAAAGATTAACTTCTTTTAAAGAAGTTATGCCCCTTGGAATATCTGAAACTTTTATACTGTGAAAGTACTTTAATTCCTGGGTATCAATTTTTCCTGGTTTGAGAAATATTTACATGTTCGTGGGTTTTTAAATTCTGGATTTTAGTTTTCTAAAAAAAATAATTAGAAAATTGAAGCTTTAGAAACGAAGGTTACAAATTGTCTTCATTGAAAAAAATTGCAAAGTAAACATTGACCCTGAAAAATGGTAACGCGTAGTGACAACACTAATTAACCCAAGATAAAGTGATCAACAGATTTAAGACCATCAAAGGTCTTCATTAGGCCATAAAAATGTCATCTAAAGAAAACAGTAACAAAAACAAATGCTATAAACGTATCTTAATGTGAAATAATTCTTATCAAAATTAAGACCAGCATAAAATTATTATTTCCAATATGTAAGAGAATTTTGAGGATATAAAATGAAAACTTTATCATACAAGCATACCAATACCGGAAATCTGACTTTCATCGATCCAAAATATTTTTATGAGAATTAAAAGATCAAAAGTTGTACAGTTAATGTTCTGAAAGATTAAATGGGTATACTCCTGCATGAAATGTAGTTCATAGCGCGTTTTCCCTATGACTACTATATAGCATTTTCAGATTTGGCGTTATTCAACATATTCTCTAGATCATATCAGTAGTCAAACCTACATGGGATCTTTCTAGTCTTGATTTGGACAATGGTTGTTTTATTTCGTTGGACACTTAAATTCGTGGATAACGTCATCCACGAAAACCACAAAAATTGGTACCCCACGAATAAAAGTACTTTCACAGTATTACGAACCCCCAAAAAACTATTAACCTTATTGCTCTCTGACTGATAACATATGTCCATCCAAATTTGAATACTGTTCTTTTATCGTCCTTCCCTCTGCCTATATCACCCTGCTCTGTTGCTCCGTAATTCTTGTATCAAGACTTCAAAACAAGACCCGGCATTATCAGCGACGTCACAATGTGAGAGGAGAAGTTATCAGCGACGTCACAATGCAAGAGGAGCGTAAAACTGTGTTAGGGAGAAAGAAACGACCAGTAATAGAACGATAAAAAGATAATCGGGTTTTCTTCATATAGATATCGTAAAATATCAATGTATAGTAAACCCGATAATCTCTACTTATCAGGTTTGTTGTAGTGTGATACTTGTGATAGTGTTCTTATCGATTGTTATTAATAAATTTTTATGGATTCTGATGCTGACTTTGACATTTGTGTTGATGGTTTGTAATATAATGACATCCAGTTTCTTGCCTGTTCTGATATAGGTGCTGCCCTCTAGTTTTCTTGGTGATTATCTTTGGATTGCCGTCTTGTTTACATACTGTGGATTCATGTTGATTTGTGGGTTAACCATAAGATGTTCAATAAAGTGTCAATTATCTATAGGATTGTTTGCAGACCTTGGCCAACCATGAAAAAAAAACAACATGAATATACCAATTTTTCCCCAATCCATGTAAATAAATGAATCCACAGTATACCCCACATTTTCATTTCTACACAAATCTTTACAAACAGAACTTTCCTGACACTACTAAATAGGACAAATGGGATAATATTTTGAGTGTGTTCTTCAATCAACTTTCAGAAGTGCATGGGATATAAAAAATCCACTATTTTTCTTTGTTTTATATGTTCATGTCACAAAACACATTCTGGTATGACATACATTATAGATATTTTATGGGTAGATATTGTTATCAGACACCAAATGCAAAACCACTAAAATGTCCTATTTAGTAGTGTCAGGAAAGTTCTGTTTGTAAAGATTTGTATAGAAATGAAAATGTGAACACCTTACAGCTAAAAAATAAACAACTTTAAACAACTGTGATGTACTGCAGGGACTGAGAATGTGTATAAAATATTACAAATGTTACATTTAATGTACAGGGAAAATATGTTCCTTATAAAATTTGTCTGAAAATTAGACTCAGTTAACATACAATTTAGGAAATGATTTGTGGATCGTAATTTGATTGGTCATCAATTTTGTCATTTACAGTTTTTCTCAAAGTATTTTTAGGTTAAAGGAAATGTTTAAAAGAATATTAATAGGTATAACTCAAATAAAATTCCAGATTACAATTTTAAAAAAAATAATCCAGATTATCAGAAGGCCTCAACATTTAGTGCATTTTGTTCCTGTCATTTTTTTTTTAAAAGATGTTAGATGTTAATTTGAATTTTGAGTCGTCATATTATCATTTTAGCCTTTGTAGCCATGTTAATTTGAATTTTGAGTCGTCATATTATCATTTTAGCCTTTGTAGCCATTTCGATTTGTAGACAGAAGATCAGTCAATGCAAAAACAGAATGTGGAATATTTATTTTTCCAAACATATAACAAAAATATTAACAATAACAAGCACATATTAGGTCTGTATTACATGATAGAAAACCTCTGTTTTAATAACATTGTCTTCAGACATCTTTATAACAAACAAATACCATTACAACCCTGTGTAAACGAGATATACACTTTAGGGATTCTATCGTACTGAAGATTTACCAGGCGTTGGTTCACTGTTGTTTTTAAACAAGTCTACAATATAGCACTATTGATATTCTGCAGAGTATTTTTAACAATGGATTTCTTGGATGCACTAAAATATAAATTGATCTCAATGTTTTCCTCTCTTCTTCTTCTTTTTAGTTCCTGGTTTGTAATCTGAAGAAAAAAACTTACTTTATAAATACAAAATGAAACATACAGAAATTTCTAATTTATCATTACTTACAAAGAATATGCTTTCTATCTACTAAGGGATCATGATATAATGATTGCTTTGATTTTGGGAGTATATGGGTCATTATTGAGTCAAAAGGTAAGAAATCATTATTTTTTTTCGCAATTACTACCGGTAATTACATTAAGATAATCGACATGACCAATAACCCGTCTAGACCAGCGCCACTGCAAGCAGTCAATTGAGGTAACATACTGAAGCTTAACTGATAAGATTTCCCAAAATATGTCAAATTGGAATATCCACAGGTTATAAGTAACAGTTAACTTCAACAATATATTTATGTTACAAAATAACTGAATTTTAGTAGGGTCAACAAGCACTTACATACTCCGGTAATGCTTGATAGTAAAGAGAATCAAATACTCCTTCTTAAAATAAAGCTGATTTTCTTGAGAATATCTCTCAGAGAATTGATATAGACAACTCATAATTTATGCATTATCCAGTACATTTCCTATGTCACAATGCAGGGGGAGGGTTCCGGAGTTGAATTGCTTAGCTTAGGTTATCAAGTCACAGTGAGAACAGATTGTAACGTACAGTGTTAGGACTGGGGAAGTTTATTTATATTGTGTTGGTTTACTTAGCCTAGAATATAGCTAGTAAATATAAACAACCGATATGATGTATACCCCATATCTATTCTTGCAAAAACAATAGTACAAAAAATAATATATGACTTGCAGTAAGTACCTTTTGGTTCAAATGTAGCTGGTATTCTTCCTTTCTTGTGAAACCTTGTTTGTATAAAGTTAGTATCTATAGGTATCCATGGTATTTGGTGACTATCTTTTTCACCTCCCAATAATCCAAAGTGGTTCATATGAAGGTCATAGGTACTGGTACCCCTATAAACAAAGATAACATGAATTAATCCTAATAATCCAAAGTGGTTCATATGAAGGTCATAGGTACTGGTACCCCTATAAACAAAGATAACATGAATTAATCCCAATAATCCAAAGTGGTTCATATGAAGGTCATAGGTACTGGTACCCCTATAAACAAAGATAACATGAATTAATCCCAATAATCTAAAGTGTTTCATATGAAGGTCATAGGTACTGGTACCCCTATAAACAAAGATAACATGAATTAATCCCAATAATCCAAAGTGTTTCATATGAAGGTCATAGGTACTGGTACACCTATAAACAAAGATAACATGAATTAATCCCAATAATCCAAAGTGGTTCATATGAAGGTCATAGGTACTGGTACCCCTACAAACAAAGATAACATGAATTAATGGTCATAATCCAAAGTGATTCATATGAAGGTCATAGGTACTGGTACCCCTATAAACAAAGATAACATGAATTAATCCCAATAATCCAAAGTGGTTCATATGAAGGTCATAGGTACTGGTACCCCTACAAACAAAGATAACATGAATTAATGGTCATAATCCAAAGTGATTCATATGAAGGTCATAGGTACTGGTACCCCTATAAACAAAGATAACATGAATTAATCCCAATAATCCAAAGTGGTTCATATGAAGGTCATAGGTACTGGTACCCCTACAAACAAAGATAACATGAATTAATGGTCATAATCCAAAGTGATTCATATGAAGGTCATAGGTACTGGTACCCCTATAAACAAAGATAACATGAATTAATCCCAATAATCCAAAGTGGTTCATATGAAGGTCATAGGTACTGGTACCCCTACAAACAAAGATAACATGAATTAATGGTCATAATCCAAAGTGGTTCATATGAAGGTCATAGGTACTGGTACCCCTATAAACAAAGATAACATGAATTAATCCCAATAATCCAAAGTGTTTCATATGAAGGTCATAGGTACTGGTACCCCTATAAACAAAGATAACATGAATTAATCCCAATAATCCAAAGTGTTTCATATGAAGGTCATAGGTACTGGTACCCCTACAAACAAAGATAACATGAATTAATCCCAATAATCCAAAGTGGTTCATATGAAGGTCATAGGTACTGGTACCCCTACAAACAAAGATAACATGAATTAATCCCAATAATCCAAAGTGGTTCATATGAAGGTCATAGGTACTGGTACACCTATAAACAAAGATAACATGAATTAATGGTCATAATTTCCTTTATATTTAAAGAGTCTGAAAAGCAATAATTAGATAAAAATAAACAGCTGCGCCATGAGGGCATGATACGCCCGACGTCTTGTGTGGAAGTTTTATGCAATAATCATCAATAGTTTCTGAGAAAGTTTTAAGCTATAACCATTTATTGTTTTTGAGACACAGCGGGACATGTGAAACCCCCCCCCCCCCCCCCCCCACCCTGTGTTTTAAAAAAAAACAACTAAATATCACTAAAATAAAATTTTGAATCAAACCAAAAAGTATACAGATCTTTAGATTAATATAACAAAGAAGTGTGTACAGTTTCAAGCAATTTTTGAGATACGGCGTGACATGTAAAATAAAAAAAACATCCCCTTTTTTACAAAATACTCAATAACTCAAAAATAAAATTTTGAGTCATCACCAAAAAGTATACAGATCTTTACAGAATTATCATAGATTATTTGTTTTGTCACAAGGACGTTATGACCGTCTAGCCAATTTAGCAGGAAGTGGAGGGGCCTCAGACTTAAAAAATGCTGAAATATTAGATCCAGCTTTTGTTTGCTGTAACTCAAAAAGTATAAATCTTATTTTCACCAAAAAATATACAGATCATTTGACCATTATAAGAAACAAATATATTAATTTTCATGAAATTTGGATAAGTCTTTCTCAAGATACAGTGTGACATGTTTATACCTGACAGACGGACAGACACCGGACATTTGTATACCATAATACGTCCAATCAAAATTTTGCCAGGCGTATAATAATGCATTTCTTTTTTCTTTTGTTATTTTTATCTGTTGTTTGGACATAACTGTTGATTTTTTCTCATGCTTAACTTTCTGATTCCTTCATTCTTCAAGATAATATGTGACTGATCAACAGTTATCTCATTCAATGAGTGTGCTAATAATATGGATGTGGAGACCAATGGACAAATAGTATATGTACCCTGCTCCATTTTGCTGCAGAGGACAAAAAGGAGAAAGCTAAAAATGAAGTAAATCCTACTTTTATGTATAACCTACCTTTTATGATTGTCTGTTGCATTTTTGATCTGACATTCAGATGATCCAGGAGTATGATGTAACAGGTACTGACCAGGTGAACATCTGTAAAAAAATTATATGAAGGTGATACACAGTTGAGCAGTTTTGTGCTGGATTTAAAACCTGTAGTGTATGGTTCAAAACTAAATTACTTCAAGTTCTCTTTTATACACCATTGAAAATGAACAAGGGAGATAATTTAGTTCTTTCTATCAGATTTAGAGATTCTTTTACGTGATTTTCTGATTTGTTGTTTCATTCACATGTGAGCAAACACAATTTTCACATAATCTTGTAGATTAATATAAGTTTTATTTTTCTCTATCTGCAAAATTTGCCAAAATATATTGCTCGTCAGTAGATGATTCCCACCAAGTATATTTTACATTTGGCTAGTGGTTTTAAAAAGGAGATGACAGTATTATTTACCACATGGTTTGAATGGAAATTAATTCCACCAAAGCTACCATGTTTGCCACCTAACAAGATTAAAAAGGGTTTGCTTGTTGAGGATTACCCAATTAACAATCGCGTAAAGTCGTAAAGTAAAAAACGTCTTGCTTTGTAGTTTCAGGGAAGAGTATTAAGTTTCTCTTTCTTTACATTAATGTAAACCATGCTATTTCAGACAAGAGTGCACACGCTAAAATGTCTCACCTTCTATACTTATCATTGATATTATGTTGATAGTACTAAGTATAAAGCTAAGCTATATTACAACTGTCACCTTAACTTAACATTAACCAAGATAACTAAACAAAGACCAATGAACCTTGAAAATGAGGTCAAGGTCAAATGAACCATGCCAGGCAGACATGTACAGCTAACAATGCTTCTATACAACATATTTAGTTGACCCATTACTTATAGTTTAAGAAAAATAGACCAAAACACAAAAACTTAACACTGTGCAATGAACCGTGAAAATGAGGTCACGGTCAAATAAAACCTGCGCGACTGACATAAAGATCATAAAATATTTCCATACACCAAATATAGTTGACCTATGGCATATAGTATTAGATAAAAAGACCAAAACTCAAAAACTTAACTTTGATCACTGAACCATGAAAATGAGGTCAAGGTCACATGACATCTGCCCCCTAGACATGTACACCTTACAATCATTCCATACAACAAATATAGTAGACCTATTGCATATACTATGAGAAAAACAGACCAAAATATAAAAATTTAACTATAACCACTGAACCATGAAAATGAGGTCAAGGTCAGATGACACCTACCAGTTGGACATGTACACCTGACAGTCCTTCCATACACCGAATATACTAGCCCTATTGCTTATAGTATCTGAGATATGGACTTGACCACCAAAACTTAACCTTGTTCACTGATCCATGAAAATGAGGTCGAGGTCAAGTGAAAACTGTCTGACAGACATGAGGACCTTGCAAGGTACGCACATATCAAATATAGTTATCCTATTACTTATAATAAGAGAGAATTCAACATTCAAGTGGTCACTGAACCATGAAAATGAGGTCAAGGACATTGGACCTGTGACAGACAGAAACTTCGTAACATGAAGCATCTATATACAAAGTATGAAGCATCCAGGTCTTCCACCTTCTAAAATATAAAGCTTTTAAGAAGTGAGCTAACGCCGCCGCTGCCGGATCACTAACCCTATGTCGAGCTTTCTGCAACAAAAGTTGCAGGCTGGACAACAATGAATAATACTTACTGATGAAGTCTATGGAACACATTGGCTAACATCTGAAATCCATTGGCGGGACTGAAAAAAATGATGAAGAAATTCTTAACAATTTTAAAATTAAAACACATGTAGCTGTCATTTCTTCCTTATTAAACTCAAGGTGACATGGAGGTTATCAGTTGAGGTGCACTGGTATTCAAATGTTAAACAATTCTGTCAGTAATATGAAAATAATCTATTACACTTGAAATCAAATATAATCAGATAATAAACAGATCTTTTTTGAAAGTCAATTACTTTTAAAGTAACTTACTTAAAACCATGAGAAATTGTTGACATTTTACTTAATTCTTCTTCCTTCATAGAGACAATATCTGATTGCAAAGGATTGACTCTGGCTGAAATAGAATAAAAAGTCAGTTCAGATTAATTTAGTTTCACTCTAAACAACATGTGTTAATCTACATACTGTGAATTCAAGAACTATTGCAGGGTTTTTATTCATGGAGATAATGCAAGTGGATGAGTACTGCAATAATAAGAATCTGTATTAAGAATTTGATGACTATATCTGTATGCTTATTTTCCTGAAATCGTGATAAATAAATTTGCATTTTTGTCATCTTTAAAAAAAAAAATGCCAAACTAATTGCAATATTAGATTATGTCGAAAACTTAATAATTAAATCTGAAAATGTGAAACATAACGTTTTGTCGACAAAGAAAAGATTCAGATTTAAAGAAATACTGTCAAACTTTATGTGCTCCGACATCACGAAAGAGGCTAAACATATGGTTATTCGTCAAATTGAACTGTGCAGAGAACAGCAAGAAGACATTGATACGGTCTACGAAGAATTATGCAAACTTGTTAAAAAAGAAATGGAAGAAACAATACCATATCATGAGGCGTCTAGAAAAACAAGAAAACATTTTAAACACGAAAAACCATTCTGGAATCAAGAATTAAGTGATTTATGGGTAACTATGCACAGTTGCGAAAAACAATTTAGGAAATCTAGAACCAGTAAAGCGAAACGTGAGACACGGGACAAATTTGTTATGGCGTAAAAGAAATTCGATAAGCGTTTACGATTTCATGAACGGAAATATAAGCAGGATTTATCTTTACAAATAGAAACTCTGAATACAGAAGATTCGAAAAAATTTTGTGCAGAATTACAAAAACTTGGTCCTAAGAAGAGAATGCTATTCCGATGGAATGTGTTAATGACGATGGTTCTACGTCATTCGATGAGAAAACAGTGATAAACAAATGGGAATCCGATTTTAGAAATTTGTACATGAACATCAAGGACGATTACGATGATGAATTTTATGAAAACGCATAATGACATAAAAGACTTTTAGAAGATAATATGCTTGACCCGTTGTATATACCAAATGATATACTGAATCAGAACATTCATATAGACGAAATACAAAAAGTTGTTTTACATTTGAAAGAGAAAAAAGCTCCTGGAATAGATGGAATTTATAATGAAGTGCTTAAAAATGAACCAATTATTAAACTATTGCAGGTGTTGTTTCAGTTCTGTTTCGACACAGGAAAAGTTCCGTCGTTATGGAGGAAAGCAATAATTCGACCAATTCCGAAAGGTTCTGCTATTGACTTGAGAATTCCAATGAATTACAGAGGGATTAGTTTACTCTCGGTAATTGCGAAATGTTACAGTTCTACTTTAAATAACCGAGTGCAAAAATTTTTAGAAGACAACAGATTAATTGTTGATGAACAAAATGGTTTTAGAAGAGATAGGTCATGTGAGGATCATGTGTTTTCTTTGAATTGCCTTATTCAGGATAGGAAATCAACATTTGCTACCTTTGTGGACCTGCAAAAAGCATTTGATTATGTAGATAGGGATTTATTACAATACAAACTGCAATTAAACGGTATTGACGGAAACATGTATAATGCTATTTCTAGCTTATACATTGACACAGAATCATGTGTCTGCGTAAATGATCATCGTACAAATTGGTTCCAGTGTTCAAACGGGGTACGCCAAGGGGATAATTTATCGCCTACATTGTTCGCTTTATTTGTCAACGATTTAGCTACTGAAATAAAAGATCTAGAAACTGGAATACCTTTTGATAATGAGAAAATCATTCTTCTCTTATATGCTGACGACATTGTTATTCTAACAGAGAACGAAAATGATATGCAACGTTGCTTAGATGTGTTATACAGTTGGTGCCAACGATGGAGACTCAGTGTTAACTGTTCAAAATCAAATGTCATGCATTTTAGAAAACAGCGTGTCCCACGAAGCAACTTTAATTTCAAGATTGGACCAAACAGTTTACAATATGTAAGTCACTACAAATATCTTGGCATTATTTTCAATGATAAAATGGATTTTAGTATTGCCACCGAAACATTAGGTAAAGCTGGAGGACGGGCACTAGGAGGGATGATATCAAAGATTCACAATTTTAAGGACGTTGCATTTAAAACATTTGAAACCCTTTTCGAGTCGTGTGTTGTACCAGTCGATTATTGCGCAGATGTTTGGGGATATAAAACATACCACTCCATTGAATCTGTACAAAACCGTGCTATTAGATATTTTTTGGGATTACACAGATTTGCACCAGTAGTTTCTCTAAACAGTGAACTAGGATGGTTACAGCCAACTTTAAGACGGTGGATTTCTATGGTTAGAAGATGGAATCGGCTTGTTAAAATGGACAATGATAGACTAACGAAAAGCTTTTTCTTTGGAACTATAATAAATCGGGCCAGTGGAGCTCTCAGATGAAGGAAATTTTTCACAAAGTGGACATGGACAGTTGCTATGAATATGTAAATTTATGCAACATTGAACTTTTTAAAACAAAGATTATGGAATACTGTGAAAACGATTGGACTGGTAAAATCACTTCTCTACCCAAATTAAGGACTTACATTACTATTAAACAGAAGTACGAGACTGAACTTTACGTCAAAATGAACATTAAGAAACAGGAACGATCAGTTATGGCACAATTTCGCTGTGGTATTCTACCCTTACGCATTGAAACTGGACGATTTAGAAATGAGGCTCCTGATGAACGATTTTGCACTTTCTGCGATGACGGATCTGTTGAAGATGAAAAACATTTCTTGTTGTACTGTAAAGCTTACCATAATTTAAGACAATTATTATTTGAATCAGTGAACCTTGATAGACATTTTATTGATAATAGAACATTTGCTAATTTAATGACACTTCATCAAAGACAAACTGCTAAATATTTAAATTTATTTTTCTGTAAAAGAAAGGAACTTCTTTATAAGTAACAATCACATTGCGTAATGCAAATTTGAACATTAGGTTTAAAGTGACTTATAGGTCCAACGGGCCGGGTGTAAATTTATTTAACTATTGTATTCTTATTATGTAATATTATATATACTACACATGTCACTATAATAAATGATATACTTACTTACTTACTTTGCAAGCAATAATTTGTGAATTTACAGTACAATCGTTTGAATAAATCAAACATTCTAATAACACATTCTCCAAATGCTTTAAATACACACGTCACCTATGGCAAAATATGAATATATTGTATGCCAGCTAATTGGCAGCATCAAAATTTATTTGGGGTGTTCCAATCAATATTCCCATATGTAAATATGATACCACTGAACAATGATGTAATAATATTAGCATTCTACATGAAAATGCACCAATGTGAAAGTGAAAGTCATAATGACATGGAAACATTAATAAACTATGATAAAAAGAATTGTGTCGCACTGGAATAAAAATCATTCATGGGAGCTTGAACAAAGAATATCAATATAAATTCAAGTCTATGAATTATTTTTTAATTTAAGAGAATATTAGTTACATAGTGTGTTAGTGACCTAATACGATATATACGGGGTTAGTAAATTCCATATGGGGTGAGAGCGAAGCTCGAACCCCATATGGAATTTACTTACCCCGTATATATCGTATTAGGTTACTAGCACACTATGTAACGAATTTATCTTACCGACTATCTTTATTTGTTGAATCTCAACTAGAGTTGTCTCATTTACAATCATACCAGGTCTTTATATCAAAGTGTTCAAATCTACAACTTTAAGAATCTACTTTCATTGGTCTTATTGAAAGAGAAAAACAAATGTCAACATTAACAATTTAATATCAATAACCTTGATATAACAATATTAATTAAAACAAAATGTTCAATACATTTAGGCGACAAATAGTGTCGAAGTCAACATGCAACACATTTTTTGTGTACAAATTGAAAAATAAATGTTGATGTCAACATGACAAGTGTGATAATTTTCTCACAACTACTTGTTGATGGTAAGGTTGTGTATAACAGTAACATTGCCATAGAAGATCTGACTCTGAGGTTTTGTCGACTGCATGCATGTGGTTGTTTGTCTGTATTGGATGGGTTTCGGCCCATTGTCATCAAAGTCTCCTAAAATATCTCCAATGTCAATATCTTGTATTTGTTCCATAAATGACCCACTATCATCACTTTTGGATCTATTGCATGTATGGTTGGAAGCAATAACTGCTCTTTGCACAAGATTGTCAGATATAGTTTTACCCATTTTAATTTTCTCGTTAGTATCAACAGGCTGGTACGTTGTGAGTGACTGTACGGACTTGTGCCCAGTGACTGCCATTATTTGCGCAGATCCATACATGTTTTGTGATAAAACTGTGGCTCCAGTTGCTCGTATTGAGTGATTGGTATAAACAATAGACAACTTACACTTCTTACTGAGTTCTGACATAAATGTACTTAGTTTTTTTTCTCCTAGTGGCATATTACAATACCAGACATCAGCCTCTGTGGAAAAACTATCCAACGGTTTCTGCCATAAACGATCATTTGATGGATGTAATCTACGAATATAGTTCTCGTATGAGGCAACAGGACAATACACAGATCCTGAAATATAGAGTAATCATTTAGATATTTTCAGGTTTAACATCAACAACAAAGACGTACATGTAGATACTATATATAAAAAAGAAGATGTGGTATGATTGCCAATGAGACAACTGTCCACAAGAGACCAAAATGACACAGACATTAACAACGTTTAACTATAAGTGACAGGTCACCGTACAGCCTTCAACAATGGGTATATGTATTTCTTGTATTTACATTGATATATCAGACATGTAGAAGGTTCCGAAATGACACATGTAAATTTATTCAAATGAGAAATACATGTATGATATGCATTTTACTTACAGCAATAAACAACACAACAATAAATTACAGATTCCTGTTTTAGTCTATAATTAGATAATGATATTGCTACCTTTCATAACTATTTATAGTAATAAATGTACTTGTTGTTTTAAGTTTTTATATTTTCAGGAATATCATTGATTGTCATTCATGTCTGTGTGGCAATCGCCAATGTTGTATATTTGAAATAAAGTTAGTAATGCTGTTGTTTTTTATTTGGTCGCTTGTTATCTCTTTGACACATTCCCCATTTCCATTCTCAATTTTATCATATATTTTTTATACACAATTAGTATGGTGTAATGTTCTAATTATCTTTTTTTTCTCATCCTTTCAATTGTCTAATAACACCCCCCCCTTTATTGTCATACACTCACCTGGTGATTCTGGCATTACTCCAGAGACAAGCTCCTTATCCGATTCCCTATGGTTTTTAGTAAGTTCATCTTTTGCCTTAGTAACATATTTTAATCCTGTTTTAATGTCAGTTTTAATTGTGAAGGTACATTTGGTCATACTGTGCATATTTTCAATTCCTCTTCTGCAAAAATAAAGTCTGATGTCAAACTGAACTTTATTTGCCAGGCCAGTTGGAGTTGTAGATGAAAGATACATAGATGTATACAGTGTTTCACGATCAACTTCATTAATAACGGGGAAATGTTCAACGTCACCTAGTCCAAAACGTTTCGATTCTGCCAAGACGGCTTTAAAGTTTGCGTTACTGTCATTAAATGGAGAATCCTTCACAATATCAAACGTTTTACTGTGCGGAGGAGCCTTAAGATATCTGTTAATGCCATGCATGATGGACTCCAGTGACGATGCTTTGTATCGTTTACCATCCCCTTTCCGTAGGTCGACATAAAAATGACACAGAGTCTCATTCAGTCGGACACAATCAAATTTTTCAAACTCATCATCTTGTTGTTTCTCCTGAAGATAGTCCCGCAGTATATTAGCACACTTTCTGTTTGCTTTTAAGGTATTTTCCGCATTAATATTCAATCTTTTTGCATCAATTTCTTCATTTGTTGTGGTTGCGAAACGTTTCGAACCTCTCGTCGACGCCATCTTTACTATACAAAGGGACGTAACTCCACTACTAACCGTGTATGGAATAAGCCCCGCCCCCCTACTAACCTAATATTGAATATACACGGTTTGCACGCGGACGCTTTTAACCAATCATATTCATAGAAATGTATAGGAGGTAAGATAAAATAAAATATTATTAGTTACATAGTGTGCTAGTGACCTAATACGGTATATATGGGGTCAGTAAATTCCATATGGGGTGAGAGCGAAGCTCGAATCCCCATATGGAATTTACTGACCCCATATATACCATATTACGTCACTAGCACACTATGTAACGAATTTATCTTACCGACTATCTTAACGGGTGAAATTAATACTAGTGATTCTCAAATTGAGCAAGTCTTCAATACTGTGAGCACTAAGAAAATACTTCCATTGATCCTACAAAAACAGATGCCAAGAATAACGACTTGTAAGGTTTAAATGAATTTAATTCAATCTTAATCATCAATTTCTTCGTCTGTTGGAACTTTTAAGATTTATTCTCAGTACCGTTTTGTTTTTTATAAAGGGACATAACACCATTACTAACCGTGTATGAAATAAGCCCCGCCCCCTTCTTACCTAATAAGGAATATAAAGGGACGTAACTCCACTACTAACCGTGTATGAGACAAGCCCTGCCTCCCTACTAACCTAATATCAAATATACACGGTTTGCACGCGGACGCTTTTAACCAATCATATTCCTGGAAATGTATAGGAGGTAAGATAATTTGTCCTCTTATCACAATTTAAGGTGAGCAGAAATGTATACCTCTGATAATTTACAGTTGGGTCTGACATACCTCTGATTATTTTACAGTTTGGTCTGACATAAGCCGACGCCCAATCTTTGGATACCTCACTAACAGTCAGCTGTTCTATACCATAATTAGACTGGTACTCCATCTTAGGAGATACATGGATAAAAGATACCTAAATATATATATACATGTTCTTCATCTTTATATGAAATCAAAATTTTGTCAATAATCTAAAACCATGAGTAAAAAAGTTAAGGTCAAAATATGATGGCGACTAAGTGTAATTAAACTCATTTCATGTCTTTTTACAAATTCAGAAACTGAAACTGTTTTAATTAGTTGAACACCACTTAAGGGCTATTTAGAGACAGATCTTAGGTCATTCAGAGACAATTTAGCTAAATATTTAAAAAAATTAATACATCTTTTCAGTTTGAAATATGGAATTATCAACAATAAAGGGAGATACATGTATCTGTTTTGACAGGGATATTTCTTTATGTAATATATATATCCTTGTAAAAATCTTTCAAAGAATTGTTCTTTTAGTTTTAAGTGATGTCACACCTTGTTTTTTTTTATTCTGCTTGTTTTTTGTATTTTTTAAATGTTTGTTGGTTTTTGGTGATGGTATTCAGTGTTTAAATGATCTATTCTTATTTTTCAGAGTGTAGTCTTGAAATACAAATTGAATATTCCATCATTTAAGCTGTCAAGCTGGCAAACATCCATTATTACAGACGAGGTTAATAGTGTGACTGTCGTGACTTGTTAATATAGTGAACTTCTAACCTTCTGCTGTGTATCTTTATATAATCCATGGTACCCAGACCTGATCATAACATTGTATGCCCCTAGTGACCATAGATGATAAGTCACATTATGTCGAGCAGGAAATTTGAACTGGGAGAAGTACTCTTGTTGAGCTTGGTCTGCAAAAGAAAAAAAAAGGAATTCCCAAATGAATTAAAAAAGTATAAGCTTGACGAAAGTCTGCCATCTTGTCATAAAAGGTTAAATTTAACACAATTTAAAGCAGGAAGGATGAATACAGATAGAGAAGCTGATGTGGCAAAGAAAATCAGACTTCATAAACACATGGACCAACAAAGCACTAAACTTTAAGGGAAATAGTTCTGTGTATGGCAGTGTATGGAAGGGAATTCAAAAATTCCTGACTACCGTCTTTTGGTGTGTATAGTGCGCACCCCCTTTGTGGTTCAAGAAATGAGAGAAAAAAGTTTATTGGTCATATAATACTCCTAGACATTTTCGGAAAAGTTTCAGCTCCAAAATCTGCAAACAGGAAGTTTATCGGTAAACAGGAAGTTTTTTAAATGGACACCAATGTCGAGAGAATTCCGTACGGAATACATAATTTATATTTTTTTGCTTATACACTAGGGACTGCAACCATAATTTGTTGTTTTACATATATGTATTTTTTTTATTTTCTCTACTAAGAATAATTTGATAAACAGTGATATAAACAAACCTCTGTGATGTTTTGGATTAATCAACAGTCTTTCTTGTGCCTGCAGAATATTCTCTAAAGGATTAACACACTTCTGTCTTTCTTGTGCCTGCAGAATATTCTCTAAAGGATTGACAGACTTCTCTTGTCCTTTCTGGACTGTTGTTTTCTGTAATGTATTAGCTATCTTTACGTGGGTGTCCACTTTTTGTGGCTGGGTCTTCTCAACAATGGCTGGTTCTATAAATAGATAACAATCAGTAATTTATTCAGATATGTAGACCAATCAAAACCATAACGTTACTGCTTGTTTAACTCATTAACAAGTTTACAAGTTTGCAATCAGTTTGTAGAAATTATTGTGGAAATTTTGCACTGTTAAATATTTGTATTTTGCATTTCATTTTGATGTTTATTTATATGGTGGATTTTTCCATTTTGATACCATATTTATAGCTTATCCATTTTGATAGCATATTTATAGCCTATCCATTTTGACAGCATATTTATAGCCTATCCATTTTGACAGCATATTTATAGCCTATCCATTTTGATAGGATATTTATAGCCTATCCATTTTGACAGCCTATTTATAGCCTATCCATTTTGACAGCCTATTTTTAGCCTATCCATTTTGACAGCCTATTTATAGCCTATCCATTTTGACAGCCTATTTATAGCCTATCCATTTTGACAGCCTATTTATAGCCTATCCATTTTGACAGCCTATTTATAGCCTATCCATTTTGACAGCCTATTTATAGCCATTTATAGCCTATCCATTTTGACAGCATATTTATAGCCTATCATGGTTAGATATCCATTGGAATTTTTTATTTTTAATATTTAATGTATGATCTTTGTTTTTTTTACTCTAATCTTTACTCTAGTACTGTTAGATACCTGTTTTCTTTTTCTTTTAATATTCTTATCTTTATTCTAACATCAATCAATACCTGTTTCTTTTGACTTTCCTTTTTCTAAGTTGTCTTTTTTATGATTTATATTGATGTCATCTACTGTAGTTTGACCTTTGTCTTCATTTACATCTACACCATCTGTCGTGTTTGACTCAATAGTATTGGTATTTTCCTGATTAGCCACTGATTTTGTCACAGTAAGATTTGTAATGTCTTCCTGATTAGCCACTGATTTTCTCACAGTAAGATTTGTAATGTCTTCCTGATTAGCCACTGATTTTGTCACAGTAAGATTTGTAATGTCTTCCTGATTAGCCACTGATTTTGTCACTGTAAGATTTGTAATATCTTCCTCATTTGGTATTTGAGTGGTCTCCCCTTTATGTACTTCCATTTCAGAATCCTGCTTCTCACTCTTAGACAAATCTGTACTTTGAGTGTCCTCTGTGAAAAGTCAGTACATAATAATTAGCAGTGTATAACATAATTTTCAGCACAAGATATGCTAGTTATACACATATGTCCATAAAATGGAGATCCTACAAATAATATTGAAGATCTATAATGTGGATTCATTATTTTATGGGTAAACCACAATCTTTAGTGGCTAGTTGTGTCATTGGCAATCATCTCCTAACTTTATAGTGGTCTATTATATAAATTATAATTCCTTAAAAAATTCATTACATGTTAAATAATAAATACCTTGGACATATTTTCTTTTTTGAGGACGTCCTCTCTTCCGTTTTAATGGTTCATTTTTATCTGGAAACAAAGACAACAAATTATTAATCCAGAAGTACATAGTTGCAGTTTGACATTAAACATGTTTGGTTTTATCAAAAATATAATAACATAATCTTTGAAAATTGTTTATAAACTTTATTAGTATCATTTCATTTTTTATAAAATGACATGGTATAGACAATAGTCAAAGGTCTAATGTTGTCCACTAGATCGTATAGACAATAGTCAAAGGTCCAATGTTGTCCACTAGATGTTTGTATAGACAATAGTCAAAGGTCTAATGTTGTCCACTACATGGTATAGACAATAGTCAAAGGTCTAATGTTGTCCACTACATGGTATAGACAATAGTCAAAGGTCTAATGTTGTCCACTAGATCGTATAGACAATAGTCAAAGGTCCAATGTTGTCCACTAGATGTTTGTATAGACAATAGTCAAAGGTCTAATGTTGTCCACTACATGGTATAGACAATAGTCAAAGGTCTAATGTTGTCCACTACATGGTATAGACAATAGTCAAAGGTCTAATGTTGTCCACTACATGGTATAGACAATAGTCAAAGGTCTAATGTTGTCCACTACATGGTATAGACAATAGTCAAAGGTCAAATGTTGTCCACTAGATGGTATAGACAATAGTCAAAGGTCTAATGTTGTCCACTAGATGGTATAGACAATAGTCAAAGGTCTAATGTTGTCCACTACATGGTATAGACAATAGTCAAAGGTCTAATGTTGTCCACTACATGGTATAGACAATAGTCAAAGGTCTAATGTTGTCCACTACATGGTATAGACAATAGTCAAAGGTCAAATGTTGTCCACTAGATGGTATAGACAATAGTCAAAGGTCTAATGTTGTCCACTAGATGGTATAGACAATAGTCAAAGGTCTAATGTTGTACTACATGGTATAGACAATAGTCAAAGGTCTAATGTTGTCCACTACATGGTATAGACAATAGTCAAAGGTCTAATGTTGTCCACTAGATGGTATAGACAATAGTCAAAGGTCTAATGTTGTCCACTACATGGTATAGACAATAGTCAAAGGTCAAATGTTGTCCACTAGATGGTATAGACAATAGTCAAAGGTCTAATGTTGTCCACTACATGGTATAGACAATAGTCAAAGGTCTAATGTTGTCCACTACATGGTATAGACAATAGTCAAAGGTCTAATGTTGTTCACTAGATAGTATAGACAATAGTCAAAGGTCTAATGTTGTCCACTACATGGTATAGACAATAGTCAAAGGTCTAATGTTGTCCACTACGGCACTAGATGGTATAGACAATAGTCAAAGGTCTAATGTTGTCCACTGGATGGTATAGACAATAGTCAAAGGTCTAATGTTGTCCACTACATGGTATAGACAATAGTCAAAGGTCAAATGTTGTCCACTAGATGGTATAGACAATAGTCAAAGGTCTAATGTTGTCCACTAGATGGTATAGACAATAGTCAAAGGTCTAATGTTGTCCACTACATGGTATAGACAATAGTCAAAGGTCTAATGTTGTCCACTACATGGTATAGACAATAGTCAAAGGTCAAATGTTGTCCACTAGATGGTATAGACAATAGTCAAAGGTCTAATGTTGTCCACTACATGGTATAGACAATAGTCAAAGGTCTAATGTTGTCCACTACATGGTATAGACAATAGTCAAAGGTCTAATGTTGTTCACTAGATAGTATAGACAATAGTCAAAGGTCTAATGTTGTCCACTACATGGTATAGACAATAGTCAAAGGTCTAATGCTGTCCACTAGATGGTATAGACAATAGTCAAAGGTCTAATGTTGTCCACTAGATGGTATAGACAATAGTCAAAGGACAATAGTCAAAGGTCTAATGTTGTCCACTAGATGGTATAGACAATAGTCAAAGGACAATAGTCAAAGGTCTAATGTTGTCCACTAGATGGTATAGACAATAGTCAAAGGTCTAATGTTTTCCACTAGATGGTATAGACAATAGTCAAAGGTCTAATGTTGTCCACTAGATGGTATAGACAATAGTCAAAGGTCTAATGTTGTCCACTAGATGGTATAGACAATAGTCAAAGGACAATAGTCAAAGGTTTAATGTTGTCCACTAGATGGTATAGACAATAGTCAAAGGACAATAGTCAAAGGTCTAATGTTGTCCACTAGATGTTTGTATAGACAATAGTCAAAGGTCTAATGTTGTCCACTAGATGTTTGTATAGACAATAGTTAAAGGTCTAATGTTGTCCACTAGATGTTTGTATAGACAATAGTCAAAGGTCTAATGTTGTCCACTAGATGGTATAGACAATAGTCAAAGGTCTAATGTTGTTCACTAGATGTTTGTATAGACAATAGTCAAAGGTCTAATGTTGTCCACTATATGTTTGTATAGACAATAGTTAAAGGTCTAATGTTGTCCACTAGATGTTTGTATAGACAATAGTCAAAGGTCTAATGTTGTCCACTGGATGGTATAGACAATAGTCAAAGGTCTAATGTTGTCCACTGGATGGTATAGACAATAGTCAAAGGTCTAATGTTGTCCACTACATGGTATAGACAATAGTCAAAGGTCTAATGTTGTCCACTACATGATATAGACAATAGTCAAAGGTCTAATGTTGTCCACTACGGCACTAGATGGTATAGACAATAGTCAAAGGTCTAATGTTGTCCACTGGATGGTATAGACAATAGTCAAAGGTCTAATGTTGTCCACTAGATGTTTGTATAGACAATAGTCAAAGGTCTAATGTTGTCCACTAGATGTTTTTTGCTATAGGGTTTTCTTCATTTTTTGGAATGCAATCTCACTTATGTATTTAATGTTTTGAGACATCAGACTTAAGGATGTATTCTTCTGACGTTTCAGTCTCGTTGAAATCTCGTTCTGGAATTATTTCCAAAACATGTGATACAAGTGGAAAATATCAATGAATTTTAAAAATATTATAATCAAACATAACTCTGTGAAAAAATTGTGTATTTACAGTGAATAGTTTTTGAGTAATCAAGTTTTCAAATTTTACAACCAATCAAGTCAGTCTTTATAGCCAAAATTTTGAGAAAATGGGTGAGAGGTACAAAAAAAGATCATGTACATCCCATAAAACTTTTGTCTTTTGAATTTCTTAGATATGAATTTTTTCAATCATTTATAACGAAAAAGACGAAATAATATGCATTTTGTTCTTAAAACTGAGAAGAATCACAAATTTACAAAATTGACAGCATGGTTAATTTGACACAAACTAGAGGCTCTAAAGAGCCTGTGTCGCTCACCTTGGTATATGTGAATATTAAACAAAGGAAGCAGATGGATTCATGACAAAATTGTGTTTAGGTGATGGTGATGTGTTTGTACATCTTACTTTACTGAACATTCTTGCTCCTTACAATTATCTCTATCTATAATGATCTTGGCCCAGTAGTTTCAGTGGAAAATGTTAGTAAAAATTTACAAATTTTATGAAAATTGTTAAAAATTGACTATAAAGGACAATAACTCCTCAGGGGGTCAACTGACCATTTTTGTCATGTTTGACTTATCTTTAGGTTTTACTTTGCTGTACATTATTGCTGTTTACAGTTTATCTCTATCTATAATAATATTCAAGATAATAACAAAAAACGTCAAAATTTTCTTAAAATTACCAATTCAGGGGCAGCAACCCAACAACCGGTTGTCGGATCCATCTGAAAATTTCAGGGCAGATGGATCTTGACATGATAAACAATTTCACTCGTCAGATTTGCTCTAAATGCTTTGATTTTTGAGTTATAAGCCAAAAACTGCACTTTACCCCTTATCCTATATTTAGCCGTGGCAGCCATCTTGGTTGGATGGCCAGGTCACCGGACACATTTTTTAAACTACATACCCCAAAGATGATTGTGGCCAAGTTTGGATTAATTTAGCCCAGTAGTTTCAGAGGAGAAGATTTTTGTTAAAGATTACTAAGATTTACGAAAAATGGTTAAAAATTGACTATAAAAGGCAAAAACTCCTTAAGGGGTCAACTGACCATTTCGGTCATGTTGACTTATTTGTAAATCTTACTTTGCTGAACATTATTGCTGTTTACAGTTTATCTCTATCTATAATAATATTCAAGATAATAACCAAAAACAGCAAAATTTCCATAAAATTACCAATTCAGGGGCAGCAACCCATCAACGGGTTGTCCGATTCATCTGAAAATTTCTGGGCAGATAGATCTTGACCTGATAAACAATTTTACCCCATGTCAGATTTGCTCTAAATGCTTTGGTTTTTGAGTTATAAGCCAAAAACTGCATTTTACCCCTATGTTCTATTTTTAGCCATGGCGGCCATCTTGGTTGATAGGCGGGGTCACGCCACACATTTTTTAAACTAGATACCCCAATGATGATTGTGGCCAAGTTTGGTTTAATTTGGCCCAGCAGTTTCAGAGGAGAAGATTTTTGTAAAAGTTAACGACGACGGACGACGACGACGACGGACGCCGGACGCAAAGTGATGGGAAAAGCTCACTTGGCCCTTCGGGCCAGGTGAGCTAAAAAGCATCAAAATATGACAAAACTGTCTTATATTTACACCTACTTATAGTTTTTTTAAGTTAAATTTATTCAGATTGGTCCACTTCATCTTTCTTGAAAGTATGAAAAAAAGTTTAATTGTGGAACTGTGATTTTTTCACAATAATAGCCCAAAACTAGAGGCTCTAAAGAGCCTGTGTCGCTCACCTTGGTCTATGTGCATATTAAACAAAGGACACAAATGGATTCATGACAAAATTGTATTTTGGTGATGGTGATGTGTTTGAAGTTCTTACTTTACTGAAATATTTTGCTTCTTACAATTATATCTATCATGAACTTTGCCCATTAGTAACAGAGAACTATATTTGGTAAAAATTTACATAAATTTACCAAATTAATGAAAATTGTTAAAAATTGACTATAAAGGGCAATAACTCCTTAAGGGGTCAATTGACCATTTAGGTCATGTTGACTTATTTGTAGATCTTACTTTGCTGAACATTATTGCTGTTTACAGTTTATCGCTATCTATAATAGTATTCAAGATAACCAAAAACGGCAAAATTTCTTTAAAAATTACCAATTGGAGGGCAGCAACCCAACAACCAGTTGTCCAATTCATCTGAAAAATTCAGGGCAGATAGATATTGACTTGATTAACAATTTAACTTCTTGTCAGATTTGCTCTAGATGCTTTGGTTTCATAGTTATAAGCCAAAAACTGCATTTTACCCCTATGTTCTATTTTTAGCCGTGGCGGCCATCTTGGTTGAATGGCCAGGTCATCGGACACATTTTTCAAACTAGATACCCCAAAGATGATTGTGGCCTAGTAGTTTCAGTGGAGATTTTGTAAAAGATTACTTAGATTTATGAAAAATGGTTAAAGATTGACTATAAAGGGCAATAACTCCTAAAGGGGTCAACTGACCATTTTGGTCATGTTGACTTATTTGTAGATCTTACTTTGCTGAACATTATTGCTGTTTACAATTTATCTCTATCTATAATAATATTCAAGATAATAACCAAAAACAGCAAAATTTCCTCAAAATTACCAATTCAGGGGCAGCAACCCAACAACCGATCGACCGATTCATCTGAAAATTTCAGGGCAGATAGATCTTGACCTGATAAACATTTTTATCCCATGTCAGATTTCCTCAAAATGCTTTGGTTTTTGAGTTATAAGCCAAAAACTGCATTTTACCCCTATGTTCTATTTTTAGCGGTGGCGGCCATCTTGGTTTGTTGACCAGGTCACGCCACACATTTTTTAAACTAGATACCCCAAAGATGATTGTGGCCAAGTTTGGTTTAATTTGGCCCAGTAGTTTCAGAGGAGAAGATTTTTGTAAAAGATTACTTTAATTTACGAAAAATGGTTAAAAATTGACTATAAAGGGCAATAACTCCTAAACGGGTCAACTGACCATTTTGGTCATGTTGACTTATTTGTAGATCTTACTTTGCTGAACATTATTGCTGTTTACAGTTTATCTCTATCTATAATAATATTCAAGATAGTAACCAAAAACAGCAAAATTTCCTCAAAATTACCAATTCAGGGGCAGCAACCCAACAACCAATTGACCGATTCATCTGAAAATTTTAGGGCAGATAGATCTTGACCTAATAAACATTTTTATCCCATGTCAGATTTCCTCAAAATGCTTTGGTTTTTGAGTTATAAGCCAAAAACTGCATTTTACCCCTTTGTTCTATTTTTAGCCGTGGCGGCCATCTTGGTTGGTTGAGCAGGTCACGCCACACATTTTTTAAACTAGATACCCCAAAGATGATTGTGGCCAAGTTTGGATTAATTTGGCCCAGTAGTTTCAGAGGAGAAGATTTTTGTAAAAGATTACTTTAATTTACGAAAAATGGTTAAAAATTGACTATAAAGGGCAATAACTCCTAAACGGGTCAACTGACCATTTTGGTCATGTTGACTTATTTGTAGATCTTACTTTGCTGAACATTATTGCTGTTTACAGTTTATCTCTATCTATAATAATATTCAAGATAATAACCAAAAACAGCAAAATTTCCTCAAAATTACCAATTCAGGGGCAGCAACCCAACAACAGATTGACTGATTCATCTGAAAATTTCAGGGCAGATAGAACTTGACCTGATAAACATTTTTACCCCATGTCAGATTTTCTCTAAATGCTTTGGTTTTTGAGTTATAAGCCAAAAACTGCATTTTACCCCTATGTTCTATTTTTAGCCGTGGCGGCCATCTTGGTCGGTTGACCGGGTCACGCCACACATTTTTTAAACTAGATACCCCAATGATGATTGTGGCCAAGTTTGGTTTGATTTGGCCCAGTAGTTTCAGAGGAGAAGATTTTTGTAAAAGTTAACGACGACGGATGACGGACGACGGACGACGACGGACGACGGACGACGACGGACGACGACGGACGCCGGACGCAAAGTGATGGGAATAGCTCACTTGGCCCTTCGGGCCAGGTGAGCTAAAAAGGTAAAAATTGATGAATAATGGGAAAATCATCAAAATTGAATATTTTCAAAGAGCCGTACCAAAAAAAGTGTTTGGTTTCTCAGAGTTGTACATCCTTAATGTCTCCATTCTGAAAAGAAATGTGGCTAAACAACCAAACAGGTTTTAGAACAAAGAGTGAAAATGATGAAATGTCTCCACTGCTTTAATGATCCTTAAGATCAAGGTTTTGAAAATTCATATATATAATAATAAGGTCAGTTTCAGAGAAATGAAGCTAGCTAATGAACCACGAAAATGAGGTTAAGTTAAGATAACCCTAACCACATAGACATATGGTGGACAGCTGTTTTATTGGCAATCATACCACATCCCCCTTTTTTATTTGTACCCTTTACCATCATGGCATACGTCACGCTCTTTACACTTTTCTTTACCTGTATTATCTGTTTGCTTGTCTGTACTAGTTTCTTGTGATGTAGATTTTGACCTGGTAATCATAAAAATATATAATACTAAAAGATTTAATTAGCGGTCCAACGATTTACAGAAAAGAGCGACGATTTACAAAAAAGAACAGAAAAGAACCGAAAAGGACCGAAAAGAGCATACATATAATTAGTATTTAAAGTTAAAACAATGTATATATATATAAACCAATTGTTTTCCACTCGTAATAAAGGAATGTATAATTCAAATTTAGATTGTACATTTATAGGGATATGTAGACTTACAAAAAAAGTTAGATTTCCCTCTATTAAGGCATTTATAAATGTTTTTGAACAAAACTCAAAGTGTCATTTCCTTGTTTTAGAAGATAGAATTGTAAAATACTTTTGAAGAAAATTTCAATTCCTGCTACATGTAAACCTTGGCAAACTTTACGGTGTTCTTGATTCGTTTCAATTTCTTAATTCAATTTACGGTATATAAAATGATGGGCTACATGTGAATAAAAGGAGATTAATCAATAAAAAAAAATGCATCATTATCTACATATTATAAATTTTGTGCACTTTACAGTCATTTCATTTCGTGTTTCAGTAAATATAAATAAATGAAAAGCGCACCCGGTTTCGGTATATTAAATTGATAATTGTTTACTCTTTATATAGCGTATAGATGAAAGGGTGTGAAAAACGTTAATGACCTGTTGATTTTTATTAATTTTATCTTATAAACCACTTAAAAGTTAAAACAGATATGCAGATTAGCTAAACGATGTCAGATGGTGATAAATGTTGGCCTGTGCTACATGTATCTATAGAGAAATTTGTACATGGAGATAACGGGTACCAGTTTGCTTATATTTTGAAAGCCGAGTTTTGTTTCAATTTGTTTGTTTATTTGTACCTGTTTAGTTATTTTATCGTATATCTGTCGTAAACATGGTAAGGAGAGGGTGAAAATACTTTCATACATGTCATAAGACTGCAACAATTATTGTTTTTTTTCTGCATCAGATGAGACGACTTCTGTGTGCAGCAGTGTTAATGAAATTGGAGCCAAAATTAATGAATATGAATAAAACTGCCATTATTTGTGTTTTATTTACATTTTTAATAATAATTTTGTAATAAATGAAGAACAAAACCTTTCAAAATACTTTCAAAAGCTTGAAAAAAATCCAGGTTTTTTACATCAGGTATGTATTTATGCATACCCGTAATGTACCAACTTTGCTGGCCGTTACCATGGAAACGAGTCTGGTGACATACTATTTTTAACTCAAATTTTTATAGAGGCCATTGCATGGTATATGTATGCAAATTTTAAGAAAAATTCAATGGGGGAAAAAAATTGCTATATCTGTAGGGTGTTTTTTTTCTGCATCAGATGAGACGACTTCTGAAGGTTTTATATTGAAATTTCAATTGGAAAACTTCTAAAGAGTGTAAAATAAGTAGGACTCTTAAAGCTAATTATAAATGTATGAGGTGATTATATCTTAATGGTTGTTGCACTTCAGTTATTTTCGACAATTAATTCATTTCGGAATATAAACTTAGGTAACCCTATAGTAATATTATATAATTTTGCAAGACTGTTTACTCCATTAATTTGTCTTTATCACTTGTAAAGATTGTCATCGGTATACTTAAAAGCAAGTTTGACATATATTTAGATAAATATAACATGCATAAGTTGGAACATGGATGTGTAAAATAATTATGGATGGGTTGTTGTTTAATTTATAGTTTTACACTTTAATTTCTATTACAGTTTTTGTATTTTTGATTTTATATAAATGTTACAATTTGAAACGATCTTGACGCACCTTTTTCACTGACACAAGAATGCAAGACATTATGCTTTTTTTAAATGATGAGTTGTTTCCAAAATCTTAAACGGTCTAATACAAGAAGAGATAATTTTTACAGTATTTGCTATACAAAATGTATGTTAAATATAGGCCAATTAAACACAATCGAAAATTTTAATTAAATCTGTTAAAGGGACATAAGACATGTTAGATTCCATTTAGACAAATATTAAAATTTGATTTTTTTGGGGTCTGAAACAGTTACGAAAGCGGAATAATGATATACTATTTCGTTATTGGCAGTCAACTTGGTACAATTTGGTCAAAATCGAAAACATTTCGAATATATTATTGACTTGCAGGTGAATAATTCAACCTCAGTTGAACCCGTCTTCAAGTAACCCTTACTTGACCTTTATCTGAAGATTGATTACGCATGCCCTTAGCGTGTTCAGAAACTAAAACGAAAGGAATGCCAACATTGAAAAGTGAAACAAGTGATCCACCATTTAAAAAAAAAAACTTTCTTCGACCGATTTGGTCAACAAGAAATCATTCATATCCAGGTAAAAACAATGATTTACATTTCTCAAATCTATGACATGAAATTAAACAGACCTCGTAAGTTCGCCATTACACAACTCCACATGCTTCTCAGTCTATTCTATATTTATATTTATGTTTAAATCGGGTCGAATAACTATCGGCAGTCTTCGGAGGTAATCTCGATGGTTAATTTGACGGCATCTAGTCTAAAATACGAACGAAATGCTTATACGTTATATCTAGTCCATGCATTGTTAATTGTTTCTTTTAGACATTTTGTAATTTGGATTTACGTTTTAGTATGTTATGAATCAAATATGAGAATTTATGCCAAATCGGTTATCATCAGTTTGACAGCTAATGCCCCTTTAAATTCAGTAGAAAGTTAAAAATGCAACACGATAAACAACAGTCCACACTGGACTACAAACACATATACAGATTGAGGAAAAATGAATCCAGTCAAAATCCAAGAATGGACTTTGGTTTTTCTGAAATATAAGCAATTCCTGCTAAACTAATGTTTTCATTTTTTTGTTACCTGGATATGGTGTAAAATTATGGTATTGGTATAGTTATTTCGTGTTAACAACTATACACCTGTGAAGGCATTTTGGACAGTTGAATGCAAAATACAATTCGAATTCGAAAGTCAAATACTGAAATAAAATAAGATTTGAGGCTCACGTCAATGAAACAGCGGTACAAGAAAAATACACACACACACAGCAACCGGCAATAGATTGTCATAATGTACAGTCGCATAGGTACCAGTTTGCTTATAAAGCTGAGTTTTGTTTTAATTTGTTTGTTTATTTGTACCTGTTTAGTTATTTTATCGTATATCTGTCGTAAAGGAGAGGGTGAAAATACTTTCATTAGACAGCAACAATTATTTTTTTATTGCATCAGACGAGACGACGTCTGAAGGTTATGTATAGAAATTTCATCACTAAAACTTCTAAAGAGTGTAAAATATGTGGGACTTTTAGAGCTAATTATTCACGTATGATGTGATTATATTTTAATGGTTGTTGTACTTCAGTTATTTTTGACAATTAATTCATTTCGGAATACAAACTTAGGTAACCTGTAGAAATATTATATAATTTTGCAAGACTGTTTACTCCACCAATTTTCATTTATAATAGACTTAAATAATTTGCAATTTGCTAATTTTCTTCAATTACAAAAAACGTCGATCTCCTTTTCTGTTCTTTTCGGTCCTTTCCGGTTCTTTTTGGTCCTTTTCGGTTCTTTTCTGTAAATCGTCGCTCTTTTCTGTAACTCGTCGAACCCCTTAATTAGTACTCAGTAGTCATGGTTATCAAAAGCATATAAACATAATACAAAATGCAACATGCAATATATAATATGCCATAGTTGTGCTAATCCTGATATGTATTTCTATTATGTAATTATGTAATGTATATTTTTTCTGCAGAATATTGAAATATGCAAAAGAGTAGGGGCAATAAGGCTTTTGTTTGGCCAAAATTTGTGCAAATTAATCAGGAACTATAAATGTTCTTAAATGTGCTCAAACTATACTCAAATACAAAGTGTTTAAAGAAGAAAAAACTCCACATTTAATGAGTTACCATGACAACAAATTTAATATATTTTAAACCATTCTGTTGTTTCTTGGCTACACACAATGTTTCCACACATGGTTGGAAAACTATAAATCAATCAAAATTTAACAACAAACAAACCATGCAAGCTTTGTCAAATACTCATTGTATTTCAACCAATCAAAAGTTTTTTTACAGCCCCCTATGGAATTTTACTTTGAATTAATCCTTTATACTGACCTTAAATTTTTCTTGACTCTATCTAATATAGCTAGTTTACTGGATCTTTGTTCTTGGTCCTGGCTGTCCATGCTCCTTCTAGTTTGTCTTTTGGTTGGCATAGACTCTTCACAAAAATCAGATGGCTGATCATCATCAACAGATTTACATTTTTTAGGTGATGAAGGTAGTTTTTCTAAAGTTTTCTTATTTAAGATTGTCTCTTGTTTCCTTAATCCTACAGAAGACCTAGTTTTTCTACGAGTACAAGCCATTTCTGCTAGATTTTCACTTTCCGCCTCTACATTCATGCTACCTTCAGTTTTGACATCTATGCTCTTATCAGACTTATGTCTTTTCCTTTGTAATGGTTGGAAAACGTTTTCTGTACTATTAGATCTGCTTAAAGGTCTTTTACCCGATTCAATCATTTCACTATTGGTTAAGGGACTTATTGTATCAGTGCTACATCTATCAGTCATTGGATGCTTTTTTGATCCAATCTCTTCATCCGACTCAGAATCACTCTCAATAACTGCAGCTCGTAATTTAGTTTTCTGACCATCACAATTCTTACTTCTGTCTTTATTCTTTCTTAAGATTTTTGATCTAGGGGAGACAATCTCATCTGAAGATTCACTGTCATCTTTTGACAGAGCAGTATTTATTTGTAACATTTCATTATCGCTAGATTCAAGGTTATCTCTACCAGTGTTAGTATCAATAATTACAGTTTCAACATTATGACTGCCACCTATAAGTTCATGACTGCCACATGCAGTATTAGACGTATCAGAATCTTGGTTCTGAACAGATAGATCAGCACAATTCACAGACTTAATTAAAACCTCTGTACACAGACTATCTGGTCCTGATTTATAAATACAGTCAGGTAGTTCATCAGCTTGTGTTACACTACATGTGTGGAGATCTGATTTTAATACAGTTGTGTCATCTGAAAGAGGCACAGTTTTAATACCAAGAGCTGTGGAGTCTGGAATCTTGTTTAAGTTGTTGTCTGAAGTATTATATTCACTCAGGAGATCTGTAGATGATATATCTATTGACGGTTTACTTTCAGTGTTCTCTTCAGATATCTCCTCAACTTTCCTTCTTAATCCTATTTCATTAAGATTGGCAACTGGATAAAATAAATTAACTGGACGAGGATAAATATAGGAATTATCAGTTACAAACTCTTCCTCACTATCCCTCTGTAGGGGTATGATTTTACATGGCTTACTTTCAGGAGAACTAAATGTGTTATGATCTGGACTAGTAGGTGAGTTTCTGTCTGTCCTGTCAGGGGACATAACTCCTCTTGGAGTTATATCATTCATGTCAATTGCTGTACGTAATCTCTTGCTGGGACTTGTAGGAGGACTGAAAGCACTACCAAATGAGCTTCGAAATAATACAGGACTAAGAGGTGTTTCTGGGACAGGACTAAGAGGTGTTTCTGGGACAGGACTAGCTGGTGTTTCCATAGCAACTGTTTGAATGTTATCGTTTTCAGGTTCATCAATGACAAGAGCATCTGACTCGTCATCACTAGCAGAACTCATTTGTAAGTCACAAGGTTGTGAGGAGATATCTACTTTCAACTCTTGTCTAACACTATCACCAGATTCTTTACTTTTAGATTCAGAAGTATTGACTAATGTTTCATTAATTTTGAGACTATCTGAAACTACAACAGAATTAGAAACTGAGTCTTTATCATTTAAGTCACACGTGACATCAGGTAATAATGTATTAGTTCTGTCAACTTTTTTATCACACATGACATCAGGTATTAATTTATCAGTAATGCCAACTTCTTCATCATTTCCTATAACTTTGGGAGATTGAACATTTTCTGCCAGTTTTAATTTTTCTTTCTCACTCTTATCTTGGTCCATTGTTTTACAATCCACATCTGAAGATAAAAAAGTTTCTTGCACTGAATCTACTAATTCTGTATCCTTGCTTATATCCAATTCATTTGATTTCAAGGTTCCACTGTGCTCTGACCCTTGGCCTTTAGTGGCTTTACCAACAGTGAAACTATCTTTAGCTGAAAGTTTCTTTTCAGCAGCTAAACAGACTTCAACTGGTGAATTTTCTTTTACACTTTTAACATTCTTCTTTTCTCCCAGTTTCATGAATGTTTTGTTTGCTGACATATCCATCCCAAATGTTTCTAAATCTTCCATGGAAACTTCCATCATTCCAAAAGGATCATCTCCCTCAACTTGGTCACAATCTTTGACCGTTTCTCCTCTTTTCACTTTGTTCATCTTCTTCTTCTGTTCATTTGTAGGTGATTTAATGGGTGACAACAGAGATGCTACATTTTCAGTGTCATGCACCGTCACTTCTGAATGATGCGACTGTTCTACAGAAGACTGTTTCCTTGGTAACTTTAAGGATTCTGGACTTGTAGAATCTGATTCTATTTTCTGATTCATTGTAAAGATGTGACCTGTTTGATTAAGTCTCCCCATATGAGAACGCAAAGCATATTTATAGAACATTGTATTTTTGTCTCGCCCTGTGAGCTCCTTAGCAGGAAGTGGATTATCAATGTACACAACACGATGCATAAACTTTTTATCTCCATCTGAAAAAATAAAAATTGATCAATCATCTAAACTATAAAAAAAAAAAAAGTTTAACAGATGTACTTTTTAATCTTTTTTTTTTTAATATTAAAAAGGATGGACCACAGAGGTTTGTCTCAAGATACAGGTAGTGCAAAATTGAAAATGAGGTCTTGCTCATTGTTGAAGGCCTTACAGTGATCTATAATTGTTAATTTCTGTGTCTTTGCTCTCCTGTGAAGAGTTGTCTTATAAACAATCATACCACATCTTCTTTTTTATATTTACAAATAAATAACATTCTTCTCTCTAAATTTGTATGTTTTTCAATATAGATTAGGATTCATTGTTTTTTTCCATGTCCTAAAAGTAAGAATACATTATCATTTTACTTACAAACATTTATTAAGGACAAAAACAAGCAGCTTATTAATATTTTTGAAATTTGTTTTCCTTTATATTCTGGATACATTTCTGAGAGTTAATTATGCTTTAAGAGTTGAAGTCGGAAAATTGGACTGAAATGAAAAGCTATAACATCATTAAGTGTATTATGGCTGGAAGTGTTGAAGTTTCAAATGGCATCCAAAAACATACCTTGAAGCTGGTAATCCTTTAGAGTAAATGGTATCTCCCATAACTTCCCAATACATACCTTGAAGCTGGTAATCCTTTACAGTAAATGGTATCTCCCACTCCCTGTTGTAGTTTGGAGCATGGTTATTTACAATACACGCGATTGCACTGGCTGATATGGTGATGTGAACTTTGGATCTCTGAGATAAAACATCACAGTTCTGGTCCTTGCTACAAGGCTGCAAGTTAAATTTTCAGAATTTTGTAGACATTTTGTATTTTTTACATTCGATCAATTTTATGATATAGAATTGTCCATTATTTGTATATTTTACATAAATTGTGTTTTGATTTATTGCTTTAGAATAATAAGTTGTACCTAAATTATTCAAAGCTTCAAATGATTTCAAAATTAATACACATGGGTATTCTAAAAGAATGCATGATTGCTAATTTTACCTCATTGTTCCAAACATTGGAAGGTTTTATATTGTGATCACATGGACAATGTTTGGCTATAGAATCATAGTCTAGTGGTATCTTTGGTCTTTCTCCTACATTCATGTTTGGTACAACAAGCTTTGGTACTGTTCCCTGAAAGGTATATATACATAATCTAAAACATTGTATGGCCGCATCTTTTGTAGACAAATATTTGTTACTGTTCAAAATCAGTTATAAACCTGTTTGCCTTGTATATGTATATTTCAGAAAATACCACATCTATTAGCCTTTGCTTATTGTGGCTTTGCCTTTCAAGTTTTATCCAAAACAACGATTGGCAAAATTAATGAGCTGAATTTCATCAACATATAATATGCACATTTACATATTGTGCACAACGACTGTGCAAACTTTTGGAGTATTTTTTTTCTACACAAGACCAGAGATGGGTCCGTTTACTTTCAATGTAATTGATTAAATTTGAATTATTTGTCATTTGTACGATTAAATTAAATTAATGATTACATCATTTCCGAAATTATCTGATTAAATTAATGATTACATTGGCAAAGTAATCATGATTACATCTGATTACAATGAATTTAAAAACAAAACATTTTGAATGATGTGAATGATAAACGTTCAATATAACTATAGCATTTTTGAGAAAGTATTTTATTTGGTTCAATTATAAAATGATGACTTCAAATTAAACTTCATCTATTTAAATAAACACCAAATTTAACTACATATATATACATTACACTTCATCACCAATGATCTCTGAATTATTTTGAATTAAATTTAATAAAGATATATCATAAGAGTTTTTTGTTTGTCTTCTGAGCTCTTTCATAATTTATATGTATTCCAAGTTGCAGTTTATGGAAGTTTAAATATCATATTTACACATTTCCAACTTGATAGAAATTATTTCCAAATATCGATTTAGACCTTATATAAGGATAATGATTAGGGAGTGAAAATTGTGAAATAATCATTGCAAGTTAGTTTCTGCTGTGATTCCTTGTTTTAAAAAAATAGAATCCAACTTTTGTTGATGAGGAATGACCCCTGGAACAAACTGAAGAGAAATTGTGAACTAAATTTCTGGATTCCATGTCAGAATCTTTCATAATAATGGCCAATACAGTCAAATCATCCAATAACTGCCAATCATGCTGGTGCCTCAATCCCTTAAAATCTGACAAAGTCAAAATCTGAAGCTAGTAATATACATCATTGGTTCCTTGCTTTTACACAAAATAAGGTTGATTTTAAAAGCACGCAAAAGTGACTAAAGCCCTCAAAATCCTAGCTTAAACCCTGATATATGGATGAAATAAAGTTACTGGTTAAAACTATGTTTTAATAGAAATGTTTAACCAAATTGTAAACAATATGCAAGTACTAAAAATCATTGCATTTTACATGTCCAATCCAATTTTTTAAAATTCTAAACAATATATTTGTCCAACTTTTAATTTAGTTTGTGCTAATTAGATAAATTAACATGGGCGTATGACATTTGCGCCGATTTTGAAAATATTCATTCTTTCATTTGCGCCGATTTCATTTTTTCATTTGCTTCGATTTTATATTTGCTCCTAATTAGATTTACAGGTAAGTTAATACTTGTACATGTACTATGTACTGTACTATACTATTGGTAAAGTCTGGTTATAAATGCTGTTCATTTATGTTAATTTTGATTCATATTGTTCTGAAACTTCATAGTAACATGATAGACATATTGCACACTGAAACGAGTCGAGGAGTCAATTCTTTAATCATCGAGGGCCATACATATCGGATGATAAGTGTCCTGAAACACATTTTACTAATGTACCATAAAATCGTGTACAGCCAGAGTCACCACGGCTTCTATTGTCAAAACACAGAACGAGCATAACCATGTGGTAGATGTCCGAAAGACAGCGGGTACAGTCAATGTAAAGTCTGGAGATGTATCTTGTAGGTCTTCATCCACTACCCGTGGTGAGCAGAGGACAACAGTTATATACAAGTTATGATTGATAATTCATTAAATTTGTACAAGTGGCTAACTGAGGAGGTCTATAATGATAAATGAAAAAGAACATGACTTGGATTGAAAGTTCATTCATTGGCACTCATACCACTTCTTCTAATATCTATTCACCTGTAATTTACCTGTAAAATTCAGCGCAAATGAAAAAAAAAATCGGCGCAAATGAAAGAAAAAATCGGCGCAAATGAAATGCAGATTGGCGCAAATGCAAAACGCTGATTAACATGTCTGATTTATCATTTATCATATATATTTCCCTACAGCTATACTCAATTGGTAATTGCAATAAAAACAAACCTTAATTAGTCTCCTTCCTGTCAATTCAAAGTTGACAAAACTCACAAAAATTAACAAAAGATTATAATTCAGGGTTAAAGAAAAGTATTACTTGAATATAACAGTTATTATCAAATATTAATATGAAGATCATTATAAAACGATGAATATACATGCATGTACAATATCTTTTACCAAGATAAAAGGTATATAATTGTATCATATGTCTCTGCTTAGGCTAATGATGACTTTTCAATACTGTAACAGTTTATTTTTTACTAAAGTAGACATGCTTAATGTAACCAAACCATTTTAGTATGTTAAAAATTTATCAAATATGAATAACAAAGAGGTTCATTTAATGACCAAAAACACAATTTTAGATTTTTTTTCATTGTAATCAGAATGTAATCAAAAAGTAATCATAATTACAGGGTATTTTGAAAAGTAATTGATTAAATTAAATTACATGTAATCAGATTTTTGGCTGATTAATGATTACACTGATTACTTGAAAAATTGTAATCAATTACAGCTGATTACCGATTACAATTACAATTACCCCAAGTCTACACAAGACAAATTTCAAAGTTTTTTTCAAAAACTAATTATATATATATATATATATAATGTGGTGAAATTCACAAAAAATATTATTTACACAACAGCTGTGCAAAATTTACCTATACTTTTGGAGTTCTTGCGTATACACAAGTTTTGGATGGACAGACCCACTGACAGACAAATTGAAAACAACAGAAACCCACGAAATGTTTGTTTGGCATTCCTAGTTGTAGCCATGGCATTCTTAGTTTGAATTTTCAACTTCTGAGTTTAAATGTCACTTTGGTATCTTTGGCCTCTTATCTGACCATGACATGACTAATAGTAAATAATGTTACTTTGGCTTTACCTGTTCCAAAAAAGACATGACAAATGGTGAATAAAATTTGTTTGGCCTTACCAGTTCAAACAATGACATGACAATTGGTGAATGATGTTTGTTTGGCCTTATCAGTTCTAACAGTGGCATAAATATTGGTGAATTATTTTTGTTTGGCCTTACCAGTGACTAACAGTGATGAATGTTTGTTTGGCCTTATCAGTGACTAACAGTGATGTTTGTTTGGCCTTACCCGTGACTAGCAGTGATGAATATTTGTTTGGCCTTACCAGTTTGAACAGTGATGAATGTTTGTTTGGCCTTACCAGTGACTAACAGTGATGAATGTTTGTTTGGCCTTACCTGTTCTAACAGTGATGAATGTTTGTTTGGCCTTACCAGTGACTAACAGTGATGTTTGTTTGGCCTTACCAGTGACTAACAGTGATGAATGTTTGTTTGGCCTTACCTGTTCTAACAGTGATGAATGTTTGTTTGGCCTTACCAGTGACTAACAGTGATGAATGTTTGTTTGGCCTTCACAGTGACTAACAGTGATGAATGTTTATTTGGCCTTACCAGTTCTAACAGTGACATAACAAACAGTAAATTATATTTGTTTGGCCTTACCAATTCTAACAATGACATGACACACAGATAACAATATTTGTTTGGCCTTACCAATTCTAACAATGACATGACACACAGATAACACTATTTGTTTGGCCTTACCAGTTCTAGTAATGACATAACAAAGAGTAACTGACATGGAGGTCCAGCTGTTACCAGATTTAATTTGTCACAGACATTGTAGTACTGAGGGTACAACTGTACTCTCTTTTTCTTCATGGCCAATCTTTCCTGCAAAGATAAATAAATTATATCACATACTAAATATAAAATGAGTGCTATGATAGTTCAGGCCAAAACAAAGTTATATGTTTCTATGTTTCTTTCCTGCCTTCTGACAGAAAAAAAGGTGGGTAGTAAGTTAGGTATCCTAGTGTAACACCAACTATATAAGAATATGCTCTGGTATCAGTGTATAACTAAAAATGTCCATAAAATGTGTTAGTGTGGGGATGGAAATTTATTGCAAATATAT